>NC_089508.1:11557407-12239407 GCF_036850995.1 Saccopteryx leptura | reverse complement strand
TTGCCCAAAGTATTACATCATGTTTTTAAAAGATAAGAGCTATCTGGCAGTTTCATCTTTGTAGTGTTATTGTGTCTTTTTGCTTTCATTGAACACAGTTGAAAATTCAGAATTTTCATTTTTCAACAAAAAGAAAAAAACAGAGGCGAATATTAAACAATTATTACACAACTAAGATTAATGCTGAGAAACAGAAAATAGCACGCTAGAATCTAACAGTTACAGTGAAACTGTGTTGAGGCAAAATCTCAGACAAGTCTTTAAATAACAATATTCCATGCAAATTTTCTCAAACTCAAGAACTGCTGAGTGAGCAATACACTCCTCAGAACAAATATGAAATACAGTGTCCTCATCCAGTTAGATATTTAATAGGAAAAGATTTTATCTCACAATATTTTTTGACAATGATTTTACAATACATCACCCTTTAAATCCTTTTATGTTCTTTATGGCTTTCCTTTGAACCCTTTCCAAGTTTTCCTCATCCCTATTAAGTACGATGTCCAACACCAGTCATCACAAGGCACTGACTAATAGTGAAAAAGATTATAAAGTTAACTTGCTATTCCTATAATTTCTTTGTATACAAATATCACACTTTTTAAATTTTAGCGGATTAAAAAGCTCTAGATTAAACAGAATTGCATTCTTCACATTATACTTAGATAAATGTAGTACTGCATATGGTTAGAACACAGTAAATCGTGCGGAGGACCCGGGTTCGATTCCCGGCCAGGGCACACAGGAGAAGCGCCCATTTGCTTCTCCACCCCTCCGCCGCGCTTTCCTCTCTGTCTCTCTCTTCCCCTCCCGCAGCCAAGGCTCCATTGGAGCAAAGATGGCCTGGGCGCTGGGGATGGCTCTGTGGCCTCTGCCTCAGGCGCTAGAGTGGCTCTGGTCACAATATGGCGACGCCCAGGATGGGCAGAGCATCGCCCCCTGGTGGGGAGAGCGTCGCCCCTGGTGGGCGTGCCGGGTGGATCCCGGTCGGGCGCATGCGGGAGTCTGTCTGACTGTCTCTCCCTGTTTCCAGCTTCAGAAAAATGAAAAAAGAAAGAAAAAAAAAAAAAAAAAAAAGAACACAGTAAATCCTTGATAGTGATAAACAGCTACCACTTTTATCATTTGGCAATTTTTGTACCAATATTAGCACATATAAGCCAAGATAAGAATATTAAATAGTCAAGTGCAGTAGCATGTAAATATATTCTTCAATTAAATGAAGATGATAATGCTTAAAAAATAGAAGAGAAAGAGAGAAAAGTGGAAAGCAGTGCATTAAACAGAGAAGACTGAAATAAAGCATGAATAACTGTCATGGCTTCAAAAAAGAAAAACCTAAATTCAATAATATTCTTTAAGTTTCCTTACCTCTGATCTTAAGGTTGCATGAATGGCTTCAATTTCCTTTCTCCTATAATGAGGTAATTCTCCTACAAAAGAAACAGCACATACTGAATATATGATCAATACCATATATACTAATCAACAGGCATTTTAAGAGAAATATATTTCACTGAGCTTTAAGCAGAATGGTATGCTGGTCAGAGAACATATTCAGAAGATAAATATCACTTGATTTAATCCCAGCTTCCTACTGCCACAAATGTTCTTTACGTCATAGAAGTCATCCTTTTTGCCTATCATCGACATCCTAGGATGCCTACCTTTATCCCCTGGTGTGTTCATTAAATTAAAACTTGGAAAATTAAATTTTACATTAAATCTTTCTGTTTAGATAAAGTTTATGCAACTGGGGTTTGAGGCCTTAATTCTCACTTCTGCTCCCAGTACTATCAAATGATTAATGACCTAAAACAAGGAATGAAACTACACTAAAAGAACACTCATTTCAAATAACAGACACACTTTATTTAACATGGGAAGAGCTTAGCCTGGTTTTTACATTTTCATGTAAAAGACGAGTCAGAAGCCAGCATGGGTAAAAGGGCACCATGGAAGCTTCCAGAGAAATATCATCCACAGTCAGGCTTTTTCTAAGGAATAGTACTTTCATTATTACTCCTAGCACCTTAAGACTATAAAAACAAGTTCTCTGGCCTGACCAGGCGGTGGAGCAGTGTATAGAGCGTCAGACTGGGATGCGGAGGACCCAGGTTTGAGACCCCGAGGTCGCCAGCTTGAGCGCGGGCTCATCTGGTTTGAGCAAAGAGCCCACCAGCTTGAGCCCAAGGTCGCTGGCTCGAGCAAGGTGTTACTCGGTCTCCTGAAGGCCCGCGGTCAAGGCACATATGAGAAATCAATCAATGAACAACTATGGTGTCGTAAGGAAAAACCGATGATTGATGCTTCTCATCTCTCTCCGTTCCTGTCTATCCCTCTCTCTGACTCTCTCTCTGTCCTTGTAAAAAAACAAACAAACAAAAAAACAAAACAACAACAACAAAAAACAAGTTCTCTGGATTACAGTTTAAATCAAAAGAAAATACAAGTGGCATCCAATAAAAGTGACAAACCCATTATTCTTGGTTTGAAATGCACCAGGTGGGGTTGCTTCTCTGGTTGTTTATACATCTTGCTTAAAAACTCGGACAGGACTGTGATTGCTACTCAGAAGAGAACAAATTATAATCTAATTATAATAGCACTGATTATTTTAAAGAGGGTTAAAAACTGCAGACCTCTGTCTTTCCCCTCCCCTCAAATAATCTTGGCCTTTTTAACAATAAAAGGGGAATATTATACAGACCCAAAAACTCTTCCTCAATGAGGGAAAACAAAACAACAGCTACGGTTTATTAATGCTTACTATTCGGTAGGCACAGTGCTAGGCATTTGACACTCACGATTTCACTTAATCCTCCTAACCTCAGGATATATGATTGTCCCTATTTATTTTTATTTATTTATTTATTTATTTATTTTTATTTTTCTGAAGCTGGAAACGGGGAGGCAGTCCGACAGACTCCCGCATACGCCTGACAGGGATCCACCCGGCACGCCCACCAGGGGGTGATGCTCTGCCCATGGGGGGCGGGGTTGCTCTATTGCGACCAGAGCCACTCTAGCACCTGAGGCAGAGGCCATGGAGCCATCCCCAGCACCTGGGCCATCTTTGCTCCAATGGAGCCTTGGCTGCGGGAGGGGAAGAGAGAGACAGAGAGGAAGGAGAGGGGGAGAGGTGGAGAAGCAGATGGGCGCTTCTCCTGTGTGCCCTGGCCGGGAATCGAACCCGGGACTTCCGCACGTCAGGCCGACACTCTACCACTGAGCCAACCGGCCAGGGCCATGATTGTCCCTATTTAACAGATGAGAAAACTCAGCCTTTTAAAGGTTAAATATTTAATAATTTGCTCAAGATCACACAATATTTAATACATAGAAGTAGAGTTTCAACCCATGTCTGACTTAAAATTCCAAGTCCTAACCTTGAATAAATCAGTACAGTGTTTGGTAAAATAGCAACTTTCTGATATTGTCAATATAGATGATTATCAAGCTGTACAACAGTGCTATTTTGGAACTATTATCTTGTTCCCTGCTGACACATGATACACACTCAATAAATACTTGTTGCATGAATAAATTAACTGTACCCTGACCTTATTTTTAAATGATTTACAAAACCTATAAATTAGGTGTTAAGTCCTACTTTAATTTTTTTTTTTAATTTTTATTTTTTTTTATTTATTTATTTATTTATTTTTTACAGAGACAGAGAGTGAGTCAGAGAGAGGGATAGACAGGGACAGACAGACAGGAATGGAGAGAGATGAGAAGCATCAATCATTAGTTTTTCATTGTGTGTTGCAACATCTTAGTTGTTCATTGATTGCTTTCTCATATGTGCCTTGACCGCGGGCCTTCAGCAGACCAAGTAACCCCTTGCTGGAGCCAGCGACCTTGGGTTCAAGCTGGTGGGCTTTTCCTCAAACCAGATGAGCCCTCACACAAGCTGGCAACCTCAGGGTCTTGAACCTGGATCCTCTGCATCCCAGTCTGACGCTCTATCCACTGCGCCACCGCCTGGTCAGGCTTAAGTCCTACTTTAATACAAAGGAAAACAAAAGCACTAAGCAACTTAGCAGATTTTTAATCACTGAGCAAAATTTTCACTGAGAAGCTATTATGTAACAAGATGGCAAATACTGGTAATACAAGGATAAATAGAACCCAGTCCCTACCCTGGGCATCAAGGAAAGATATACATTACAACTCAACATGAAGTGCTGTCAGAGCCAGATCCTCAAAGTTGTGTTAGAACACAGATCACCTGCAATCAATTAAACCCATCAAAGAGTGGGCATGGTTTCACCAAGTACCTGACATGTGAGCAAGGTCATACAGGAAAAACTCTTTTCTAGGCAAAGGAGGACAGAGGAGGAAGTAGGAAAGGAAGAGCTTCTCATGCAGAGGCTGGAAGTTGGGCAGGTACAAAGTTCCATGGGCCATAAGGTCTGGGTGCAACTGTATGTGAATGTGCTTATGTTTGGCACCTGAGAGAGAAGGGGAGGGAACAAGAGCCTGGAAAAGGTAGGTTGAACCCAGACAGGACAGGTTTCTGGTCTCCCAAAACTAAGAGATTTCAATTTCATCCCTTAAGTAACAGGGTCAAGAGATTTTTACAGCACTTATGTTTTCAGAATAGTAACTGGCAACACAACAGAAAATGGAGTGGAGTAGGGAGATATGGATGACAGATGCGAATGGGAAACAGTGCATGGGAAAGAAAATGGGGGTAGGAACTAAAGACAGGAGTAAGAAGGAAAGGGCAAACACAAGAAACAATTCTGGCACAGGACGAACAACATTTGGTGACCAGTTGGAAGGAGGAGATGAAAAAGAGGCTAAGCGAGGAAGACAAAGATTTCTTCTTTAGGAGACTGGGGAGATGGTGACAGCATAAGACTGCGAATACAGGGACATATTTGGTGGGAAGAACAATATGATTTCCACCTTAAGCCTGCAGGACATCCAGGTTGGAGGGATGCATATTTTCTGGTTTAGGGCCAAAGGGATTGCCAACTCTTTTCCCCCATGTAGGTTACAAGTAGAGATTAATCACTTTCCATGTTACCCAGCCCTTCTCTGCTTCTGAATGTCCTCAACCTCACATGACCCTTTCCTTCCCAAACCCAGGACGGACCCCTTTCATTCCCATTCCCAACCTCCCACCCAAGGGGTACCCCAAGCAGTAAAATGGATTTAGGCAGCTCCCCAATTCCCCCCCACCAAATAGACCGCACAGAAATGCTAAATATAAATACTATCCTTTTTATCAAACTAACTTCACTTCAGCCAAATAAACATGAAGGTTCAGTTCAATCAGGATTTAAAAAATTAAACCAGAATACTAATTTATTAATATATAAAAAATAAAACTATCAAAGGGACAGCTCTCATCCAAAAGACCAGCCCATCACTTCACTAGAGGCAGACCTAGACTGAGATTAAAGAACTCTTTTGATCTAAATACCACTTGCTGAAAGAAATCGCAAGAAATCAAAATAGTAATTAATTTAATCATTAATTACCATGTAACTTAGTCACTATTCATTAGTAAAACAAAAGGAGGGTTTCAAAAACTAGTGACGGTTGCTAAGGGTACCCCAAGAATCGAGTATGTCTCTTGTTCTATTGGGGCAGTAGGCAATTAGGTAGAAAAAACACAATTTCAGTTGGGACACTATGTCACCTGAATAAGCAGAATTATAAAATAACTGATAGAAAAAAACAGCTGTTTCACTAGCAATATACTCGAGTCAGACAGGGAAAGCGATACTTCAGGGGTCCCCAAACTACGGCCCGGCATGCGGCCCCCTGCACTTCTGGAAGGGGCACCTCTTTCATTGGTGGTCAGTGAGAGGAGCATAGTTCCCATTGAAATACTGGTCAGTTTGTTGATTTAAATTTACTTGTTCTTAAAAACGAGACTAAGAGACATGGACAAGAGAGCGGTGGTTACCAGGGGTGGGGGGAGGGAGGACGCAGGAGGGAGGGAGGGAGAGAGTTAGGGGGAGGGAGAGGGGCACAGAGAAAACTAGATAGAGGGTGATGGAGGACAATATGACTCTGGGTGAGGGGTATGCAACATAATTTAATGACAAGATAACCTAGACATGTTTTCTTTGAATATATATACCCTGAATTATTAATGTCATCCCATTAACATTAATAAAAATTTATTTTAAAAAATTTACTTGTTCTTTATTTTAAATATTGTATTTGTTCCCGTTTTGTTTTTTTTACTTTAAAATAAGATATGTGCAGTGTGCATAGGGATTTGTTCATAGTTTTTTTTATAGTACGGCCCTCCAACAGTCTGAGGGACAGTGAACTGGCCCCCTGTGTAAAAAGTTTGGGGACCCCTGCGATACTTAATACTATGAATTACTGCAATTGCTACATAAATCAAAGGGGGCAAGTGACTATGTGTCATAGACAAATCTTTTTTTTTTTTTAACTGTCAGTGTAAAGGAAGACTATCGAAATCAGTTCCGCCTCCAAGTTAAGGACGAAGTAAACGGTGGGCGTGGAGGAACCAAACAAACTAGTCAACGTAGGAGCAGTTTCACTCCGATCGGAGATGCACAAAGTATGTAAAAGGGAGGAGAACCAGAACTCTTTCCCCCGGACGCCAGTGGTCTTCCATCGGAGAAAATCGCTTAAGAGTCAAAAGAGTAAGTGTCAGAAAAAAGGGCGGAGTGACACTCCTCCGCGACCCATCCACGTCCCTGACGGATGGAAGTGGGGACCAAACGGACGCTCCCAGGGTCCCAGGAAAGCCCACCCCCATCGCTCCAGCTGTTACCTTCCACTTCCTCCGTGCCCTCCATCAGCATATCCTTTGTCAAGTTTGAAATATGGTCAGTGAGGGAAGCCAGGCTGCCCCCGACTTGACCCAAACCGGAGCCGAGGCCCCCAAGCCAGGACGACATCGCTGCGGGTTAAGAGAACAACCTGGTCCGCCCCGAGAAAAGCGTCCAGCACCGTCGGACGATCCCAACTGTCCTCGAACCGCTGCCTTCGCTCCAAAATCTAAACACTCAGGATTCGATAACACAATGAGGGGTTCCTAGGCAACGCCGACTTGGGGGGCTCCCACCGAAGTCCGGGTCTGCACAGAAACACGGAGGCCTGGCCTGGGGCTTTAGCGGCGGCCCGCCTCCTGTCACACAGTCAGCCCCGCGGGGCCTCCGCTCATTCTCACGACTTCCCACCGTCCAGGTTGGGCCACTTCTTCCTCTGCTTTAGTGACTTCCCCCAGTTCTGTGGGCAACTCCTGCCAACTCGACGCCGGCCGCCATGACATCCACTCGCAACGCGGCAACGGATCATAGAGAGGAACCGCGGCGGGGTAGAAGGGCTCTGCGGAGCCGACGGACGTGTCCTTGGCGCAAGGGATCGTGGGATCGTGGAGGACTGAGTGCTGTTAGGGCCGATACCTGCTGCTAAGGGTGAGAAACACCTCCACGTCCCCCGTGGGCCTTGGCTGCTGGGCCCCACGGCGACGCGGCGCTGTCGGCGGGTGGCGGTTGGGTTTCAGGCCGAGCCGAGCCTCGAAACCGACATGGCTTGGGAACCCCGTGGCCTCACTGTGTTGGTGAAACCTGAGTGTTTTAATTCTGGAAGCGGCTTTACACAACTTGTCACAGGTTACCGTGTGGACCATTGGACCGTCTCAGCACTGCTGCGCCCTTTGCCCGGCCCTACAGTAGGAGCCGAGGATACACAGAAAGAATAGACTACAAATTCCGGCGTCCAGGCGGGAAACACACATGTGGATTGCCTTTCATCGCAGAAATTTTCTCTGGTGGCTTTCTAGCTCAAGGGTGAAACCCTGACTTCCTTAATATTAAGGTGACCAATCGTCCTCCTTTAGGGAGGACAGCCCCTCTTTTGTAAGTTCCGTCCTCCCTGGAAAAGTATCCTCCTACATGTCCTCCTTTTTGATATTGGAAGACTAATCTGTAAATGTCCGTATATTTGATCGATGCAGAGTCGATCCATTGCGTGTGATGTGATGTATTTGTATCTAAATGAGTACTTTTTTCTTAAAATTAATATTAAAAACTAATAGGCATGTAAGCATAATTACAATATAAAATATTATAAATGTTTTTATTATGCATTTATCGTATTATAGTGTATTATTGTTGCAATGAATAAAATGTTTCTTTTATTTACAATATTGTTTTCTTCAATTTATTTTTGTCCTTTTCATTGTGAAAATGTTGGTCACCTTATTAATATACAAAGAGCTTTATTCATGAAGCTGGCTTAACCAAGGAAGTTAAAAACACAGACTGCCTTTTTTACTAATAACTCAGCAGAGAACAGCAAACTTTGTTCTAATATAAACTCTCCTATTGTCTCCATGACCTAGGCGGGTCTGTCCCAGCACCTTCTGGAATGTGTGCTCTTGACTTCAAGTAGGAACAATTTCACAATACACTACCAGGTGATTTTGAGAGTGCTTATTAAAGCCGGAGACAGTGAAACAAAGGAAGGGCTTATGACAGAAGAGGCAACCCTGGCCAGGTAGCTCAGTTGGCTCGAGCACCTTCTGAATAAAGGTTGTGGGTTCTATACTGGTCAGGGCACATACAAGAAGCAATCAATGAATGCACAAATGGATGGAAGAACAGATTGGCGTCTCTCAGTGTAAAAAAAATTTTAAAAGAAGAGGTGCCCCTGGCCTGTTGTCTCAATGGATAGAGCATCAGCCCAGCATATAGATGTCCAAGGTTCCATCCCCGGTCAGGGCACACATGAGAAGTGACCATCTGCTCCTCTCCCCCTCTCACAGCCAGTGACTCAGTTGGTGTGAGCATCAACCCCAGGCACTGAAGATAGCTTGGTTGGCCTGAGCATTGGCCCCAGGACCTGAGGACAGCTCAGTTGATTGGAGCATCAGCCCCAGATGGGGATTGCTGGGTGGATCCCTGTCCGGTCGCATGCAGGAGTCTGTCTCTATCTCTCCTCCTTTCACTTAAACAAAAAGAGGCAAGATCACAGCAACAGGAGTGAGCTTCAACTGGGCTGTCTAGACTCGGGAAAGGAAGTCACAGTAACAGAACTGAGCCAGGCTGGACTGCATGGACTCAGGAAAGGAAGTTTCAGAGGCAAAAAAAGGGCCCTTGGAAGCAAGTGCATGGGGTTAGCTTGGGATGAGTGCTGCTGTCCCCTGATAACCCGGTTGCAAGTCCTGTGGCTTGTTCTGTGAGCTTAGAAGAAAGCAAAAGTGCGTGCCTGAGGGAGAAGGGGCCCCAGGCATGCTGGAGGGTGTGCACTGGGTTCTTTGTCTTCTGGGTTCTTACCTGTTTTCAGGCAAGAGCTTCAGGGGAGTTTTCAGGGGAGGGTCTCAGCAGAATATTCAACAGCTTTTCAGGTGTGTTCTTTAATGTACTAATGCATCAAAACGATCATATGGGCAAGTTTGGGATCATTTTCAGGACAGCTTTACTGCTTTACTTTTACCTTGGATTTGTCTGGCTCTAATTGGGGTGTTTTGTTGTTGCTATTTATTCTCCTGACTTCATCTGTTCTGGGGTTTGGCGGGCTCTAATGGCACCAACTCTGTCTCTCTTATCTGTATCCCTGACCAGGGTGATTTAAGCTACTCCCTGTCTGGGGAGAAGAGGTATAAACTATTTGTTAGGGAAGATAAGATCTTGCGATTGATTAGCAGGCTATTAATTGCTTGGCCTTGTTTATCTCCTCTCAGTTTTCCTCATTCCACTTGCCAAGGAACTTTTCTAGCCTCTTATTATCTTGCCTGACTGTGGGTTGGTGGCACTTACTGTTACTCAAATTGCACACACCAGAGTGTTCCACCTTGCTTGCTTTCCTCTCTAAAGGAAGAAAATCCACGTGACTTACAAACGATTGCTGCAATGGTACCATGATGCACATTAGCTGGCCAGAGAGACCACTACGTTTTTTGCTTTGATAAGAAAAGGACAGGTCTGCAGCACTAAATATACTGGCGTTTTTCTCTGAGTTTATTCACAGGAGGAGCTACTATTGTGAATGGAACATGACAATGCCTTCAGTGGCTGGAACCTGATAGCACCGGGCAATAGACATTCTCCCTGAAATCGGAAAGGTTTTAAAAGAGCACTTGCATCTTGTTTTGGAACTGTTTATTCAACGTTTGCCCATGGGGTGGAAGTGCAGGCTCTGGTGTTAACTGCCTGGATCTTTCACTTATTAGCTTGCATGACCTTGAGTAGGCTACTTAACCTCCCTATGCGTCCCTTTCTCATTTGTAAAATCACCTCCCTTGTTAGTTCAATAGCATTTTAGTTTATTTCCTTGGATTGTCCAGGCATACACTCATTTAGGCAAAGAATAATTTGGCATTATCTTTTCCGACATTTGCACACAACATTGCCTGAAATAACTTGTTGACAGTAATGAGGGTTCGCTTCAAGTTAATTGGAGTGGTGAGGCTAAGCAGCTTTGGAAGGGCTGGACTCAAAAAACAGAGAGGCTAAAGGCCAGGTGAACAGCTGCGAGTGCACGTGCTTTTACGTGATAAGGTGACGTTCTGGACTAGAAGTGGCTGAGAGAGACAAGAAGGGTGTAGCTGGGGGAGATCCAGATACTAAGCACTATAGTTGACAATGTGGATTAACCACCAAAATAAGGTGTCAAAACTGAACTGTGGTTGTCTGATGGTGATGAAAATAACTGCATAGAATTAACAGGAAGAAAAACAAAATGCGCAAGTGGGTAGGGGGAGTCTTGACTAAAATTCTAATCTGAGATAGGTTAAACAATATCTTTGGTGTTAAACATTCTGCCAGTTTTTTGGGTTACTTAAGGTGGACAATGGAATGTAGTTAATGGGCCTTTAAAAGAGTTAAAAAAGGTGGGGAGGGGGGCTTGGGAATATTTTAGAAAGCGGAGCCAGACTGCTTGGTATAAAAAAATATAAGTACAATCCAGACTTACTTCTATTTATTAAAAAAACCTTACATGGGAAGATTTTGCCTACATCCCAATGCCATCTTTTGTTCACTACCTGCTAGCTTCTTCAGCCTCGCCCCTCCTCAGAGCCATCATGCTTGCTGTTTCCTCAGGCAGCTGTGGTGGCACCACACCTTTGCTTATGGTGGCTCTCGTTGTCAGGTGTGTTTGAATGTCCCTTCTACGGAGGCCTTCCGTGAACCCCGTCTGAAGCAGCCCTCCCTCCCAGTCGCATTCGAACACAGCATCCTCTTTGTCTTCCTGTCTCACAGAACAAGCATAGTTCTTAAGATGTTAAGGAAGTCACATTTATTGAAATGTTCCTGCTACCCAACAGCCAGCCAGAATACAAGTCCCATGAGAGCAGGCTATCTCAGTCACGGCTCTGTTTCTAAGCTTCCTGAACCATACCTGGCACAAGGCACATGCTCAGATGTTTCAAATAAATGACATAGAAATTGTCTCTCTAACAGCCCGTGAGACAGTGTGGCTGGGGTTTCAGACACAAGGAGAACTGGAACAATCTTGAGAGAGAACAGGGCACCAAAGCTGGTAGTCCAGCTCAAAGAGTCCTTATAGCAGGGCTGGCAAATGAACTGTAGGAGCAGGAATCTCAAAAGGGCAAAGGGAAGAGGCAAGGAGAGTGTTAGGCCTGCAGGCGGGCAAGGGCCTGGTTAACCTGAAGCTCTGTAAGGAGGCCTGCTAGGACCAGTGGGTAAAGGAAATGTCAAAGGGACAGGCTGAGGTCAGCTGGACCCAAATTACTTATAAAATGAATGTTGAACATTTGATGACACCCATACAAAATGGTTAAAACGGTCACAAACATGCAAATCTTCAGGGAAAGGACCCCCAAATTCCCTTTTTAAAAGATGATTTTAGAAAACATACAAAATAGGCCTTCAAATCAACATATTTCACAAGGTCCCCAGGTGGCATCTGAATTCGATGAATAGGTTGTTTTAAACACCAAGCTATTAAGTTGCAGTAAAAATATCATATCATCAATTTGAAAATTTTGTTTCAGTATGTGCCCAACCTTAACTGAGGCTAAAATGGATATACAAACTTCATTTTCAAATTTGAGGACTCTATAATCCTCAATCAGTCCAGCTAGAGTTCAATTATTACAGTTGGATTCTGGTGTCCCAAGTTGAATAAAATAAGAAAAAACATTGTTACTAATATCTATATTAGTATACAAAAATTGTTACTAATATAGTTTAGCCCTAAGAGATAAAAAATAATTGAGCAGGCCCTGGCTGGTGGGCTCAGCGGCCAGGGCACACAGGAGAAGCGCCCATCTGCTTTTCCACCCCTCCCCCTCTCCTTCCTCTCTGTCTCTCTCTTCCCCTCCCGCAGCCGAGGCTCCATTGGAGCCAAGATGGCCCGGGCGCTGGGGATGGCTCCTTGGCCTCTGCCCCAGGCGCTGGAGTGGCTCTGGTCGTGGCAGAGCGACGCCCCGGAGGGGCAGAGCATTGCCCCTTGGTGGGCGTGCCGGGTGGATCCCGGTCGGGCACATGCGGGAGTCTGTCTGACTGTCTCTCCCCGTTTCTAGCTTTGGAAAAATACAAAAAAAAAAAAAAAAAAAAAAAAAAAAGAGAGAGAGAAAAAAAAAGAAAAAAAGAAAAATTGAGCAAACATTTTAAAACTTAGTTTCAAATAAAAATGTGGGATTCTTAGCTTCTTAGAAAAGATCAGAGGCTAGAGAAATAAGGCCCTTCCACAGCAGTTAGCTGAAACAGTATCAGTGGCTCCTCGGGCCTGCTTCCATCACCAGTCGTCCAGAAAACAATGCCGAAAACAAAACAAAAACAACAATAAAACAATGCTTCCCTGGCTGCTCGCGAATCTCCTTGGGGTCTTATTAAACACAC
The DNA here is from genome assembly GCF_036850995.1 of Saccopteryx leptura. Lineage (NCBI taxonomy): Eukaryota > Metazoa > Chordata > Mammalia > Chiroptera > Emballonuridae > Saccopteryx > Saccopteryx leptura. The sequence goes on along the minus strand of NC_089508.1, from coordinate 12,226,592 downwards.
AGGTTCTCAGTAAGTCGAGGGGTGGCCTGAAACTGCTGGTGCAGGTGCTGTTGGTCCTCCAACCAAACTTTGAATGGCAAGGCTATGAATGAACAATAAACACAAAATCGAAAATAAAAAAGCAAACATTTTTATTTAATAATCTTTGATATTTAAAATACAACTTATCGAACATCCACATTAACAATAGACTTCTCAGTGTTCAACAGTGCTTTGGAAGCCCGGCATTTCTAAGGACCAGACAGGAAGGCCTGTGTGTGTGATAACAGCAAAATAATCCAGAGAGGGGGACACACAGAAGGGCTGCAGAGTTGAGTCCTGAGCAAATGGCACTGTCACATTGTCACAGTGCGCTTGTGTCATGGCCAAAAGACAATGCTTTTTATTTCAGATAGTTTTTGTACATGAATTTCAAAATAGTTTATACAGAAGAGTAATTTTTAAAAGTTATTCTTAGTAATCCAGTGTTGTAGAAATTAGATAATCACATTCAAATGTACGTTCCTCTTTAAAGAAAAAAAAGCATTAAACAAAATTCCCGGAAACATTCACCTTTCAACTATGCAAGAGACAACCGAAGTGCTTCCTAAATATCATACATCAGGAATTTCCACATATATCTCACTATTGATCCCCATTCCTTGTCTGTGAGTCCACGGTCTGAAAATATTGACACCTTGTCCATTAGCATGCCAATTACTATAAATTTAGAAGTGATGTTACTAGCATTAATTCTTAAAATGCCAGATTATTTTGTAAAAAACCCCCAAAACATCAAAGGTTTTCTTCAAGTTAAAAAAAAATTCAGGAATTAACCAATCATGTCAATAATCTTTTCATTCATGAAAGCAGAACGGAAAATATTTTTGTTATGTATAAGACTTTAAAGAACAACACAAGCCAGTTCACTTCTTCAGCAAAAGATGCTGGTTGTAAAGGAACCAGGAATGAAGGGAAGTTTTTATTTGAAAATATGAAAAATTATCTACACTATTGAGATGATTAGTCGATCAATCTGGTTTTCCTTAACCCTGTGAGTAGTGAGTTTTTTTTCATGCTTGCTGACCCCCAGGAGTTTTTTTTCAAAAAATGAAATTAGTTCCAGTTACAGTTTTATTAACTAAAAATCATGTTTGTTTGATAACCAATTTATGAAAACATGAACATACATTAGCTTTTTTTTTTAACATTACTTTACACATTTTTAATCTAAATCAATCGTTCTCTGGATGGTCAGGAGGCACAAGGACACACATGAACGTTCATACTACTCAAGGGTTAAATAAGATCACATTCATAACATCTCTATACTTGTTAGGGCCCTGATATAACAATTTATTCTGAAAGTAGTGGTCATAGGCCTCTCTAACTGCAGGTCAAGTTTTTTTAATAGGAAGCCATAAATATTATTGAATATTCTTAAGAATTTAAAACATCATGATTTTTCAGCTGAAGATTTTTCAATTATTATATTTTTACTTATGTACAGAGTCAACAGAATCAACTAATTTTAAAATTTGCACAGGTCCAATGGGCCAATTTTAAGACATTTTGTAAATCTTGGCACTAGCATGATACTATTTAAATATACTATCAAACATACAGACATTAAAAGTGTGATTTAGTACCCTGGCTGGGTAGTTCAGTTGATTAAAGCATCGACCCAATACGCCAAGGTTGCATGTTCAATCCTTGGTCAGGGCACATAATGAGAATCAACCAATGAATGCATTAAAAAGTGTAACAACAAATCAATCTTTCTCTCTCTCTCTCTCAAATCAATAAAAAAATTATTTTAATTACTTAAAAAATGTGATTTAGGCTCTGACTGGAATAAAATTTACTTCATTGAACTTAATATTACATGAAACATTGTAGACTATTGGTAGTTTTGCCTACAATGACTCTCAAATCAATTGACTTTTTTCCTCATTAACTTTGGCATGAATAAAGTCTTAATTAAGAAAAATCAAGTTTTAAAGAAAAAAAAAAAGCACCTCCTTATTCCGTGAATTAGAAATCATTTGGCCAGGATTTTAACAGGTGAAATGTAGTTTACCTACAGCCACCGTTTCATTTACAGTACTGAAATATTGCTAAGTTCATTACGGTAAAAATGTATATTGATGGTTTTAGATTAGAGGTTAAATATTCTGAATTTCAAAAACATAAATAACTACTTATTAAATCCATGACATCTCAAAATATGAAAGTGGCGTTTCCAAAGCTTGTTTAAACTTTTCTTGTAACTCTAGCACTGCCGCAGTATGTATTTTGCCCTGGCAATACAAATTATACATTAGAAAAGTGATACCAATAGTTTAAATATTAAACATTAAGGTGTTCCCAATTGGTAAAACAGAATGGAAATCTTAATATAAAGTTGTTATCAGGACAGTTACTGTAAATTTCATTGTTCCTGACTTTCTTGCAGGTGGTGTATAGTAAGTAACAGTTCCTGATGCTTGAACTATAGCTTTGTGTAACTTTTAAATTTTCTGATACTGTGGTTATGAGCACTGGCATCTTTTCATACTGGTCAATCAATGGAATTTCAATGTTCAAGTAAAGTTAACCAATCCAAACAAGATGGCAGTGCACTTGTGATTCTGGAGCCACCTGCCGAATACTACATCACAACAAACTAAATAAACACATTCAAATGTATCCAGTGTGTGCTCAGCTTTGCTTTAAAAAAATCCCTAACAAATGAAGGTCAACGTGCCTTATTTTCTTAAAGGCTTGAACAAGGGTGTGTGATATAAAAGAGCTTTAGAAACTCCAAGGTTAAAACGTATGTGTTTTCCCTCACTTTTGTATTAGGTAGCTCATCAATTCAAATGTATGAAGAGTTTTATGTAACTTTTCAATGAGAAAAGGTCAAGGCCAAACACGTTTTGGTTTGTAAGTCTTGAGATAGTAGTACGAAACTCTAAACATCCCTTGCAGTTCTAAAGTTTTATAATTCTTCTAAAACATTTTCAGTTCTCGGAAGAAAACTAGATTTTAAAGTAAAACTGTCTAATTTTATGTAAGGGAAACTTCAGAAAACTTCATTTGGCACAAAATAATGACTAAAAAAATCTCTTTCCAAGAAAAATCTATATCATAATCATAAATAAAAGGCATTCTCATCTCTTTTTACTGAGAAATCTTAAATCAAAACAATTTCCCTGATAAAATGTGTGCAGCCACACACCAGTATGGCAACATATCATAATTTAATTTTCTAAGTCATCGGCTGAAATTTCTTCATAAGTTTTAGCTTATGAACAGTCAACATTCGAAAGCACTTCCAAAGGGGATGGAGAATGAAGGGTGTGGAGTAAATAACAGAATCTAGAACACCCACTTCTGAGAGACATGATGAATTTCCACCTAAATCTTGCCACTGTACTGAAAGAAACCTGGCAAGAAACTCTCTGTGCTTCCCAATTCAAGAATGTTTATCAAAACTAAAGACTTTCTTATTTACAGACCCATCCAGTAGTGTGTGACTTCTATAATTCTTAAGCCATTTAAACATGATGCAAATGTTAAATCACAGTGTAAATTTAAATATCCTTTTGTTAGTAAATTATTTTCATGTTCCAGATCATCATCTCTGGCAAGCGATACCTACTAGATGTCCAGCAGAAGCAGGCATCTACACTCCATGACTCAGCTGGACACAGAACAGATAGCTCCCATCACAAGAGAAAAAATACTATACAATGAATCTGCTACTACAACTAAAGACCAAATTTTGTCTGTCATACATTCATGGTGGGTATTATATGCTATCTTCCAACAGGAGGAAACTTGCTTGCATATTATGCTTCTGCTTTTCTCAAATGGAAAAGAGGAAATAACAAGGTGCTGGAGGGAGGAGCTCAACAAAGCTGCAGAGTTCTGACGTAACTGAGACGCCAGGCACAGAGCATCTGGCAAAGGATGTGCTCACATACTTTGAAAGTGCTCATTTATTCTTAAATACTTGTGCAGAGATGATTTCAGAGTTTAGGAATGCACGAGAATCATGAAATAATGATCCCATCTTGGAGAGCTTAAAAAGCAAACATTACCATCTCAAGAAACTTTACAGCAAGAAAAATGACCATCTTTTAAAAGTGTTGTAGAAAAAACACAAACCAAGTACAGAGAAATTGTGCTCAGAGACAACAGGATGAGAAAACAGGTGCATAATACACAGATGGAGGGAGAACACGTATCCTTCTGGAACCGTTACTATTATTGACATAGAGAAGAGACATTGTCCTGAAAGTTTAGTCAATGAGACACAGAAGCAACTATCAGGCGGTGAAAGTGAAGCAAGTTACCTATGCAGCAGGGAGAAGAAAAAAGTATGGAAAAGGTTCTGTGGTAAGAGCTTATTAGCTGGTCTGCAAACAGATCCAAGAAAAACGCCCTAATTTTAAACACGTTAGATATTGCACACTGAAAAATGAAAAAGGGACATTGAGAAAACTATTTTAAGTGTATTTAATTGCTGAGTGCCTCTTTGGCTAGCATTTGAAAGATCTTTATTTAGTCCTACCACTGATGCATTTTTCTGCTTTCCTATCTTTTTGTCTGCAAACCACCTAAAAGTTTCATTTTCTCTGTTGAACCTTGTTCTCTTTGACACATTACCACAATGGACCCTCTGCTTCAATCACACAGGATAATGTTAGAAAGTATGAATATTTTAGAGATTTGTAAAAAGGATTATTTTTTTTCTTCTGTTGTGAAATTATTTTGAACAGTTTCTAAAGACATGGTCACAGCCGCCTGAAGCATGTCTTCTTCACTCATAGCATCACCTGTTGGAAAAGAAAACATGTATTTCTTAGAATTTTCTGGGAAATTATCGGTCATCAAAAGGTAAGCTCTTAGAAAATATATTTGTTTGACTACTACAGTTTCCTTTCTGGTTTCTAAAATTTACATATAGTAAAATTCACTCTTTTACAGTTTTATAAGTTTTGACAAATGCATACAGTTGAATAACCACCAGCAGCACCCAGATACAGACTGTTGCACTGCGCCCCCAAATCCTCTTGTGCTGCCCCTTTGTAGACAGTCCCTGCCCCCAATCCTAGGCGACCACTGGTGCAGACTCTGCACTAGTGTCCCCTTTCCTGCATGCCGTCATAAATGGGATGATACAGTCTGTATGGAGTCTTTAGAATAGAACTTTTTTCCCTGAGCAGAGTGTACTTAACAAAATGCACTCTAAGTGAAAGAAAATTTAACTTTGTTGGGTATCTCAACAATCCGTTCCTTTCAAATAGATTTGTTTTGAAATATTTATTCACAGAAGTTGCAAAGATAGTTCAGACAGGACTTGTGGACACGGTGGCCCATTTCCCCCAATCTTACGTAAGTACAGCTCAAGCCCAAACCTGGGTATGGCACAGTGTGGTGTGTAGTTCTATGGTGGCTCAGCATATGTGATTTGTGTACCAGCACAGGACAGAGAACTGTTACAGCACCGCCAAGCTCTCCCTCTGGTGTCCCTTCGTGTTCACACCCTCCTCTCCCCGCTACCCTCCCTAACTGCAGGCAACCACTACATTGTTCTCTTTCTTTAGAAATCTGTCATTTTTAGAATGTTACACAAATAGTATATTATATAAGACCTTTTGAGGGTTTTTTCTTTTTTGCAGTCAGAATAATGCCCTTGAGAGTCATCCCAGTTGTCCCATGTACGAACAGCTGGTTCGTTTTTAACCCTGAGTAGCATTCCATAGTGTGGATGTACTCACTTATTTAACCATGTAGGAAATTTTGGTTGTTTCCAGTTTGGGGTTATGACAAATAAAGCTACTATGAATATTTGTGTACAAACTTTGCATGAACAGTTGTTTTCATTTCTCTGGGGCAGATGCCCAGGAGTAGAACTGCTGCTGGGTTGTATGATTAATGTATATTCAGTTTTTAAAGAAACTGCCGAGTTATTTTCCAGAGTGGATGTACCATTTCAAACAAAATGTAGAAACCTGACCCCCCTTTACCTCTGTACTCCCCCATTTATAAACCTTCTTAAATATTTCCTATTCAATATATATGTACTGAAAATCAAGTCAATGTTAGAGTTCTTGTTAATTATCAAACAATTGAGAAAACTCAAAAGAAAAGTCTATTGTGTTTACCTCTATTTTTACTCTATTGTTCTTTTACCCTTCCTGATGTTCCAAGATTGCTTCTTTGGCATTTCTGTTTAAAGAACTTCTTTTAGCCATATTTTAGAGTAGGTCTGCTGCGACAAATTCTCAAATTTTCCCCTTCATTCCTGAAGGAAACTTTCACTGTATATAGAAATCTAGGTTGGGAGTTCTCTTCTTTAACTGTGCCATTTCCTTCTAACTGCCAAGATTTCAGATGAGAAATCTACTGTCATTCAAATTGCTGTAAGCTAAGGTATTTCCAGTTGGTTTCAAGATTTCTTTTTCTTCTTTTTTTTAAAAATTATTTATTTATTTATTCATTTTAGAGAGGAGAGGGAAAGACAGAGAGAGAGAGAGAGGAGAGACAGAGAGAGAGAAGGGTGGGAGGAGCTGGAAGCATCAACTCCCATATGTGCCTTGACCAGGCAAGCCCAGGGTTTCGAACCGGCAACCTCAGCGTTTCCAGGTTGACGCTTTATCCACTGCGCCACCACAGGTCAGGCTCTTTTTGTCTTCTTTTTTTCAGAAATTAAACTATGTGTATCTTGGTATACATTTCTCTGGGTTTATCCTGTTTGAAGTCCATGGATGTTTTTAAATTTAAATTTTAATGTAATGTGTTTACATAGATTCCAGTGTCCCCCTGAATGAATCCCCTCACCCCCATGTTCCCCACAACATCCCCCTTCCCCCCTCCCCGCAATGCCCTCCCCCTTTCCCTCCGGGATTTGCTTTTCTGCTCTCTATAACGTTGTGTTATGTGTGTATAATTTCAGCAATCTCTTTCCTTTTTCTGATCCCTTCCTATCATCCCCTTTCCCTCTGTCTGCTTTCCCTCCAGACCCTTTGATCCCGCTTCTGTCTCTATTCCATTTCTCAGTTCATATTGTTCATTGGATTCCTCAAATAAGTGAGGTCATATGATATTTTTCTTTCTCTGCCTACCTTATTTCACTTAACATAATCGTTTCCAGGTCCATCTATGTTGTTTCAAAAGGTAAGATTTCCTTCTTTTTCATGGTCCCAGAGTATTCCATTCTGTATATGTACCACAGCTTTTTAATCCACTCGTCCACTGATGGGACACTTGGGCTGTTTCCAGATTTTTGCTATTATAAATAACGCTGCAATAAACATGGGAGTGCATTTCTTCTTTGAATCATTGATGTGGTGTTCTTGAAACATATTCCAAAAAGTGGGGTAGCTGGGTCAAAAGGCAGTCCAATTTTTAATTTCTTGAGGAATCTCCATACTGTTTTCCACAGAGGCTGCACCAGTCTGCATTCCCACCAGCACTGCAGAACGGTTCCCTTTCCTCCACAGCCTCGCCAGCACTTATTCTGTGTTGTTTTGTTAATGAGCGCCTTTCTGACTGGTGTGAGGTGATATCTCATTGTGGTTTTAATTTGCACTTCTCTAATGATTAGTGATGTTGGGCACTTTTTCATCTGCCTATTGGCCATCTGTATGTCCTCTTTGGAGAAGTGCCTATTCATTTCTTTAGCCCATTTTTTGATTGGATGCTTATCTTCCTGGTGTTGAGTTTTACAAGTTCTTTATAAATTTTGGTTATTAACTCCTTATCGGACGTATTGTCGAATATGTTCTCCCATTGTGTGGTTTGTCTTTTTATTTTGTTCATGTTGTCTTTAGCTGTACAAAACCTTTTTAGTTTGATATAGTCCCTTTATTTCCCTTGCCCGTGGAGATAAATCGGCAAATATATCGCTGCGAATGATGTCGGAGAGCTTGTTGCCTATGTTTTCTTCTAAGATGCTTATGGTTTCACGACATATTTAAATCTTTTATCCATTTTGAGTTTATTTTTGGAAATGGTGTAAGTTATTGGTCTAGTTTCATTTTTTTGCAGGTAGCTGTCCAATTTTCCCAACACTGAGTCTGACTTTACTCCATTGTATGCTATTACTTCCTTTGTCAAATATCAATTGTCCATAAAGGTACGGGTTTATTTCTGGATTTTCTGTTCTATTCTTTTGATCTATATGCCTGTTCTTATGCCAGTACCAAGCTGTTTTGAGTACAATAGCCTTGTACTATAACTTGATATCAAAAAATGTGATACCACCTTTTATTCTTCTTTTTCAAGACTGCTGAGGCTATTTGTGTTCCTTTTCGGTTCCATCTAAATTTTTGGAATATTTGTTCTATATCTTTGAAGTATGTCATTGGTATTTTAATAGGAATTGCATTGAATTTATAAATTGCTTTGGGTAATATAGACATTTTAATGATGTTTATTCTTCCTAACATGAGAACGGTATATACTTCCACTTGTTTGTATCTTCCTTGATTTCTTTTTATCAATGTTTTATAATTTTCAGAGTACAAATCTTTAACCTCCTTGGTTAAATTTACTCCTAGGTACTTTATTTTTTTTGTTGTTCCAATAGTGAAGGGGATTGTTTTCTTAATTTCTCTTTCAGACCGATCATTGTTGGTGTATAAAAATGCCTCTGATTTCTGAGTATTAATTTTATATCTTGCCACTTTGCTGAATTCCTTTATCAGGTCCAATAGTATTTTTGACTGTGACTTTAGGGTTTTCTATGTACAGTATCATATCATCAGCAAATAATGATAGTTTTACTTCTTCTTTTCCAATTTGGATACCTTTTATTTCTTCTTCTTGTCTGATTGCTGTGGCTAGGACTTCCAGAACTATGTTGAATAACAGTGGTGAAAGGGGGCACCCCCGCCTTATTCCTGATCTTAAGGGGATTGCTTTTCACTTTTGCCCATTGAGTATGATGTTGGCTGTGGGTTTGTCATAGATGGCCTTTATCATGTTGAGGTATGTTCCCTGTATTCTCACTTTGCTGAGAGTTTTGATCATAAATGGGTACTGGATTTTATCAAATACTTTTTCTGCATCTATTGATATTATCATGTGGTTTTTCTCCTTCCTTTTGTTTATGTGATGAATCACATTGATTGATTTGCTAATATTGTACCAGCCTTGCCTCCCCAGAATAAATCCCACTTGATCATGATGTATGATTTTTTTCATGTATTGCTAGATCCGGTTTGCTAATATTTTGTTGAGAATTTTTTTTTTTTTTCTGAAGCTGGAAACGGGGAGAGACAGTCAGACAGACTCCCGCATGCGCCCGACCGGGATTCACCCGGCATGCCCACCAGGGGGCGACGCTCTGCCCATCAGGGGGTGATGCTCTGCTCCTCCGGTGCGTCGCTCTGTTGTGACCATAGCCACTCCAGCGCCTGGGACAGAGGCCAAGGAGCCATCCCCAGTACCCGGGCCATATTTTGCTCCAATGGAGCCTCGCTGCGGGAGGGGAAGAGAGAGACAGAGAGGAAGGAGAGGGGGAGGGGTGGAGAAGCAGATGGGCGCCTCTCCTGTGTGCCCTGGCCGGGAATCGAACCCGGGACCTCTGCACGCCAGGCCGACGCTCTACCACTGAGCCAACCGGCCAGGGCCATTTTGTTGAGAATTTTAACATCTAAATTTATCAGGAATATTGGCCTATAATTTTCTTTCTTTGTGTTGTCTTTGCCTGGTTTTGGAATCAGAATTATGCTTGCCTTATAAAAGGAGCTTGGAAGTCTTCCTTCCTCTTGCATTTTTTGAAATAGCTTGAGAAGGATAAGAGTTAATTCTTCTTTGAATGTTTGGTAGAATTCAACTGTGAAGCCATCTGACCCAGGGCTTTTGTTTGTTGGGAGTTTTTTTGATAACTGTTTCTATCTCATTTGTTGTAATTGGTCTATTTAGGTTTTCTGATTCTCCCAGATTGATCTTTGAGAGATTATATTTTTCAAGGAATTTGTCCATTTCACCTAAGTTGTCTAATTTTTTTGTCATACAGTTCTTCAGAGTATTTTCTTAGAATCCTTTGTATTTCTGCTTTGTCAGTTGTTACTTCTCCATTCTCATTTCTAATTTTATTTATTTGAGTTCTCTCTCTTTTTTTCTTGGTGAGTCTGGTTAAAGGTTCATTGATCTTGTTTACCTTTTCAAAGAACCAGCTCTTGGTGTCATTGATCCTCTGTATTGTTTCTTTAGCCTCTATGTCATTTATTTCCGCTCTGATCTTTATTATTTCCTTCCTTCTACTTCCTCTGGGTTTACTTGCTGTTCTTTTTCTAGTTCTTTTTGTTGCAGGGTTGTTTACTTGAGCTTTTTCTAGCTTCTAAAGGTATTCCTGTAATGCTATGAACTTCCTTCTCAGGACTGCTTTTGCCATGTCCCATAAATTTTGAGTTGTTGTATGCTCATTTTCATTTGTTTCAAGGAAATTTTTTATTTCTTCCTTGACCTCATTGTTGACCCATTTGTTATTTAATAATATGATGTTTAGTTTCCAAGTTTTTCTATTGTGGTTAATTTCTAGTTTCTCTTCCATTGTGGTCAGAGAAGATGCTTTATATGATTTAAATCTTCTTAAATTTGTTGAGGCTCGTTTTCTGCCCTAACATGTGGTCTATCCTAGAGAATGTACCATGAGCACTTGAAAAGAATGTAAATTCTGCTGCTTTAGGGTGAAAGGTTCTGAAGATATCTATTAAATCCAGTTGATCTAGTGTGTCCCTTAATTCTGTTGCTTTGTTAATTTTCTTTCTTGAGAATCCAGTGATATTAGTGGGGTATTGATATCCTCTACTATTATAGTATTGCTGTTGATTTTGCCCTTTATGTCCATCAAAATCTGCTTTATATATTTAGGTGCTCCTATATTAGGTGCGTAGCTATTTATAATGGTTATATCTTCCTGTTGAATTGCTCCCTTTATCATTATGTAGTGACTTTCTTTATCCATTACTATAGCCTTTGTTTTAAAGTCTATTTTGTCTGATATAAGTATTCCTACCTCAGCTTTTTTTTCATTTCCATTTGCATGAAATATTTTTTCCATCCCTTTATTTTCAGTCTATGTGAATCTTTTGTTTTGAGCTGTGTCTCTTGTAGACAGCATATGTATGGGTCCTGTTTTCTTATCCACGGAGCTACCCTATGTCTTTTGATTGGAGCATTTAATCCATTTACATTTAAGGTATTATTGATATGTAGTTGTTTATTGTCATTTTATTCTTTAAATCTACATTCCTCTTTTCCTAGGTTTTTCCCCTCCCCTTTGTTCTGTTTACAGCAGGCCCCTTAACATTTCTTGTAGCATTGGTTTGGTTGTAATGAATTCCTTGAGGTTTTTTTGGTCTGGGAAGCTTTTTATTTCTCTTTCAATTTTAAATAATAGCCTTGCTGGATGGAGAAGTCTTGTTTGTAGGCTCTTGTTTTGCATTACTTTGAATATTTCTTGCCATTCCCTCTGGTCTCTAATGTTTCTGTTGAGAAGTCAGATGTCATCCTTATGGGGGCTCCTCTGTAGGTACTAGATTGCTTTTCTCTTACAGCTTTTAGTATTCTTTATCTCTTAATTTTTTGTATTTTAATTATGATGTGTCTTGGTGTTGGCCATTTTGGGTTCATCCTTAATGGAATTCTCTGTGCTTCTTGAACTTGTATGACTTTTTTCTTCATCAATTTAGGGAAGTTTTCAGCTATTATTTCTTCAGTCAGATTATCCCTTATTCTTTCTCTTTTCCTTCAGGAACCTCTATAATGCGGATGTTATTTCTCTTCATGTTGTCACAGAGCTCTCTTAGAGTTTCCTCAGATTTTTTGAGCCTCTTTTCTTTTTGCTGCTCTGCTTCCATGCTTTCGTTTATCTTGTCCTCTAACACGCTGATTTGATCCTCAGCTTCATCCATCCTGCTTTTAATTCCTTCCAGTGTGGTCTTCATTTCTGATATTGTATTTGTCATTTCTAACTGATTCTTTTTTAAGATTTCAGGGTCCTTTTTGATGCTTACAATTTCTTTAGGTGCTCAAGTCCATCTATTGTTGCTTTGAGATCCTTAAGCATCCTAACAATCATTATTTTAAACTCTGTATCTGGTAATTTGGTTACTTCCATTTTATCCAGATCCTTTCCTGAGGATTTTTCTTGTTGTTTCATATGGCTCATGTTTCTCTGTCTTCCCATTGTTTCTGTTTGTAGTTTGCAGGATTGTTTGAGTTGTGGTCTCTTTAACTAGTAGAGCCACTTTTCCATTTTCTATATTTTAACTGAGTCAGGTGTGAGGAGCCCTTCCTTAAGATGTCACTCTAACAAGAGTTGTTAGGTCCTGAACTGATGCTCTCTGTATCCGACCTCTGGATGTGCCCTCACTGAACCTTCTTGGCTGGAGCCTGGAACAGAGCAGTGGGGGTCACTGCCTATGACTGGCCCTTATCTATCTTTTTGGAGCAACAGGCGATCCAGATCCTGTGGCTGCCTCTGCTGAGCCCAGGTGCCATTGTTAATATCAACTTAGGCTGGCATTTATCTACTTTTGGCCTAGAGGATGTTCATTTAAATGTTCAGGTTCTCCTGATATTCGTTTTCTGCTGCCTCTTATTGGTGGCTACTTGTTGGGCTCAGTACTATAAATTAGGGGTTAGGAAAGGTATTGGATGTGGCTTGCCCCTAAGCCTCAGGTGTCGTTCTATCCAACCTTCTTTTTTATTTTATTTTATATTTTTCTTTCTTTTCAGCCCTGCGAAGGGTGTGGCTTTTGTGTTCCGGAGGTGTGGTCTGTCTGCAGGACTGCCCCCCCACTACTGCTGCCTCAGGTGTTCAGGCACGGGCATTGCTGGTGCCAGCCCACCATTGCGGTTGCTGTGGCTTCCGCCTAGCCTCTGCAGGTGAGACTGCTCGTGTGTGCCTAGTCTGCAAGCCTTGGCCAGCCCCCAGGTCCACCTTGCCCCCATGAGCGGGACTGTATTTATGTGCTTGGGATACAGCCACGACCAGCTCCCGGCTTCCACCCCCATGGGTGGGACTGCATTCCCACGTTCTGCGACCAGCAGCCCTCGGGTGAGCACTCAGCAGTATGGGGGTGGTGTTGTAGCTCAGACTTTAGCACTCAATACTGTTTCCCTGACGGGCTTCCTGCTTCTAAGAGAGTCTGCTCTGAGTGTAGCAGGAGAGCTTCCATTTGGCTGGTGACCTGCTTCCCTTTGCTAGTATTGCTGGTTCCAGGAAAAATATTCACTTTAGATTTGGGTAGTGACTCAGCCCAGGGGTTAGGGTGTTAGGGTGGCTGCCTCTCAAAGTGATTCTCCCTGTGCTTCCTAGATTACATTCTCTTCCTGCTACTCTGGTCCTCTCAGCTCTCCCCATCCCCTGGAGTTTCTGGTGAGTGGTTGTACAAGAGGTTTTCTGCATGGTCCCTTTAAGATGAATCCTGGGTCTGAGAAATCTGTCTCTCACAAACAGTATCCTGACTTGTTTCATAGCCAAATACAGTCCGTATGCCTCTTCTAGGCTCCGGGGCTGCAGGGTAGGGCTTTGGTTCTGGTGCCCAGGATCCTCCCCTCTCTGGTAAAACCCCACCACCACGCAAATCCCTCTGGGCCACAGCTCGCTCCTGGGAGCTGGGCAGCCATCTCTGTGTTTCCACTTTTCCTACCAGTCTCAGTGTGGCTTCTTCAGTGTTCCTTGGTTATAGATTCCTCTTGGGTTAGGCCAAAGTTGGTTTTTCCAGACAATACTCCTTAAAATTAAGTTGTAATCCACTTTAGTTCTGGGAGGTGGAAGTTGCAACGTCTGCCTACTCCATCGCCATCTTGCCATCCACCATTGATCTTCTTGAATTTGTAGGTTTCTATCTTTTGACAAATTTGGAGAATTTTCAGTCATTTCTTTCAATACTTATCCAGTCCAATCTTTCTCATCTTCTTACTGGATTCCCATGGCAGATACGTTAGTTCTTTTATGATAGTACCACAAATCTCAAAGGCTGTTCATTTTTTTCCAGTATAATTCTTTCTGTTGCTCAGTGTAGGTAATTTCTATTGTTGTTTTCAAGTTCATTGATTCTTTCCTGTCCTTCCAATGGCTGGTTAGATTCATCCACTGAGTTTTAAAATTTCAGTTATTGAGTTATTGCTATTTTTCAGTTCTAAAAGATCCACTTCGTTCTTTTTTATAGCTTTTGTTTCTTCACTAAGGCTATTTTTCTAATTGTTTCAACCATGTTCATAATTGCTCATTGTAGCATTTTTATGATGGCTGTTTAAAGATCCTTGTCCGAAAACTCTTAACATCAGGGTCATCTCAGCGATGGTGTCTATTAATTCTCTTTTGTTACTCATGTTGAAATTTTCCTGGCTCTTGGAATAATTTTGATTGAACCCTGGGCATCTGGGTATTAAAAGATTGTGAATCTTATTTAAATCTTCTCTTTCAGCATGTCCCCGACACAGCACCAGTGGGGAAAGAGTACTGTCTTCCTGCTGTCAGGTGGGGAGGGTGTGATCACAACTGCCGTACACACATGGGCATCTGGCTTCTCACTGTCTTCCACTGACCGCTACCTGACCGTGAGGGTAGGAATCCCTGTTACTACTTCTCACCAACACTGTGGAGGTGTCCTTGTTACTGCCTCAAATCAGTGACAGTCCTGAATCTCCACTGAGCCTCTTCTGACACCACCCAGGCAAGAAGCCAGAGGGATGCCTCTTTATTTCTGGATGCAAGTCCAGGCTCTGTATGACCAATGACACCATGGCAAAAGGGGCCTTGTCGTCTCCTGGAAAACAACAGCTCCCTGTTTGGCTTTCTCTGACATCACCTTGGCCAGGGGACAGGGCAGGTGCACCTCATTACTAGCAGGTGGAGATGCTGGTCTGGGCTCTCACTTGACTTTTGCTGACAGGGTGAGGTGGAGGAAGGGCCAGGTTATTTACCTACATTAGCTACTAGGGTGTTTACTGTCTAAAAGTTTCTGTCTTGCTATGTGGTGGGTTTTTCCCTTGGTTTGTGCCTTTGGCTTCCCTGGCATGATGCCCATGACAGACGAGGCAGAAAGAAAACCCAGGCCACTCACCACGATGTCATTCTTCTGGTTCTGAGCTTCCTGGCCTGTCTTCTTTCCACATCTCAGATTCTTATGTTTGCTTAACACAAATGCTCAAGGTTGTTAGCTGGACTTAGCAGGAATAAAAAAAAGCACCAGTTCTTTCCTTTCTGTTGCTGATACAGTCTACTGTTTGGATGTGCCAGGGTCTGTGTCTCCATTTGCCAGCGGAAAGAAACCAGGCAGTTTCCAGTTAGAGGTAATTATGAACAAAGCAGCTCTAAGCATTCACATGCAAGTTTCTTTGTGAACCTGTTTTTTGTCTTGGTTATACACCTAGCAGTGGGAATACTGGATCACATGGTTCAGTTTACTTTAGGTTTATAATAAAATACTAAAACTGTTACATCTCTACAAATAGAGTATGAGAGTCCCAGCTGCTCTGATCCTTGCCAGCCTTTGCTATTGTCAACCTGGTTTTAATGAAACCATTGTCATAGGTGTGTAATGGTATCTCATTGTGGTTTCAGTTTGATTTTCCTAGTAATGAGTGATGCTGTTCATCTTCTCATGTGCTTATTTGTCCCCACATACTTTATTTGGTGAAGTGTCTATTCAAATCCTTTCCCCATTTTGTGAGTTGCTTCCTTATCTCAATTTAGAGATTTCTTCACACACTGTTCTTAGAAGTCTTTGGTTGGATACAGCTTTTCACAAAACTTCTACTACCAACAACTGGCCAAAGTTTCACTCTTAAACCAAGGGCTGATACAGAACTCTAGACTTCCTATGGCTCTTTAGACTATATTCAGATGTTCTTAGTTTTCCAGGGGGTAAAATGTATTTATTTTCTACCTAGTAATATGCATTACCTCTGAGGAACTTTTGTAGCATGTACTGATTACTGTGAAGTTGTAGGTATCATTTATACTTTTAAAGCAAAACATTCCTTGAGTGCTCTAGTCTGCCTGCTCCTTAATCCAGGGAAATTTGGATTAAAAATCCAGTCAAAGTCTCAATACAGCCAAAAAAAAGAAGAGAACAACCCATAGGCAGAAACCACACAGAGCCTGTGTGTCACATTGTGTGCAGGTAACAAGCGTGATGTATGGTTGGAGGCGTACCTAGACCACTGCCCAGTGCTCCTGAACTCATGCTCGGCGTTTCACACGGGTGTGAAGGCTGTCCTGCAGGTCCTGGTGAATCCTGCTGCTGCTGCTGCTGCCGCTGCTGCCTGAACACGTGAAAGAGAACGCATATTAGGAAAACAAAACCTGGGAACAAACACACTGTGAGAAACACTAGTCACGTGGAAAATAAATGGTTCCACAAAGTGACCACGTGAACGCCACAAAAAACGCAAGAGCGATCAGTCTGATTGTGTGTGTGTGTGTATATATATTAGTTAAAAGTATCCACAAAAAACGCAAGAGCAATCAGTCTTATATATATATATATATATTTTATATATTTCCAGGGGATCCAAGGAAACCTAGACATAAAATTTGAATTTACCAAGAAAATTAATAGGTAGGTATTTTTACCACAAAATAACACATTGTACAAAAGGATTTACTGATAGCTACTTTTATGCAAATGTGTTGGTTTACAGATCCTTAATATTGTGGGAGCTCACTGAAAATAGCACCTTTAAGAAAAAGAAAGCATGTCAAATTACCATGTGAGTTAATGTCACCTTCCACGGTCACCTCCTTTCTGTCACTGAGATCTGAGCTTAGAGATCTCCTAGAGATACCTTTCTGCTCACCCTCCTAAAGTAGCCACCTGGCATTCTCACTATCTCATCGCTCATTTTAATTTTCAGCATAAACTTATCACCACCTGGTATCTTCTGCCTGTCTCCCTCTTTAGAGGATAAGCTAACAGGAGCCCACACTGCATCCTGTTTGTTGACCAATGCATAAAACTGAGCAGTCGTGTAGCAGGCATCCACCAATGAGGAATGCAGGGAATGAAAGCTATTTAACACACACTGTCAAGTTTCAGCAATATCTAGAGCAGTGGTCCCCAACCTTTTTTGGGCCACGGACTGGTTTAATGTCAGAAAATATTTTCACGGACCAGCCTTTAGGGTGGGACAGATAAATGTATCATGTGACTGAGACAAGCATCAAGAGTCAGTCTTAGACAGCTGTAACAGAGGGAATCTGGTTATTTTTAAAAGTAAAACATCATTGAGACTTAAATATAAATAAAACGGAAATAATGTAAGTTATTTATTCTTTCTCTGCGGACCAGTACCAAATGGCCCACGGACCGGTACCAGTCCGCGGCCCGGGGGTTGGGGACCACTGATCTAGAGCATTAAAACACGTTATTCCTGTATTTTTTGAAGCAGGGAAAACAATATCATAAACATGATGGCTATGATGTAATATGTAGGACCTTGCACTTAGAAAAGACACACTGAGCCACTGAGATATAATGAGAAATCATGTTGGCAAGTTATTCTCAAATGGTGCAGAAATGTTAACAACTGGGGAGTCTGAGTGAAGGTATGAGGAGCTCTGTGAACTACTGCTGGTTTTATGGATGATTAAAATGACTTCATATATTCATATATGTGCTATAATTTTAAAAACTTAAAAATAGTCAACAGTCTGAGAATCCATAGCTTTCAAAAAATGTATGAAAGGATTTTTAAAGGAACCAGAGTTTTAAAATTACCAGTAACACTATTAATAGAATAACATCTCTTTTCTAGAGTCCGCCTTAATCTTGTGTTTTAAATATGAGCAACAAAGGAGATCTGAACAGCGGGGAATGGCCATTTCTCCCACTTGGCCTCTGAGCCCGCATACTGACGTGTGTGTAGGTCTGTGACTTTCCGGAGTGCACGGCTGATGGGGTACCCGTGGGCAGCATGCTCCACCAGCACACCCGGTTCTAGAACGTGGCACGAGAGACAGGCTGTAAGTTATGTAGATTTCCTCGCACGTCAGGCATTTTTGCATGCCCTTATCTTCCACCAGTCAAGAAAACAGGTCAGAATGCAAGGGAGTGATGAGTGAGACAGTGATTTTAGAGGGGTAACTTTTATTCCACTATAAATTCATGAAAAATGTGTGAGAAGTAAATGAATTACCAACCTTGAAACAATTCTAACACCTTGAACATGTGCTGACACTATAAGATAGAATGTGTCTAAATAGCACTCAGCACCTGTTCGCACTGTGCCTTCTAATATGCCTTCAGTATCAGAGTCTAGAGAGCCAAAAACTACATGTCGTAAACAGCCTTACACCTAGGATTCTGGAAACCAATTAAGCACTTGCGTGAGCTCTAAAAGGCAGAAACGAGAAAAGCAGCACAGCCACCTTCCTGCTGCTCTGCTTGTTCTCTGCTAGCAAGTAAAGTCACAGAGATGCCAGTCCCAGAATTCTGCTTCTGCAAGCGCGGTGGCGGCTAGACTTCACGTTCCCAAGTCTCTGTGTCTAGACAACTGTGGTGGCAGTTTCCCGGTCCTAAGAGCAGAGCTCTGGCAGTGTGTTCTTCAACCCAACATCCTGACTCCCCACCACCAACCTGGGCAGTGGTTGCAGCTCTTCTAACAGGTTGGAATTCTGGAGGCCTGGCCTACAGCCTGCTCTTCCTACAACTGTGTAAGGCTTCATAGCTGCGTTAATTACTTTTCTGCTTAAAACACCTCTGGTAGTTAATGTTTCTGAAACTGAACCCTGACTAAGCCATGCCACTGGAGCGTTGGCTCAAGAAAAAGGCAGTAAAAAAAAAACAGCAATCCATGACCACGAACAGTGCTTGTTTTCTTCCCTGGTGGGAAAGTTTTTAAGTGACAGAGAGAAAGAATCTGCATCCTTTCAGACTTACACCTGTGAGAAGATATTAATGCTAACATAATCTATGGACACTTTACAGTTTACGAAATGGTTTTATACACCTTGCCTATTTTGATGCTCATACCATGTGAATTAATGCAGCTTTTGCAATGACATAGCTGATACAATAGTTTTGCTTGGGGTTTTATGATAGATAAAATGGATTTGCAGATTACTACTGGAAAAAAATATGGCTATAAAAATATTTAATAACTCTTAATCATAATGTAAGAGTTTGTAACAGGTAGATTTATTTATTTATTTATTCATTTTAGAGAGGAGGGGGGTGATAGAGAGAGAGAGAGAGAGAGAGAGAAGGGGGAGGAGCAGGAAGCATCAACTCCCATATGTGCCTTGACCAGGCAAGCCAGGGTTTTGAACCAGCAACCTCAGTGTTCCCAGGTTGATGCTTTATCCACTGCGCCACCACAGGTCAAGCGTAACAGGTAGATTTTTAACAGTATTTTCATGGTTCATGCATGAATGCTGGGGTTAATACATTATGTATAAAACTTTAAATACACTACAAGAAAAAAACCCTATACATCTGAATACTAAGCACCAGGTCAGTTTGGAGAGGGTCATAGGAAGAGTTAGCTCAATAACCTTAGAGCCACATTCCCAAAAATGGATGCCAGACAGACAAGGACCATCCAGGTTCAGTAATCAGAAATTCTAGTGAAGGGCAAAGATTAGTTTCTCAGCTTCTTTACTAATGAGAGATTTGCTCTTAACTCTTCTCAGCAATGTGTAACTAAATATTCTCTAGTTCTCCTTAAGTTCCCACCAGTATTTTTAAGATCAAACCAGAGGCAGAGGATGAACAGCTGAAGCTGGAAACCATCACTGTGCAGCTTCCTCTCCAGCCAACACTCTCCAACCAGGGAGGGGCCACACCGAGGCTCCACCGTTATGGAAGGGCGGGCGCAAGGCTGACTACAACATCTGCACTAGTTAGCACCGGCATTGCACTGGTTATACTCTACCCATTCATTACGGAATGTCACTGCATTATTCTTTCTACTCTGAAAGGTTGAATGTATTTGGAACTGCCACATTTCTAATTTAAAAGTTCTAAAAAAAAATTTTTAAGTAGGATTTGTTTTTATACTTTAAAGATGTTTTCCTTTTTTTAGATGTACTTGTGAATTTTGTAGATTCTCTATAAAGCATGTCTGTTTGGACAATTTTATTCTGGCAAAAAATAAAGTCTGAAAAAACATGGCAGAAGTATCACTAGGCAATTGTTCTGGAAAGCAGTTTAGAAATCTGTGCCAAGGCCCTAAAAATAAAAACGTTCATGTCCTTTAACCCAAAAAATCTGACATCCTCAGAATAATTAGATAATGAGGATTTGAGGCATGGTCAGTACAAGGATAGTTTATTGCACTATTAATTATAATAAAAAGTCAAAATGTTCATATGTAAATTATATACATTCATTTTATAAATATGTAGCCTATTTACAAAGAATACTTACTATTGTGGGAAAATGGGTATGACTAATATATATGTATATCTGTGTGACTAGAAGAAAATGTGTCAAAATACTAACATTAGTTATTAAAGGATAGTAAGATTATGTTCTTTTCATTTTGAGATATGTTCAAATAAATTTTCTAGTGTATTAGTTTTCATGTCATAAGGAGTTTTAAGTCATTTTTAATATGATACTAACTAGATATTTGATGATCTTATACAATTACCATTAGTAATTATCATGTGATAATTATTAACATTGTGTGACAATAGCATTTGGCTGTTACAAAGTACCGAAATAAATATGGGTGAAATGGTATGAGAACTTAGATCTGTTACACAGCGACCCCAGCTGGGGCGGAGGGTGAAGAGCAGGGCGACCAGGCACAGGAAGCCCCGACTGCTCATGTGCGGAGGTTTGTTGAATCTGGGCAACAGGTAGGCAGGGTTCATTATGCTGGCTTCTCTACTTTTATACAAATTTTAAGTGTATCATATTAAAAAAATAAAGAGTTAATTTTAAAATTTAAAAGGAAGGGAAAAGCACTACTAAGCACTATTTTGAGATTTTATAAATAATTAAATCCATTAATCTATCACTGAATAAAGGCTGGAAATATCTCACATTAAGAGGATGTCAGCTGATCAGAACTTTCCTTCATATACTTCTGAGTTGTAACTTAAAAAGAAAACAGAAAACAAGGCAAATATTATCTTCATTACACCATCAAATGTAAAATGCTCCAATATCTTAAGATACTGCTAAAATACCGCCAAT
This sequence comes from Saccopteryx leptura, assembly GCF_036850995.1. NCBI lineage: Eukaryota > Metazoa > Chordata > Mammalia > Chiroptera > Emballonuridae > Saccopteryx > Saccopteryx leptura. The sequence continues at coordinate 12,205,452 of NC_089508.1, read as the reverse complement.
TATGACTAAAAGACGTTTCTCAGGTACAGAGATGTTGAAATGTAAGAATATGTGCATCTCAGAACTGACGAAATACAGTGAATTAACAGGCCCGAGGAAGCACTGGCCTTCTGGTTTCTGATCTGGGATCGGGGGATCTGAATATCGATCACAGATCTTGTAATCTTTACAATGGATTTTTATCATTAAGAAATGCCAAAGGGAAGAATTAAAATGATAGCTACTGGAAAGAATGGTATTTTTATGCAGTAAATTTTCTATTTTAAGAGCATTTATAAAGCTGGGCACAAGTTAGGTCTCTGGAGCTGAGGATTCAGATTACGGCCTGCCCTCACATCCTGCTGATGGCCGCAGCCCCCACTGGAGGAGCAGCGAGCAGAGCTGGTGGCCACCATCTGCACTGGGGAGCGTGCCCGCCACCACGACGCTGTTCCCGTGAACCGACAGAAGACCATACAGGATTAGAGAAACAAGCACATTCAAAGGATCATTAGACATCGTTCTTTCCTTGACAATTCTACCGTACAGGGTTTCCATCACCCCATTTCATGTAAATTTAATTAGTGTTGGGGCAAAGTTTTTCCCTAAAACTACATTTCACGGTTTATTGGGAAATAAAAAAAAAATTTCCCCAATGATGAAAGAGAAAGGAGAGAGAGTAACAGAAGTATCAACCTGTTTGGCTCTGTTGTTCCATTTAGTTGTGTACTCATTGATTGCTCCTCCTGCGCGCCTTGACCAGGGGTCGAACCCATGACTTCTGGCATGCCAGACTGACGCTTTTTTTATCCACTGAGTCACCTGACCAGGGCCTATTCATTGTCAATTTTTTAAAAGTACATTCAAATGTTCACAGGGTCAGGCAGTAACCAGTCTTTTAAAAAAAAATAGAATCCTAAATAAAGTAAATAGCTTAAGCCAAAGCTATAAGTTCATAAATAGACAAAATAGCCAAAGTAAATGCTGAATATGCAATTTTAATACTGTATCAACTACTTTACTTTTCAAAGTAGGCTTCTCTTCTCTTCCGTAATTCTTCTGAAGTAAGACGTGTACCTGATGTCTGTGGAATATCTTGAGAGATATTTCTGGAACTACCTGAAAACAAAAGAAAACAGACCAAAAAACAATCATTTTATTTATCAGGTAAAGTAACAATATGTTTATACTTATGTAAACAAGCTTTTAAAAACTTTTCTTCTTAAAAATATTCTGCTATTTAGTGTTTCCTTTATCCCTCCTACCTCAATGCCCCACTCATATTTCAGGCTGGGACCTACTCCTAATTTAGAGCTCTCTTTCCTCCTTTTGCCAACTTCTATTATGAATCTACCTTTGCCATCCAGCTTAGTGTATCCCCAGGTTCTCTTTACCATGCCACAGTCGCAGAGCTCCAGGGAAAAGCAACCTGCTCTCATCTCTCCAGGCAGAGGAGAACAGAAGCTCCATATCCACGCATGCTGCAAATGGCTTTTCCAGTCTACCTGAATCATTACCAGCTAGAAGCAGCAGTCATTGGGACTTGGACATGAGCTGCAAAGTATAGAATGGTAACAACAATTCCAGTGCCATGCGGACTTTTCCTGGATGTGGACTTTTCCTGGACTCCTGCTCCCTGTGACAGCTCCTAACAGACTGAACGGTGGTTGGGTTGCATTGGTGATGGGGCCAACTTGGACTTGGTGAACATGTTAAGGACACTACTCTTTTATGGATTCTTGCTGTATTGGCCAAGAGTTTGCTTAAAGGCTTTTAATCACTGTAAAAAAATAGAAGACTGGATAAAGAAGATGGGGCACATATACACCATGGTATACTATTCAGCTAGAAGAAATGATGACATCGGATCACTTACAGCAGAATGGTGGAATCTTGATAACATTATGCGGAGTGAAATAAGTGAATCAGAAAAAAACAAGAACTGCAGGATTCCATACATTGGTGGGACACAAAAGTGAGACTAAGAGACATGGACAGGAGTGTGGTGGTTACGGGGGGTGGGGGGAGGGAATGAGGGAGAGGGGAAGGGGGAGGGGTACAAAGAAAACTGGATAGAGGGTGACGGAGGATGATCTCTCTTGGGGAGATGGGTATGCAACAGAACTAAATGACAAGATAATCTGGAAATGTTTTCTTTGAATATATGTACCCTGATTTATTGATGTCACCCCATTAAAATAAAAATTTATTTATAAAAAAAATATTCTATTATTCTGTAAATATTAGAAAGGTAGATCAATCTAACCTGTGTCCACTATAATCAATGCTGTTACCCAACTGTGGTAGCCGAGGTGAGGAAGGTAGGAAGGTAGGAAGAGCCATTACTATCACTCTTGTGTGTTCTCTTCAACTTATCAGACATTAAATCTCTACTTTCAAAAGTACACAATTTCTTAGAAGCAACTTAAAATGAATGATGATAACACAAACGTATTCTCTCTGTTCCTTTATCCTCAAAAATTTGAGTCCTACAAGAAGTCAAGTATGTTTCCATGGTCTCATTTATTGCACCAGCCAGAGAGTTTGCACAAACTGAGAAATAAAGTGGTAAGAAGAGTGAATTACACAAAAATACCTAAAATTATAAAAGCTGGTGTCTGCTATTACCTCCATTTTGTTTAGCTATTTAAGGAATTTAATGAATCATTTCATTAGAAAGTAGAAGGCAAAATCATAGTAATTAGATAAAGCAAAACTACTAAAAGGAACTCCTCACTCTTATGTAAGCCACTCTGAGCTCCATCCCCGACATTTCCCTCCGCATGGGCTCCCTATGGGTACATCTCCCCTCTCCTCTGCTGATGGGCTTACAGCCCTATGAGAGCAGGCCCATCCAGGTGAATTTAAGGTGTAGGCTGCACAGACACCAATGTTACATCAATGTATATTCTCTGTCCAGGCCTTCCTTTGTGTCTAAGAGCATAGACATTTATGAAACAGCTGGTCTGGGTAAGAGTCCCCCCACTTTTGCCTATAAGAGTAACCTCAGTTTACTGCTGAGTTAGTCTAATATTATAACCAAATGCTATAACCAAAGTAGTCCTAAGATAACATAGGATGTTCAAGTTATTTACCGTATTTTTCGCTCCATAAGACGCACCTGACCATAAGACACACCTAGGGTTTTAAGGAGGAAAATAAAAAAATATTCTGAACCAAATGGTGTGTTAAAATATTTAATGAGGCCCTGGCTGGTTGGCTCAGTGGTAGAGCGTCAGCCTGGTGTGCAGAAGTCCCAGGTTCGATTCCCGGCCAGGGCACACAGGAGAAGCGCCCATCTGCTTCTCCACCCCCCCCCCCCTCCTTCCTCTCTGTCTCTCTCTTCCCCTCCCGCAGCCGAGGCTCCATTGGAACAAAGATGGCCTGGGTGCTGGGGATGGCTCCTTGGCCTCTGCCCCAGGCGCTAGAGTGGCTCTGGTCACAACAGAGCAACGCCCCGGAGGGGCAGAGCGTCGCCCTCTGGTGGGCAGAGCGTCACCCCTGGTGGGCGTGCCGGGTGGATCCAGGTAGGGGCATGCGGGAGTCTGTCTGACTGTCTCTCCCCGTTTCCAGCTTCAGAAAAAAAAAGAAAAATTTAATGAAATACCATATTTTTCACTCCATAAGACGCATGGGCATTTCCCCCTCCACTTTTGGGGGGGAAAAGTATGTCTTATGGAGCAAATAATACAGTATATTACAACAAAACTAAAAGAACAGCTGATTGTACATAAACACTGCTTCTGCAGCAACTGTCAAAGAACTTCGAATAGTTTCTTAACTTCCAGAAACGAAGACTGGTCTGCATCGTTCTTCAGCACCGAGAAGAACACGTCAGGACCTCTGTACCTTGCATGCTGAGCTGGATGGCCCTGCGGAGGTCCGCCTCTTCGTCCTCCATGTCAATCTGCTGGCGGCTCAGCGCCAGGGCCCGCTGCAGGTCCTCCTCCTCCTCATCCAACACTCCGGACCCGTCCTGTGCTTCTAAGGCTTGTTCTAGATCTGTTTTCTGGACTCTACAGAATGAAAGCACTGCTAATGACTACAGACCAGTTCTGCATTTCAGATATAAAGACATTTATAAAGCAAATATTTTATGGAAGTCAAAACTTACACATTTTCAGTCAACTGTAATTAAAGAGTATAATAAACCAAAAAACATACATTTTCTTGCAGCTAAGGTCTAATAACATATTGTGTTGTAATGTTACTCTAAGTTAATATATTTAAGTAACTCAAAGAGTTGATTCAAGTTTAAACCCATAAACTTCACTAAAATATATGGGTGTAAAAAAAATCACCAACAGTAAAAGGACCACCCATTCAATGTTAGCGTGAAAATGTAATTTATTTATTTATTTTTCCAAAGTGAGAAGCAGGGAGGCAGAGACAGATTCCTGAAAGCATCTGACCGGGATCCACCTGGCATGCCCAGCAGGGGGTGATGCCCTGCCCCTCTGGAGCGCTGCTCCGTTGCAACCGGAGCCATTCTAGCACCTGAGGTGGAGGTCAGGGAGCCATCCTCAGTGTTCGGGCCAACTTTGCTCTGGGGCAGGGGAAGAGAAGGATAGAGAGAAAGGAGAGGGGGAGGGGCAGAGAAGCTCCTGTGTGCCCTGGCCAGGAATCGAACTTAGTACTTCCACATGCTGGGGCCAACGCTGTACCGCTGAGCCAACCAGCCAGGGCCGAAAACGTAATTCTTGTAATGAAATACTATCATAGGGTCTACACTGCAGAGTTGAATTTACCTCTGTTCTTTTAGTTGTGCTAACTCTTCTCCAATTAGTTTTGGTCGATGCATCTGTTGGACCCTAATCATCTGCAGGAGTTGGTCAGCTTCACACTCTGGCAGATCACCCTTAACAACAAATATAGAATAACCTAAAAAAAGGCAAAAATAAACTAAAACAGCTAGTAAGAGATTCAAAATCAATTAAAAACGATAGCAGTGGAGAGGCAGCATGGTATACAGTAGTGGAAAGAATATAAATCGAATAGTCAGAAAACCCCTGGTCACTTACTGGCAGGGTGACCTAGGACAAATGAAGACTTTGAGCCTCACTTTCCTCACCTGTAAAATGGGAACAGCCATCTGATTACCAGAATAAAGGAAATTATACCTGGAAAGGCCCTCCTAAAACAGTGCTTGACAAGCAGACTGATCACTGCATGGGAAGAGAGCGGAGGTAAAGGAGCGGGTAAGACAGACCAGGAATCGGGAAGCGGCTGGCTTTGACCCCAGCTCTTGCGTTGCCTAGCTGCATGGTCTCTGGCCAGTCACTCTGCCCATCTATGTCCTGGTTTCTTCAATTGTTAAACGGATGATACTGGTACCTTCCTCAGAGGGCTATTGTGAGGACATGACCACATAATATATATAATAATGTGTAATATGTGTAAAATAAGTAATCTGTGGAAAGAGCTGCCCCCTCACCCTGAGCCTCTCTACTCCTGCTGAAAATGAGGTCTGAGAAACCAATACCTAAAATCTAGTCAAGGTATTAAAGGTGTCACTTGTCTTTTGAAAGAATTATACCAATCCTGTATAATTTTTATAAATATGATTCGAGAAAACCAAGGTTTCCCCAGTTGGATACTCCACATAAAAACTGAGTAACGGGGCCCTGGCCGGTTGGCTCAGTGGTAGAGCGTCGGCCTGGAGTGCAGAAGTCCCAGGTTCGATTCTCGGCCAGGGCACACAGGAGAAGCGTCCATCTGCTTCTCCACCCCTCCCCCTCTCCTTCCTCTCTGTCTCTCTCTTCCCCTCCCGAAGCCGAGGCTCCATTGGAGCAAAAGATGGCCCGGGCGCTGGGGATGGCTCCTTGGCCTCTGCCCCAGGCGCTAGAGTGGCTCTGGTCCCAACAGAGCGACACCCTGGAGGGGCAGAGCGTCGCCCCCTGGTGGGCGTGCCGGGTGGATCCCGGTCGGGCGCATGCGGGAGTCTGTCTGACTGTCTCTCCCCGTTTCTAGCTTCAGAAAAATAAAAAAAAAACCCCACAAAAAAAACAAAACAAAACTGAGTAACGGTGGGCTATACCCACGTCATTCTAGTCAACTGACATTTTTCTACCGTAAAATTTTCTTAAGTTTGGTACTTGTTACTGGATATCCTTTGTGAGCATTAATAGATAATGAAACAAATAATAACAAAAATTAAAAACAGATACTGAAAGAAACAAGGATCAAAAGTAACATTAACTGTGTCTGGGAAGCAAAGTGTAGGCAGTGTTTCAAGAAGGCAAGAACAGTCAGGAACTAAGGTTTAGGCATAAGAGAAAAGAGGTAGAAGGATATCAACTCAGAGTTACAATACTGTAATCTTATATGTAACTGGCAAGCGCTACATGAGGACCAATCAGTAGCAATAGGCATGCCGGTTCCCAGACTGTGCTCTCCAAACACCATCACTGAAAGGGAAGGAAATAGAAGAGATACGCTGGAACATTCTAGTGATATAAGAAAGGCTTCAAAAGGCACAGCAGTCATTCCAGAACTTGGGAGTCAAGTTCCAAAGGTTCCCACTGGTCCAAGATAGAACAATCTGAGTATCAATATGAATATTATTAACTAAGACACGTTAACGATATTTTAATGGATTAGTTTACAATGACACTTCAGAAGAAAACCAAGTTACTTTTGAAGGAAAGACACTATGAAACAAAACAAACTTTAAAAAATTTTATTCTTTATTGATTTTTCAGAGGGGGGGGAGGGAGAGAGAGAGAAAGAGAGCAAGAGAGTCTGAAACATCGATTTGTTCCTGTATGTGCCCTGACCAGGGATCGAACCTGCAATCTTTACATATCGGGACGATGCTCTAACCAACTGAGCTATCCAGCCAGGGCTGAAACAAATTTATTTTAAAAAATGATAAAAGGAAAGATTTATTGTATTTTTACTATGAGACTATACTTAAGGATAACCAAATACTTACGAGAATAAGTTTACTTGTATAGAAGCCTTCCAGCTAATAAATGCAGGAAGGGAGGCCCTGGCCGGTTGGCTCAGTGGTAGAGCGTCAGCCTGGCGTGCAGAAGTCCCGGGTTCGATTCCAGGCCAGGGCACACAGGAGAAGCGCCCATCTGCTTCTCCACCCCTCCCCCTCTCCTTCCTCTCTGTCTCTCTTCCCCTCCCGCAGCCAAGGCTCCATTGGAGCAAAGATGGCCCGGGCGCTGGGGATGGCTCCTTGGCCTCTGCCCCAGGCGCTAGAGTGGCTCTGGTCGCAAAAGAGTGACGCCCTGGAGGGGCAGAGCATCGCCCCCTGGTGGGCAGAGCATCGCCCCTGGTGGGCAGAGTGTCGCCCCTGGTGGGCGTGCCGGGTGGATCCCAGTCGGGCGCATGCGGGAGTCTGTCTGACTATCTCTCCCCGTTTCCAGCTTCAGAAAAATACAAAAGAAAAAAAAATGCAGGAAGGGAGACGGGAGTGGTTAGCGGTTTGAAGAGCTCAGCTGTGAAATAACCATCATAGAGAGGAAATGAACTAAGAAAACACAGCAGGAACGGCAAGCAGCACTAAAAGCTCACTGAAATTTGTGACCATAGATTTAAAGCAAAATCAATCCTATTTTATGTTATTCTTTAGCTATATTCAGCTGCTCTGGTGCAGCAAAGGACAAGACCAAGACTTGGTTTTAACCAGGTTTGTGATTTTGTCATGAAAAGTACGATGGAGGGAGAGAAGGAGAAAGGAGCTGAGGAATGTAGCAGAATGATTATAATGATGGGTTATAAAAAATAAGCAGGGTAAGAAGAACATAAGGGGAGTGTCTCGACGTTGTGGTGGGGTTTCAGGAGTTGTTGCAATGGACAAAGCAGGGAAATATGATATCAAAACAGTGGGCGGTATTCAAAGAACAGACTGCTTACAACTGGGTTTTAAAGGTGGAGCAGTTCTTGGCAATGGCAGGGCAAGAGTGAAAAAAGTGATCTTTGAAAATAAGAAGCAACGATTTAGACTGGACTGATTTCTGACACAGGAATCACTACCAGTGATGAACGGAGGTCAAACAGAAAGGAGACAGTGAGTCAGATCCTAAAACAACATGGAAAAGGAGGAGGATCACAGATGACTGCAAAAGGTCAGGGGTCAAGCTTAAGCTAGTGAGACCTACTTCAAAGGAAGTGGGGATTTTTGGGAAGCACGGTGGTCTGGAAGGGGAAGAAGGACAAGAGAAATGCCTGGCCCTGCGGTGTGGGAGGTGGAAGCAGCACCCGCAGGGAAAGGCAGGTGTCAGGGAGACCTTGACCTGAACAGGATCAGTCAACTCACAACCTCAAGTTCACCATGTAAAACAAAGACAATTTCACTGCCACAGAAATAGTACTGTTACACTCACTTCTAATGAGTTAGTTTTATTTAGCTACTTTGGAAGATATCATTATAAATGTTTTCATTCTTATTTACCTTCTTGTTGTAACTGAGCCAAGAAAAGTGCAAGGTATGTGTCTGATATTAATTCTGGACCCGTCAAGAGAGAATTCAAGTTGAACCACTGGGAAAAAAATTGCCAACATTTAAGTTAGTGCACATTTTAAGGAAGTTTCACATATTAAGTACAGCTATAACCCCCATACACTTAATACGACTGTATAAACAGTGAAAATATGTCAAACTGAGATTTTTAAAAAGTAGTTAAATAATAAGATTTTTAAAACCTGACATGTTGACGATTACTATTAAATACTTCTTTTAAAAAAGTTTGCTTTAAGCCATAAACTTTAAATCTCCCCCCCCCCAAAATAGACCTTGATTGTACTTTGAAGTATCTCTGTTGATATCTACAATGAAATATTTCAAAGTATGCCTAACAAAAACGGAATCTAATTACATTATACTGACATGGAAGAAAAATGACAATTACACAAAGTTTTTCTACTACTGATAATTTTGGTCAAAGATTTCAACTGTGAGAAAGGCAGTATATTCCAGGTAAAGAATCTGTAATAACCAACTCATTTTAAAAAGATCACTAAGCCACTACTGCATGTGATTAACATCATTCACTCACTACTTGATTAGAATCCTAATTTAACCCACAAGGAACATCAGACTAAAGAATGTATAGTGAAAAATACAATTTTAAACAAAAATATAAATTATAACTTAAGATAAGAAGTCAAAACTTGATATTTCCTGTATTTGTCAAAGATAAAATGTCCCTGTCCAGCTGGCTCAGTAGTAGAGCATTGGCCTGGCGTGTGGATGTCCCAGGTTTGATTCCTGGTCAGGGCACACAGGAGAAGTCACCGTCTGCTTCTCCACTCCTCTCCTTTCTCTCTCTCTCTTCTCTTCTAGCAGCTATGGATCAGTTGGAGCAATTTGACTGGGTGCTGAGGATAGCTCTGTGGCCTTGCCTTAGGCGCTAAAATAGCTCAGTTACTGAGCAACAAAGCAACAGCCCCAGAAGGCAGAGCGTCGTCCCATAGGGGATTTTAGGGGGATCTTGGTTGGGGCGTATGCAGGAGTCTGTCTCTCTGCCTCCCCAATTCTCACTTAAGGGAAAAAAAAATGAAAAAATAAACAAACAAAAAACAAAGATAAAGTAATTTAAAATGCGGAAATTCAATTTTGAAGAACTAAAATTTTAGAAACCTCTCAAAATATTGATATATGTTTATATGCAAATCAATACAAAGAAACTTTTGGGACCTAAGCCTTCAGATCTTAAAAAAATCCACTGATTATATACAAAAAGTGAAGAATGCTTGATCCTAACTTTCAAAGACATACATGAAACCTAGAGTTTAAATAATCTGGGCAGTGTCCTGCCCTCGCTTTTCCCTAGAGCCGATTCCCATTTGGGTCACTCTCTACTCTAGCGCCTCCTTCGTACTTAGCTCCTCAGGAGGGACCTTAAGAAATAACCATTTAACAATAATATTCTAGTAACTATGTATAGTGTCAAGTTACACAATGTCTAATCTCTGGGATGTATACCTGAAACTAATAATGCATGTCAAATGTAACTAAAACATAAAAACAATTAAAATGTTTTATTGCAAGACAGAGAAAGAGAGAGAAAAATATTGATTTGTTGTTCTACTTATTCATGCTGTCATTGGTTGATTCTTGTCCGTACCCTCACTGGGGATGGAACCCGCAACCTCGGCATGTTGGAACAGCCCTCTGATCAGCTGAGCAGCCCAGCCAGAGCCTAGGTACATTTCTTGATCTTGCAGAAGGCTTGTTCAAGACATATCCCATGTTCTTTTTTATTAACAATGATTTTATGTGACTATATGTATAATGTGACAGTCTGGAATGTAAATGATCTTATTATGCTAAAGCAAATATGGTTGAAAACTTTTACTCCTGCTGGACACTGCTTCTGGCTTTGTGATGCTACTATGCCAAATACAAATCTATTACTGGAGCAGTTAACTGACAAAATATTCATCACATATAATCCACTTAAAAGTAACCACGTTTGCCATTGCCATAAAGAATTTTTCTCATGGTACAGTTAAACTGTATATGGTTGTCACAAATAAATCTGTAAAGGAAACTGATGTTGTCTTTTAAAACAGCACATTTCAATCAATCAAGATTGAAACTATGTCACATATATCCACATTACTGGTGAGCTTCTCTAATCCTTTACATTTTAGTTGCAAATGGAGCATGGAATGCAGAATGAGAAAAACAACAAGGAAAGAGGAGACACATTACCTGTTTTCCTATTTTTCTAACTGTAAACCAGTGTTCTTTATAATTGCATATAAACGATCTTTCATTTCTGGAAAAGGAAACAAATACAGGCCCAACATTAAGTTGCACTATTAGTATTCATATCCATTCAGTTTGTCCACTGGCAAATGTTCCACAAAACTTAAAATAATTTAAGATTATGTTTACAGTTAAGAATCACTGATATTTTAAAAATTATAAACAAAATGAATCTCTGTGCAGATGTGTGCTGCTGTGCTAAAATAAAGGCGTCACACGATGTCAGGACCAGCTCTGCGCTGCCTGGCACGGAGCAGCCGGGAGGCTCAGAGGCACATGCTCTGGACGTCCTCAAAAGGTGACACGGGGAACATCAAAACAAAGGCATTCAAAATATACTTTTCCTAAGAAAATATGACTTTAAAAGTCAAATTTAGTTAAAGAAATGTAGGAAAAGCCAAATAAAGTCTTACATGGGATCGATCCCGAGCCTCTGATACTCTGGACTGTTGAACAGGATTAGTTCTAAACCCCAGACTTTCAAGGCGTTACTTATAACCTGTTAAAAGAAAAAAAAAATAGCAACTCCTCATCAGCTGAACCATTCCGTTCCAAATTTAAATAGGGAAAACTATGTTAGTTGTGCAAACAATTGTACTTCATGTTTCAATTTCCCCAGAAGGCTATGGTTTTTAAAAAGTGTGTGTACATAAGATATATTACTAAATCTAAAAAGTACTTTTTAACACTAGGTTTCTGGGATAGTCTAGGGAACCACACAATTCCTAAATAATACTGTGTCCAAAAAACAGATATATAGTCTAGCAAAAAAATTGCTATTCTTAAAACCAGTCCTCTATATACACATAATTTGGCTTCTATAGTCCTGCTGTAAAATTGTATTTCAACTCACTAACTGATATGTCAGTAGTAGTGATAATTACATATCTGTTAAAGTGAGTTATTTCTAGGGATTTAAACTGCTGTTTTCAATGATTGAAACTTCTGTTATCATAGGTTAATAATTTTAGGAAAAAACAAAAGATAAACCAGATCATTTCAAACTGGAAAAAAATGGGAGATTTCTGAAAATTCACTACCTACCCTCCAAGGCAGCCAACAAGGAGGCAAGTGACAGTGCTACTGGCAGACGAAAGGGGGCAGTGTAGTGGGCAAGTGAGAGCCACACACAGAAAAGGCCAGGAGCGGCCCTCAGACCTGGGGTCCCAGCCCCGCAGTGGCTGCTCCCTGGAACAGCCCAAAGGAAGCACCGAATGGAAATGCTGGTGAACGAGCAGTCCAGGACAGTACAGGGGGATGCAAACAGAGATAGAGGCAGAAATAGGTCCCTCAAGAGAGGTTCCGAAAGAGCTCTGGATATCCTAGGCCTTAGAAACAGAACAAAAGACCCACAGATAGAAGAATCTCACAAGTTATACAGCTTCCTTTGAATTCTATGGGTGCATATGTTTAAACACACACACAACACACACACACAAAAACAAACAAACAAAAACAAAATAAGAAAAAGCATAAGAATCCAGTCCCAATAAGCTACTTTAAAGGGAAGGTAGTGAGGTGATGCATTTTCTAAATTTACACAAGAAATAATAAGTTGAAAAGACTGTGATTTATTGGAATTAAAGTTATTAGTATCCAGATGCAAATCGAATCTTTCAAAAAGCCCTACTCTAAAATGAAGATTCTACAATCCTAATTTTCATGTCTATCTATATAAAAATTTAGTACTCCCGAGTATCCTCTTATACTCAGACACAATCTATTGGAGGGACTTTCGAAGGTCATGTCATTCTAGTGACTATGAAATGCTGCAAAAAGATATTCCTATCAAGCAGACCCTGAGCCGGGACACAAACAACACTTACTACTTGCTTGTGACTACTTACTTGAATAGAGAAAAAACCACTGTCGTCCATATTTCCAGAAGGCTGCTGTTTAATTTGGAGAGGTAGTTGAGGCGGGGGTTGCGGGTGGAGAGCGAAAGAGAAACTGTCATTAGTGGGCATATTTAAAATGACATCTTGTGCGTTTCCATTTACAAAGTCAAGAGCAGAGCTATAATTAACAAGTCAGATCCTGATAAGAAGAATGGTTTGTTCTTTTCTAAACAATATCCACATTTTTTTCTTTGTAATACCCACATAAAAAAAAATAACAATGCAGTTTGGTGAGTTTAAAATCAGTACCTGTAAGAATGTGCGATAGTCTTCACTAGTAACTCCTCCTTCGGCCATTCTCATCCTCTCCTCTTCGTCCAGCTGATGGGCAATCGAAGATAGTTCCACGGGGCTAAAATATTCTCCTTGCAATAGATTATTCAGGCAATGCTGAGCACAAAGTGAGCCTTCTTGCTGTTATTTCCAAAAGAAAATATTCAAATGTGACTTGTTAAACAGATCTGTACAGTTTTTCCTTAAAAAGCAACTTAATTATTAACTTAACGCTGTCAAAACTGAACCTTTTTATTTAGACCAACAGGACTAACATAAGGCGCAGCATTTTCCTTAACATTCATTTTACAATTCCACCATTAATGAATCTACAATAATTTAAGTATATGATCCAATACTTAAGAACAATTTATATTAAACAAATATTTTACTAAAAATTACTCTATAAAAGCATTTAGCCTCCTTCATTTTCAGTGCCTAAAATAAATTCATATTTAGAGATTCCATGGCAAATGATTAATGGTGAAAGGGAATTTTAATCCCTAGTTGAGTTCCTTCAGGGAACTCTGAAGATATATACACACTATGGTGCAATGAGCAAGACTGTCCAGAAAGCATCCCTGAAGCTCACTTCTGGACAAAATGACAGAGGGGTACCGCATTCAAGCTCAGCTCCCAATAGGGCCAGACTTCCTGTTATGGGGAGGGCACAGTACAACTTCCCATGGCCCCAGGGTCTTCAGGTGCTGGGCAGCTGGCTTTCTCACACATATGATAACCAAAGCCTATGTCCAGACTGCCTGGCACCGAGAAGCCTGTTTTTCATTCCTCTCCCTCAAACAATGTTGCTTTCCCAAGCTTGTCTTACAGAGAGAGATTCACAGGTGAATGAGATCCCTCCTGTGAACAAACAGCCGGGGTTTGTCTCTCTGTGAGAGGATGGCAGACAAGAAGGCAGTCTTCTGCTAATCCTGGCCCTCTAAGTTCCCCCTTTCCCCAATAATATCTATTCCATAAACCAGCCTGTCTGAAATCCTGCAATTTGTTCTGAGCTATGTTACACAATAGATAGTGACCCCAAAGAACACCTGCAAGACACATCTTCTTCCTGATGAAGAGATATTCTAGGAAGAAAATTCACTGCCGAAAAAGATGTAAAAAGTACATATATAATGGAATAGGAAGGCAGCACTGAGACAGCCAGCCTGAGACGGGGGCTGAGATAAACTTATCTTTATAACCTGGTATGATGGTGGAAGAGGACTTGTCTCCACTTCCTTTCCCTTCGACTGTATTCCTAGCACCAGAGAACTCCCACTGAATGCCATAACACGAACTGAAGGATATACAGATGCCCTACTTATATTTATTCTACTGAAAAATGACATGGCAAATAAGCATTCACAAGAGGAGAACCAAATGGCTAAAAAATACAAAAAAGTTGCTCAACTTCATTACCATTAGGATATGTATAATATATTAAAACCACAAATATGTTACTACTCCAAATCGCTAAAATGTTAGAAGGCTAGAGACAGCAGAGCTATTATTTATCATCAGTGAAAGTGTAACTTAGTATAACCACTTTGGAAAACTATCTGCAGTCCTTACTAAAGCTTACCATACACACTCTATGATCTAGCAATTTCATGATTTACAGAATGCAAACAAACATATGTTCATCAAAAATATGTATAAGAATGGTTTTAAAAAGCACTACTTATTCGTAATGGCTCTCAAACTGAAAACTACCGAAATGCCCATACACAAAGGAATAGCTCACATAACAATGAGAATGAATTAACTACAACTACCTGCAACAATATGAATGAATCAATGTTAATCAAAAGAAGACAGATTCAAAAGAGTACATACTATATGGTTCCATTTACAAAAGTTTAAAAACAGGAAAAACTAGTTGATGATGTTAGAATTCAGGATAGGGATTAGCCCTGCAGGGGGTAGAGTCAGGTGGAAAAAGGCATAAAGGGGGCATAGAGAATGTAGGGTAATAAGTTACTTGATCTCAGTATTATTTACACGTGTTTACTTTGTGAGAATTCATTGAGCAGGACTCTTACAGATTTGTGTGCCCCTATATGTGTTGTATTTAATTTACTTTCTATCCTGCTGTAAGGCTGCATGCCTGAGTTTGGGGCTCTCAAACTATAGTTACCATATTTAATACTATATATAGAAATAGTGACAATCACACAACAAATTAAAATCAGTAAAAAAAAATCTTCAGAAGGAATGATCAAAGCAAAAAAAAAATAGTGACAATCATATGTTTGATTTAAAAACAAAAAATAAGTACTTGAAATCAAACCTTGTCTAGGTAAAACCGTATTGCTATAAGAAACAATATTGTTCTGTACTTCTAATATGACTTAATGGAAGGAAAGAACAACAGTCTAGTCTAGCCTGCCCTGTGGTGGCTCAGTGGATAAAGTGTCGGCCTGGAACGCTGAGGTCGCTAGTTCGAAACCCTGGGCTTGCCTGGTCAAGGCACATATGGGAGTTGATGCTTCCTGCTCCTCCCCCCCCCCTCTCCCTTCTCTGAAATGAATAAATAAAATCTTAGAAAAAAATAAACAATCCAGTCCAAATTTAAAATCACTTTTTAAAGTCAAAAGATAAATCAAATTCTACAAGGACCAAAAAAAAAGTATACAATGGCCCCTCTTAAGATTATGCATTCCTGGCCCTGGCCAAGTGGTTCAGTAGGTAGAGGGTCAGCCCAGCACACCGAGGCTGCGGGTTAGATCCTCAGCTAAGGCACACAGGGGAAGCAATCAATGAGGGCAAACTAAATGGAACAACCAAGTGGGACAAAGAGTTAATGCTTCTCTCTCTCTCTCTCCATTCTCTCTCTCTCTCTCTCTCTCAAATCAATAAAAACAAAAAAGATTATGTATCCCTGATTCCCTGCAAACTATTCCCAGCCACTTCCTCATCAAGCTGAACCAAAGCCAAACAGAAGTTCATTTTGCTATAGTAAAAGTTTAGAAGTATTGAAATTCCATGATTTCAAGCCCAACTTTATTGTCTTGGGATCAGAGGATGAATAAACTGTATCTTCAGTTTACCAAGATATTTTATAAAACCACAAATGCAAACACCACCAAATCATTCCCCCACTGCCTTCAGGGTCTGTGGGACCAACCTGAAACTATAAAATTCAAATTCTGACGACAACAGAAGCCAGGCGTAAACCTCAGGGTGTGCCCTGGAATGGGCCAGCGGAGGCCACCCAATCCACCAAGCAGTGTGATGGTGATCACATTCGCCTACCTTCCTCTCATCCGAGTGATCAGAAGGTTATGAGGTTCAGCAAACACAGCATCTGAGAAACAATGGCCAGCACTTTACGCAGTGTGCCAGCTCGCACTCGAAGTGCTCCTGACTCCGAGGCAGACGCTGTGTTATCCTCACTCCAGAGGAGGCTGGAGCAGACAGAGTAAGTGACTGACCCAGGCTCACACAAGTGGTAAACGGCAAAGCTGGGCTCCAAACCCAGGCGGAGGCTTCAAATCTGTGTTAGTACCTCTTCTTCAAGCCACTGATGCGGAATTTGGTTACTGCCAGCCCTCAGATATCCTGAAGATGGCTAGGAAGCAGCGACCTTTTACAAAAGGACATATGGATGTCATAGAGCCCATGTTCAGCACCTTCTCAGTATTTCCACTAATTTGAAATAGAACCCCAACAAGTCTGGTTACCGTTCTGTTTACATTACATAAAAGGACCAATTCAAATGGCACAGTGGCCTCACCAAGAGCAGTCAGCAAGAAAAGTGACAACAAAAATGACAAAAAGGAGACAGCAGAACTAAAAACAAAAACCAAACAAAACAGCAGTTAGTGGCTATTTAACATTATGGTTGAAGTTAGGGATTGGTAAACTCCAGCTCTTGAGCCAAATGCAACCTGCACCAGGAGCTAAGAATGGTTTTTATTTCTTCAGATGATTGGGGAACACACATAAACACGAATATGAGAACATATACGACCTGAAAGGCCTAACACATTTACAGAAAAACTGTTTAGATAAACAGCACCACAGACATCTTAGATGTTCAAAGAATTCAATTCATTAAAATACTGAGTACCTACTATGTGCCAGGCACTATTTTAGGTACTGGGGATATCTCAGTAACTAATTTGTTGAGTTTACACTTTAACTTAATAAAAGGACACTCAAAGTGACAACTCTAAATACGGGGAAACCAACATTCCAAGGGGAAGTGGCTGCAGGTCCCTCTGTAAGCAGGTATCCCAACATGCACAGCCTCCTTAGAGTCAGAGTTGGCTCTCTGGCTCTCCAAAACTGGACCTAGCAAGGGTTAAATACATGTGGTGATGGGAAGGAAGTATGTTGGAAAGTGGCGTATTAATAAGGTGACCAATTGTCCTCCTTTAGGGAGGATAGTTCTTCTTTTTAAGTTCTGTCCTCCCTCAAAGAGTGTCCTCCTACATGTCCTCCTTTTTGATACTGAAAGACTAATCTGTAAATGCCTGTATTAGATGAATGCAGAGTCGATCTATTGCATATGATGTGCCGTGTTTGTACTTGACATGATGGTTTGTGCGGCGAGATGCGATTATGAGATGCATGTGCTTTGCACAGGAGACCTTGAGAGAGCAACACGACATGGCATATACGATATTGTAGACTCATGATTATTTCTTTCTCAGTGAATACTCAATCACAGACAGGTAAGCACAATTCACGTTTTATTAATTTATTATCTATTTAATAATTTCCAAATACGTATAATTTTATTTACAAGTATTTTCTCAAAATTTGAGTTTCAAAGTGGAAATCTAACCTCAAACCATATCTATTAATAATGCATTTTGATTAAATCGTTGCATAAAACAGACATTTTTTAATTAGAAAATGATAAATATATCTGAATATCACTTCAAATTAGTGGTTTTATTTGATATTTAGTTTTACTAAATGAGTACTTTTTTCTTACAATTATTATTAAAAATTAATAGGCATGTAAGCATAATTACAATATAAAATATTACAAATGTTTTTATTATGCATTTATCATATAATAGTGTGTTATTATTGCAATGAGTGTTTCTTTTATTTACAATATTGTTTTCTTCAATTTATTTTTGTTCTCCTTTTCATTGTAAAAATGTTGGTCACCTTAATATTAAGTAAACTCAAATATTCCCAGAAGGGACTGTGATGAGATTAACAATGGGCCCCCTATGATTGTGGGTGCTTTCCATACTCTTGAAATGTGCCTGAAAAACTTTAATTCAAGAGCCTTCATTTGCTAAGTACATATAAGTTTATAAGGGAAAATACACTCCTAAAGCCTACAAACATGCTGCTAATTCAGAGTGACCTCTCAATTATCAGCATCCAGCTTCTTTTTAAACTATTTTTGTCCTTTTTACTTAATTTTTAGAGAGAGAGAAATTGTTTTTTTGTTACACTCATTTATGCAGTTATTGGTTGATTTTTGTATGTGCCCTGACCAGAGATTGAACTCGCAACCCTGGTATATCAGGATGATGCTCTAACCAACTGATCTACCTGGCCAGGGCTCACCCAGCTTCTTTTAATCCCATGGTTTAGTAGTTACCTTCACTGAAATCTATCTAAAATAGGTAACAGTCAACATTGTTAAAATATACATTGTATCTGGCTGGATGGCTGCCTTGGTCAGCAAACCGCAGGGAGCCACATGCAGCTCTTTAGCCCCTTGAGTGTTTAGCAAAGGCCTGCTTAGGAGTACCCTAATTAAGTTAATAACAATATACCTATCTATATAGTTTAACAAATTTGGCTCTCATAAAAAATTTCAATCATTGTACTATTGATATTTGGCTTTGCTGACTAATGAATTTGCCCACCACAGGGTTAGGGCATTATCCTAACCTGTATTAGGATTAGTCAAAGGCTGTAGGTTTGATCCCAGGTCAGGGCACATACAGGAACAAATCAATGTTTCTGTCTGCCTCTCTCCTTTCCTCTCTCTCTCTAAAATCAACTAATACATTTTAAATATATATACATTGTATAGTTCTCAAGAAATGATGTGGAAAACGTATACTAAAGTTTCTGAAAATTAGTAATAAAAATATATACACACAGGTTCCTTTATCCAATCTTCCTAGCCAAGCCACTAAAATTTCTCATCCAAGTTTCGTATATCATGTCACTCAAGTAAAGATTAGTGATAGCTATACCACTGAGTCCTTCCTTCTCACACATAAAAATTGTTCAATTCTGTTGCCAAAACTTTCTGAAATGTTTTCTATAAAGAAAAGAATTCCAGCCTGACCAGTCGTGGGGTAATAGATAGAATGTCGACCTGGGAAGCTGAGGTACATCCCATGCTCACTGGCTTGAGCCCCAAAGTCACTGGCTCAGATGTAGCCCCCAGTCAAGGCATGTATGAGAAGTAATCAATGAATAACTGAAGTGATGCAACTACAAGTTGATGCTTCTCATCTCTCTACCCTCCTATCTCTTTCTAAAAAATAAAAAAGAGAGAAAAAGAAAGAAAAGCATTCCATTTAACAATTTGTTTGGATTTATGCTGTGCCCCTTGAGTCTTTGATTGCTTTAATGGTCATGTGTGTGAATCTTTTTAATTAGATAAATGATCATTTATAAGTATTTTAAAAAACAAACCCGTTTTTCTCCTACTAAATAAGCGCCTCACCAGCAACCCTTTCAAAACATGGAACTATTATGAAACCAGGTATCCTGTGCCAAAGTTGTCCCGAGGAAGGTTTCTCTCACACCCAAATGGCTTGATCACTGTATATGAGAAAAGACGAGTTTCTCCACATGCCACAGACAGCATCTTTTCAAGTGCGTGGTCTGCAGGGAATGGAAACAGAACAGGCTAGACTGACCACAACACTATTACTCCAGTCCAGCCCTAACACCTAATAAGAAAGCTGGTTTCCTAATCCGGAAAGATAAGGCTACCAAACGCAACGAAACCCCCATTTCGTAACAAAAACTCCTGTGACGACACCGTTTAGGGACGCACTGAATTTCCTACTTTACATCCCTAAATGTCAGGCCCTCCACGGTTTGGAGCCGAGCTCCCTGCACTCGAGAGGCTCACGGACCTGGTCCTGGTGCAGAACCACACGAATACAACCCCAGGGGGCTAAGCGTATGGGAGGTTCCACTCCAGAACGCAGGGGCCGGGAGAAGGAAAAGTTCGTTCCGCCGGGGGCAGGGCTGGGAGAGTTGGGAAGGATCGAGGGAGGTGTCCGGGACGTGCCTGGCTAGAACCCACGGAGAGCGGCGGCGAAGGAACCCCACGGAGAGTGGAGGGGAAGCGCAGAAGCAGAGCACTCGGTGCCACCCCCTCTCCGGTGCCTCGCGGCGCCCCCGGCCCTGCCCTCCCTCCCGGCTGCCGAGACGTCCCAGGCCCCGGGCTTTCTGGGCATCGCGGGCACGGGCGTCATTGGCGGAGCGTGCGGTGGGGGCTTCGGTGCAGCCCCCTCCCGGAGGAGCCCCTCCCGCCGGCGAGATCGGGATGGGGACGACGTGGGCCCCACCCAGCCCTCTGGGAGGTGGCGATGTCGCGCCCCACGTTCGCCACCGCGCGGAGCACAGGTAGCCCCCGAACGCGGACACTCACTTTTTCGTGGAAGATGGACTCCATGGTTATTTGTCTGGAGCCAACTGCCCCCGCGCTGGACCACCCCCTACTGCTCCGCCCCCCCGCCCCCCCCTCCGCCCCCGGCCCCGCCCCACTTCGAGCCACCCGGGCCACGTGTCCCGCATAGACCAATTACCTCGGAGGATGAGAGTCACGTGGAGCAAAGAGCGAGTGAACGCCAGGGTTGTAAAAGCGGGGACACGTGACCTTTGTAGCGCGTCCTCCCATTGCTGTTCTTGGGGGGGGGGGGGGGTGCTGCAGCGCCGCCTCCGGTCAGGAGGATCTTCACTTCCCACCCATTGCTATGGATTCTTAAGGGCTTCCAGGGTTCTATGTTCTGTTTCCTACTTTACTTTGTACTTACTACTTAACATATCTGATTATAGTTATTATTATCTGCCTCATCCACCCCCACTGAAAGCCTCATTAAGAAACAGGCATCATTGCATTCGTCCAATACTTTGCACTTGTGTAAAAATGATAGTTAATATTTATATAGGGCTTATCTAGGACACCCTTCTAAGAGCTTTGCATATATTAATAAATTTAACACAGCAACGTTTGCTGCAGGCGTTATTATCCCTATTTTACACATGAGGAAACTGAGGCACAGAGGTGTGAACAGCAGTGTTCAAGGTTCTGGGCTTAGATCCAAATCCAGACACCTTGACACTAGAGTATGTGGTCCAGCGAAGAGTGTCAGCTGAGGGATGTGAAAAGCTCAGTGAATGGAGGGGGGGAGGAGTTTGATGAAGCTGAAGGCGTAGAACAGGAGCAGATCTTGCACCTTGAAATCAGGTTAAGTAATTACGTTTGAGTAATGGTTGGAGATAGGTGTGTATATATATCAATGGTCTGGAGAGCAGGAGGCTGGTTTGGTTGTAAAACTGCCAGTTGTTGACATAGAAAAGGTAACTGACACCACAGGTGTTACTAAAATCTGGGGGGGGGGGGGGGAAGAGATTGAGAAGAGGGTCTAGAGCAGAGCCCTGAGGATAGAGGACTAGCCCAGAGGGAGGAAAAGCAGGTGCCTGTAATATTATGGAATCCCTCCAGGAAATGTTCTGCCCAGCGGCCATGTTGCTGTCAAGAGGTCACTTGTTTGAGGTGGGAAAGGTGCTAGGTAAATAGGGTACCCGGTGGGAGAGAGACTTTCCACTGTATACTGTTTTACTCTTGACTTTTTAACTACATTAGTGCATTACTCATTCAGAAAAAAAAAAAATTACTGTATTCATGTCCTAGGGCTGCTGTAGCAATTTATCACCAACTTGGTGACTTACAACAGAAATTAATTTTCTCACTCTTCTTCAGGCCCGATGTCTGAACCCAAAGTGTCAGCTGGGCCATGCTCCAAAGTCCCTAGGGAAGACTTCTTTCTTGCTTTCCAGCTTCTGGAGGCTTCTGGCAGTAGCTGGCTTGTGACCACATCATTTCAATCTCTACCAGTGTCTTAACATGGCCTTCTTCCTTCTGTGTCTCTTCTGTGTGCTCTACTCTGATACACTACCACTCCCAACTTACGCCAGGGTGATTTCATTTTGAGATGTTTAACTAATTACATTGGCAAAGACCATATTTCAAAATGAGTTCTTGGTGGGCTTGAATTTTGGAGGGACATGAGTAAACTTCCTACAGTGCAGTGATTGCTTACTAGGATATATGCTAGCCAAAGGACCTTATTATTATTTTGTTGTTGTTCACTGTTAAATCATTACCTAGGACACTGACAATACTTGGTAATGTTGAATTAATACCCGTCATTTCATTAGGCCTCCCGACCTGTTGAGCATGTGATCCATAGCAAGCATCATAAACTGAAAAGATCAATGCCTGGGAGTCAGAATGGAGGTTCTGGTCTGGGCTTTGCCTCTGAAGCCATGTGCGATTTGGCTATGAAGATTTGTTGTATTTCCTATTTTGATAACTCCACTTGATATTTGGTACATCCTAAACTTTAACTTTGTAAGATGCCTGTCATCCTTCAAAACCCAATGACCATATTCTCCAGGAAGCATTCCCTACTGTCCAACTAATTTAGAAATCCTTGTCCCTCCTCTGAGCTCCGCTATGTGCCTCTATCATATTATACATGGTGTCTTTTACACAGTATCATAACAGTTCACCTAATCATACATCTTTACCAATACCCTATAAATGTCTCAATGACAGGCCATGTTTTATTTGACTTGGCCTATCTAATAGTTGGTCTATCCAATAAACTTATAAAGCTTGGAGTCTGGAAATCACTTTGCATTCTTTCCTCCCAACTCTCCCACCTCACCGTGTTCCAATCAGTCCTCAAATACTTGCTGTGTATGAACTCTACATTTCCTTATCATGGCCGCTCAGTTCAAGCCCTCATGCTTTCATGTGCCCCGGTCTGGAGACCTCTGGTCTCCTGATTCCAGTCTCAGTATGTCCCATTCACAGTGCTGTCAGTGGCCTCAAACATGTGAATCTCATCAGCTTTCCTTTCACTTAACAAATGAAGTGTTACTATGTATCAAGCACCTGGATGATAACCATGAGAGAGACAGTCCCACCTGCATGCAGCTTACACTGGGAAGGCTCTTTAAATATTGACAAACCTTACTCTATTTCAGATCCTTCAGTGGCTTCCCACTGCTGGCTTAAGAAACTCTGTGATTTGGACAAACTGCCCACATGGCTTTATCTCCCTGAATTCTCTGCTCCAGCCACACCAGCTGTTTCCCTTGACTTCCAGAAAGTCCTCTGATCCTACTATACCTTGCACATGCCTGAATTAAAGCACTTATTACATCATACTGGAATCATTACTTTAATCCTCTGCATCCCAGTTCGACATTCTATCCACTAGCCACTGCTTGGTCAGGCGACATTTAAAGTTTTAATGTGTCAGTTTGTATCCTGAGTTCTGATAATCAGGGAGTATCATTTCATTGTAATTTCATCCTATACTCAATCTTACTTAAGACAAATTAACTTCCCAAGAAGAGGTAGTTGACTATAACATAACATATATATCCACTCATGAAACTAGCATCACAATCGGGAAAATGAACATATTGTACCCAACAGTTTCCACGTGTCCCTTTGTCATTCTTCCCTCCCACCTCTTTTCTGTACCCTGGCCCCCAAGCAACCACTGTCTCTTTTACTACAGATTAGTTATCAGCTTCTAATGTTATATAAATGGAGTCATATAGTGTGTGCTTTTTGTTTTGCTTCTTTCATTCAGGATAATTAACCTGAATTAGAGATACAACAGGGATACAACTTCATCCCTGTTGTATCAACAAATCATTTCTTTCTATTGCAATAAAATCACAGCATCATCCTTTTAAAGCACCTTTGAAGCACATGGCTTGAAAAAAAATTTCGGAAAAATATCTAAGGGAAAAATTGACTACATCAATTAATAGCACTATGATCTAAAATAAGTAAGTCCTGGCTGGATAGCTTGGTTGGTTAGAGCAGTGGTCCCCAACCCCGGGTCCCAACCGGTACCGGTCCGCAGAGAAAGAATAAATAACTTACATTATTTCCGTTTTATTTATATTTAAGTCTGAACGATGTTTTATTTTTTAAAAATGACCCGATTCCCTGTTACATCTGTCTAAGACTCACTCTTGGCGCTTGTCTCGGTCACGTGATACATTTATCCGTCCCACCCTAAAGGCCGGTCCGTGAAAATATTTTCTGACATTAAACCGGTCCGTGGCCCAAAAAAGGTTGGGGACCACTGGGTTAGAGTACTGCTATGCCAAGGTTGCAGGTTCGAACACCGGTCAGGGCACATACTGGAACAGATCAATGTTTCTGTCTCCCTTTCTCTCTCTCTAAAATCAATAAGTAAATTAAAAAATAAAATAAGCTCTGGCCAATAGGTTGGAGCGTAATCCTGAAGCGTAGAGGTTGCTGGTTCAATCCCCGGTCAGGGTACATACAGGAACAGCTCAATGTGCCTGTCTCTCTTCCCCTCTTTCTCTCGCTAAAATCAATTAAAAAAATAACAAAATAACAAAATTAAATGCTAATTGTAAAGTTAACATCAATGTATACAATCAGGCACTAAGTAATTACTTTTAAAGCTAGTGTGCCTATGTCTAATATGAAAGATTACTTCAGCATCAAAAAGACCACATTCCAAATTGTTCAATTTAAATGTTTTTATTTTTCTCATAATTTAAAAAATGCAAACATTCTGTAATTCAGCCCCAGCCTTTACTTCCAGGTGACTTCTTCATTGGGTCTCAATTCCCTGTGTGGAAAGAAGGAAGGAAGGAAAGGAAAAATAAAACTTTTATGAAGTGATAAAAGGGAAAGAATAACATAAATTCAGTATTTTACATTCTATTAAATTGACCCATTTACAATTTTTTATTGATTCAACATATTCATTCTATTCTGTCTGAACAATAGAAAGTTTAAAACTTTTTCCAGATTAAAGAGCCACAATTTCTTAGCCTGTTTTCATATGAAAGATCAATGCATTCAATTTAATGTTTCTAGACCCTCCTAGCTCATTTTATCTTTCTTGAAATTCTTGACTGTGAACTTCCTTCTTCCACGACGCTGCTCAACTCTCCTGTCCCTTGAGCTTCCTCCTACCCAGCTGCACACCCACAGCCAGACACCGTCCCTGAACTCTGCGGCAAAGGAATCATCCCCAGAGACGTGATGGAGCCAGGCGGCTACCCGCTGCCATTTGGCCAACTCCACCACCATGTCCAACGCCCTCAGGCTGTGCTGCTGAGACAGAACACCAACCCACTACCAGTACCGTTTATTTCACCATCGCCGCAGCTTAAATAAGACTGTATATACATAAAGTAGGCTTGGGTGAGCTGGTTTCATTTAAAACATTGTTTCTATCTTAACATGCACCCTGAATTCCAAATTTAAAAGGGGATTTTCAAGACCCGAAATAGACTGTTCATAAACTGAAGACTTGTTTACATTCCAAATGTAATCACATACTTTTATGCACATGTTAAACAACAAACAAGACTACAAAAAAGTATCACTTAAATCTAAGTCCTCGGGGGTAGGAGGATTATCCCGTTTATTTTTGGCGTCTATTTTATTAAGAATACTTTCAAAAGCTGACTAATTGTTAGTTTTAAAAAAATGCCCAAACTAACCTTTTAAATAACAAACTCTTGTTCCGGAAGGCAGTTAGCTTTTCATCATTCTTTCTGTCTAGATAATATCCAACGACAAATCCCAAAGGGACAAGTATATGTACCCAGTGGTCACGTACAATCTGAACTAAATTCATCCTAAATGCAAAAATAAAAATAAAAAAGACTGTCAGAAATATAACTGCTTTTGAAACATCTTTCAAATTGCAGCTAAAACAGGAAGATAGCCATCAATATAGGAACAGATGTTAAAAGCATAAGCCTCTTTAAATTTGTTTGGCACAGAATGTAGTATACTTCTTAAAATCTACTTGATGAAGATAATATAGGTGACACTGATTAGCATAAAAATTAGTGTGCTAAAGTAAATTTATTAATTTTTTTCCTAATCTCATCAGTGATCTGATGATACAGTGCAGCGAAATGGAAAATACAAATTCTATCTGCAAAAGCTAAGTATTTGTACACATCTAGTATTGACTTAAAACTTTTTTGTATTTTTCTGAAGTTATAAGTGGGGAGGCAGTCAGACAGACTCCCACATGTGTCGGACCGGGATCCACTTGACATGCCCACCAGGGGGTGATGCTCTGCACATCTGGAGCGTTGCTCTGTTGCATCCAGAGCCATTCTAGTGCCTGAGGCAGAGGCCATGGAGCCGTCCTCAGTGCCCAGGCCAATTTTGCTCCAGTGGGGCCTTGGCTGCGGGAGGAGAAGAGAGAGATAGAGAGGAAGGAGAGGGAGAAGGGTGGAGAAGCAGAAGGGAGTTTCTACTGTGTGCCCTGACTGGGAATTGAACCTGGAACTTCCACATACTGGGCCAACACTCTACCGCTGAGCCAACCAGCCAGGGCTTGACTTAAAACTTTTACATGTGTAACATATTTTTAGAACCTCTCACAATGCTAAAACAAATAAAGAATACTATTCTTCCATGAGCAGATTTCTTTAGATAAAGCTAATTACTGAACGTTAATTTTTTTAATTAGCAGTAATCTTGTCTTGAGTAAACCTCATTGGCAATGATACCGCTACTGTTCAAAGCCAAAACTAATTTTTGAAAGAAAATGAAAATGAGAAAAATTTTAAGAAACAACCACATTCAATGTCACAGTAGATCTGAATGTCAATTAAATGACTCTATAAAGAATATGGCAAGAACAGAACTTACTTTTATAACATGACTATTAGGTACCAGATATATCATAATCTAGTCCTATATATAACATGAAATAACTATTATTATCCTCATTATAAGTAAGAAATAGCTTAACCCAAATAGGTATTAAGTGTAGAGCTAGAATTCAAACTCAGTTTTGCTCCAAAGCGCTGGATGCTCTGTTATATCACAATGCCTCTCTAAGACACCCCTCCCCAAATGACATTTATGGTACTTAAGAGCTTTTCAGTTTTAAGAGTTTCAAAAGGCAGAGGAGGAGTATGAGAACTAGAAGTCATCATATAGAAAGTAAATTTGCGCTAATTAAAAAAAAACAAAAACAGTTGAATCATCTATTTTCTGTAAAAATTTGCACCTAAAGATGAAATCAAAATACATCCTTGTGTGTGACTCATAAATGAATAAATCATAAGAGAATGGCTCAGAAGACATTGATGACAACCTAAAAAGAGAAGATAGTCATGTGACAGGGATACATTCTTAGAAAAGCACCTGCATCGTTAGGTGACTTCATCATCCTATAAACATCACCGAGTTCACTCACACAAACCTAGATGGGATAGCCTACTACACATCCAGGGCATATGGTACAGCCTATTGCTCCTAGACTACCAATCTGTACAGCATTTTCCTCTACTCAACAGGAGGCAATAGTAACACTACGGGAAGATAAAAAATGGTATACACCTGTACAGGGCATTTACATGAGTGGAGCTCGCAGGACGAAGTTGCTCTGGCTGAGTGAGTGGTGAGTGTGAAGGCCCAGCCATTACTGGACACTATGTAGACGTCACAAACACTGTCCCCCAAGCCCTTCCCCTACCTCCGACAGGGTCAGAAATGGAACTTGGAAGCTGTCAGTGCTGCTCCACGAACAGGGGAGTGGGCTGGGCCGATGAGAAACATGCAATGAGAGGTAGCCTGAGATCAGTAAGAGTAAGAACTTAAGGTAGATAAAAAGAACATAGGGGACTGTGTGTGGTTCTGATGGGTTCTGGCTGCTGCATGTTGGAGCTGTGGCTTTCATAAAAATAAAGATAAAGAGGGCATAGGACTGAGGACACAACAGTTTGACTTTGGAAATTGGTTTCTGGTTCCACTAACCCTATCGAGCACAAAGGGCTGTCTCTCTGGCATTGAGCTCACGGAATAACTTACTGTGCTTTTCATCATTACGGCCTGAGGATACTTCCTAAGTACACAGACTGGTTGGCTCTGTACGAGCACAGAAAGCTTCTACTGAGGGTCAGCGGCACTTACTGCTTGTCAGGGTGGCCCCTGTGGACCTGTCCTTGCACAGGGTCTCAGGTCCTCAGCAAAGAATCTACAGCAACATACTCTGGCGACCATCAGGCTACACCCGGGGCCGCAGCGCCCTCTGCACGTGTACTGCGTGTAGTGCGGGGAACGGGCTCCTGTGGGCAGAAACCGGTCAGCGCTGGGTGGACTGGGGTGTCGTCCGTGCACTCATCTCAGCTGCTGTGAGTGACAGGGAGTCTACTGCCAAGTCCCAGCAGAGTGCTCCAGCAGAGAAACACTTCCCCCTGAACCAGACACCCTTCCTTTCCTTACAGGAAATTCAGCCCCGTTATAATCTCATGGGACCACCATCGCACACACAGTCTATTGTTGACTAAGACATCACTATATGATACATGACTATACATCTGTGCCACCCAAAGTGCTGAGCACTAAACCGTGTTGAGATTGTGTAGACTGGATTCCTGCCTCTCCTTCTAGGACACAGGTTCTCACCCACCTTCTAATTCTTTATTTCTCAAACTTTAATCACTTACTCCTGTTTAAAGGCAGAAGGTTAGGAAATGACCATGAAATTAAAACTTGCAGTTATAGGCGATATTGCAATATTACCTTGGTGATATTGTGCGTTTGGTTCCGACCATGCAATAAAGTGAGTGTACCAATAAAGCTAGTCATCATCTTTTTGCTGGTAGACGGTCTAGCCTTCAACTTGTGGAAAAAAACCCACGCAACACCACTGAAGCGCAATAAATGAGGTTCAGTTATACTAAATACTCTTTCATAAAGTGACCAGGTGATGGTGCAGTGGATAGAGTGTTGGACTGGGACGCAGAGGACCCAGGTTCAAGCCCTGAGGTCACCAGCTTGAGCGTGGGATCATAGACATGACCCCATGGTTGTTGGCTTGACACCCAAGGTCACTCGCTCTGCTAGAGCCCCAGGGCACATATGAAAAAGCAAAAGATGAATAAATAAGGTGCTGCAAAGAATCGATACTTCTCATCTCTCTCCTTTCCTGCCTGTCTGTCCCTATGTCCCTTCCTCTGTCTTTTATCTCTTGCTAAAAAAAAAAAAAAAAAAAAAAAGGAGTGTTATAGCAAGTTCCAGTCTGAATGTCACTGGTCTAGAAAATTATGTTGTATGTAAATAAAATATTTAAAATAAATAACTTATAATTTAGTCATCAACTAGTTTTGTTTTAATCTATTGGAATTCTCAAACTTGACTGCACATGAAAATCCCCCCCCCCCCAGTCCTTTTTTAAACCGAACCCCTTGGCCAAACCTCCGGGGTGGGTGGGAAAATCTGTATGGTTGAAAGCACTCTTCAGCCGATTTGCTGCAAATAGCTGTTGGACATACGAATGGAAATGTAGCTAATCTTACTTTATTTCCCAACAGATGGTGGTGGTTTTCTTAGCATTATTTGCATTTAGATCCTTAACTCAGGGACAGATGTTTTGTGATTCTGACCAATGTCCACCAAGTTAGCCATTTGTTTTTACAAACTTGAGCTAGTCAAGTATGGGAATAACATTGCATGTCTTAGTGAAACAGGAAAATGTAATTTTGAAAGCACTTAACTGCAAAATACTAGACAAAATAGGTCTCTGTAAGAGTCCAGTGGTCATCTATTCTGCCACATTGTGTTTACTAAGTTCCTTTAATTTCTTAACTGGCATCAATTCGAACCCTCAGTATAACTGTTAGATACTGTTTATGGTTGACCAGCAACAGAAGAGTAGTTACTCATGGACTCTCAGCCCTAAACTGTTTTATTTTTTATTATTTACTTACTTATTTATTTTTTTATTTTTCTGAAGCTGGAAACGGGGAGAGACAGACAGACTCCCGCATGCGCCCGACCAGGATCCACCCGGCACGCCCACCAGGGGTGATGCTCTGCCCCTCCGGGGCGTCGCTCTGTGCGACCAGAGCCACTCCAGCGCCTGGGGCAGAGGCCAAGGGGCCATCCCCAGCGCCTGGGCCATCTTTGCTCCAATGGAGCCTTGGCTGCGGGAGGGGAAGAGAGAGACAGAGAGGAAGGGGGGCGTGGAGAAGCAAATGGGCACTTCTCCTATGTGCCCTGGCCGGGAATCGAACCCGGGTCCCCCGCACACCAGGCCGACGCTCTACCGCTGAGCCAACCGGCCAGGGCCCCTAAACTGTTTTAAATGAGCCCATGGCCACCTGTGGGTTATCAGATACTTAACTATTGGCATTTTACCAACATGGCCAGAACCTACTTTTGTCTGGCTCTACTCTGAGCAGATGAGATCAGACAAGCCCCTGAGGTTTTTGCTTAATAAAAATCTTGTGAGATTCTACAGGTAAAGACAGTGGGACTGACAGATAAAAGGATTCTGTACATTTAAAATACAGAGTTGGATTCCACTGCCATGAAGGAAGTGTGAGTCTAGCCTGAAGACGTAAATGACAAATCTTAGTCCTAGAGGCATTTGTTACAGTTGTAAAATCTACAACATAAATGGCCTTTGGGAACGGTAGCACTGATATAATTTTTCCTGTTTTTTTTCACCCCCCATTGCAAGAGGATGACAATGGAAAACAGAAGTTTATGGATACAAAAACTGAGAATGATTCTTTGGAGAATGAATAGGAGAGGAAGCATAGACAGGCTTCCAGTCTCTCCGTCATGGGCAAAGGACAGTGAGGACCTGGGACAGGCTCTAATGAGATAAGCCCAGGTTTGGATGAAGAGGGATATGGGTGCCCATGAGGGCACTGTACAGGGACAGGCAGAGGTAAGTTTCCAGTTGTATGTGAAACAGAGTTTATTCTTGTAGTATTATTTTTAATTACTATATTATTTTCCATATAAGCAACTGTAACCCTACTTTTGCCAACCCTGTATTATGGATTGGCATCTTCTTTAATGAAGACTCTTAAGAAAAAGTTTGCTCTTATTTCAGAACTGGGAGTGGCTATGCTATTCCTGAGTGGGCTGTGGGGGGGGATTAGTTGGTTTTTATCTTATGGACTCAAGCAATCATATAACTGAAGGATTGTTATTTTTTGCCTACCTCTAGAAAGAGCTGACTCTTGTAGCACTAAGGCACCCTACTTTATGCTTTTTATAACCATCAACTCATGTAATCCCCACAGTACTATACAATATTAATCAATAAATGCCCCCAAAGAAGTAGGCATATTTTTTTTCAGATGAGGAAGTTCCGGGACAATCAACTTGCCTAAGGTCACAAACACAGTAAGCAGCACAGTTGGGATTAATTGCCAGGCAGTCCGGCTCCTTGATCCAAGCTCTTTATCTGCGCCTTACTGTCTCTCAACAGTAAGCACAATGGTATTTATATTAATATCACTCTTCACAAATCCTATTTTCCCTAGTACATATTACTTTATCTTCAACCCAATTCTGCCCACTTAACTTCTAAAAAGAAAACTACCTGGAATGTGTTTTTGCAAGTCACTCTGAATTCACCTTGGAAAAATAAAGAGGATTAGACATTTAAATATATAGAGGTGTGTGTGTGTGTGTGTGCGCGCGCATATTTCCCCCCCCCCATTTCCTAATTGGTCCCCCACAGCATGTATTGATCAAAGTGTCGACTTAACTTATGCTTGGATGCATTGAGAAACGGATTCCTTGAAGTCACCTGTCTTAAAGACACATACACCCAAGACACCAAGCAGAAAGTAAATACTACGTTCTTTAAAAAGTGCACATTTTATGGAATGGCAGACTCAGCGGAACGGAGCTTCAGGAGAGAGCGAGGTTAGCCTTCCAGCCCTGAGAACAGACGCAGGGACGTGGACGAATCTTATGATGAGCCTTCCCTGCTGCAGCCTAGCACTGTCCTGGCTGTTTCCTTTCTGGTCCGGCCGGGGCCGGTCACCGCGAGATCTCTAATCCAGATATGTCAGCCTCAGAGCACCCCTTCTAATAGCCACCAGATGGGTCACTTGAGCCCCACCGTCCGCCAAAAGAAACCCCCCCACTTCCCTTTCCTTTTCTCGTCCCGTTCGCTCTGCAGCCCGGGGCGGCCCAGACCACTCCTCACACCCTCCACCGCCGACGGTATACCCTCCTTCCTGCACAGCAGGGGCCCGCGGCGCCTCCGTCGTCCTGAGTCCCGGACCCACCTGCGATCCCGGTGCCAGCAACGACCCCAAGACCAAGGGCAACGGCGAGTCCAGGCTCCGGCGCCGCCGGAAGTCGCAGTCTTGGGACCCGCCATTCGCTGCACCCGCTCCAGGACAGGGGTGGTATCGCGAATCCATACCCCTTCTTCCGTTTCAGACTCGGCTCTTGACATATTTTTGTGAGCTTCAACATAGTACAAATTGTTCTGAAATAATACTTAGGTCCCAGGTGACGAGACTCGGTATCAGGGTCATTTTTTCTTGCTACAACCTCGTCCCCACTCCTCCCGAAGATGGTATCGCCCGAGGTGTCCCCCGCCTCTGCCGTTTCACTCCACTTCCAAAATGGCGGCCTCCACGGCGGGCCTGCTGGCGCCTGATCACCGCGGATGCCGCTGAGCGAGCGTCCGCTCTCCTCGCTCTCCAGCTGGATTCGACTGGGGGTTGGGAAGGGCAGTGGACAGCGTTGGGGGAGGACTGACGAGGCAAGTGAGGGCGGAAGGAAGCAGTGAGCCCTCGGATGGGGAGGGGGCTCCAGCGCCGACCCCGTCTCCGCTGGTTTCGGCCGCGACTGTGCTGGCCGTTCTTGGCAGACGTGCTCAGCCAGGGCGAGAGCAGTGACTTCTCCGTGGGTCTACAGCGCCCGGTCTTCGGGTCGCTCCTCCGCTCTCCTTCCCTCCCTTTTGCGGCCTCCCTCCGCCCTCTCGGGCGCGCGGCCCGGAGGAGTGACCCCGACGCCAGCTTTGGCTCCTGAGCCGCGTGGCCCCGTGTTCTCAGCCTCCTCGCCCGGGGTTCTCCCGTCTGGGGTGAGGGACCAGGAGGCTCCTAAACTTCGGCGTCCTTTTTGGTCAAAAACGGCCCCTGCCCTCCGTGACTCCCGCTCCCCAGCCACCGCCGACTTATTTTACAGGCTCCTCGATAAACAGGAGGTCAGACGAGCCGGAACCCCGGCGAGTGTGGCTCCTGGGACCTGGCGAACCTGCGTTGTTACTAACTGCCCATCTCCTCATTTTCTTCATTTACAAGCCCTGTGATCCTGTTCTAGCAAACCCGCCTCTTCCAAAACTGACCCGGAAGAGACCCCGCACTCACAGTGAGCCCGGGGCCAGCCAGACCCCATCCTCTAACCTTGCATTTGCAGAGTTCCCCTTAAATCGTCATCAGCTCGCCCGGTCATTACTGAGAGAGCAAGGGACCGGGATACGTGAAGTAGTGTATGGGTCAGAACCACCGTCCAGAAGGAACCGAGGGTTCGCGTTCACTCCTGCCCATAGAACACAGTTCTGTCGCTTTGAGTGCTGTGCGGGTGTTGGCGATACAAACGTGGTCGCCCAGACTCTCCGCCTAGGCATTCAGCATCCGTTCAGCAAACATTCTCTGTGTCCCGCTGGGGCGAGGTGAAAACAACTGCCGGCAGACACCAGAAAAGCTTGATTAGGGAGTGAATAGTTGAGCTGGGTCATGGAGGGTCGAAAGGAATTTACTAGACTGAAGAGAAGGTCATTCCTCGGTGGAGAACAGGGATGCAAAGATTTCAGAAGGTTTGAAAAGATTTTATTCAATAGTTAGCAGGAAGCCAGTGAAAACTTTGCACAAGGAAGGGGTATGAGTATATATTTTAGGGGGATGGCAGCTGTAAGAAGGATCAAGTTGGAACAGGAAAACCAGATGAGAGGAAGTTGCAATTGTTTAGGTAAGGGAATGAATGGCCTGATTGAGGTAGGATTGTCAAGGATGTCAGAGAGACACTTCTGAAGTGTCAAAGAGGATTCAACCCTTGGCAGCTGATTTGGTGGTAAGAGGGTGACTCCAGAGTTGATAGTTTGAGAGACTAAATGGTTGGTGATACCATAACCTTCAAGCCTAAGATGTACAGAAAAATAGAATGGTGTCAGCCTGCACTTTAGGAGTGGCAGAACACATTCCTCCGCATATGGAAGCATTGAATGTAGAGTCTAGACCTGTGCTATTACAGTTACTGCCAGCTACATGTAGCTACGAAGCACTTGAAAATGTGGTTATAGTAAATTGAGGTTTGCTGGAACTCTGACATGCACACTGGATTTCAAAAACTTAGTACAAAAAACATGTTTAAAAGCTCATTAATAATTTAATAATGATTACATGTTGAAATATTTTGTCTATATTAGGTTAAATAAGAATATATTAAAATTAATTTCACCTGTGAAACTTTCCAATGTGGCTGTGAAAAATTTCCAGGTACATTCGTGGCTGGCATTCTATTTTTGTTGGCGTAGACACTAGTGATAGAGGAATTGGTAAGGAAGTGGAATTTGAGCCTGGTCTTGGGGTGCTAGCGAGCAGGGATGTCAGGGCCGTCTGGCGCCCTCCATTGCCAGCAGAGGCATTCATTCGGTGTCTGGGTTTTGTTTTTTCAGGCAGTGGGAAGCGTTCCTAGGTTTCTGAGCAGGGGATGTGATGTGACGTGACATGACGTGCAGGGGTGTTCTTAAGGGTTATGCTGAGATGGGGGGGAGAAAGGCTGGAGGCGGGGAAACACACCCAAATGTAAGGTGACAAGGCCCTGTGTTAAGGTACTGGCAGTAGGAATAGAAAGAGGATATGTGTGCCAGGTTCTGAGGGAAAAGTAACCAGGAGTTGAGAGCAGACTGTTCTAAAGGAATTTGCAAAAAAAGGAATCAAACACGTAGAGTTACGAGCCTGGCTCACTTAGATAACAACTAGTGAATTCATGTCATAGCGTTATTAAAGGGCATCTGGGGCTAAAGAAATTTAGCCTCAAAGGAGAACCAATACAGTCGAAAGGAGGACATAGTCTGCTAAATACTCCTCTTTGTATCTCCCCACTTTCTGAGCATCTCATCAATCATCCACACCAGCCAGTTTTCCTAAAACAGAGTTACCTACATCATGGGATCTTCCTGCTTGATAATGGATCTTAAAATGTAAAGTGTTTCTCTGTTGCCAGTAGAACTAGGCCCAAAGTTACCAGGGTCTTTCGCTATCTGCCCTTTTCTGTTCATTTGCTAGGCTAGTTTTTTCACTGGTAGCCTATAATTTCTTTTGTTTTGTGCCTTTGATCATGCTATTGTTTTGAATACCTTTTCTCTTTGTCTCTCTTTACCCAAGTCCTGCCAATCCTTAATGAATAATTTAAGATCCCACCTCTTTTATGATTTTCAATAACAGAAGCTAATGTCAATTTTAAAAATTTTATTTCCTAACCTGCATATTTCATCCCCTGCTTATAATCAGTTGGCATATTAATACTTTTGTATTTTATTATATCTTTTACTATCCATGTTTGTTTTATGTAAGCTTCAGCTTCCTAAAATTATAACAAGTTTCTTTTTTTAAAAAGAGCCATAGCTATATTACTTATTGCTGCTGCTGATGTTTATCTTATGGCAAGACATATAAATTAACAGTATAATTAAAACCAAAGTAAATCGTTTTGGCACATTCACGAGACTCATTTCTCTATTTTTTAGATTTATAAAGAACTCTTCCTTTGAATTCATGGTGTTTCATCTTATATACGACTGAGATATCAGTAAGTAATGAATGTTTCATAAAGATGTAGCTTTATGATATTCTGAGCAGTTGTAATGAGGATAGTTTTCATCTGTTAAAATCAGGGTCTGCAAAAGTGTTTTGACAAACTCATTCAGTTCTATCTGCAAGGTCCTTTGTGTTTTTTACTCCATGATGTAAATAAAGAAAGTGGGAGGTAAGGTGACTTGAGAAGAGTTTCTCTCGGCCATTATTGTAATTGTGGTGTCTTTGTTATCCGCTGTTACGCTGGCTCGGACTCCTGTTGACTATGAATGAGTGATGTCTACAGTGTCCTGTCCTCACCAGCCTACACGGCTTGTGTGGACTCACGCCTGTGGCTTCTTGTATTTGTTTTACTCTTTTCCTGCTGCGGTCTATTTTTCCTGGCATTATTGCCTTTTCTAAAGAGCCCTGCCCTCTCACGATGAGTGCGAAGTAGAAGAGCTTTGGTTCTGTCATTTTTTGCCGCCAGTGATGTTTCAGGCTTAATTTGTTCTAGGACTTACTTGTTCATCTGATGGCCATCCATGGTATTAGTCGAGTTCTATTCCAACACCTTTTTTTCAAATGAATCAAGTTTTCCCTATAAAGCCTCTTCAGTATCCAACTTTCACATCAACATAGTAATTAGGAATATGAGGGTATGGGTCATCTTCGTCTTGATCTCAATAACACACCTTTGTTTCTGGGGTTTTTTCTTAATTCTTTAATTGGCGCCCTTCTGAGTCTCAGCCTTCTCTTGATTTCTTAGCTGCAGTCCCCATAAACACCTTTGGCATGGCTTGACCTGTGTGGGAAATGAGACCTTTGGCATGGCTTGACCTGTGTGGGAAATGAGAGAAAGGGCCCGATAGGTATTGTGCTCCTTGGCATCTCCTTGCTTGAACGCTGGAATGTGTCGTGAGTGTTTCACATATGTTGACATATACTTGTTAGGATTGTGACAGAGTCAGTCTCTGTGGGTTGAATTAATTTTATTGGTAACTATCTACCCCTGGTGATTTATTTCTTCTCAGTACTTTCAGGGCATCTTTTACCTTCTAGAAGTACAGCTTCTTCCGCATAGGAATCCTCTGCAAGGTGTCCATTGTCCTTTTGTCTCTTCTTTATAGATTTTCAGTATTCTGTTTACACCTTCCCTTTAATTTCTCTGGGTCAGATACTGTGCTTCCTTATTGGTCATTCACCATTCCCGATGTAGGTGTAAGTTTCCCTTTTATTTCTGGAATCTTCTGTCAGTGCCCTCCTATTTGTCCTTTTTCGTCGTGCTTTTCCAGCTTTCTCTGACTCCGCTGATTCCCCTTCTGTCTCTGGGGCAGCGTGGCAGAGCTGCGTTCAGGGTTCTAACGTGCTTTTGTTGTCGCCTTACTTCTGCCTCTTGCCTGTCGCCAGCAGTTTTTAGTGCTTCCTCTGTCATCCACCTCAGTTTTCCTTGCTTTCTTTACTTCCGCCATTGTCTTTTCACATTCTTTTCTAATTTTTTAGTTTCAGTCGCAGGTCTTGGGGTCCTCAGTCAGTTGAGTTTAACAATGTTCACATGGACTTGAAACCCGTCAGGGATGGGATTTATGGTGACGTTTTGGTGCTGTGATACCTATAGTGCTCTTCAGCTTCACGCTGATGTGTGTGTTCTCAGTTCATGGTCAGTGCCACACCTGCTCCTGGTCTGGTTTTGGCAGAGAGAACACAACTTTTCCATCTCCTGCTTCCAGTGACATTACTGCTTGGTTTCTCTATCAGCTGTCTGGTTATGGCCACATGTACAGTTATCTGGAGCATGTGTGTGTGATGGACAAGTTGTCGGCTTCCCAGAAATCCACAGGCCAACCTCCCTCTTCGTTTCTGACTTCTGGTCCAAATGTTCCGACAACATTTGCTTCTGCTTTCTTTCCTACTTTTGCGTTTCAGTCATCTGTCATTATCGATGTGTCTTGTTTTGGTGTGTGATTAACTTCTTCTTGGGTGCTCGTGTGAAGTCTTCCAATTTCATCTTCCGCCTCTGCAGTTGAAGCATAGACGTTAGTGATCCTTACTGATTGCACTCGGTCAGAACAGGCACTGTCAGCTCTGACTGCCAGTGCTACCCCGTGCTCAGTGTTAAAGCCACTCTGTTTCATCTGGGCTGCCATTTCCAGAGAACTGCACTAGTCGTTGCCTGGCTGGGAATGTCCCGTTCCAACACATTTCAGTTTGCTCACACCAAGCGCTGCCGTGTTTACACGCTCCATTTCTTTCTTTACGATTTCCGGTCTGCCTTGGGTCCCGTCCTTTGGTTCTGCGCTCCGAGTGCGTGTGCCCGCAGCCTCGCCCTTGCCGTTGTGGACGTCAGCC
Organism: Saccopteryx leptura; assembly: GCF_036850995.1. NCBI lineage: Eukaryota > Metazoa > Chordata > Mammalia > Chiroptera > Emballonuridae > Saccopteryx > Saccopteryx leptura. Next base: position 12,167,394 of record NC_089508.1, on the reverse strand, counting down.
GTGGCCAACCTCGGCCATGGCCGTCCTCGGCCATGGCCATCCCTACAGCGGTGCTGTTTCTGCTTGTTCCCTGCTCTCCCCCAGCCACGCCCAGGGCCTCTCCTCTTGCAGCACGAGCGCATATTTCATTTTGGACTCTCTGGTTATAGGCTTTTCAAGTGAATTGAGAGATACAGAAGAAAAGGCGCAGCCCTGGTTCACTGTTGCCTTCTGTGGGGCGGCGTGGGGCCCGCACCACCTATGCTCAGGCGGAGGTGCGGCCAGTGCCTGGACATGTGGCCCCCGCAGGAGTCGGTGCGGGGCAAGAATCTGCTTGGCAGGGAGAATTTCTTAGCTCCTTTCCAAAGTTGTATTTTATATACATTTTCCATCAAATAGGGAATTAATATCTTTGTATATCTCATACCTTACAATTAGGAGCATGCTAACTCAATATATTTTTTATTTTAACTAGTTTGAACAGCTGTTTACTGGCAAACCACTGTAAGAACGACGTGTACTAGTATAGCAAGGATACAAATACACATCAAGCTGAGCCCCACACTCGAGACAGCTCCCAAGCAAGAGGAGGTGCACGTCTGTAGCTGACTGTTGGTGGCGTGATCACGGCACTGCAGCTCACTTAATACTAGCCTTGTTTCCTACATTTAAGAAGCATTTATTGACCACTGCTGTATGTTAGGCACTGAGGAGGCATCGGACTGTGACTGATCAAAACAGATACCGTCTGTACTTTCATGGGGTCCATATTCTAGTGCTGGAATTAGGAGAGAAGGAAATGGACAAAGCGAGGAAATTAATCAACAATTTATAATAGAGCACTAGGTCCTTTAAGAGAAATAGAATGATGTCATAGGGTATAACTGATATGGGGAAAGTCTCTGACATAATACATTTGAGGCAAGGAATATATACAACCTAGTTAGAGATCTTGGTGACAGTGGAGACAGAGGGAAATCTGAGAAATATAATGGCGGTCAAAATGCAGGGCGTACTGACTGATGGGTTAGATGTGGGAACGGTAAGTCAGAGAACCCCCCAGAGACCGGATGGCAGTGGGAGCTGTGGGGCGGGGTGAGAGGCCCTGGAGAGGAGAAGGCGGGCTGCCGGCACACTGCCACGCGGAGCGGTGGGGACAGACGGGATTAACAAAGGAGACTGGAGGGTGGCCGGTTGGACACACGGCGGACCAGGAGAGGACTGACGGACGCAGAGACAGGCCGTTTCAAGGAGGATGGGGTAGTCAACATTAGTGAATGCGGCAATTTCCAGTAACTTGAGGCCAGAGAAATTTCCATTGGCTTAAGTTGAATAGAAGTTTGTCAGTGACCTTCTGGAGACAGAGTCCAGATTTGGAAGATGGAGACACACTGATGGACACATATTCTGAGAAATTGGCTATGAAAGGGGAGCAAGGGATGATGATGTGGTTGCAAGGGATTGCAGGGCCGAGAAGGTTCCGTCGGCTGGGAGGTCAGAGTAGCTGTTTGCTGGGAGGAGCGCGGACATCCCGGAGAGGAGTGGGGGTGCCTGCTGTCCTCTGGGAAGGGGGCCAGAGACGCAGCGGGGGCCTCGGCTGCGAGCAGCCTAGTTCCTCCATACAGTAGGAGACACAGCAGTGTCCACGCAGGAAGGTTGTGGGTGTGGTATTGGAAAATGAGGAGTTCTGTCTACTGTTTCCTAAATGAAGAATGTGGTGAGTTATCAGCTGAGATGGAAGGGTGCATGATGCTTGAGCAGAGAAGAGATGTGAAATTATAGTCTCAGAGATGGAAAGTCAACCTACTAAGACAAATAGGACTGGTAAGTAGTTACTTGGTGCCTGTTGAAGAACTCTACTCTGTTCTTGCTCTGCACACAGAGGGTAGTGAAAAGGGGTCAGGGGTCAGAGGTCAGTGAGGCCAAAGGGCTCTCTCAGTGGGAATGCTGGAGTAAGAGAGTGAGAGGCTGGAGGGTGAAACTGAACGTGTCGCAGCTTATTGGTACTGACAGGTCCTCAGAGGATAGAGCTGGTGGTGGGTAGCCGACGTGCAATGCAGATTATCGGAGCTGAGAAAGTCAGGGAACTAACAGGTCAGTATTGACGCTACTGCAGGGAAGACTGAGTCAGAACTGAGGTTCTCAGTGATTGAGGTCACCTTAATAGAGGCCAGGACTGAGAAGGAAACAGGAAGGCCTGTCGTGGACTGACTGGGTGGCATGAGCTTACTGGGATGGCAGTGTTTGAAGGAGGGAGGAGAGGGCATAGTCTGGAGGCTGCAGAAGGGGCAAGCAGCCCACGAAGTAAGGAGTAGAGACAAGGCCTCTGGAGAAGCTGCAGGAGAAACAGGATCATGTGAGAACAGCCAGAGGCTGCAGAAGGGGCAAGGAGCCCACGAGGTAAGGAGTAGAGACGGCCTCTGGAGAAGCTGCAGGAGAAACAGGATCATGTGAGAACAGCCAGAGGTTGCAGAAGGGGCAAGGAGCCCGCGAGGTAAGGAGTAGAGACAGGGCTTCTGGAGAAGCTGCAGGAGAAACAGGATCATGTGAGAACAGCCAGACCTCCAGAGAAGGTGGAGACCGTGCGGAGAGGTGGGCGAAGTAACAGGTGAATGTCCTCCGAGTTCCACAGGCCATACTGGAAGGGCTTGGGAGGCTGGAGAGGTAGGGGCCTGGGGCCACCCAGGACGTGTACCCATCGGTGGTAATGGATAAGGAGGGGTCTTGAGTTTTGGCTATGGCTGAGGGGAACAAAGATGGGGGGTGTGCTGGGATTAGCCCCTGACAGCCTGTCTCATGAAAGGTGGGCAGTCAGTTTACCTGTTCGTTAATATGACCCTGGGCAGATAGGTGGTTATATGTTATCACATGCAGTGAACTCTCCTACTTACACAGGCAGCCAGGAAAGGCTGATTTATTTCAAGGAGGTAGGATCTGGAATGTTTCTGTGGAGCTGCATTTTGGTAATAAATAGTTTTATAATATCTGTTTAATAGCACAGAATTCTAGTTTTAGGTCCTAAATTCCAGTAAATGTGTTCATGAAAAATGTGTAGCAGGCATCCCCACATAAATTGTAACATCCTTTCTATGTATATATTAACCTTCATGCTTTATAGACGGATACGTGCGTGAGGACCACGTAGGAGTCAGTGTAGGTCTGAGTCTGTCTGATTCCAGAGTCCACTTGTCAGAAAACCATGCTGGGGAGCCGCTGAGACGCACTGTGAACAGGAGCGTGGAGGTGTTTGCACTTTATCCTCAGCAGTGGTAGAAACGGGTCTGCAAAATGTTTGCTTTCCATGTTTATGGAATTCCTGTCTGCTCAGAAATGAGATATAACCTTGTCTGTTATTTATGCCAGACTGTATTTTTTGCTTAATTATATTTTTATTTCTTTTGAAAGGACCTTCTGGGCTGTTACTATTGGACCAAAAAATGACATCTATTATCAAATTAACTACCCTCTCGGGGGTCCAGGAGGAGTCCGCCCTTTGCTACCTCCTCCAGGTCGACGAGTTCAGGTTTCTGCTGGACTGCGGCTGGGACGAGCACTTCTCCATGGACATCATTGATTCCCTGCGCAAGTGAGTCACTGGTAACACTTCCGGCCTTTCAGTGAGCCAACTTTTCTGCACTAAACCCGCTTTCATGTTACACGGTGCTCGCTTTTCTGCTCTAATTTAGTTTCTAGTAAAAGACTTAGTTTTACTTATGCCAGAGAGCCAAACAGTGACTGTTTTCACTTGTTTGATTGACTTATAAGCAGTGTTATTAGAAATTCAGCATAATTGTTCAGTTCATTGTTACTTGCTAATGGACCTCAGTAGAAATTTTTGTACCCAAATTTTAGAAAAGAGCAAGATTAAGTTTGTAAGAATTTGAAGAGAGGATGAACTTTCATGTGAAACTCCGCAGTCAGATCACATTAGCTTACTTTTTGATCTTTCGATCTCGACGTTGAGAATTGGTGCTGACGATAGCTGACGGTGAAGGACAGAAGGATGCTGACCCATCGGAGAAAACTTCAGTTATGTTTGCAGTACTGTACTAATCATGGAAGGAAAGAGACTTGAACATTTAAAAAACTTAGAACTTGTAGCAAAAAAAATTTTCTTTTATCAATGAGAATGTATTGATTGATTGAGTTTTTACTATAATAACTATTCCATCAGTTCCCGTGATAAAAACCTGGGCCAAATATCCACAATAAATAAGCAGCCATTTAAATATCCTCACCTTAATTTTTGAAACTCCAAGCCGAGTTCTCAGACTGAAGTGAACAGGATGGGAAATAGTCATCTGAAATGAGCTTACATGTGTCTGCTGTTTCTCTTCTACTCTTCTTTTTTAAATGCGTCTAGACACTATCTATGTATGTGTGACTTATACCATAATGTTGATATCTCCACAGGACAGGGGTCGTAATCATTGAAACTTGTAGGCATCATACTTGTAGCTCTTCTACTCCAGCATAGTCTTCATTCGGAATACTGAGAGGAATCAGAACTGGGGACTCAGTTCTGAGCGTCCTGCCTTCATCCTTAACACGTGATTTGGGACATGGTGCTTTTGCTTGTGTTCCCCAGGCACGTTCACCAGATTGATGCGGTGCTGCTGTCTCACCCCGACCCCCTCCACCTGGGAGCCCTCCCTTATGCCGTGGGAAAGCTGGGTCTGAACTGCGCTATCTATGCGACCATTCCTGTTTATAAGATGGGACAGATGTTCATGTATGATCTTTATCAGGTAATTTAAGCAATTAAAAAATAAATTTTTTTTTTTTTTTTCTGAAGCTGGAAACGGGGAGAGATAGTCAGACAGACTCCCGCATGCGCCCGACCGGGATCCACCCGGCACGCCCACCATGGGGCAACGCTCTGCCCACCAGGGGGCGATGCTCTGCCCATCCTGGGCGTCGCCATATTGCGACCAGAGCCACTCTAGCGCCTGGGGCAGAGGCCACAGAGCCATCCCCAGCGCCCGGGCCATCTTTGCTCCAATGGAGCCTTGGCTGCGGGAGGGGAAGAGAGAGACAGAGAGGAAAGCGCGGCGGAGGGGTGGAGAAGCAAATGGGCGCTTCTCCTGTGTGCCCTGGCTGGGAATCGAACCCGGGTCCTCCGCATGCTAGGCCGACGCTCTACCGCTGAGCCAACCGGCCAGGGCCTAAAAAATAAATTTTAACCTGACCAAACAGTGGCACAGTGGATAGAGCATCGGATTGGGACATAGAGGACCCAGGTTTGAAACCCCGAGGTCGCCAGCTTGAGTGTGGGCTCATCTGGTTTGAGCAAAGCTCACCAGCTTGGACCTAAGGTCACTGGCTTGAGCAAGGGGTCACTCACTCTGCTATAGCCCCCTGGTCAAGGCACATATGAGAAAGCAGTCAATGAACAACTAAGGTGCTGCACTGAAGAATTGATGCTTCTCATCTCTCTCCCTTCCTGTCTGTCTGTCCCTATCTATCTCTCTCTCTGTGTCTCTGTCACAAAAACAATAAAAATAAAATAAAATTAGTGCTCCTGCAGTGAACATTTGTGTGTATGTGTGTGTGAGAGAGAGAGAGAGAGAGAGAGAGAGAGAGAGAGAGGAAGAGAGACAGAGGCAGACAGGAAGGGAGAGAGATGAGAATCATCAACTCGTAATTGCATCACTTTGTTCATTGACTGGCTAGGGGCTCCAGCCAAGCCAGTGACCCTTGCTCAAACCAGCAACCTTGGGCTCAAGCCAGTGACCTTGGGCTTCAAGCCAGCTATCTTTGTGCTCAAGCCAGTGACCTCAGGGTTTCAAACATCAGTGTCCCAGGTCAGCACTCAGTCCACTGCGCCACCACCAGTCGTTGACCATTTTTAACCCTTTATTTGTGTTGCTCTTTTAGTCTCGACACAACACAGAAGATTTTACACTCTTCACCCTGGATGATGTGGATGCGGCCTTCGATAAAATACAGCAGTTGAAATTCTCTCAGATTGTGAATTTGAAAGGTAAAAAAAGTTTTGAATAGTCAATAATTGGCCTAATGGAGTTTAACTTACTGAAAAGTACAAGCATGGCAGGCACTGTGGTCTGAGGAATTAAAAAAATTAGCATTTTTAAATAAGAACTCGAAACCTCCCCCAAATCATTTGGATTGGAAAATATTCCAGACGAAATACTGAAAAATGTGAACAACTCAGGTCTTTCCACATTAAACTTGGGAAAGACTTATTTGTGTCTACTGTGTGCAGTGCTCAGGGAACGTGGCCAGACCCTCCTCCTGGGCGCTCAGTCAGGTCGAGGAGGGGAAGTAGCTGGGACGACTGAAGCAGGGGGACTGCGATGGCCGCACAGAGGACAAAGTGACCGGATTCCAGGGTCAAGCATCAGAAAGTTTGTTTCATTAGGAAGTTACATATTAAGTATATATTTATTATCTACAAAGAGAATTGTATTGAAGATTTTCAGATACGAACCCTGGCATTGAAAAATGGTGCAGCAATGGATTCTGAAGATTTAGCCCAGAAGTAACTGCTTTCAGCAGTTGTGCATGTACTGAATTTTTTTATAGGGTAAATTCTTTATGGTAATGAATGATTAGTTTATAGGTTAGCAAAAACAAACATTAATAGTTGTGTGTACAATATAAATATTAAAATTAGTTCATACTAAGTAATTTACTAGTAATAGCAACTTCAAGTCCAATCTCTAGTCTTTTATTCATATGCACAAATAATCTGGAAGAATACTTAATAAAAGTGTTTACAGTGGTGGCCAATTCAGAAAAATTGGGAAGCATTATTATTGCTTATAGCATTGAATAGCATGGAACTTTGTATGACATATTCAGATATGATTGAGTGAATAAGTGAATGTAAAAATAAGAGAATACTTAAAAATAAAGTGACAGGGACGTTTGCCTCCATGAAGGAATGGAATAGCTAGGGAACAGGAGGGTGAGACTTGCATTTCTCTGAATGACTTTTTACTTTTGAATTTTGTGTCATTGTGTATATTACCTATCAAAAAAGTAGCTTACAAATAAATGACCTTTCTCTAGGGATGTAAAAAAAATCTTGAGTATTGTCATTATCTTGTGGCTCTAGGTAAAGGACATGGCTTGTCGATCACCCCTCTGCCAGCTGGTCATATGATAGGTGGGACAATATGGAAAATAGTTAAGGATGGAGAAGAAGAAATCGTTTATGCGGTTGACTTCAACCACAAGAGGGAGATGTAGGTATACCCAGAGAAAAGCTAACAGAAAGACAATTGGTATTAGTTTATACTTTGGAGGGAAAATGAGAAACAAAGTTATTTTTTTAACCAGAAATCTAGAGCAATTTAAAAGCATTAACAAGTGAATCTTTTCAAAATTACTTATTTGCATTGTACGGGGAAAATGATAGAAAAGATATATTTGAAATTTACATGTTAGTAGCCACTCTATAGATTTCTCCCTGGAGATGTTACAAGGAGATTGATTTTTGTACATCAAACTCTTCCTTTTTATGCTGTGTACCTGCTATTTAAAGGAACTTGGTGATTTTTTTTGTTTTTGTAGAGTCAGTGATTACCATCTAATATAACTATAAGGTTAGACTCCCTTTAAAAGGAGACAGAGAGTTTAATTTTAAATACATCATTTTGTATTCACAGCGTCTTACATCAATTATATCTGAATGGTGGTACTCTGAGAGATCTTGGTTTTCTTTGTTCTTGTTTAATATACCATATGTTCTTATCAGTGAGCACGTATGTATACTTTTTATTAGAGGAGGAAAAAAGCCTTATAAAAGAAGTTGCTTATTATTAGGTAAGATAAGCTACTGTTTATTTGACATGATGTAAAATATTTCTCTTTTTCATATTTGTGGTAGCCATTTAAATGGATGTTCCTTGGAAATGCTAAGCAGACCCTCGCTCCTTATCACGGATTCGTTTAATGCCACATACGTGCAGCCGAGGAGAAAGCAGAGAGACGAGCAGCTTCTGAGTATGTGTCACGTAAGGCCCTTTCCAGAGAGCTGGGCAGTGCCTGGCGGCACGAGTCGCTGCTTATTCTGTTCTCCTTGTTTGGTTAGAAGAGACTGGCTAACTCTGGTATCTCTGAAAACGTACTATGTAACCATATCAATATTGTACAAGAAGATGCTTTCATTTCCTTGAATTTCTTTTTCAAGATTTTATTTGTTGATTTTAGATAGAGAAAGGGGTGTTGGGAGGAGCAGAAAGCATCGACTCATAGTAGTTGCTTCTTGTATATGCCTTGACCGGGCAAGGCCAGGGTTTTGAACCGGTGACCCTAACATTCCAGGCCAACACTCCATCAACTGTGCAACCACAGGCCAGGCCATCGGTTGGAATTTAACTTTTGCAGGATAGGTATAAAGATTGGCTTCCCCTGCCATTCGGCACATGGCTAGCTCTTCCTGGCACTCACTGGTATATGTCTAGGGAATGCTAAAAAAAAGATCTTCTGTAAATCTATTAGAAAAATACCCTCTGAAATAAAAATGAACAGAGGTGATAAATAAGGGTGCAAGCAGCTCACTGATTTTGATGTTGGGCGTTTTACACTCTGATCTGCTGTCCTGCTTCTAGAGGTGCTTTTGCACATCCCTGGTCACTTGCTTTTGCTTCGTCTTGAGTTAGTTGCTTTACCTTATATTCTTATTTAAACAATTAATTAATTTTTACTGATTTTTAGAGAGTGGGAAAGGTGGGGGGGGGAGAGAAACAAACATCAGTTTATTGTTCCACTTATTTATGCATTCATTGGTTGATTCTTGTATGTGCCCTGACTGGGAATCAAGCCTGCAACCTTGGCGTGTCAGGATATTGCTGTCACCAACTGAGCCACCCCACCACAGCATACCTTACATTCTTTTTTTACAAGGTATAGGGGATTTTAATAGGGAAAGTTAGATTCCACTTTTAAACATGTTTGAAACCACTGCCTTTGTCTACCTACTTAAAAAGTATAACTTGTATACTACGTTACACTAACTTCAAGGTTTCCAATTCTAATTTTTGCTAGAGTTTAGTTTTACTAAATATTTTGAAGCAGACTTTCCTCTAGAGCAAGAGAATCTATTTAAACCTATTTATAAAATTACTTTTGTTGGAAGAGAGGATATGATCTATTTTATTTATAGTCATACATACATAGAAAAACATTTATGTATTAATATAAAATACACGTGTGTGTGTGTGTGTGTGTGTGTGTATGTATGTATGTGTATTATAATGAAGTTCGTTGGGACGGACAGGCAACCCTGCAGTGGCCTGGAAACCTCAGGCTGGTGGCACTTGACCTAGTCATTCGGTTTTCCCAGTGAACTGTAAAGATACATTTCTGAGAGTACCATGGGGGATAAGGGTTGGAAACCAGTGATTCATAATTTTTCAATGAAAAAAATTGAGTTAATGCATTGTTTTTTACTCATTGGAAGGTCTATGCACAGAATAAAAAGTATTTGTCACAGTCTAAATGGAATTCTTTTATTTTATACCTGGCCTAGTAATGGCTTATTTATAAATTACAGTTTTTATAGTAAAAACGTGGAGGTAAAGTTACCTTTAATTTTGTCGCAAAGTATGGTTGTGCTCCATAGGGATTTTTGCATTCTTGTGTTGTAGCCAATGTCTTGGAAACACTGCGAGGCGATGGGAACGTGCTGATTGCAGTGGACACCGCGGGCCGCGTGCTGGAGCTGGCCCAGCTCCTGGACCAGATTTGGAGAACGAAAGATGCAGGCTTGGGCGTGTACTCGTTGGCGCTGCTCAACAACGTCAGTTACAATGTGGTGGAGTTTTCCAAGTCCCAGGTTTGTTTTCACACTAGCATTTGTAATAAGGTTTGCTACAGAGATGGTGTTTACGGGAAACTGTTTTTATTGCCTTTTAGATTTTATTTTTCTGTTGGAAAGGTTGATGATGATGATAAAAGTTAAAAATTAACCACTTACTGTTCTTTCTGCTTTACATATATTTTTTTATTTGCTCCTTATATACCCTATGAAGTAGGTTCTGTTTTTCTTCCTCATTGTACAAATTGGGCAAGTTGCTTCTCCTCTGATACATAGTATCACAGGCTGTAAAATGGTGACAAAAATTAAACTAATGTCATAGGCTATAAAATGTCAAAATTGATTTTTCTCTTCCTTTTAACTAAGCTCTTGTCCTTGATGTAGCAGTCTCTGGGGTAAGATGTTAATTTAGAACTTATGCATAGCCTGCAGGGTAGATTTAAGGTACTTTATAAGTGAGACATAATGCAGCCTTGGGTTTTTAGGGACAAACACTGGGGTGGCAGGATCTAATGGGGACAAAGGCGGAAAGCCGGCTGCTTGTCAAAAAGAAACACCTTTAAGCAACCAGTGGGGGGTGCGGGAAGGCTTGAGATCCAGCTTGAACCCTTGACTATTGTAGAATACCTGACGGTATAATATGGCATTTTCTTGTTATTGTCACCCCCTCCCCCCCATTAGGTAGAATGGATGAGTGACAAATTGATGAGATGCTTCGAGGACAAGAGAAATAATCCGTTTCAGTTCCGCCACCTCTCTTTATGTCATGGTCTCTCGGACTTGGCTCGGGTCCCTAGCCCTAAAGTGGTACTTGCCAGCCAGCCCGACCTGGAATGTGGATTTTCAAGGGACCTCTTTATTCAGTGGTGTGAGGACCCTAAAAACTCAATCATTCTAACTTACAGAACTACTCCTGGGACTCTGGCACGTTTCTTAATTGATAATCCTTCAGAAAAAGTTACAGAAATAGAGGTAAGTGCTTGTATGTGAACTTGACACTATTTTTAAAAGTATTATGCATGATGTGTAAAAATCAGTGACCAAAGATAAAACTCAGAATTGTTTCAGGATTTTTATCACAATAACAGTAGAGGGCCTTTAACAGCACACATTTCAGAGCTGCTTACTTGGAAATTCTCACCTAGAACTCTTCCATGGGGCGACACCCAGACGGTCTGTGAGTACACTGTTCTCAGCTCCTCTCTGAGGAGCTGCTCTGCAGCCTTTCCTTAACTGGAACCTGGCTTTCCTAATGAACTCTTTCCTGTAGCCTCTCAAGAGGGTGTTTCCTTTTCCCTGTCACCTTCCACGTGCGGTGCTGGGGTAGGTGTTCCTGTTCTGTGTTGCAGCTTTGAAGCCATTTCTATATCTCTTCCCTCTGTAGTTAGTGCGTCAGACTTGACAGTACGCTAACCCTCCTTGTTCCTGACATTTACTGATCTCTTGGTCATTCTTTTATTCATCGGTGACTTTGGGCCCTGGTTCATAGCCTTCCCGTCCACTTGTGCTCTGCACTGTGTTTTTGATGACTTTAGCCTTCCTGGCTCTCTCAGTTTCTTGCCCGCTTATTTCTTAGTGACCTTTCCTCCACACCATCTCAGCTGCTCTTCCCACCATCATGCTGTCCACTCCCATGGTCATGCCCTTAACCTTGTTATGACTGAACAACCTCCACATCGTTACGACCTCAAGCATCCCACAGATGACTTTCTCTAGTACTGCCATGGCAACGCTTCTTCGGTCCCACTGGGCCTTTAGGATCATGAACCTCACCACTTCTGCTATCCATCATCCCTCCGGCTTTGAGTCAGTGATCCCTTATTATGTAGCAAACATCGTCACCTCTCTTACCCTTCTTTCTGCTATTGTACTCACCTGGCAAAGCCTTGACTCTAGTTAAACCATTTGCTTCGTTTGTGCCTTTCCCCAAGCAACTTGACGTTACCGGAGTCAACCACTCCACTGTGTGGACAGGTTTCCCGTCACATTCACGACCCCACATCTCAAGGGTACCTGACAATAGCACTTAATATTTTGTGACTTTTCCTCTTTGCACTTTCCAGTAAGGCCATTACATACCTTCTCAAAACTCCTCCAGCTCCATCTCAGAAGTCACCCACCATACCTGATCTCGTTTCAGACTTCACTGAGAGGTAGAGTCAGACAGAGTACCCTGTCTTCTCACCACTAAATAGCCTAACCTGTGTCTGTATCTTCATTGGCTGCCTTGTCTCCTGTTACAGGAGCAAGATAATTAGTCAAATGGCCATTATGTCAGAAGATCAGTTTGCTAATTACCAATCCATGAAATCTATCAGTTTTCCAAAACTAGGGCCGTTGGCTTAAAGTATATAGCATTCAATACTTGAATGGGTTAATAACTGTCGGGTTGTGCAAGTTTTAGGTGACGGCTTTTCACTTTGCCCTCCCATTTTAAGGAATGTTTCGATTGTTAAAAGCTGAGTAGGAAGGGTTCTTATTAACTCTACTTAAATAACAGTAACTAAAGTCTGATATATAGTACATTCATTATAAATATAGAATCGTTGAAGAAGGATTCAAAGCAAGCACACCAAAGTAAAATGCTGTCTTTTGTGTTATTTAATAGCCTAGAAATTCAAAGTTAAAAGAACTCAGAAATACTTAAAACAGTTTCATCAGATATGAAAGGCCATATTCGAAAATATTAATTACTAGAAATTCAATTAAGGCAGATATGCCATTTGAGAAATTCATAAAAGAATATTAAAAGTGGTTTAAGTTGAAAAAAATAGAAAATTACATTGGGAGCTGAAACCTGAAATGTTAGGTTTTTTATTTTTCATAAGTAGTACTTTTGTTCAGGATTCTGTTTTCTCTCACCTTGTTAGGGATATTTCTTATATAATTTTCCGTTTTCTGTCCTTAGCTATCACATTTTCCTTTATTTTGTTACATCTGAAACAGGTTTTATTTTTTATTTTTTTAATTAAGTGAGAGCAGAGAAGGCAGAGAGACAGACTTTTGCATTATCCCCAACTGGGATCCATGTGTCAAGCTCCCTATGGGGAGATGGTCTGCCCATCTGGGGCATTGCTCCGTTGCTCAGCAACTGAGCTATTTTTAGCACCTGAGGCTGAGGCCTTGGAGCCATCCTCAGTGCCTGGGGCCAACTCACTTGAATCAATCAAGCCATGGCTGGAGGAGGTGGGAAGGGAGACCAAGAGAGAGAGAGAGACAGAAGAGGGAGGGGAAGGGATGGAGAAGCAGATGGTTACTTCTCCTTTGTTCCCTGATGGGGAATCCAACCCGGGATATTCACATACCGTTGAAGCTCTACTGCTGAGCCATGGCCTGAAGCAGGTTTTATTAACGTCTCCTCCTGTACTCCCAAACGTGCTCTTCTCTGAGCCTTCCTCATCTCAGGGAATAGCAGCACTTTCCACATTGCTATGCAAGCCTAAAATCCAGAAATTTAAAACAATGTTCATTGGAAGTAGTATATATATTGAAAAGTGTATATATTGTAAACATACAATGTAAATTTGTACAAATCAAACACACTTGTCTGGCCTGTCTCTAGATCAAGAAATAGAATATCCCTATACCCTAGATGCCCCCTCTGACCTTCCCAACCTCTTCCAAGGGTGGCCACCATCCTGACTTCTAATGAACAGATTATTAAAATTTACTTTCATTTTTAAAATTATTAACACCTATAATTACTTTAGCAACAAGTCCTATTGTTTTCACCTCCAGATGCATCCTAAATCTGTATTTCCCTGCTCCACCACCGTCATCCTGGCCCGTGCAGACAGTGTTGTCTGGTCTGTACAGTCGTTTCCTAACTGGCTTCTCTGTTCTTACTTTTATACTCTCTTAATCCACTCTCGTAGCATCAAAAGACATCTCTTTCTCTGTCTCTCTTTTTCTTATGGTAAAAACCACATAACAAAATTTACTGTCTTAACTATTTCTAAGGGTTCAGCACAGTAGTGTTAGCTATATGCACATGGTTTTAAAGCAGATCTCTAGAACTTTTCATCTGGCAAAGCTCAAACTACCCATTGAACAACAGCTCCCAACGGCATCTGTTCTCCATGTCACATCACTTCCTCATTGAAACCCTCCAGTGGTTTCCTTCTATTTGCATGAAATTCAAACTCCTCACTCAGACTGTCCCGATCTCATGTGCCCTGCTCCCTACCCGCCCTTTCTGACCTTACCTCACTCCACATGCTCAGCGTTCGGCTTTGCGCATGCTCAGGATCTCTGCGCTGGGTGTTCCTTCTGCCCATATTGTTACTTCTCAGTTTTGTACTTGGCTGGCTCCTTGTCTTTCCAGTCTCAATTCAAAGACCACCTCTCCTTCCCTCTGTCCCCTCTCTCTCCCTCCCTCCTTTCTCTCTCTTTCTCTCCCTCCCTTCTTTCTCTCTCTCCCTTCTTCCCCTTCTCTTTAAAAGACAATAAATTAAAAAAAAATTTTTTTTAAATGAAATGAGTCTAAGGCAATTCAGAGATCAAAAAGTTTTTGAGAACTACTAATTAAATCACTTTGTGTGGATAGATTTTTATTGTGTCCAGGTTTTTACTGTTTTACAAACATTGCTGCAATAAGCTTTATTTTCCCACATTTGTGTGATTGTTTTAGTAGGATAAACTTCTAAAATAGAAATGGTGTGTTAAATGATAAGCACATTTTTATTTTTAGATGTTGGCAACTTGCCTTCTAACATATGCATTAATTTCCCCACAAATAGTGGTGAAAGTACCCTTCCCCATATAGTCCTTAGTGTTGCCAATCTCATAGATTAAAAAATGATGTTACATTTAAAATTTTTGCATTTCAAAAATAACCATTAGTGAAATTAGACATTTCTGCATGGCTATTATGTTTCTTATTTTAGAAATTGCCTGTATTTTTTTTTTTTTCTGATGTGTTCATCATCTCTTTCTTAACTGGTTTGAAAGGGGTCTTAGGAAAAAGGGGTCTTAGCTTCAGTTAGTCATATAGTGCTGCAGATACTTTTTTCAGTTTCTTTTAATTTTAGGAAATTTAGAATGTTACAACAATTTTACTTTTTATGTTGCCATATTTATTCATGTTTTCATTTATGGCTTTGGGTTTTATGTCATATGTAGGCCTTACCTACACCAAATTATGAACATGCTTAGCTGTATTTTCTTTTCTTGATGGGTGATTTTAAACCAGTTTGATATAAATTAAAGCCATCCTAGAAACGTGAAAGCTCAGTTTCCTACTAACCTAACTAGGATCTGTAAGTGTGCGTGAGGGACACGTGAGTAATTTCCAGGGACTGTGGTGTGAAGAGGAGGAATCAGGCAGAGACAGACGTGTCTCACCCCACTGCCTTACCCCTCACATTGCTGTTTCCGTTCATCCGCTCTTTTCCTTTAGCTGAGGAAACGTGTAAAGCTTGAAGGGAAAGAACTTGAGGAATACTTGGAAAAGGAGAAGCTGAAGAAAGAAGCTGCTAAAAAACTTGAGCAGTCCAAAGAGTGAGTTCGTTTCAGACATTGTATAAGTTTATGTATATAACGTGAGAACTTATTTCTAAGACAAAAAAGTTTAATTGAAAATATCTAACTTTTGTTTCGACCTCTTGACTTTCATTTCATCTTTCAGATGGTGCTAGAGGACCGTATTTTTTCACTGCTAATATTAATAAGTATTTGTTAAATGGCAGTTAGTGCTGTTCACAAAATATTAATCCAGTGATATTGATGATTATTATATTGCCATCCAGTTAATATTCAGTATTCAATAATAATTTTATGAGCGTTAATTCAAAGTCTTTTGGGGACTCTGTGACCTTTATCTGTTCCACAATCTGCCCAGGGCAGACATCGATTCCAGTGACGAGAGTGACGTGGAGGAAGACATTGACCAGCCGTCTGCTCATAAGACTAAGCACGACCTGATGATGAAAGGGGAAGGCAGTCGGAAAGGAAGCTTCTTCAAACAGGCCAAGAAGTCTTATCCTATGTTTCCTGCCCCAGAAGAAAGAATTAAGTGGGATGAATATGGAGAAATTATCAAGTATGTGAACAAAACCAGCTTTTCTGGCTTGCAGACTAGAGTGTCAAGTGTGTGGTCATTTGCGCTCAGTAAATTTGGTCTTTCTGGTCATCCTGTACCTTGTTACTGTTCGAGTACCTCAGCTTGAAAACACAGACTTAGAGTTTGGAACGTAAAAACAGAAAGGTAGAGGGACATGTCGGGAGTTGATATTAAATGAAATCTGGTAGGTTTATTACTTAGGATCAAGACTTATTTCCCACCAAAAAAGAGAGAGAAAGGACATGTGCTGGAGAGGACACAGGACAGGAAGAACTTTGGGTGGGTGGGATTACATTAAGTTTGGGAAGTGGGTTGGGTCTCAGATAGTGTTACACGTGCATTCTACTTACGAGAGAAACATGAGATGGCATGAATGGAACCATGGACAATCTAGAAAATCTACACCCACTAGTAGGAAAAGAACTGAAGTCACATGTTCTCATCTCAAATGTGAAGAAAACCCTCCCGTGTAAAGAGCCCTTAGGGTTCCTGCTGCTTCCCAGTGAATGGGAAGGCCTCGGCACAGTGCAGGATGACGTCCCCGGCGCCTTCTCCCTCCGTTTCTGTGTGCTCTCTCCACTTCTGCCGTGTCCGTGTGTGCACCACTCTGGCGCTCACAGCCTTCTCAGAGTCCCCCTCAGCTTTTCTGTGTGACTCCTTTCACGTGTTTCCCTCTGCCTGTTCCACTTCCCGTCCCAGGCTTCCGGGCTGCTACACCAGGCCCCACAAACTCCTGCAAACCTTTCCTGCTTCTCCGTGCTACCCCAGCACGATAGGGCCCGCCCTGGACTGTCCTCGTCCTCCCAGATGCTGTCTGGATCCTACCATGCACTTAGGTCACTCTTGGGTTTAATTAGGAAAATTCCATGGTCTTCCCGGCCCCCGAAAGTAGGAGAGAGGAAAAACAACTGTCTATCTAAGCAGCATTGGTGAGTTTGCTTACCATTCCCCTTGCTTACTGGCCAGTCTGTTAGCAGATGGACCGTGCTCTTTACCCTTGATTTCCTTATCTGAAAACTGGGGGTAAGAATGAAATGGGGTTGTGTTTTTGAAGGACTTAGTATAGAGCCCGACTCTCAGTAAATGCACTTGAAGTGGTTGTGACGGCTGTTGTTATCGTATGGATTCCAGCTGGAGCCGCTGGACTTCAGGGAAAGGAGCCACTGCTGCGGTCCCGGGATCGGCGGCAGGCGGGGGTTCTCAGGAGTGGACTTCAGGGAAAGGAGCCACTGCTGCGGTCCCGGGATCGGCGGCAGGCGGGGGTTCTCAGGAGTGGACTTCAGGGAAAGGAGCCACTGCTGCGGTCCCGGGATCGGCGGCAGGCGGGGGTTCTCAAGAGTGGACTTCAGGGAAAGGGAGCCACCGCTGCGGTCCCGGGATCGGCGGCAGGCGGGGGTTCTCAGGAGTGGACTTCAGGGAAAGGAGCCACTGCTGCGGTCCCGGGATCGGCGGCAGGCGGGGGTTCTCAGGAGTGGACTTCAGGGAAAGGAGCCACTGCTGCGGTCCCGGGATCGGCGGCAGGCGGGGGTTCTCAGGAGTGGACTTCAGGGAAAGGGAGCCACTGCTGCGGTCCCGGGATCGGCGGCAGGCGGGGGTTCTCAGGAGTGGACTTCAGGGAAAGGAACCACTGCTGCGGTCCCGGGATCTGCGGCAGGCGGGGGTTCTCAGGAGTGGACTTCAGGGAAAGGGAGCCCCTGCTGCGGTCCTGGGATTAGCTGTAGGCGGGGGTTCTCAGGAGTGGACTTCAGGGAAAGGAGCCACTGCTGCGGTCCAGGGATCGGCTGTAGGCGGGGGTTCTCAGGAGTGGACTTCAGGGAAAGGAGCCACTGCTGCGGTCCCGGGATCAGCAGCAGGCGGGGGTTCTCAGGAGTGGGAGTGGGTTTGGGGCTGGGCGCAGACAATCACGGGAGTTAGGGAAAACATTTTTATTTGTTTATTTACTTTAAGGATTTTATTTGTTCATATTAAAGAGAGGGGAGAGCGACAGAAGGTTGGGAAGAGTTGGAGTATCAGCTTGTCGTAGTTGCTTCCTGTATGGGCCTTGACCAGGCAGCTGGGGTTTCGAACCAGCAACCTCAGCGCTCCGGGTCGATGCTCTATCCACTGCACCACCACAGGGCAGGTTAGAGAAGACATTTTTAAAAGTTTTTTTTTTAATTTTAACATACAACTCTCTGATACTGGAAGTAAAATGGGAAGAGAGATGTGTTAACAGTTTTTTGAATAGGTAAAGATGAAGGCCTTTGAGGAAGCTAATGATTTTGTATCTCAGTCTTCCTGTTAATGTGCAGATGGAAAGTTACCTGCTTTCTCTGAGCAGGGATGGGAGGACCGGGGGTCTGTGGAAATCAAAGGAGGCCTGAGATTGATAGGAACTGGGAGCTGGCAAGGGAGACCGCAGCAACTGAGAAAGAAATGCAGGGCCAGATGGTAATGTGCTTACACTAACCACTAAGATTTTCTAATGACCCGTCCAGGGCCTCTCTCTAGCCCACAGGGTGTGCTTTAAAGAACACTCCTTAATGGTCATGAAGAACATAATATATGCATTCACCTGATAATTGATACTATGAAGTTGCATCGGCTTTGGATCAAATATATATTTAAATCTTGAGATATGTTGAGAAGTCTAAAAATTATGCCATCCACTAGTTAGTTATATGTAACATAGTATTAGCTTGCTTGTTATTGTTTCTAATTAGAGACTTATTATTTAGACCAGAGGATTTCTTGGTGCCAGAACTTCAAGCTACTGAAGAAGAAAAAAACAAATTAGAATCTGGCTTGACAAATGGAGATGAACCCATGGATCAGGATTTATCTGATGTGCCTACTAAATGCGTTTCTATGACAGAATCTATTGAAATAAAGTAAGTGCTTCCATTGCATTTTGGAAAGACAGAATTTCAAACACTTGAATTACATAGTTTACATTGTTTTCAAAGTGAAATTTCTGAATATCTTCTAGTAAGTTTGCACTTTTAAAATTTAATTATTGATTGGTTGGTTGATTGATTTGAGAGAGCGAGGAAGAGAAACATCAATTTGTTGCTCCATTTATTTATGCATTCATTGGTTGATTCTTGAATGTGCCCGGACTGGGGATCGAACCCACAACCTCAGTGTATCGGGAGGTTTCCAACTGAACTTCCTGGCCAGAGCTAAAATTTAATCCATTTTTCCATGTAAAGACTTGTGAAATATGGAGGTATATTTTCATTCATTAATTATATCTGAATGCCAAAGTAATTGAATTGGTGGAGAGAAGGGTGTTAAACATTAAATTGTACATTTTTTTTTTTATAGAGACAGAGAGAGAGTCAGAGAGAGGGATAGACAGGAATGGAGAGATGAGAAACATCAATCATTAGTTTTTTGTTGCTCATTGCAACACCTTAGTTGTTCATTGGTTGCTTTCTCATATGAGCCTTGACTGCGAGCCTTCAGCAGACCAAATAACCCCTTGCTCGAGCCAGCGACCTTGGGCTCAAGCCAGTGAGCTTTTGCTCAAACCAGATGAGCCCGCGCTCAAGCTCGCGACCTTAGGGTCTCGAACCTGGGTCCTCCACATCCCAGTTTGATGCTCTATCCACTACGCCACTGCGCCACGGTCAGGCTAAATTGTACATTTATATAAAGAAACATTTTTTTTTGCCTTTTTAGTATGTCTAGTGGCAGGTGAAGGAAGGCTTACAATTCATAAGTTGAATTTTTCTAAGTGCTGTTTCATAAAATATACTCCTTGACCTAAACATCTCTAATACAGCCTAATGTATTAAGAATACTATAGTGATCTGAAGTAGTTAAGAAAACTTTTTTTTTTTAACCTGGTACAGTAAATCGTCATTTTGGAATTAAAAAAAAAACTCATTAGAGAGCAAAGTAGTTGATCTGTCCAGTGATATCATTTAGTGTATAATCTTGGGTGTAGCTAAGGTCTAAATAATGCATATAAAGAGTAACACACACAAAGTTCTCTCCAGAATGGCTGTAACAGTTTATATTTTCACTAGCAGAAAACAGGGGACTTCCTTCCTCCCTGTTTCATCACCGACATTTGTCATCTTCTAGCTCTTTAGTGTTTTCCGATCTAATAGGTATAAAGTAATATATAAGTACTGCTTAAATTTGCTTTCCTGTGATTATTTTGAGTTTGATTGTTTCTTCAAATGCTTGTTACCATTTTTGTTTTTTGTCAAGTCCGTTTTCTCTAGAGGTTGCAACCTTTTTGTTACTGGTTTGCAAGGGTTCATTGTGTGTCCTGGATGTTATCTCTGCTTGGTTTTAGACAATGCAAATAAAGACCATCTCCCATTCTGTTACTCATTTATGAGAGTTGTCTATGGTCTACTTTGTTCAACAACATCTTTAATTTTGATGTAAGGAAATAATAAAATATTTCCTAATATGTGTGTCCTTCCCTGTTCTTGATCACCAAGATAATTCTTACATTGTATTTTATGATCTAAAATTTCACTTTTTTTATTTTTATTTTTTATGGCTTCAACTCACCTGCTATTTTATGTGACATTATTAGGCCAGGACCCAGTTTTATTTTTCTCAGTCATAAAAAAATGACTGAGCCATTTTTTTTTTTAGTAACACCTATTAAAGAATCTGTAATTCACCCTCAAAGTACATATTAATAATATAACACACGTGTCTTTCTCAAAACCTCATTTTACATACCGTATACTTTTTAAAATATATACTGTGTATGTTTTTTCCTCATAATAAAAGCCATTAAAAACCTGGTTTCTGAATGAGCGTATTGGAAAAGTAAGACTGAATCGTCACATCTGATTACAGAGCCAGGGTTACGTACATAGACTACGAGGGACGCTCCGATGGAGATTCCATTAAGAAGATCATTAACCAGATGAAACCACGACAGCTGATCATTGTCCATGGCCCTCCAGAGGCCAGCCAGGACCTGGCGGAGTGTTGCCGTGCATTCGGCGGGAAAGATATTAAAGTGTACATGCCCAAGCTGCATGAAACGGTCGATGCCACAAGCGAGACTCACATCTACCAGGTAGGTATACGTGTGGGCATTGGAACCACGGCACAGGAAGTACTTCCTGTTGCCCGTTAGGACAGGCGGATACATTAGCAGTGCAGTGGTCGGTGGACGGACGTGGTCTCTGCCCTGGCACGTCTGAGTCTGGGGGCTTATCACAAGGAGATGCTATTTATCACACAGTTATACCTTTGATAGAGAAAGTAGAGGCTGTTATGAGAGTAGAAAGAGGGAGACCCCAGCCCAAATTTAGAGGTTACACAAGGTTTCCCAGAGGAAGAGCTAGCTAAGTCGAATCCTAAGGGACGGGTGCTCAGAGCTGATTAAAGAACAGGAGAGCAAGGGGAGAGGGAGTGCTCCAGGCAGAGGGAACGCTTCCAGAATATACAAGTGAGGGGAATGGTGCGTGTTCAAGAGCTCAGGAGTTTGACAGACATTCACAGATGTCAGGGTTCTACTCAGAAAAAATGGAGACAGGCACAGAAAATAGGAATAAAAGAGGTTGATTAACTTTTGTTTGGTAGTGGCGGATGGTGTCAGTGAGGACAGAAGTGATGTTGATATTTGTTTGGAAAAGATGGATTAGAATCACTGGGCAAAAAGTCATTCTTGGCAAAGCAAGAGGAAGCAGCATTCCAAGAATATGGCGGTGTGAAACTGCATGCTTTATTTAGAAAACTAAGCAACTCAGTACTCCTGCTACCCTTAAGTATTTGAGAATGACGTGTTAGTGGATTGCAGCACTGGCTATACATGAAAATCATCTGGGGGGCTTTGGGGAATTGGGGGTCTCAATTCTCTGGGCTCAGTCTCACTAGTTATATTAGAATCACTGCAGGTGTGGCCCTGGCACTGATAAATTAAAGAAAAAAAATGCGTGTGATCCCAGTGTGCAGTCAGGGTAAGAACCTTTATTTTGGAAAGTCGAGGGGCCCGCTTACAGGTCATTAGGTCATTACCAATCATGGTGAAGATCAGATGAGTGAGAGATTTTGAAATTTTAATATACATTACCAGACTTTAAAAATGCTAATAATAGGTTATATTTAATTGTTCATTTATACCGTGGGTTTTATTTCTCCTCCTCCCCGTGAATGTCTAGGTGAGATTAAAAGACTCTCTTGTTAGCTCCCTTCAGTTTTGTAAGGCGAAGGATGCTGAACTGGCTTGGATAGACGGGGTCTTAGACATGCGAGTTTCCAAAGTGGACACGGGAGTTATCTTAGAAGAAGGAGAACTGAAGGATGATGGAGAAGACTCAGAAATGCAAGTGGATGCACCTTCAGATTCTAGCGTGATCGCACAGCAGAAGGCCATGAAAAGTCTGTTTGGAGATGATGAGAAAGAAATGGGTGAAGAAAGTGAGATCATTCCTACTTTGGAACCCTTGCCACCTAATGAGGTAAGAAAGCATATGCTGCTTTTGTCTTTTCCTTAATTTGTCATCCTTGAATTTTCCTATTATACTTTTAACCATTTAAAGTATATCACATGGACACTGGCCAGTGGCTCAGTGGATAGAGCCCTGCATATAGACATCCCAGGTTTGGTTCCTGGTCAGAACACATAGGAGAAGTGACCATCTGCTTCTTCTTGTCCCCCTTCTCCTCCTACTCTCCCCCTTCTCTTCCTCTTCTCTCCCACTTCCCCTTCCACAGCCAGTGGCTCAATTGGTTTGAGTGTGGCCCCAGGGCTGAGGAAAGCTCCATTGGAGCCCATCAGCCTCAGGCACTAAAAATAGCTTGGTACTCAAGCATTGGCCCAAGATAGGGTTGCTGGGTGGATCCTAGTCAGGGTGCACGCAAGAGTCTGCCTCACTATCTCTCCTCCTCTCACCTAAAAATAAATAAAATAAAATATGTCATATGTAGATGGATTTTGGAGCTTTTAAAAAAGATTACTAAAGGTGTGTTTCTGTGTGTGTGTGTGTGTGTGTGTGTGTGTGTGTGTGTGTATCCTATATGGATAGGGAGTAATAACAACTTAAAGGAAACCTTTAGCAGATTTTATAAACACCTAATTATTTTATGACTTGTGTTATTCAGTATGGATTTTTAAATATTAAGTTTGAAGATTGTGAGAGTCCTCTTCCTGATTCTCATCAGGAGATTTACTGTTTTCTAAGAATGTCATACTCCTGAATTCCAGTCTTTCTGTTGTCACTTGAGTTCAAATCACTTTTGGCTTTGATATAGTTAGAAATCTCTTATTTAGTATAGATGTAATTCTAAACTAATACTGACATGTTCTCAAGAGATATCTACTTAATTAGCAGAAGTTTTAGGGAATTAACTTACAGCAATTTAAAAACTATACTCTAAGAGTCCTACATACCTGTCAAGTGATGTCTTTAGCCCTTCTAAGCAGTGAGGAAGAGAGACACAGCAGCTGTCATTGGACGCCCTTCCAGTATGCTCTTGAACTTAGGAGAAGCTAGAACTGTTGATCTCTCTGTGCTAAAGCTCGTATTCTTCAAAGCAGTTTCAAAGCAGCAGCATTAGATTGAACCACTTGCCTTTCGGGTTCTAAAATCCGGAGCACTCCGGCATTTGCTCTGAGAGAGGAGGCAAGTGCAGCTGGGATCAGGAGAAAATTACTCTGTGAATTAAGCAAAGGACCTGAAGCAGGAAGAATCTCTGGCTCAGCCCTGCCTGCCGGCACTCTAGTTGACCCCCTTAGACAAGTGGGTGAGTGACGAGCACAACAGTACCAAGTGTCTCTGTTATTATGAGACATGACTAATACGCTTGATTGTGGAACATCCAGAAAACGGAAAGGACTTTGTAATGTTAAATAACAGGGTAAAATTGAGAACAACAACTTGGAAGGTGATATCCAGTCTTGAAATGATCAGTCAGAGGACTTTGGGAACAACAGAAAGTGTCCTAAAAATTATGTATTATTTTACTTTATTCAGTACAACTGTGTGTCTGGTACTCTGTTTGAAGCTTTCTTTCCCCTTTAACCTGCTCTAAGGTTCCTGGACATCAGTCGGTTTTTATGAACGAACCGAGACTCTCAGACTTCAAACAAGTTCTTTTACGGGAGGGGATCCAAGCCGAGTTTGTGGGAGGTGTCCTTGTGTGCAACAATCAAGTAGCAGTCCGTAGAGTAAGTGTGTGTTTACTTGAACAAATGCTGCTGATGTTTTGTCATTTTTAATTTTATAATTCTTGCTTGGTAATTTTACAAAACTGGAAATCAGTAATTTATTTTCATAACGATGACCTTGAAGGCTTTTAATGGTGACTCACAAAAGACTTGATATGTAATTTTATTGTACATTTTAATTTGAAGTCTCTGACATTTATATGTCTGCAAAATTCATGACATGAATAATATACCCATATTCTGTGAATCCGAGCAACCCGTTTCCTGTTCAATCATCAAGTAATCTAGTTAACATATTTTGGTTATTATGTCTGTGTATTAATGCACTGATAATGTACTAAAGAACTATTTTTTTCACTTGGTTTCTAGACGGAAACTGGACGCATTGGATTAGAAGGCTGCCTTTGTCAAGATTTTTATAGGATAAGAGACCTTTTATATGAACAGTATGCCATTGTGTAAAGGACATCATGTCAAGAAATATCTATTTGACCTTTATCAGAAAAGGGATTCTTAGTCTAAGCTTTTGCGCTTTTCCTTGGTAATATACAAAAAGAATCTGCCAGGACACTTAACATGCATTAGGTTTTTTAAAATGTAAATAGAGACCATTTTGCTAATGCTCAAATCAGCACTCTGACTTTGGGCTTTGAGAGATGGAACCCTGACCCACGTGCGCCTGAGAGGGGGAGGGACTGCGACCCTCTCACACCCCATTCCAGAAGGGCTTTCACTGGAATAAAACAATGCAACCTGGCAAACCAGCTCATGGCCTTAGAGAAAAACATATTTGCTTGCAAACTGTTTCTTATATTTTCTGGAATGCAAAGTGAGAATTATTTAGAAAAGATGTGCTATTAGAAAACAAAAACTGCCTGACCTGTGGTGGCGTAGTGGATAAAGCGTCAACCTGGAAACACTGAGGTTGCCGGTTCAAAACCCTGGGCTTGCCTGGTCAGGGCACATATGGAAGTTGATGCTTCCTGCTCCTCCCTCCCTCCCCCCTCTCTATAATGAATAAATTAAAAAATCTTAAAAAAATAAAATTAAAGAAAAAAAAACCCGATAGAAGTGTTTTGAGGCCTACCTAAAAAAACTGAAAGCCGAGAGTACGGCTCTCCCTCCTCTGTGCACTGTAACATGCAGTGTCTCTGGGCAGCAAGCCGAGAGCACGGGCTCTCCCTCCTCTGTGCACTGTAACATGCAGTGTCTCTGGGCAGCAAGCCGAGAGCACGGGCTCTCCCTCCTCTGTGCACTGTAACATGCAGTGTCTCTGGGCAGCAAGCCGAGAGCACGGGCTCTCCCTCCTCTGTGCACTGTAACATGCAGTGTCTCTGGGCAGCAAGCCGAGAGCACGGGCTCTCCCTCCTCTGTGCACTGTAACATGCAGTGTCTCTCTGGGCAGCAAGCCGAGAGCACGGGCTCTCCCTCCTCTGTGCACTGTAACATGCAGTGTCTCTGGGCAGCAAGCCGAGAGCACGGGCTCTCCCTCTGTTCACTGTAACATGCAGTGTCTCTGGGCAGCAAGCCGCTGTAACATGCAGTGTCTCTGGGCAGCAAGCCGAGAGGACGGGCTCTCCCTCCTCTGTGCACTGTAACATGCAGTGTCTCTGGGCAGCAAGCCGAGAGCACGGGCTCTCCCTCCTCTGTGCACTGTAACATGCAGTGTCTCTGGGCAGCAAGCCGAGAGCACGGGCTCTCCCTCCTCTGTGCACTGTAACATGCAGTGTCTCTGGGCAGCAAGCCGAGAGCACGGGCTCTCCCTCCTCTGTGCACTGTAACATGCAGTGTCTCTGGGCAGCAAGCCGAGAGCACGGGCTCTCCCTCCTCTGTGCACTGTAACATGCAGTGTCTCTGGGCAGCAAGCCGAGAGGACGGGCTCTCCCTCCTCTGTGCACTGTAACATGCAGTGTCTCTGGGCAGCAAGCCGAGAGGACGGGCTCTCCCTCTGTTCACTGTAACATGCAGTGTCTCTCTGGGCAGCAAGCCGAGAGCACGGGCTCTCCCTCCTCTGTTCACTGTAACATGCAGTGTCTCTGGGCAGCAAGCCGAGAGCACGGGCTCTCCCTCCTCTGTGCACTGTAACATGCAGTGTCTCTGGGCAGCAAGCCGAGAGCACGGGCTCTCCCTCCTCTGTGCACTGTAACATGCAGTGTCTCTCTGGGCAGCAAGCCGAGAGGACGGGCTCTCCCTCCTCTGTGCACTGTAACATGCAGTGTCTCTGGGCAGCATTGATGCCCCAGACCTGTTTCCCAGACTCGCTCCAGTGTGAGCTTGTGCATGTCTGGTTCAGAAAACAGTTTTTATTTCTCCTATTTCTTATTTTATTAAGATTTTTGTTGTTGCTCAATTTGAATTATAACACCATAATTTGAATACACATAATTCAAAAGAACGCCTCTATGTGATACCGTCTTAAGGATTCTGCATGCGCTGTAGACACCTTTAAACGACCAGCTCAGTTACTATATTCGAAACTGTTGAGTGCCCTGTTTTCAAGGAAATAAATTTGACCTCACATATTTACAAGGTAACACTATAACTGAATTACAAGGTGTAAATGTTTTCATCTCTTAGGCTTGCTTTCTCCTAAATTTGCCCAAGGAGTGGTTGGATTATATACACATTACTACAAAAATAATGTTGACGTTGCATAAAATCATTCTTTCTCTATTCACACCTTTCTTGGGGCTGGCAGCACTAATCTAGTATGAACCACTTGCGTTTAAGAGTAAAATCTGAATACATGCAAATTTCCCTCGAACTTAAAAATGAAAATCATCTCACCCTATTGTAATCTGTTGATGCTTTTTTAGCGTGTAGCTTAAGCGGCTTGTTTCACACGTGTTTAAGGCCTCCTCTTTACACTTAGCATTTTAGAAGGATCGGTCTTCTTATTTAATTTATATGGAACTATGTATAGTACCCCCAGTGATAATCAGACTAGAATTAATTCCACTCTATTTCAGATGCTTACAAAGCTTTTTCCTGAGGCTTGTAGTGCTGATGCAAAGTTTAGACTTCTGATAATGGAAACCAGATACACAAAACGACGAGAAGAGGAGCTTTCCTTTGCAGAGCTTTGAAAAAATTTACTGAAACTCCTATTACTGAATAGAGTAAGCCTAAAATTCAATTTATTTTCCAGGGGAAAGAAAGTCAGCACTTGTTTCATGGTTTAAAGAATTTGGTTACACATATTATAGTGCAGTACTGATACTGAAAATTTGTTTCTTGCCTAACCTTTTTATTGTCCCAGGAATAGGAATTAAATTTTAAATTACTGCTTGAAGATGGCTGTGTTAACTAATGTCATTGCAGGAACAATATTTTTACCTGTTTCTAGATGACAATATTCTAAAACTTCTAAAATGAAGACATTTGTTTAGCCTCAGTTTAAAAAAATTTTTAAAAGGACTATGAGATAAATCGTGAACTCTAGGGAGTTTTTAGGTCTTTACTGTTTGGAAGCAAAATAAATCAGCCAATACCTATATTAGGCTAAAATTTATTTTTTGTAGTATTTGTTGCAGTGGGATTATAAATGTCAAATATCATTGCAGACTTAAATATTTTTATGAACCAGTAGGTGGCCTTAAGCAGAAGTAAGGAAATCAGTTTTCTAGGGGCCATTTGCTTTCTAAAAAATACTGAGATATGATCACATACCATAAAATTCACTCCTTTAAAGTGTACAGTTGACTGGTTTGGAGTATGTTGACAGAGTTGCACACCGTTACCACTGTCTGATTCCAGATGTTCCTCACCCCAGGAAGGAGCTGCGTCCCCCTCGGCAGGCGGTCCCCATTCTCCCTGCTCCCCAGCCGCAGGCCACCGGCCATTTCTTCTCAGTCCCTAAGAATTTGCCTGGTCTGAATGTTTCAGAAAAGTGGAATCATAGAATCTGTGGCCTTCGTGTCTGACTTCTTTCAGTTAGCATGTTTTCAAGATTCGTCAGTGTGGTAGTGTGCCTCTGGGGATCCCTTTTATGCCAGAACAACCTTCTAGGGCAGGGGTCCCCAAACTTTTTACACAGGGGCCAGTTCACTGTCCCTCAGACCGTTGGAGGGCCGGACTATAAAAAAAACTATGAACAAATCCCTATGCACACTGCACATATCTTATTTTAAAGTAAAAAAACAAAACGGGAACAAATACAATATTTAAAATAAAGAACAAGTAAATTTAAATCAACAAACTGACCAGTATTTCAATGGGAACTATGCTCCTCTCACCACCAGTGAAAGAGGTGCCCCTTCCGGAAGTGCGGTGGGGGCCGGATAAATGGCCTCAGGGGGCCGCATGCGGCCCGCGGGCCGTAGTTTGGGGACCCCTGTTCTAGGGTGTGGATAGGCCACAGTTCGTTTATCCGGTCATCAGTTGATGGACGTTTGGGTTCTTTGCACTTTTTGGCTATTGCGAATAATGCTATGCTGCTGTGAACATCCATGTACAAGTTTTTTGTATGGGTATGTTTTAAGTTTTCTTGGGTGTATACTGTCAAAGAGGAGAACTGCTGGGTCATACGGTAACTGTTTAACCTTTTGAGAAACGTCCAGACTTCTTCAGAGTGCTGTCCCATTTTACAACCCCGCCAGCAGTGGAGGATGACCATTCCAGTTTTCCACGTCCTCAGCAACACTTGCCGCCACCGTCTTTTTTATTCTGTCAGTCCTCGTGTGTGTGCGACCGCGTCTCCTGGTTCTGACTCGCATTTCCCCCGTGACTGGTGATGGGGGGTGTCTTTTCTGTACGTGCTGGCCATTTGGATATCGTTTTTGGAGAAATGGCTGTTCAGATCCTGTGCCTATTTTTTAATTGGGTTTTTATCTTCTTGTTGAATTATGAGTTTCTTATATAGTCTGGACACTAAATCTCTATGAGATACGTGATTTGCAAATATTTTCTCCCATTCTGTGTGTTTGTCTACTTTCTTGATAGTGTCGTTTGAAGCATAAAAGTTTTTGATTTTGATTAAGCCTAATCTCTTTTTTCCCCCTTTGGTTCCATTTGCTATTGATGTCATTTCTTAGAAACCATTCCTTCATCCAGGGTCACAAAGATTCCTGTTTTTGTTTTTTCCTAAGAGTCTTATAGTTTTAGCTCTTATATTTAAGTCTGATCCATTTTGAGTTTATTTTTATATGTGGTGCGAGGTAGGGTCCAGTTTTATTCTTTTGCATGCAGATATCTAGTCCCAGTATCATTTGTTGGAAAAAACCTATTTCATCAAATTTTCTTTGCTGCCTTTGTTGAAAAATCTGTGGCCCATAAATGTATGTGTTTGTTCTTAAATAGACTCTAAATTCTATTTTATGAATCCTTATACCAGCACCATATTATCTTGATTCCTGCAGCTTTAAGTTCTGAAATTGGCAAGTGTGAGTCCTCCAACTTTGTTCCCTTTCAAGATTGTTTGGACTATTCTGGCTTCCCTGCATTTCCATACGAATTTTAGATCAGCTAATGAATTTCTGGGAAAAAAAAAAGACATAGGGGGGAAAGTGGTTGAAATTTATAGCTTGAAATCTCACAATGTTGTGGCTGAGAGGGACTAGACAATTTCTGTAGTTTAACACTATTTTAGTATTGAATGAAGGGGCCTGGGGAAGAGAAGGGATTTGTTGGAGAGCCAAATAGCTGGTTAGAGACAGAACTGAAACTGGAACCTAGCCTTACAGAGCCCATTCATTCAGCACTAAATGAATGACTCTAGGGTCCTTGCAGAGTTCAGGCACTCAGTACTAAAACAGGTGTGTGGAACTAGATGAGCTCTACAGTCCCGCTCACCCATAACATTTCCAGCTATAAAGTTCAACTACTTTTTCTGCCCTGCTCTTTTCCGTGCCTTAGTTTACGTTCACGTTGCTTAGGAATGACGTGCTCAGTTCACCTTGTCTAAGAGTGGCACCTGGCAAACCTTTGCCTAGGACAATAGCATGCTGAGAGAAAGAGATTGATGTTCCTTCTAGATCACGGGTCCCCAAACTTTTTACACAGGGGACCAGTTCACTGTCCCTCAGACCGTTGGAGGGCCAGACTATAAAAAAAACTATGAACAAATCCCTATGCACACTGCACATATCTTATTTTAAAGTAAAAACAAAACAAAACGGGAACAAATACAATATTTAAAATAAAGAACAAGTAAATTTAAATCAACAAACTGACCAGTATTTCAATGGGAACTATGGGCCTGCTTTTGGCTAATGAGATAGTCAATGTCCAGTTCCATATTTGTCACTGCTAGCAGTAACAAGTGATATGCACTTCCGGAGCCGTGAGGCGTGCGTTCAGCGTCACCGGAAGTAGTACTGTACGTGAGCAACACTACGCTTTGCGGCGTCGCCATATACAGTACTCCAGCATCCGCATCCTGTGCTCCTCTCACTGACCACCAATGAAAGAGGTGCCCTTTCCAGAAGTGCGGCAAGGTTTGGATAAATGGCCTCAGGGGGCCGCAGTTTGGGGACCCCTTTTCTAGATGGTGGCCAGTAAGGGGGGAGGGAAAGGGCAAATGTCACCCTTTTTTTGGTTGTACAGTTCTGGAGTTTTATCAGAAGATTGTCTTTAAATATTGATGAACTGATTACCACTTAAGTCAAAGGATGTAAATAGGGGTTGTAATTTGGTGATTGAGAGGTTGGTTATTGGTTGGCTGGTTTTGGTGGCAGAGGTCCCCTTTTATACCCACCATTGGATCACTGCAGAGTGAATGTATATATAATGGAAGATGCAGTGGAACTAGAGAAGGAGCATTCAGATCTGCCTACCTGGGTGAGCATCGAGGAAAGGTTTACTCCTTTCTTTCTTTGGGTTTTCTCTCACTTTAACCACCTCATTTGTGTTTATGGGAAAATGTCACAAAGTACTAAAATAAGCAAAAAAAACCCAGGACGTGGCTGAAATTGAGAGTACCATTGCTTCTCTCTCCTCTTCTCCCCACCATATCACACACGTGCACACACAGTTCTATTTTATGGTTTCTTCATTTTGTTACAAGGCCTGTTTCATTTTAGGTCTTGACATCAAAATGTGATTTCAAGGCACAAAACGAGTTTGGAGAGTTTTGCATCTCTCGGCACTGTGGTCGAAGAGAACCAAAAGTGTCATGTGCTGCTTCTGTGAAATGTTAGTGGGTTCCATGGATTCCACTGAGATCCTGAGTGATGATCACAAGTGGAGGACACGTAAGGCGCGTGAGGACGTCCTGCGTTGTTTCTGGGGTCTTTCTCGTGTTCAAATCCAATTTATCATGTGTTTCCTGTTTTCTCCTGGCGCAATTGTTATACTTTTAATAAAGGTACTACTAAATTGTATATTCGAAACTAGTGAAGTCCTTTAAACACATCTCTGTGGGAAGTGCTACTCCGGTCCATGTTTCATTTCTTATCACATTCATCTACCAAGCATATGAGAAATGTCAATTCTAAAAAGCATTGTGGCATCGTGGTCTTGGTCCAACATGACATGACCACTTGATTCTAAATGATAAAAAAAAGATTAAAACCCCCTTTTCTACAGACAGACTTTTTTTTTTTTTTTTAACAGAGACAGAGAGAGTTAGAGGGATAGATACGGACAGACAGCAGACAGAAATGGAGAGAGATGAGAAACATCAATCATCAGTTTTTCCTTGCGACACCTTAGTTGTTGATTGATTGCTTTCTCATATGTGCCTTGACCGTGGACCTTCAGCAGACCGAGTAACCCCTTGCTCAAGCCAGTGACCTTGGGTCCAAGCTGGTGAGCTTTGCTCAAACCAGGTGAGCCCGCGCTCAAACCAGGTGACCTCAGGGTCTCGAACCTGGGTCCTCCGCATCCCAGTTCGACGCTCTATCCACTGTGCCACTGCCTGGTCAGGCTACAGACAGACATTTGTTGACATTTTGGAAGAGTGCTGGCTGGTTACTTTGTAGAATTACCCCTACTCTGGGTTTGTCTGATATTTTCTCGTGATTAGATTCAGGTTATAAGTTTTTGACAAATCCCACAGAAGTGCTGCTGTGCTCTTCTCTCTGTCCACCTGGAGGCACAGGTCAGTGTTCCCCAGTCCTGGTGAGTTCATTGTTAACAGTGGGTTATGTCTGCAAGGTTTCTTCTCACTGGGGAGTTAATAAGTACTTTGTATTAATGAGCTACTGTGAGACTATCAATATCCTGTTCTTTTTTCTTTCTTTTTTTTCTTTTTTTCCCATTTTTCTGAAGCTGGAAACAGGGAGAGACAGTCAGACAGACTCCCGCATGCGCCCGACCGGGATCCACCCGGCATGCCCACCAGGGGGCGATGCTCTGCCCATCCTGGGCGTCGCCATGTTGTGACCAGAGCCACTCTAGCGCCTGAGGCAGAGGCCACAGAGCCATCCCCAGCGCCCGGGCCATCTTTGCTCCAATGGAACCTTGGCTGCGGGAGGGGAAGAGAGAGACAGAGAGGAAAGCGCGGCGGAGGGGTGGAGAAGCAAATGGGCGCTTCTGTGTTCCCTGGCTGGGAATCGAACCTGGGTCCTCCGCATGCTAGGCCGACACTCTACCGCTGAGCCAACCGGCCAGGGCAATATCCTGTTCTTTATAGATGTTTGTCCTCTAGATTTAGTGTCTCTTCATGACTACTTGTAGCAATTACTGTCAGATGGTGATTTCCTAATTACACTGTAGCCTCTACATTTCATTGGCATTGGAGTGGAATCACTTTCTCTTCTCCCCATCTATTCATTGTTCATTTTAGTGTGGCACGTGGATTCTGTTTTCTAACTCAAACTCACAACTGTTTTGACGCTCCAGCTGTCCTGGTCTTGGCTAGTGGGAGCGCTTTCAGCCTGGCTTCTGTGTTCTCTTGACATCTCAGGTTTTTGTTTTGTCTTTAGCTGTGGTAAAAAGCACATAATGGTAAATTTGCCATCGTAACTATATTTTTAATGGTACAGTTCATTAACGTTAAGTATATTCACATTGTTGTGCAGCAGGTCTCTCAAACGTTTTCACCTCGCAGAACTGAACTGGATACCTGCTAGACACTAATTTTCCTTCCCGTCTCCCCCCAGCCCTCGGTGATCACCCCTCTGCTTTCTGTTGCTATGGTTTGACAGCTTCAGATACTTCATGAGTGAAATTATACAGCCTCCGTTCTTTAGTGACCGCTCGTTTCACTTGCCATCATGTCCTTGAGGTTTGTCGGTGCTGTAGCATGTGACAGGATTCCCTTTATTCGAGGCTGCGTAATATCCTGCCATCTGGCCAGCCCACATGTCCTGATCCATTCATTTACTGATGTGCATTTGGGGCGCTCGCACCACTGGGCTGTGTGAAGTGTGCCGCGATGACCGTGAGTGTGCAGATGCCCCTTTGAGGTCCTGCACGCGGTTCTTTTGGATATCTGTACCCAGTGGGATTGTGGAGTCATGTGCTAATTCTAGTTGTAACTTTTCGAGGACCAGCCAGCTGTTTCCGTAGGGGCTGCACACCCCGTGGCTCTTTGAGCACTTCCTTACCCTCAGGCACCAGCACGTGGTCCAGGCGGAGATCGGCCATTTTGCCAGAGTCCTGGTTCACCTTAGTGGAGAACAGGGTGGAACCAAGGTCAGGGGGCTAGGTTGTGTCCATGGCCGCTGTGCTCTCATTGCTACTGGGTCCTCTTGGTGGACAGTTGGGAAGCACGTACATCTGTGCTTGTCTCCCTCTCCACCCATCTGTAAACACTGAAAGCCACAAGTGTACACGGATCTCCAATGCCACGTCTACTCCACGAGGCTCATCCTAGTCTTCCCCTTTTCAATTCCGTACTTCCTTTAGAGTACAAATGGGGCTCCCATAGTCTCAGTACACTCACTTATTTGTGCACGCCCTGTGATTAATGTCCTGACCACGGGGCTGGCAGCTTTGCTCCAAGCCCCCTGCCCGGGGTTGCTGCAAGGACCGAGCTTCCTCCCATCCCTCAGCCCGCGGCAGCCCTGCCAGCTGAGCCCCACGGCAGGGACTGGAAGGAAGGCATCCTTGGCTTATATGGCAGTACCACAGTACGTGTTCCCTTCCAATGTACCTGGTGGCCTAGCAGTAGAGAACTAACCACAGCTTCTGAAGGCTTCTACTTTGAATGGGACTGTATAGTCTGGGTATTTGTCTTGGTTATTTTGTTACCATATTGCTCTCAGTACTTTCTTTCCTTTTTATTTATTTTTTTGACACAGAGAGAAAGGGACAGATAGAGACAGACAGACAGGAAGGGAGAGAGATGAGAAGCATCAATTCTTCATTGCGGCTCCTTAGTTGTTCATTGATTACTTCTCATATGTGCCTTGACCGGGGAGAGGGGGGGGCTCCAGCTGAGCCATTGACCCCTTGCTCAAGCCAACAACCATGGGGTCATGTCTATGATCCCATGCTCAAGCTACTGAGCCCACGCTCAAGCCGGATGAGCCTGCACTCAAGCCAGCGACCTTGGGGTTTTGATCCTGGGTCCCCTGCGTCCCAGTCTGACGCTCTATCCACTGTGCCACTGCCTGGTCAGGCTGTACTTTCTATTTTATAGGTTAAGCCAGACAAAGCTATGACTGCAGTGGAGTAGGGTTAGTGGAGGAGAGTATAAAAAGGAAGGAGGGGGCCCTGGCCGGTTGGCTCAGTGGTAGAGCATCAGCCTAGCGTGTGATTCCCGGCCAGGGCACACAGGAGAAGTGCCCATCTGCTTCTCCACCCCTCCCCCTCTCCTTTCTTTCTGTTTCTCTCTTCCCTCCCGCAGCCAAGGCTCCATTGGAGTATAGTTTGCCTGGGCACTAGAATGGCTCCAGTTGTAGCAGAGCAATGTCCCAGATGGGCAGAGCATCACCTCTTGGTGGGCATGCTGGGTGGATCCGGTTGGACACATTCAGGAATCTGTCTGACTGCCTCCCAGCTTCTAACTACGGAAAAATATATTAAAAAAAAAAAGGAGGGGAACCCAGTCTTGGGGGGAGTAACAGGTATAGCAGGAGGCTACCCCACAGTAGTGATCGCCTCTGAGCTCAAACACATTCCCAGTTAAAAAGTCTTACGTTCTGTGTTAACATGATTTTATAACCATACTTGCAAAACCCTTTACCTGTCAGTACATCATTTGGATCATCCACCGCCTTCAGCCTTAGTTTTCGGAGTGTCAGGACCAGGTTCCCCATGAGCACTGGGGTGTTCTTTCATTAAACAGGTAGTTACTCTTCAGTCTTAACAATTTCTAGTGGGAGGGATTGTACCATTTATTTTTATTTTTATTTATTTATTTATTCATTTTTTAGAGAGGAGAGACAGAGAGAGACAGAGAGAGACGGGGGGAGGAGCTGGAAGCATCAACTCCCATATGTGCCTTGACCAGGCAAGCCCAGGGTTTCGAACCGGCGACCTCAGCATTTCCAGGTCGACGCTTTATCCACTGCGCCACCACAGATCAGGCGGGATTGTACCATTTGCCCCTGGACAAATGATTTTTTAGTAAGCTCAGGATGGACTCCAGTTATGTAACAAATATGGGAACCTGTGTAATTATTAGAACTTATTTCTACCTGTGGGAACGTGGAGTCTATGGCCATAATTATTATTTGCATTTTAGAGGTTTGGTTCATCTAATGGGAATAATGCTCAAGTGCTTTTATTACTAAAGAACAATCGAGCCCCTAACGATAGTAGCTGACACTGAGTAGTTTCTATGTATCAGATACTGTACCAAGTACTTCACATGCATTGTCTGCTTTAACCATAATGACTGGGCAGAGCGGGCCCTTTGTCACCCCATTCTACTGATGAGGTGACAGAAGCTTCTGGTCTGTTTAGTTCTTCACTTTCCACATATAACAGACACTGCAGTGGATCCTGGTTTTGGTATGTTAGCAGAGTTCTTTAGTTTTGAGCAAAAGAAACTGTCTCTGGCTAACTTAGGAAAAATGGAGTTTGTTGAGACACTAACCCCAGGTAGCTCTGGGGATCAAGGCTGCAGAGTCTTCCAAGGTACCAGAAAGGAAATGAATCAGTTACAGTTGGGGTTCCTCAACATACAAAGTCATGAGGGGAGCCCGTCATTGGCCTGGCTTTTGTTATGTGCTGACTGGCTAGAGAGGTGGGTGCCTTGAATCTTACCAAGATTAGACAAGATTAGACACAGTTCACCACAAGAGTTTGAGGGGCTCGCAACCAGATGGAGGACTGGATACTGGGAGACAGACACAACACCAAATACCCACTCGACAGAAGATGCAGGAAAGAGCACAGACCTGGAGTCAAGGGCTTCAAGTGCCGAAGCCGCCACTTTGTGTGGATGGGAACCACTTCTCTTATAGCCGCCCTTCAAATACGTGGTACACTAACGGTGCCGCTTCCTGGCCTCGCATGGGGGTTAAACGATAGGAACCGTGCAAAGTGCTTGGAGTGTGGCGCATTGTAATCTCCTCAAAACATGTTAACAGTTATTTAGGACCCCTTTCACATACATCGCTTTATTCATTCTTTATTTTTTTAAAAATTTCCATTGATTTGAGAGAGGGAGAGAGAAAGGGAGGGGGGAAGGGGAGAGAGAAGAAAGCATGTACTCATTTTCCACTTAGTTCCATTTAGTTGTGAACTCATTGGTTGCTTTTTTTTTTTTTTTGTATTTTTCTGAAGTCGGAAACGGGGAGGCAGTCAGACAGACTCCCGCATGCGCCCAACCGGGATCCACCTGGCACACCCACCAGGGGGCGATGCTCTGCCCATCTGGGCCATTGCTCTGTTGCAACCAGAGCCATTCTAGCGCCCGAGGCAGAGGCCATGGAGCCATCCCCAGTGCCCGGACCAACTTTACTCCAATTTGAGCCTTGGCTGTGGGAGGGGAAGAGAGAGACAGAGAGGAAGGAGAGGGGGAGGGGTGGAGAAGCAGATGGGCACTTCTCCTGTGTGCCCTGGCCGGGAATCGAACCCAGGACTCCTGCACGCCAGGCCAACACTCTACCACTGAGCTCTACCACTGGGCTTTCATTGGTTGCTTCTTGTATGTGTCCTGACCAGGGATTGAACCTGTGACCTTGGCACTCAGGTACAATGCTGTATCTTCTGAGCCAGTGGTCGGCAAACTCATTAGTCAACAGAGCCAAATATCAACAGTACAACGATTGACATTTCTTTTGAGAGCCAAATTTTTTAAACTTAAACTATATAGGTAGGTACATTCCTTATCGAAGTAGCGCCCACACGTGGTATTTTGTGGAAGAGCCACATTCAAGGGGCCAAAGAGCCGCCGCGTGTGGTTCGCGAGCCACAGTTTGCCGACCACTGTTCTGACCCATCTGGCCAGGGTTTCATTTATTTTTTTTAATTTATTTTTTCTTTTTTTATCCAGTGAGAGGCAGAGAGACCTCCACATGCACCCCGACGGAGATCACCTGGCAACCCCTGTCTGGGACTTATGCTCTGTCCATTTGGAGCCACTGCTCCATTGCTTGGCAACTGAGCTATTTTAGTGCCTGAGGCAAGGCCATGGAGCCAGCCTCAGTACCCAGGGCCCACTTGCTCACTCAAGCTATGGCTGCAGGAGAGGATGAGTGGGAAGGAGAGAGAGAGAGAGGGAGGAGGATAGGGGAGAAGCAGATGGTCACCTCTCCTGTGTGCCCTGACCGGAAGTCCTGAACCCCGGACTTCCACATGCTGGGCCAGTCCTCTACCACTGAGCCAACTGGCTAGGACCCTCATTTACTCTTTATTACAATTCTAAAGGCTAGGTTTCATCTCTGGCTTTATAAATAGAGAAACTGGCCCTACGGGTCTGAGTGGCTTATTCAAAGTCACACGGCTGGTCAGCAGTGAATCAGGGGCTCTCAGCATGCCACTTGATCCACAAAAGGGCGTTTTTTAGCTTCTAGATAAGAATTCGTAGTTTCTCATGTCTTTTCAAATGTACTACTCATAATTTTTTCTAACAGGGGGACTTAGACCATATGACCTAATATAGGCCTAAGACAGTTTTATCTTAAGACATTTTCTAGGACAGTTTAAATGCAGCAGACTTTCTGGTTTGGTCAAAGTGGTAACAATTTAGAGATATTGAATCTTTTCTTGTCCCTACTGCTGATTTGCTATTTTTGTAGAATTGTAGGAAACCAGTGTCCCTTGGTTGAAAATGAGAACATGCACAGGCTGCATGAAGGTCTGGGACCATCCTTACCCAGGAATGCTCGTAGATTGATTCCAAAAAGCCATCTAACGCTTCCCCATAGAATCTTTGTGGATTAGGGGTAGAGGTCAGGAGTGGGTCAGGCTTTAGTCCACTGGGTTTCTAACCCCTCCAAAGGCTCTTCCACAGGTGGCTCGCTGATGGACGTGTGTTACTCTGAATGAGCAGCCTCTACTTTACATTTTTATAAACTTTCTAGTCGAGGATATTGGTGGCAGGTTAAGAAAATATGCAAATGTGCCTGACCAGGCGGTGGCGCAGTGGATAGAGCATTGGACTGGGATGCCGAGGACCCAGGTTCGAGACCCTGAGGTTGCCAGCTTGAGCGCGGGCTCATCTGGCTTGAGCAAAATAAAAAATGCTCACCAGCTTAGACCCAAGGTCGCTGGCTCAAGCAAGGGGTTACTCGGTCTGCTGAAGGCCTGTGGTCAAGGCACATATGAGAAAGCAATCAATGAACAACTAAGGTGTCGCAACGAAAAACTGATGATTGATGCTTCTCATCTCTCTCCGTTCCTGTCTGTCCCTATCTATCCCTCTCTCTGATTCTCTCTCTCTGTCCCTGTAAAGAAAAAAAAAAATAGTTGGTATTTAAAAAAAAATGCAAATGACCTGCCACCAGGAAAAGTAGCTCCTATATGAGAAGACAGAATTGGAATCTGCAGGGTCCTGACAAGTCCTGGACAGTGGGCAAAAGGTAGGAAGTTGAAATTTCAGCTGTCTTTCTAAACCAATGACACAAGTATATCACGGAGAGAAAACCCCTAGAATTCTAGGTTTAAAAGAAAAGCATTTTACTGGATTTTAAACACGGCTACCAAAAGAGGGTAAGGACCGGGCCACGTCACTGATAGACTAATGGACTCTGATTCCGAGCAGACTGTTCACAGTAAAGATGGTGATGGTTCTGTTTCATTTTGGGGTAAACCCACTATGGTTATTCAGTAACCATATTTCTCCTTGCACACTTTTTTTAAAATTTTACCTCTAATAAGTAATACCCATTATAGAAAATTGAGAGGGTATGAAAAAACATAAAGAGAAGGAGAAAGACATATACTAAATGTAGTACTTTTATCATTTTGGTCTATTTCCTCCTTTTTTCAATGAAATATTTATGTAATTGATAGGTAAACAATTTCTCATTGTGTCTTTACAGGAAAATGTTCCATGTTTATAAACATCGCTTAATGGCTACAAACACCTCATCATATAGGTGTATTATTATTTATTTAGCTTTTTCTAATTGTTGGATGGTTTTTAATTTTCTTTCTTTTTTTTTTTTAATATTTATTGATTGATTTTAGCAAGAGAGGAAGGGAGAGAAAGAGAGAGAGAGAGAGAGACAGGAACATCGATCTGTTCCTGGATGTGCCCTGACCAGGGATTGAACCTGCAACCTCTGCGCTTTGGGATGATGCTCTAACCCAGGGGTCCCCAAACTACGGCCCGCGGGCCACATGTGGCCCCCTGAGGCCATTTATCTGGCACTTGCCACACTTCGGAAGGTGAACCTCTTTCATTGGTGGTCAGTGAGAGGAGCACAGGATGCGGGTGCTCTTGGAGTACCGTATGTGGCGGTGCCGCAAAGCACAGCATCAGCTCATGTACAGTACTACTTCTGGTGACGCGGGACGCACGCGTCACCGCTCTGGAAGGGCGTCATATCACTTGTTAGGGCTAGCAGTGACAAATATGGAACTGGACATTGACCATCTCATTAGCCAAAAGCAGGCCCATAGTTCCCATTGAAATACTGGTCAGTTTGTTGATTTAAATTTACTTGTTCTTTATTTTAAATATTGTATTTGTTCCCGTTTTGTTTTTTTACTTTAAAATAAGATATGTGCAGTGTGCATAGGGATTTGTTCATATTTTTTTTATAGTCCGGCCCTCCAACGGTCTGAGGGACAGTGAACTGGCCCCCTGTGTAAAAAGTTTGGGGACCCTTGCTCTAACCAACTGAGCTATCCAGCCAGGGCTAATTTTCTTTTTTAAGATATTTTATTTTGAGAGTATGTTTATTAAAGCCAGGGACAGTGCAACAAGGGCGGCCTCGGATAGAAGAAGGGGGGCGAGACAGGCGAGGCGGGGCTGCTTTGGCTCCCCGAGAAAGGGGACCTTGGGGAGTGCAGGGGTCAGCCCGGGAGCAGCTGCCGCTGCCATTGCGGGTCTGCTGGGGCCCTGAGGGTCTAGGAGCTGCAGGCCTGTGGGGGAGGGGGGGGGAGGAGGGCGAGGAAGGAGAAGGCACAGGCGTGCTCCCAGCAGGGAGAGCGCGCCCTGATTTCTTTCTGTAATGTGAAATGCAGACAGATTTATCCATAGTCACACATCATGGCTATATTAATGCCTGTGCATAACTGTGAACAGCCCAAATACTGCTTTGTAAGGACATTTGTGTCTGAGCTAGATCCAGAGGAAAGGAACCAGCTGTTGACTGGCCTGGAAACCACAGCAAGTAAGAACTAAGGCCCCTGGTTGGTGTGTGCAATAGGGCTTATTTTTGGAAAAGAGGCTACTTGACAAATCACTGTAAGCAGACAAGAGGCTGTCAGGGAAGGCGCTGTGGTCTACAGGTTCCCAGTAGCGACCGGGCTTTGTGTGCTCCACATGCAGTAAACCTTTCTGTGGAGAGGAGGGAAACCTTCAATAGTCAGCAACAACATGAGAGCATCAATAACCGACCAACCCAGCTCCCAGACATAACTGTTCCGAGGCTGCGTCCAGAGCCGGCGTGTCGTGTGTGGATTACCCACATCGTTCTGTCTTTTGTTGCCTCTTTTTCTAAGGTTTCTCTCTCAAAACTTGTGAGACCACATTTGACCCTGACCGTCCATCCCAGTGGAGCCAGAACAAATTTTTAAAAGGATTTGTTAGAACTGTTACTCTTGGCTAGACACTCGTTGCTAGTAATTAATAGAATATACTTCACAGCGGGAAAAAGCAAGGCTTTGTGGCAACTGTACAAAACTCACCTGGCAACATCGGCCTCCAGCAGCCGTCCCAAGGAGCACCGACTGCTTAAATCTTAGGTCTTCTTCGGTGACTTGCGTGTCCCAGAAAGTAAGGCCAAAGCATATTTTGCTCCCAAGTGCTCAGGAAAAGTGACTTTCCATGGCGATCCAGAAAGTCAAGGGAGGACAACAGCAATGAATTATAAGCCATAACAATAGAGCATGTCACACACTATTTAATACCGTGGGGAGGGAAGGGGTCAGTGTTTCCAGTTAGCTGCTCAATGAGGCGCGCTCCTATCGAACACTGACCTATGCATCACACGCTTGCAGGGCACGACTTTGAGTGGTCCTCACAGCAGCCTATGCTACACCTAGCAAGTTAGCCGCCCTTTGCAGATGAAGAAGTCAAGTCTCGGGCTAAGAACCGCGCTGTCAATCATGGGTACGTAGGAGCTGTAGCCAGGGTACGAATCCAGGTTTCTGTGTATTCCAAAGACTACGCTTGGATTAAAGAGTCCAAGACTGACTGTGATTGTGGACCTATCCTAATGTGACAACAGGAATTTCAGGGAAGAGGAAGGAGTCAGTGGTATGGATTGACAGGGTGTGAAGACATTTATGAAACAAGACAGACATTTTTTCTATCACAGGTGAAAACCTCCATGTTTCTCTGTCCATGACCTTGAAACTTCAGGGCTTCAACGTGCTTTCGTCACCAGTTAAAGCTGGCGTGTAACCCAGAATCGCGGTGGTTCTCTGTTCTGAATGCTTCTGCGCAAGACGCTGCTCCCTGTCCCACTTTAGGGAGCGTGTTTCTGCTGCTGGCATTGCTGCTCTAGACAGATTCAACGTTTGGAGACCTCCCCCTTTGAAACAAAGTAGGGAAAGGACTAGTGTCAAATGCAAATTCAGAAACCAAGGAAAACCGATGAACTCAGCCAGGAAAGATGGACAGAGTGATCAGAGGGTCTGTGGAATTGCTCACCTCCACTCCTGATTCCCTTTCTGGCTGTGACTAGCTGTGAAGGCAACCACAGGAAGGGGCTAGGGAACCTGGCACTTGGTTTGCTATGCCCGGACCCTGCGTGAGGCGCTTCATTCCTGCACCTTCTGCAACAGCAAATCTGATGAACAGAACACCATGAATGGGGAACAGTGAGTTGGATAGAGTCTATCCAGACAGTGGAGTATTTTGCATCTATTTCAAAAAATAATTTTGATTGACAGAGTGATGCTATATACCAACTGCAAAAGATTTTGTTATATTAAAACGACAAAAACTAAGTGGCAGAGTAATCTGTAAGATATGATTACATTAAAAATAGAAACCACATATGTAAATAGCTGAGGGAAGACTTTAACCCAGGTCTACATTAAAGATGAAAATTTT
This sequence comes from Saccopteryx leptura, assembly GCF_036850995.1. NCBI lineage: Eukaryota > Metazoa > Chordata > Mammalia > Chiroptera > Emballonuridae > Saccopteryx > Saccopteryx leptura. The sequence goes on along the minus strand of NC_089508.1, from coordinate 12,124,928 downwards.
CCATTTTCAGTTTATGACTTTTACTAGTTCCTTTCGCCTCAATGAGTACTTAGTCTGAAAGGACACTGTTACGGATGTCACCTGAAAATGCCCAGGTCCCCTTTCCTCAGAAACCCTTGGTGCCTGTGTGTACTGGAGCTACAGAGAGTCAGTAGGGGCAGTGGTGGGGAGAGGGAAGGGGGATGAAGGAGCAGGGCAGTAGAGAAGGCATTTCCCAGAGCGTCGCTGCCCTTGGCTTTCCTTGGCCTCCCATTGCTAACCTCGCAAAGAATAGACCCCTGCTCTGAAGACATCACAATGTACTGTGTTCTATGCCCATCTCATTTCCAATATATAAAAATTGTAAAGTCTGGACGAGTTCTGATATTTAGTATGGTTTCCTGTGAGATGTGTAAGAACATGTCCACTTAGTTTGGCACTAGTATTTTGGATCTTATACCCAGCTTAGTCACCCAAAGTGGATGGAAACCATGGGGAATGGCCCTGGGCTTGGCATGTGGAAGACCCGGGTTCGATTCCCAGTCAGGGCACACAGGAGAAGCGCCCATGTGCTTCTCCACCCCTCCCCCTCTCCTTCCTCTCTGTCTCTCTCTTCCCCTCCCGCAGCCAAGGCTCCATTGGAGCAAAGTTGGCCCGGGCGCGGAGGATGGCTCCATGGCCTCCACCTCAGGCGCTAGAATGGCCTCAGATGGGAAGAGCATCGCTCCCTGGTGGGCATGCCGGGTGGACCCCAGTTGGGTGCATGTGGGTGTCTATCTGCCTCCGCTTCTCACTTCGGAAACATCCCCCCCCCCAAAAAAAAGAAGAAGAAAGAAAGAAAACCATGGAGAGTGACAACAAATGGTGTCTCAGTGTAGGAAGAACACTGGAGATTTACAAAGCTTGAGACTGCTCCATTCCTAACACCTTGGCCACCTCTCTGGTCCTCAGTTTATTTACCTATAACATGGACCTGAGGTTGGGGTTAGTCTGGATAATTTATAAGACCCTTTTCTACACAGTGATCCTATCACCCAGGTCAAATATATCGCAGTACTCAAGGTCTGGCATCTCTCTTTTAGATCCAAGACTCTGGAGAACAGGTGATAAAGGCAAGACCTGGTAAATGAGTGCCTTTCTGGGTCCCCACAGCTCTCATCACTACCACGATAGCCCAGCGGGCAGGAAACGAACACGTATTACACTAATTCAGCCCCTGCCTCAGCAAAGGGATGGGCTGCTCACATAGTTACAGCACTTCCAGCGAACCTCCTTTGTTGGTGGATTTACTATAGATCTGAATGGGTGGGGGGAGTCTCTTGTACAGATGGCTCTGCCCCGAAGGCGTCTTCATACTGAAGCCACGTTTTGTCCATAATAAATTGGTTTGATTAGTTTTCAGTGGTGCTCCACGTCAAGGCTTCAGCCTAACATCTAACCTTGAAAAGGGTAATTAGTTGGAGTTATGCAAAACTCTCTATCCTCCAGGTTTTTGAAAACTCAAGCAGGGCTTCAGAAAACATCCACTCCCCCTTCGTCTGCGAAACAACCCAAGCGAATGAGATACCGTACTCCTTAGAAAGGAGGGACGTCCTCTGAAGGGTGATGGAAGTGGTATGTGTTTAATGCTCTGGATAATCTAACTTCCTGGTCTCAGTCTGAAGCGGGTGATAGAATCCAGAAGAGACATAAAAACTTAAGGGAAATAGAAGCATATGTATCCATGCATTTACCTCTAGCTCTAGCTCGCCCAGATCTCTATGCGCAGAAAGAGTGAGTATTCCAAAGAATGAAGAGAGAAACAGGAGAGCTTCCTTTATTGTGTGGAACTAGAAAGAACACCATTCGGAGACATTGTTTTCTAAAAGAAACAAAAACAAAAAACATACACTGTAAAGCAACTTGAAAGATGTTTTGATTAGAAAAATAACCCGAAGACCAGTTCGTACCCTATGAAGTTGTTCTCATCCACTGTGGAACAGCCTGTGGCTTCTGGAATAACCTGTGATCAGAACATTTAGAAAGGGGAATAGAAATGGGTAATGTCGATCGCAATGCCTTCTTAGTCTCTTGACAGCTAACCCTCAAGTCACCCCCAAAATGTGCCTAGCGCAAGTCAGACTCCTTCACTGAAGACACTGCCTGCAGTGCTGGACTAGTCCCTCTGGCAGAGAAAGGAACTGATGCACAGCCCCTGGCGTTGAATAGTTGAACGAAGAACACAGGCACAGCAGTCTCTTAAAGAGATCAGAACTGTGTCGATTAGATAGATGCCCAAAAACCGGGTGGTGGAGAGAAGGAGGGGTGTGGGGGAGCAGTTTGAGTGCCTCTTCCTGGCTGGGTAGCTGAGTGGGCGGGGCTGACCGCAGATAGAAATGGCGGCTGGGGGCTAGATGGCTTTCCCTTTGCCTCCCAGCAAATCTAAAGGAAGAACAGGAGGAGGCTGACCGTTGACTTACTGTGTACCCGAGAAAACATTCTGAATGAAAGGTCTTGCTTTGCAGGGGTGGTGATAGGAGATGAGCTAACGGGTCGGATGGGTACAAGCGGGATTTCTGACCATGAGCGTGAGTTTAGAGCTGAACGGCAGACGGGCTGAGTTCAGGAATAAATTCAACCACTGTAAGGCGTGTCAGTGGGTTTCTGTCACCAGTGTGCAGGCAGACCACGGGATCTGGAGTCTGAAGTCTGGCTGATAGGACCCAGGACTGTGTCTCTCTACTTCGATTTTCTCAACTGTATAATGAGAATGGTGAATGGCATAGACATCCATGCGTAGTATTGCCTACCCAGCAACCATTCCGATAACAGCACCTGCCTTGCCTGTCAGAGGTCCATCCCTTCCTGGCTCTCCCATCATTGGACTGGAAGGGGAATGGCTACACCCCCAGCCACGGGGATTGGCTCAGGGCTGGGAATGTGATTCACACCAGGCTACAGAGGCCCAGGACTAGACTTATTGGACCCTGGGGGAAAGAGCCTTGTTTCCACTGGGGTGCTAAGGTGGCAGGATCTAACCCTGGGATCTAACGTCTTTGCCTCTGCCACTCCTTGGGGACAGCCTACGTGAGAATGAAGTCAAACATGGAAACTGTGTGTGTGTCTGTGCGTGCACTCGCACGCAAGAGAATGAGAAAGCTCACACCAGCAGGTGTGCGAGCTGATATTGTCTGAGGTTCTTGGAGTGCACCCCTTTGGCTTCGTGTGTGTGTGTGTGTGTGTGTGTGTGTGTGTGTGTGTGTGTGTGTGTAGAGAGAGAGAGAGAGAGAGAGGCAGAGGGGGACATATAGGGACAGACAGGAAGGGAGAGATGAGAAGCGTCAGTTCTTCATTATGGCACCTTAGTTGTTCATTGATTGCTTTCTCATATGTGCCTTGACTGGGGGGCTACAGCAGACCGAGTGACCTCACGCTCAAGCCGGCACCCTCAAGGTTTTGAACCTGGCTTCTCCGCGTCCCAGTCCAACGCTCGATCGACTGCGCCACCTCCTGGTCAGGCCCCTTTGACCTCTTATATGAACCAATGAATTTCCTTTTGGGTTTATATTTTTAAGCCAGTTCAAGCTGGTTTTTCTAAGCTGTGCAATAAAAGAGTTCTGACTGGAGAGCACCCACCCCATAGGAAGGACCAAATGAGTGGGAGAGCCATGTAAATTTCTGTTTTCCTCCTTCTCTAACCCGACCTTCTCAGTCTGCACACTCGAGAGGACACTTGCCCCTCTCACCTCGCAGGGTGGGAGGTCAAATAGGGTGGGCAAGTCACCTGCACACAACCGTATCGCTAAATGATTCCCAGTCCACTGATATCTCAGATCAAGATTCTTCGGGAAATCTGGAGTGGAAATGTTGCCAAATACGAGTTTTTTGTTTGTTTTAAAAATATGAGACCAATTCCTTTTTAAAGTTGTTTTTCCTTTTCTCTTCATCAAGAGAAGCCCTAACCGGACCCCTCTCTCTGTGGAGCACGCCTGCCTCCTCCCGCCCCCGTGGTTGCTGTTTCCTGTCTCTCTCTCCTAAGCTCCCAGGGCCCTTCTTTTCCTCTGTGACTGGTTTCCTGAGCCCGTTTCTTCCACAGCTCACTTCTTCCGCCGCTGTGACTTTATAAAGGAAGGAGCAGAAGGAGGAAGAGGAGAACTACTCACCAGGCCCTATCAAGAGGAGAGCAAATCGAGTTTGGCTTTCTGAACATTTCCTAGTGACGGGAAAATGATGAGAATATTGGAAGGAGGTTCAGTTAGAACTTGCTGATGCTTGATCTGGAAAAGTCTTTCAACACTGAATCCAGGAGACAGACTGTCATTGGATCCATATATGCAGGCAGGGGGCAGGGCCTGGGGGGCTTGGTTAGACCCCCACTGGCGTCTCCTTGGGGCCTCATTGGCTGCTGTCCTCTCCTCTGCTCCCTGCTCCGCCCCCCTCTGCTCTTGTCCCTCCATCTCTGAAGGACCCTGCGGGAAGCCAGGGATTTTATGTCACAGCCGGGACATTTTCTCTTTAGAGTTAACTCACTGAAGAAAAAGGACGGTGTTCCTGAACTCACCCTTCCCACCCCTCCAACTCAGTCTTCCGCAGGTCTTGCAGAGAGAAGGAGTTGCCAACCTTACGCTTCCAGTAACAGTGTTAACGCGCTCATCTGGTCCTTCTGTCTCCAACATTCCAGCTACTGCTCTTCAAATCACAGCCCAGAAAACAAATGTGTATCCTTCCAAATATGCGGCCACCATCCTGGAACTGCAAGGAAACGCAGGTTTTGTTTCTTTTCAGACTGAAACAAACTCAAGGCTCATCAATTCTGTTGCTACTATGCCCATACATGCCCAATTCATACATGCAAATTTAAGTGTAAAGCAATTTCCCATTTTCCCAACTAAAAGATTTAAAACATCCCCAAACAAAATCAGCCAGCCAAACAAACGACTGAGCAAGCAACCAACCAAGCAACCCAACCAACAGAAGCCAATGTTTTGGGCCAACTGGAACATATAAACTTCTAGGGAAATCAAATAAACAAGTGTTGATACTATTTAATTTTTTAAATGTGCACTAACATATCTATAGGTCACATGTTATATAAAGAACATATTAATTTAGAAATTTGCTTTTTCCCCACTTTTGTGTTTTATGGAGCAATTTTATCCAAGCTCTGCTGATGGTGTGCAGACATCTGTGTCCTCACCCCCCCGAGGTCTCTCACAGTTCACCACCTGGGTCTGCATTGCTACCAGACACGCACTGTCTCCTGAAACTGTGCACAATGCCGTCACTAGAAGCACAGAGGACAGTTTCTCCTGTGGGCCCACATTCGTGAGTGCTACATCATGGTTTAAGCTTAGGGCTTAAAATAACTTGATTATCTTAGAGTTCTGGAGCTCACAAGTCCAACAGGGTCTCCCTGGGCTAGCGTCAGGGTGTGGGCCCGGCTGAGTCCCTTCTGGGAGCTCAAGGGGAACATGCTTTTTCTTGCCTTTCCCAGGTTCTAGGGGCAGCTGCTGCATTCCCTGGCCACATGACATCACTCCGACCAACGCTTCTGCTGTCACAACTTCTCTGACCTCCTGCCTCCCTCTTACAAGGACCCTGTGATGACACTGGGCCCACCCAGACAAACCAGGCTAACTTCCCCATCCTTAGTTACACCTGCAACGGCCCTTTCGCCATCTAAGACACCACAGTCACAGGTCTGGGGGTTAGAGTGTGGACATCTCAGTGGGCGGTTGTTCTGCCCAACGCAGAGAGGGCTTGTAGGGGCTACAGGCCCTCAGGGGAGTCTCCCTGGGTTGGGTTGAATTGGATCTGAAAGCCCAGGATGGGTGAGGAGAGGTACCCAGGGTGCCTGAGCTTGGTCCGGTCCAGCTAGGTGCCTGGTCCCACTAAATGCATTGCTTTTAGTGGTCCTTAGAAAGTTACTGCATTTTTAAACAACTTCTCACACAATTGCAAGGTCCTTCCCCATACGGACTAATTCCGTTGGATCTGTGTGCAATGTCTTTGGCCCCTTTTTACTGTTTTTATCAGGGGATTATCAAGATCTTTATAAACGCCCTGGCCGGTTGGCTCAGCGGTAGAGCGTCGGCTAGCGTGCGGAGGACCCGGGTTCGATTCCCGGCCAGGGCACACAGGAGAAGTGCCCATTTGCTTCTCCACCCCTCCACCGTGCTTTCCTCTCTGTCTCTCTCTTCCCCTCCCGCAGCCAAGGCTCCATTGGAGCAAAGATGGCCCGGGCGCTGGGGATGGCTCTGTGGCCTCTGCCTCAGGCGCTAGAGTGGCTCTGGTCGCAACATGGCGACGCCCAGGATGGGCAGAGCATCGCCCCCTGGTGGGCAGAGCGTCGCCCCTAGTGGGCGTGCCGGGTGGATCCCGGTCGGGCGCATGCAGGAGTCTGTCTGACTGTCTCTCCCTGTTTCCAGCTTCAGAAAAATGAAAAAAAAAAAAAAAAAAAAAGATCTTTATAAACATTCCCAATTAACATTGTCTGATTTTTTTTTTCAGACTGATGTATCTTTTCAAAAACAGTATTTTAATGTTCAAACTAACAAGAAAGATTCCTTAATAGGCTAGAGTTTGTGAGGACCCGGACGTAAGGTGGCTCCTGGGGGATATTTCAGGGAGCGGGAATCTTGACATATACTCGTGTACGTATAGTAATGGCTCAGTCGCCGGGAGCACTTGTACTTTGCATTATATTTACCTGCCAATCACGAATTCAACAGTTGCTGTGTGCTAGGTCAAGGGATCATTGATGATTATTTATATGCCAGACACGGAAGGTATTGACCTGCTCCCACGCCCCACCCACACAGGAAAGGACTCTCTCCTGTGCGGGCAACTTCTGGGCCTGGGAGGTGGGTGTGCTAATTGTGATGACGGATAGAACTGCAGGATTTTTTAAGGGCAAAGAAAACATAGATTGAGTTATTTTTGAAAGGGCAGGAATCGGTGTGCACAAGAAAAAAGAGTAGATCCTGAAATGGGAGGAACTGAAAGCAAGTACAACTGGCCATTGTGGGCCAGCCTCGGTCCCTCGTACCCTCTCCTCCTTCCTCTTCCCCCTCCTCCTCCTCCTCCTCCCCTCCTCCTCCTCCTCCTCCCCTCCTCCTCCTCCTCCTCCTCTCCCCCTTCTCCTCCTCCTCTTCCCCCTCCTCCTCCTTCCTCTTCCTCCTCCTCCTCCTCCCCTCCTCCTCCTCCTTTCTTCTCCTCCTCCTCCTCCCCCTCCTCCTCCTCCTTCTTCCTCCTCCTCCTCCTCCCTCTCCTCCTCCTTCTCCTCCTTCACCTCCCTCTCCTCCCTCTCCCCTTCCTCCTCGTCCTTCCTCCTCCTCCTCCTCCTCTCCCCCTTCTCCTCCTCCTCCTTCCTCTTCCTCCTCCTCCTCCTCTTCCCCCTCCTCCTCTTCCTTCCTCCTCCCCCTCCTCCTCTTCCTTCCTCCTCCTCCTCCTCCTCTTTCTTCCTCCTCCTCCTCCTCCTCCTCCTCCACCATTTCCCCCCCCGTCAAGTTTTGGGGATTCACAGGAGAGGAAAAAAGGGAGGGAGAGATAAAACTTGTATCACAAAAAACAAGCAAGAGAGGAGTTTAATCCCTTTGTGGACTCTTTCAAGGGAATAGAGTAATTAAAGATTTCAATTGCTTTCCAGTTTGTTCCGCGGTTCCTTCTGAATGCGCTCACGTGCAGAGATGGGCTCACACAGCAGCCGGGGTTTGTGTGTTTATCTTTGTAATATTTGGAAATTTAAATACATAGAGTGCTTCGCAGTGTTCAGAGGGCACTATTATTCTGGCATCTCAGAAGTGGTTCCCTCTCCTGTTAAAGGGGCGCAGGGCAGAGACCACCCAGTTGAGAAGTAGGAGGGTTGCGATGCGGGGTCTCGACGCTGCTGCTTCTCTCCCTCACTGGGGCTCGGTGGGTCCTGGTGTTCACCCCCGACCCTCCAGTGTCCCTCCCTCACCACGCCCACCGCGCAGCGACAACCCTGCTCTCTGCTCTGACTTCATGGCAGTCAGAGCGTCCCGAGGGGCCACGAGGCAGCGTGCGATCCGCTATAACAGTGACCGGCCCATGTGTGTCTCAGGCCACAGGCCCGCCCTCCCTCTCCCTCTCCTTACTCAGCCCTCAGGGGGCTGGGCCACACAGCGCAAAATACGGAGGGTGTGTCTGGACAGGTCTCGAAAGCCACTGGTCCTCATTTCCATACGACCTTGCGTGCATCACCTAGCCAAACTCCTGGTTTCCTAATTGTATCATATTTCATGGATTCCAACAGGCACATTTCCTCACACGTTAACACCTCTGGAGTTGAGCTGAGGCTTAAAATTGTTTGCATGTCAAAGTTTGATAGCAGCATCCCCCTTCCTTAAGGGTATATCAAATGACAGTGCAACTTAGCGTTGTTGATGAAAAACAGTAACATTTATTTCTGTGGGCTTTGGGGTGGGCTGGAAGTCACATGTTTGTGACAGAAGAAGAACTCACCTGTTACTTTAGCCTCGTGCCTTCAACCAGGAGGGTCCTGGTCACCAGGCAAAGGCTGTGGCCTACTTGAACTTGTGGAAGCAGCCTGAGGCCCCGCACTCACCAAAGGATCCCGCAGCGAGACCAGGCCTGTGTGTGGCACGGGGCACGCAGGAAGCAGCCTGAGGCCCCGCCCTCATCGAAGGATCCCGCAGCGAGACCAGGCCTGTGTGTGGCACGGGGACACGCAGGCTTGAGGGGGCACCCCTGCCCCCAGCCCTGACTCTGCGGGTGCCGGGGGCGGGAGCATGTGGTGTGTCCCCAGCAGCAGGACGCAGGGAGCCCACGGGTTTCTAACCGGCCACAGCAGGGAGCCTGAAGGTCAGACCTGTTCCTGCCCCCTCTCGCTCGGTGTCAGGACCCTTCCCCTAGAACAGTGTCACAGGGCCCGCCTCGGTGGCATCGTGGCCAAGGCCTGCTCCGGCCTAACAGCCTCCTGGGCTACCCCAGGGAACCTTAGTCCATGGGCTCTGAAGCAAGACTGCAAGGTGAGCCTGGACATGTCTGTGCCTCAATTTCCCCATCTGTAATTCTGGATTTATAACATTTCTACTTTATATCATTGTGAGGATTAAGTGAGGTTATTGCTGTAGAACACAAAGAACAATGTCTGGTGACTAAGGCCTCAGTGAACGCTACTATTCATAGTATTTAAGCTACCTGAATAACGGATTGTGTGGGCGTTATGTAATTTACCCTCAGAAGTACAGTTAGTTTTCTCGTCCCCACATCCTGGGAGGAAACCCTCCGCCCTTCGACAGCCTACGCACCATCCACGCTGCCCGTTTCTTTCATTGTTCGTTCATTCTCTCATCACTCATTCGTTCATTCAGTTCCGTCCCCCTGCAGGGACCAGTTGGTCTCTTTCTCTGCTGTTGTTGCCTTCAGACCGGGTGGGAATCCCCCATCTGTCTTTCCTTCCCAGCCTCCTCCCTTCCGATGTGAAAGGTGTCTCAAGAACATTAGAACCAGGTGGGTCTGACAGGTCACCTGGCCCAGCACTCTCATCTTACCGGTGAGGAAATGGGAGGTGGCTGGCCCAGGCCACAGTGAGTGACGGGGCAGGGAGCCTCACAGACCCCCTCATTCCCAGCTGCCACCTGCCCATTCTCTGCAAAACAGGTGCAGCTGGTCAGAGGTCCCCAGGAGAGGTGGCGGGGGGTGGCGGGGGGCAGGCAACACCTGCCCCAGGTCAGGGGTCCCTCCTCAGGTGGCTCCCTAGCTTGTGAGGGACTCTCCCTCCTGTCAGTGCTCACCCTCGGCTAAAGGTGGCACCCGTCCTTTGCAGACGGCAGCTACAGATGAGCCACCGGTTGGAAGGTGGCCCTAATCCTGCTCTCCCCTGCGCTAATTCCCTGCAAATAATCTTCCCAGGCTGGCCTTAGCCTACTTACCCGGGGCTGCAAGGCACAGGAGGTAAGCCACCCGGCTTAACAAGAGAGTGGCCGGGCTCTGAGCCCACAGTGTGTCCCAGGCACGAACCCCCTGCCAGGGCGGCTGCTGGTACTGCCGTTCCACAGGCCAGGAGTCCCAGGCCTCACAACCCTGGGGTTGGAATTCTGACTTTGCAGCTTGACTATGGGAAGATGAGGCCTCTACCGTGAGGCCTAAATTATTTACGAGACCAAGTTTGTCACTTTTCTGGAGCTGTGCTAATGACTGAGCGCCTGCCCGCCTGGCTGCAGCCCCTCAGGGGAATGCCTGGTTCGTTTCCCTGAAGTGACAGTTGGAGCGGGCCTGCTCACCACCATCATAGAGGCTTATGTGCAAACAAGCACCACGGAGCCCACGTTGGCCTGGCTCCCATGCGCACCCATGCGTGTACACACACACACACTCACACAGGCAGGCCAGCTTGTGGGAGGTGTTTGGTGGCTCCAAGTTTCCATGGGATGGCTGGGCCACCGGCAGCAGAAAAACCGACTCAATGTGTCAGAGACTTGAGGAGATGTCCATTTGTTCCACACCAAACAAAGCACTTACTATGTGCTAGGCACTCTTGCAAGATGCTCGTTGATCTTAGTTCTCACAGCAACCCTCTGATGCCAAAGCTCTAGTGTCCTGTATGGTGGCTGTTAAATGTCACGCCACTTGCAGCCCTTAGAAGTGGACATGGCCTCTCCCTGGAAAGACACCAGCTGGAATATCAAGACACCAGGCGTGCAGGGCACAGAGGCACCAGAGCCTCAAGCAAAGTTCTGTTAAAACTCTTAAGACCTCCGAGAAATTCGATAAATTAAGTGAGAGCCCTCTTTCTGGATGTCACTGTCCTGAGCTAACCAAATTAAATGAGAGCCCACCTGGGATGTCACTGTCCTGAGCTAACCATCATCAACAATTTTGTATTCATCTTTCAAGCCCCTGTTTATGCGTGTTCACATATACACACATGACCTTACATAAAAGGGACCACACGTACATGCTGTTTTATCACGAGCATGCTGCTGCCACCCCTTGTAGCAGAACCACTCCCCACACGCCTCGCTCATGGCCCGCAGGACCGACTGGACTTGGCCGCAAAGTGTCTGGCGTAGGTGCGATCATATGTTGGCTGGAGTGACGTCATCTGAATGCTCCCCTGGGTTGACTGTCCAAATCGGCTCATTCCTGTGACCAGCAGTTGATGCTGCCTGTCACCAGGGAGCCCAGCAGGGCTGTTGACGGGAGCACCTACACCTGACCTCCTTCATGTGCCCGGACTGCTCAGAGCAAGAAGACCGGGTTCTGAGAAGGAGCAATCCAGGAGGCGGAGAGCCAGAACAACCAGGTGGAACCGTGACGTTTCTAGGAGCTAGCTTCAGAGCCCAGAGCCCCCCTCTGCTACATTGTATCAGTCTCGCAAGTCAGCAAGGCAAGCCTGGGCTCCACGTCAGGAGAATCAGCAAGGAATTCACGGCCATCTTTAATTCACCACATTTATTAAACAGTAAACATCCTGAGCACCTGCTACATGCCCGGGGCTGTTGTGGATGCTGCGGACACAAGTTCTCACTCTTGGGGACTTATTTTCTAGCTTGAGTACTCAGACAACAGACAAGCAAGCAAATAAATAAAGCTAAACAAAAATAAGATTGAATTAATTAATTCAATAAATTAAATGAGACCCCTCTTTCTGGATGTCACTGTCCTGAGCTAACCATCATTAAATGAGATGCAAAGACATCTACTCCCTTCTTTATATTATAATGGATTGTTCAGGCTCTTTACAATGAGTACATGTCATTTATATAATTACATATAACAAGCAAGGTTACTTGTGGATGGAGTGGGAGAAAAGTAATACATTAAGCAAAGGGTTTTATAAGCACAGCAGACAGTCTTGAACAGTGTGGTGGCTATTTTCTTTAGGTGGGAGCATTAAAAGGACTTAAATTTTCACCCCAGGCTTCTATCCAGGCTCAAGATACTCTGTTAAGGAACTTGTCCAGCGTCGTCAGGCTAGTACCTCAGTCCGGGCCCCTCGGCAACAGGAACCAGCTCTGGCTGATTTAAGCAGAGAAGAGATTTACTAAAAGGTCATTGGGTATCTATTCATAACAAAAACTCTCAGTGAACTAGGAATAAGTGTGAACTTCTTCACCTTAACAAAGAGCATCTACAAAAGCCTACAGCTAATGTTATTCTTAGTGGTGAGAGACTGTCCACTTTCCCCAAAGGACTGGGGGAAAGGCAAGGACGTCGGCGTGCTCACCGCTCCAGTCGACAGCCTGGCCAGCGTGGTGAGGCCAGAAGGAGAAATGCAGGGCACAAGGGAAGAAATGAAACTGTGCGCGATATGATTGCCTACACAGAAATGTCCAAAGTATTCACAGAGGCACTAGTAGACCCAGATGAGTTTAGCTAGAATGCAGGATAAAAGGTAAATATGCTACAATTTATTTAATTGAATCTTTATATGCTAATAATGCAGAAATGAAAAAAAATTTTAAAAGATACCATTTACAGTAGCACCAAGATCATGAAATATTAAAGGATAAATAATCTGTAATATTTGTAAGCTGAAAACTATAAGTATCTATCAGATAAATAAAAGAAGACAAATGAATGAGATATACCGTGTTCCTGGATCAAAAGACTCGATATTGCTAAGACACCAATAGTCCCTAAACTGATCGCCAGATTCAACACCATCCCAATCAAAACCCCAGCAGGCTTCAGTGGAGAAACTGACAAGCTGATTCTACTATTGATACGGGAAAATAAAGGTCTTAAATTGGCCAAAACAATTTTTAAAAAGAACAATATGATAGGACTCATATTACCTGATGTCAAAGCTTACTATAGTAATCAATACAGTGTGGTATTGATTAAAGGTAGACACGTAGATTAATAGGACAGAAAACAGAACCCAGATGTTGACCCATATGTAAATCAATTTTTGACATAGGTTTTATAGCAATTCAATAGAGAAAGGGTAGTCTTTTCAACAAATGGCCCTATTGAACATCTACATGCAAAATCAAAACAGAAAATCCTTAATCTATACCATATGTGAAAATTAATTTGATATGTTATAGATATTTGCACCCCCCCCCCATCATTACAGCGTTATTTTACAATAGCCAAGACATGGAAACAACCTAAGTGTCCGTCAATCAATGAATGGGTAAAAAAAAAACCTCTCTCTCTCTCTCTCTCTCTCTCTCACACACACACACACACACACACACACACACACACACACACACAAAGAAGAGAACCCTGACACTTGTGACAACATGGATGGATCTTGAGAGCATTATGCTAAGTGAAATAAGTCAGACAGAGAAAGACAAGTACCGTAAGATCTCACTTATATGTGTAATCTAAAAATATTGAGCTCATAAAAACAGAGTAGAATGATTGTTGCCGGGCTGAGGGGCGAGGGAAGTGGGGAGATTTTGGTCAAAGGGTACAAGCTGTCAGTTATATGCTGGATGAGGCCCAGGGATCTCAGGTACAGCATGGTGACTATAGTGAATGATACCAGACGGTATACTTGAAAGTTGCTGTCAGCCTAGAGCTTTCATGTTGTCCCCATAACAACGACGCCAACAAAATGGTAATTACATAAAGTGAAGAATGTGTTAACTAACCTGACTGTAGTAAACGTTTCCCAAACTGTACAAGTATCAAGTCATCACATCGTATCCCTTAAACTTACTCAATGCTATGTGTCAACTCTATCTCAATAAAGCAGGAAAAAATACTCTGATAAATCTGAAAAAAGAGGAGGACATTGGCAGGGCCAGAGAACCTGGTTTTGAGGTATGTGGCCGTGAAAAATGGTCGGAGTCATACTGGACACTGTACTTAGCCAGTGGCAGTGAGTGTGCATGAGTGTCCAGTCAGGAGAACAGGAAGCCCCTGGATGTCCAAGCAGAGAGGAACTTGACCCATGGGCTGAACTGCTGAATTGGGGGCAGGTGCCTTAATTAACAACAAGGGAGGCAGGGAGTGGGAGCACCTGGCATTTTCAGCTTCTATAGTTGGAGATAAGCTTCACCTTTTTGGGTAAAGGATTCACCACAAAATATAAAGTTTCAGAGCTAGAGGCCAAAAAAGAAAAAAAAAGAAGACATAGTCCATTCTAACTGGTAAGTATGAAATTGGGTTTCCAATTTTCATAAACCAGCACCAAACTCTCGGTCACTACAGGGCAGGTCTTGAGGTAGTGCCCGAACACTGCCCCCAAGACCCAGAACCGTCTGGTCTAGGATGGGTTAAAAGCATGGACCACAACCACAAGCTATGCATAGGTATCCTCTCCACCGATGGTAGTCAACCTGGTCCCTACCGCCCACTAGGGGGCGCTCCAGCTTTCATGGTGGGCGGTGGTGGAGCAACCAAAGTATAATTAAAAAGATAGATTTAACTATAGTAAGTTGTTTTATAAAAATTTGTTTTGCCAAACTTAGTGAAAATCCGACATAAAGTACTTGGTAAGTAATTATTATTATATGCTTTAACTTGCTGTCACTCTGCTTTATAAATTTTATAAAGTTACTTCCCTACTTTATAAGTCATCATTACTGTGGAACTGGTGGGCGGTTAGAAAACTTTAATACTAACAGAGATACAGAAGTGGGCGGTGGGTATAAAAAGGTTGACTACCCCTGCTCTCCACCGTACCCTCTCCACCGTGAGAGTGGGGAGCGCTGGGCTGCCCCTGCTCTCCACCGTACCCTCTCCACCGTACCCTCTCCACCGTGAGAGTGGGGAGCTCTGGGCTGCCCCTGCTCTCCACCGTACCCTCTCCACCGTACCCTCTCCACCGTGAGAGTGGGGAGCGCTGGGCTGCCCCTGCTCTCCACCGTACCCTCTCCACCCTGAGAGTGGGGAGCGCTGGGCTGCCCCTGCTCTCCACCGTACCCTCTCCACCGTACCCTCTCCACCGTGAGAGTGGGGAGCTCTGGGCTGCCCCTGCTCTCCACCGTACCCTCTCCACCGTACCCTCTCCACCGTACCCTCTCCACCGTACCCTCTCCACCGTGAGAGTGGGGAGCGCTGGGCTGCCCGAGGGCTTCAGCTGCTCCTCTCAGCCCTGCCTGCGCCGAGAGCCCATCTGGGCCCCTTGGTACCACGTGCGTGTGTCTTCCGCTGGGAATGTCCCTTTTTGGCTTGGGAGCAGCGAGTTCCCCAGAACAGGAGGAGGAGCAGGAGGGCGCCCCCTCTCCAGGCCTGGTGGGAGGCTGGAGCTTTGAGCAGCCTCAGTGTCTGGAGGGACAGGAAGGGGGAGGGGGAGGTGCCGGCGTGCTGAGGAGGAAGAGTGGAGGCCAAGTTGAGGGTTTTGAAATAAAAGCTCTCTCCTCCCCCTCTGTCCATTTCTGCTGTCCCCAGAGAAGGTCCGGCTCGGCTTGAGGCAGCCCGGGCACTCACCTGCCTTGGTCTCAGCCTCCGCTGACCCTCCCGAGTGGCTCAGCCCTGTCCTCTCGCTGCCTCCAGCGACATGGGCATCTCTCTCTAGTTCTCACTAACCCTCTGCAATCCAGCCTCAAAACACCCACACACCTACCAAACAGCACCCGCAGGCCTTCTATTCAAACAGAAAATAACACAGCTGAGAGAAAGGCATGGACTCCCTAACCCAAAACAACAAAGCCGTGAAGGTCACCTTGGGAAAAGGAAACACACAGGAAGGGCAGAGGGGGAGAGGAAAGAAAGAGGCAGGGAACCTCTGGGGTGCACTCCCGCCCACCATGCCCCACCCGCCTTCCTGCCTTCCACCGAGGCCAGACAGCCAGACGCACTTGCCATCCTGCTTTGCAGCAGCAGAAGGGGCAGGTGCGCCAGTCTTGGCGACGGGACCAACGAGAGGGGGTGTCTTCTGGATAATAACAGGAGACGCGCGGGTAGAAACGCTCTTCTCTTCCAGGCAGATGTTGCCGCCTCTACTGGTGATGTCGGACATGTGGCAGCCGTCCACAGGGACACGCCTCGGGCTAAGCTGTTATTCCGGGGAAGGCTGAGCAGAAAGACGGAACAGAGCCCGGGTCCCCGGAGACCTTGCTGAGCACCAGCCCTGGGCAGGTGTTCTCATTATGTGAGATGATGCAGCCCCTTCTCGTTTAATCCGCCTGTAGCTGGGTGTGTGGGTCTGCACAGTGGAACGCATTCAGACGGACACAAATAAGCAGCCTTGGCCAAATTCCCCAGCGTGTAGGGCAGTGCTAGGAGCTTTCTAAGGTAATTACTGTGTGATCCCCATTTCCCATTTGAGAAAACTGAGACTTGTGTGCACAGGGTCACATATGAAGTGCCAGAGGCAAGACTCAGCTAAAAACAAAAGACAGTGACTGAGCACGTGCTGCATGTCCCTAGGGCCGGCAGGCAGTGCAGCAGAGACGAATCCAGCTGTCACGGAGGTCCCATCCCAGGACAGGAGGCTGGCGGTCAACCCGCAGACAAATAAACAAGGTAGTTGCAGGGTAGCGATACTTGCTAACAAGGTAATAGGGCGATGTGGTGAGAAGTAAGGGAGGCTTCTGGTGTGTGTTGGAAGGGAGGGGACATTCTAGGTGGGGTGACTGGGGGAGGCTTCGTTCAGGAGCCACATCTGAACTAGGCCCTGATGGGCACTAAGGGGCTGCTGCCCACCATGTGTCACCATGTGAAGGGCTTTCCAGGCAGAGGGAACAGCTGGAGCAAGGTCCCTGAGGCAGCGAAGAGAGGAGGCCCTTGTGTCCAGAGCGCAGGAAACGGTGGGAATTGCAGAGGTAGCTAAGTTTGGGGACAGGCAGGAGCTAGGTTCTGGGCCTCGGGGGCCATGGGAAAAGGTCTGGACATCACGCTGTGATGAGTTCTCACTGAAAGCTCTCAGCAGAGGAGAGACATCTGATTTACGTTTTCCATAGGCCTGTCCGGACGCCGTGTGGGAATTGGGCTGTAAGGAGTCAGTGGAGGCCGCGTGACCGGCTGGGAGGCCGTGGGTGTGGCCCTAGGGGAAGAGGTAGTGGTGGCTCGGAACTGGGGGTGTCCTGGAGAGGGGCGGACTGATTCCCAGCAGGGTCCCGAGGCACCGGCCCGCAGGCCTTGCCAGCGGGTTGGGTGCGCAGGAAACGGGACAGGGAGGAGCGCAGGTGGATCCCTAGGGTCGGGGCTCGGGCACCCCGGTGGGTGGCGATGGCTCGTAGCGAGGAAGAGGTTTGGGGGAAATCAGGAATTTTGCTCTCTTCCCACTCCGCTCCGTTGCCTCCCTGAGGTTAACCACATACGAAGCTTCCACTTGGAGCTATTACTGCCCTTGGGCAGATCTGAGTCGGGAGTGATGAGGGGCCCAGAGAAGCATGAACGGACTCCAGGGAAGCAAAGCTCTAAGAGGAGCCGTAGAGGAACAAGCCGAGAATCCGTGCGCCTGCAGCTGTGCTTGGCCGCCTCTTAGCAAGTACGAGCGGAGCCCAGACGACTAACGTAAGGCTTTTCCGGGGTAGGAGGTCCTCACGGGGCTCCTGGGAGGAAGTGGACACGGGGTCGGAGTCTTAGGTGCCCCTTGGCAGGGCCGCACATGGCTGAGAACCATGGAGGGAGCGACGGGCACAGCAGAAGGGCATCAGTGCCGCTTGGTGCCCAGTGCGAGCCTAGGTGAGGGCAGCTCCCTGTGGGTGGAGCACAGGGGCTTTGCGGGGCGGGGACCCCCCAGGGGGCAGCACTGTGAGAGGCACCCTGGCACACCCATCTGCACCCTCCTTGCGTGTGCCAGCAAGAATGGCTTCGGGGCAGCAGGCCCCGGGGCACCCAGGAGTGGAAGAAGCCAAGAGGACCGCTCCTGAGTACGCAGGAGACGCCTCTGCCGGGAGGCGGAGGCGTACTGAGGTGGGGGGTGAGGGCGGAGGGGAGGGTAGCAGTGGAGAGGCCCCTCACATGGGACTGTGTTCCAACGGACTAAGGAAACTGTGGGCACCACTGGCCTCAAACCTGAGGTCTGCGACTTCCCTAAGGAAATGAGGACCCCTAACAGGCAAACTGCAGCTCTCAGGGTTCTTCTGCATTATTTTTGTGATCTTTGGGGTTGAGGGACATTGAGAGAGACCTTCTTCTAAATCAGGGGTCTCAAACTCAACTCAGCATGTGGGCCGCAGAGCAAGATCACAGCCGTTCGGCGGGCCGCACTAGGTCTACAAAAGGCAACTGTTACGCAACACTTTTCAGTGTCACAAAACAACCAGAAACTGTAGTTCGCATCACAACTGTTGTTAACTAAGCTAATATCTAGCTAGGATGCTAGAGAAATGAAAAATACAAGTAGGCCCCTAGGCTTACTTAATTTTATCCAAAATATTTTGAACTTCGTGGATTAGTCTGCGGGCCGCGAGTTCTAAAGGATCAGAACAGTGTGTGGAACCCAACACTGGCGGTGCTCCCAGGTCTCCGGCATGCCAGGAACCCCCGGGGCCCTGTTCGGTGCTCTCCGAGGTCCTACGGGCCCATCACCAGAACGGGTGCCCCATGCTCCTGTACCCCCTGGTGTGAGGGGGGGTGGGCGAGGGCCCCTCGGGCCCCCCCCCCATGGGCCGCCATTTCTCCTTCCCTTGCTTTCCTCTGGCAACATCTTCCCTTCCTTCTGTCCTCTTACACCGACCGCAGAGAACACAGACACGCCATGGCTAACTGAAGCCATGTCGCTTGCAAGGAGACCCGGAATACCCTGTGATATCCTTCCCTCTGTCTCTGGGGACCGGAGAAACATGACACAGTCATCTCTTGAAGGTGCTGTCCCACCTGTGGAAGGCACCAGAAACACCCACCACCCACCACAGTCGACACCTGTGCTGTACTGACCCCGAGTTCCCAACTCACGTCCGTGAAGCCTGAGACAAGTCCAAGAACCCAACCTTTCCATCCCCTTTGGGAGCATTTGCTGCCTTCGGGGCTCCAGCGAGTGCAAAGCCTGACCTCCGTCGGCTTTTACAAGATCTCAGACACAACATGCCTGCTAACACAAGGTTATTTTGCATGTATAGATTTTTTTTTTTTTACAGGGACAGAAAGAGAGTCAGAGAGAGGGATAGATAGGACAGACAGACAGGAACAGAGAAAGAGATGAGAAGCATCAATCATCAGTTTTTTGTTTTGACACCTTAGTTGTTCATTGATTGCTTTCTCATATGTGCCTTGACCGCGGGCCTTCAGCAGACCGAGTAACCCCTTGCTTGAGCCAGCGACCTTGGGTCCAAGCCGGTGAGCTTTTTGCTCAAACTAGATGAACCCGCGCTCAAGTTGGCGAACTCGGGGTCTCGAACCTGGGTCCTCCCAGTCCGACACTCTATCCACTGTGCCACTGCCTGGTCAGGCTAGATTTTCTTTTTGGCTTACATCTCTCTACATTCCAGAAGTCTGAGGGAAAGTTGCAAGACAACGTCTAGTGAATTCCACACTCATTAGTTCTGAGAGGGAACGCAGAGAGACTCCCTCGCACCTCTGCAGACGTGGTCCCGTCACGTTCTGATGAAGCGACTTCCAGGGTGAGTTCATGCCAAGCTCGCACCGAACCGGGAGAGGCTGGCTCAAAAACTGAGGTGTCAGAGCTGGAAGGAAGCTGACTCCAGCGGTTGCCAAGGGCCCCCGGGCAGAAATGCTGAATGTATAAACTGTATCATTGTTTAAGAATGAGCCAACCCAGAAACTGGCTTCAAACAGCCTCACACAGCAGCAGGAAGCAGTCAGGAGAGCCTCACCAGGGATCATGACCCACGGAAGGGGCTCGCTTGCTGTCGGGCCAGCCCCAGGAAATAGCGGATCGCAGGCACTCGGGGATGGCAACGCAGGGCATATAGAGGGTCTGGGCAGCAGCGGGCCAGAGGCCAGGTCAGGGAAAGAAAATACAGGCAAGGAATGAGGGCGAAGACTGTGCTTGTGTGCCCAGAGGGTGCCTGACAGATTGCAGTCCCGCAATAAATACTTGTTGAGTGAGTGAATGAATGAATGAATGAATGCCTAACCCATGTCAGCGATTGTTTTAGGTCCTGGAGATAGATCCACAAACAAATAAAACTGTTACACATTCCCCTTTAAAGTCTATTCTAGAGGCAGGGGAAACAGACAAGAAGCAAACCAAATACAGACATGGTTTGTAACATGCGTTTGTGTGTTACCCTTTGGTTAACAGAGACGTCCTCTCAAAATACACGCTGAAATTGTTCACAATAGCGAACATCTGGAAACAGCTCAAGTGTCCGTCAGAGGACGAGTGGATTAAAAAGCTTTGGTACATATATACTATGGAATACTACTCAGCCATAAGAAATGATGACATCGGATCATTTACAATAACATGGATGGACCTTGACAACATTATACGGAGTGAAATAAGTAAATCAGAAAAAATACTAAGATGAATCCATACATAGAAGGGACATAAAAATGAGACTCAGAGACATGAACAAGAATGTGATGGCAACAGGGGTGAGGGGTGGGGGGGAGGGGGGAGGGGGTGAAGAAGGAGAGAGGGGTTGGGGGAGGGGAGGGGCACAAAGAAAACCAGATAGAAGGTGACAGAAGACCATTTAACTTTGGGGGAGGGGCATACAGCAAAATCAAATCAAATGTCAAAATAATCTAGAGATGTTTTCTCTCAACATATGTACCCTGATTTATCAATGTCACTGCATTAAATTTAATAAATAAATATTTAAAAAAATACATGCTGAAGTCCTCACCCTTCGTACCTTATTCAGAAAGTAACCTTATTTGGAATAGGTTTGTGCAGATGCCGTCAGGTTAAGGTGGAGTAGGGCAGTCCTTCATCCGGTATGACCGTCCACCTCATAGAAAGAGGAAAGATGGTGTGGAGAGCAACACACAGGGAGCCTGGGTGGGCGACAGGGGCGGAGACTGGCACCGTGCTTCTGCGAACCGAGGACCACCTGGGATGGACAGCCGTCACCATAAACGAGGAAGAAGCGAGGAAGGGGTCTACCCAGACTCTCAGAGAGAGCGCGTGGCCCCGCGGACACCTTGAACTTCAGACTTCTGGCCTCCAGGACTGTGAGAGAGCACATGTCTAAGTCGTCGGATCGCGGTCCTTTGTTACTGCAGCCCTAGCAAATGGGGGCCGTTTCTCTTCCTGTTCCAATGCTCGAGCTGGCGTTTTCGGGCTGCTGTGCTACGCAGGCTGTGACGCCGGCTTCCCAAGGGGGTTCTTTCCCCGGGTGCCTGTGACAATTTCACAGCCAGACTGGCCAGAAAGAACCTGAGCCCTTGCTTGGCAAATCCTGGCCCTACCTGGCTTGCTGGGGACAACAGTTGTCAATGGCTGGCTCGCTGGCCAGGTGCTGGCTGAGACGAAGGCAGAAGAGTATTTAATTCCCTGATACCCCACGAGGCCTCAGGTGAGGGGTGTTGCGAGCCTGGCATGGAGCTGGCATCCAATAAATACTTCAGGAGCGAACTGTTCAACTAGCTGGTATAGCGGGTTGAACGGTGGCCTCCGGACAGATACGTCCACCTACACGTCCTGCGAGTCTGTGACTGTGGCCTTATTTGGGAAGAGGGTCTTTGTGGATGTGATGAAGCTCGGGATTGACATGACCCCATCCTGGACTCGGCGGGTGGGATCTCCATCCAATGACAAGCATCCTCATGAGAGACAGGAGGGGACAAGAAATAAACACAAGGGAGAGGAGGTGACGTGAAGGTGGAGGCCGAGGCTGGAGGGATGTGGCCGTGAGCCAGTGAAGCCTGGGGCTGCTGACAGCCACCCAAAACTGGGGGAGCTGCTGGAGGGAGTGTGGTCCTGCCAGCGCCCCGGCTTCAGACCTCTGGCCTCCAGAACCGCAAGAAAATGAATTCCTGTCGCTCTGAGCCGCCCCGTTTGTGGGACTTTGTTTTGACGGCCTCAAGAAACCAACAGAGTTGGTCATTTCAAGTCAAGGGAAAGCCAGTTCTGATGGTGACGGAAGCCACTAGGGACTAAAGAAAGCCTCCGGGTGGCACTGAGTCATTGGCTGTACCCGGGAGGGTCCAGCTCTAAGAGGGGCCCGGGCAAGTTAGAGCTGCTGAACCCAAACTAGAACTCAGACAGAAACGTCATTAGGCACGCCTGGGTGTTGGTGTTCCTTTGGTCTGTTTATTCGATGTTGTTATTTGTCCAGTACTAGTGAGCATCCCTGATGAAAACTTCCTCTCTATAATCAACAGGTCCCCACTGAGAGAAATGTCCTGCTTACAGGTCCTTCTCAGCGGGACACGCTCTTTATAGGCAGTTCCCGTGCCTCCCGGGGGGTCCCATTGTCAGGGGCAGGGCCCCTCTCAGCCACCAGCAGGTTCGTGTACTTCAGTCTCCCGGACAGCTGGTTGGGCGCCTGTGGCCCGGGAAGGTTCCTCACCTCCCTGCCCCGCGGCTCCTCCCGGAGACAGAGGGAGCAGCACCACCTGGCTTCTGAGACGTTTGGAACGAGATGGTTCAGACCAGGGCCTGGCCTTCCGCCCCGGTTCCTCGCCAGCTGGCCCGGCCAGCCCGCCCAAACGCTCACCGCCCAAGTCCACGCGTGAGGGCCCAGCCTCCGCCTCGGCCTTCCTCACTCACATCTGCTTTTTTGGACTGAGGGTTCTTCTGAGCAAATGGAAGCACAAGCCGGCTACAAAGAAGAGATGAAGAAACTGGGGGCGCTGCGTTAGCCTAGAAAGGAGAAGGCACAGGGCCTGTGAACGCAGCCTCGGGGGTGGGGAAGGGACCCCACAGATGACTGACTGGGCCTAGGCTGGGAGGCTCCTGACCCAGAGGGGCAGAGTCAAGAGACAGATTTGAGCCTCGTTTGTAAAGACGAACACGGTTGACTGGCAGAATGTGGTGCGTGTACCTGGACTGTCTTCCCGCCCTCTGCCCATTTCTGGGACAAGCACCCAGCCCAAAGCCTTCCCAGACGCTGACCAACCCGCCTTGGATGCCAGGAGTGAGGGTCACCACCTGACTTAGGGCCAACCAGCTCATTGGCTGGACAGTGCCCAATCAGGTGCTCTCCCTTGAGAATTTGTACTAAGAAACAGATTCCTCGGCTCGGGTGGGTGCTTGCAGGAGATGTTGCCAGTGCCTCACACATCACACATGTCTCCTCCACCTTCATCTCCCCACCCCCACGGAAGCAACGGGGCGTGCTCGCACTCTCCATCCGACGCCTTTCGTCTGGCAGTGGGAGTAGGCTTAGCC
Organism: Saccopteryx leptura; assembly: GCF_036850995.1. Classification (NCBI taxonomy): domain Eukaryota; kingdom Metazoa; phylum Chordata; class Mammalia; order Chiroptera; family Emballonuridae; genus Saccopteryx; species Saccopteryx leptura. The sequence continues at coordinate 12,101,824 of NC_089508.1, read as the reverse complement.
CATGCACAAGGCAAGCCAGTGGCCCCTTGGTGCACCAGCCTGTTGTGCCAATGGCCTGTACCAACACCCGAGCTGTGGCACGTGAAATGCTAGAAGCTACCGGGCTGCCAGTTGATAGCATCAGTGGGAAATTTGGGAAATTGTAGGTTAGGAGCATGGGAAACAGGAGTGGGAAGTAGATGCTGAGTTGTTCTATCCTGGAGCCGATAGGGAGGAGTCCGCGTGCCCTTTCTAGAGTAGTGTTGTCATTTACCAGAGGGCGTAACTCGACTTACCGTATTGCTCAGTAATGCCTTTGACGTTTTTCAAGAAACCCTGCCGGCCACAATGAGCTCAAAAACATTTGCATGCATATTTAATGAACACTTGAGCGCACGTTTCTGTTCCTCCAGAAAGTTGATGATGAACATGTACCCAGCACAAAATGCTGATGTTTACTAAGATGCCCCGGGGGCCATCGTCATGGACCGCAAGAGAGCCAGAAGACTCTGCTCTGCTGAGGAAGCATCAAATCCACGCAAAGGTAGTGGTTATTTTTAGGAAACGATGCCCAAAGAGGATGACAGCCTGCACAGCTATAGAAAAGTGCATTTACACACCACTCTGTGAACCAGGACTTTTTATTTCTATAAATGATTATTCTTTTTTTTTCTTTTTTCTTTTTTTATCCAGTGAGAGGAGGAGAGGCAAGAGAGACAGGACTTCTGCATGTGCCTCAACTGGGCCCCACCAGGCAAGCCCACTAGGGGGCGATGCTCTACCTATCTGGGGTGTTTCTCTATTGCTCAGCAACTGAGCTCTTCTCAGTGCCTGAGGCAGAGGCCATGGAGAGCCATCTTCAGCACCCAGGGCCAACTCACTCCAACCGAGCCATGGCTGCAGGAGGGGAACAGAAAGAGAGATAGAGAGAAGTGAGAGGGGAAGGGGTAGAGAAGCAGATGGGTGCTTTTCCTTTGTGCCCTGACCAGGAATCGATTCCAGGACATCTACACACCAGGCTGATGCTCTACCACTGAGCCAACCAGCCAGGTCCTCAAATGTTCTTTAAAATTTACCTTCCCATCTTTCGGGCAAAGGACTTAAATAGACATAATCTTCAAAGAAGATATACAAATGGCTATAAGGCATGTGAAAAGATGTTCAGTTGTCACTTTGATAAAAATCAAAACCACAATGAGATATCACCTCGTACCCATTGTTATCAAAACCCAGAAATCACATGTGTTGGCGAGGATGTGGAGAAACAAGAACCCTTTGCACTGCTGATGGGAATGGAAAATGGTGTACCGTTCCTCAAAAAGTTAAGCATAGAATTACCACATGATCCAGCAATTCCACTTTTAGGTATAAATCCCAGAGAGTTGAAATCCCGGACTCGAACACATGTTTATGTTCACGGTAGCATTATTCAAGATAGCCGAAAGGTGGGAACAAACTAAATGTTCATCAACAGATGAACAAAATGGAATATTATTTAGCTTAAAAGAGAATGAAATTCTGTCACACGCTACAATGTGGATAGACCTTGAGGATGTTATACCAAGTGAAATTAGCCAGACACACACAAAAAACTAAATATTGGCTGATTCTTCTCACATGAGTATCTGGAATAGTGCAGTTCAGAGAGAAAGAATAGAATAATGTAGAGCAGAAAAGAATACTGGTTACCAGCAGCTGGAGGGAGAGAGAGATGGGAATTTATGGTTAATGGGGACAGAGTGTCAGTTGGGGAAAATGAAAAGTTCTAGCGATGGATGGTGGTGATGGTTGTGTGATGATGTTAATGTACTTAACATGAAACTGTACACATAAAAATGGTTAAAATGGTAAATTCATGTTATGTATATTTTACCGCAATAAAAAATTAATCTTGCTCATCTTTGATTCCAAGTTTTCTTGTATATGTACAGAGAGAAGTGGTAACCTGATGCGTGGGCACCATTGGCAGAACAATTTTGCAAACAGTTCGATGATGCCAATTTGATCTGATGTTTTAAGTAGAGCAGTTAACTCCAAGGAGGATTTTTTCCCCTCAACCAATTCACGGAATCAAAATAAAGCTTTAGGAAGTTTATTCTGGCGAAGGTAAAACATCCAAAATTAACGTAAACATTACTGTAAATTTAGTTAAACTATCTGGCATTGATGATAAAATTCTTGTGGTCTCAATACAAATATATATTTTGGTGAAACACAATTTCATGATAAAAATGAAATGTTTATTAAATTAAACTTCTGTGAAACTATTTTTTCTTTCTTTTCTTAAACTGATGTTTAGAGAGAGGACGGGGGGAGGGGACATCAATTTATTGTCTCACTTATTTATGCATTCATTATTCGCTTCCCTTATGTGCCCTGATCGGGGATCAAACCCACAACCTTTGGCGTACCAACTAGCTCTAACCAACTGAGCGACCTGACCAGGGCTGGAACTATCTTCAGTGGACAAATCAGTGCAAGAGTCTGGGTCCCTGAGTGATGGTGCCAAAGGATTTGTGCCCGTATATACTGCATGTAACACATATTACTAGGTAGGGCTTTATGCACCAAACCATATCGACTGTACTCTGGGGGATTAAAAATATTTTCCAGGGAAAATTTTGTCTCCACTGGCATTTCACCTAATGTGCTGGCTTCAGAACATGCTCTGAGCAACAGTACAGCACCAGGCTAGTGGAGGCAAGCAGAGAGCAGCAGCCTGCGTGATCTCCGAGAGCTGAGGTTCACCAGAGTGAGAGCGCTAGGCTGGGGAGTTCTGCAAACTTCTGCTGCTGCAGACTTGGGCCACTTCACAGCCAGAACCGGCCATTGCTCTCTGTAATTCCCGAAGTCCAGCTCTTCAGCGTGTCCTGAGTTACCCCGATTCCTGAAACGAATTCTGTGCCTAGCAACTAAAGAGGCGGACAGCACGGAGTCCAAGAAGCAGGCTAAGTTGGAAAAAGGCCCTTGCCCCAGGAGAGAAGCGACTGGTGGCTGGCAGGCATCCTGATGTCTGCAGTGGCTGTTGGGTGCCCAAGGGAAGGTGAGCAGACTGCTTACAGCACTGGCAGGGCCCTACTAAGTTTTAAACGTATAAATGTACATTAATATCAGAATCTGTTACACCGGAGAAGGAGGGCAGTAATTAAGATGGGAACTACACTACGAACTCAAGCAAGCAGATAACTTGACTTCTCCATGCCTTAGTCTTCTCCTCTGCAAAATGGGAATCCTTCTAACGTAAGTGGTGGTCGTGAGAATAAGATGGTATAGATTCACAGAGAAATGCATCGAAGAGTACACAGTGTAGTTCAAAATTCAAGGGTTTTACCCAAGTTGATTTACACAGGAGCTTACTTAGACACACACCTAGTGGCAAGACAGGGCTTTCAGTATTTAAGGATGAGGTGGACCAGGCCTTCCTGTCTCGTGCAGGGTTGGCCAGTCTGTTTGGGATGCATACAGAACCCCTGTTCTGAATTTGTCATTTAATAGAAAACGGAGACTTGCTAGAAGGGGTTAACGCAAATGAGAAAAATTAATTATCAACCTCTCATTATAATTGCCTTTGTTTCTCAGAATTAATGAATCCTAGGTCATAAAAATAATACAATGATCTCAGAGTTTAAAATGTGGGTATTAGTTAGTGCAAAGACTACATCTCGAGTGTTCCTTCATTGTCGACCTGGCTGGGAAGACGAAGGGCCTGGGTTTCAGGTGGCGTATTTGGGATCGAGAGAGTTTGGTCTGTGTGCTCCAGGCTCTGCCTCCCAAGATAACATTCAATTCAACACAGTAGATATTAATGACGGAGTTGCTATCTTTTGCTCCAGAGCTGGAGGGACACAGGTGAATGAGCGGTTTCCTCACCCTCACGTTGCACATATGCTCCTGGAGGTCAGCCCCAGACTTCCCTGGGGTTGGAAGATGTGTGGCCCAAACCTGCAGATGTCCACACCCAGCATGCTTCAGAACGCATCCTGGCCAGGGGGTTCCATGGAGTGAGCACCAGCAGAGGTGGGCATGCCTCAAATAGCTACAGAACTCTCGGGTCCTCCACCCCCAACCCCCCTTTATTTTAAGTTTTTTAATATTTTAAGTAGAATACCCAAAGCTATTCTACCCTCTGTTCCCTTAAGGATCTCTCGAATCAAGAGTCTGCTATTTAAAATGACAGCCACTCAACACGTTCGAAGGGCAGACATCTGAAATTAGAACAGCCAAAGATCAGGAAAGCAGAAGCTGATATTTGGTGTGTTTTCACGTTGGGGTTGCGTTTTAAGAAGTTATGCTCATCTGCATGGTGGTTGAAGATTTTTTTTTTGACAACCATCCAAGCCCCAAACCAATTTTCAGCGTGAGTACTCTCCATGATTCTGCTCCAGATACTGAACAGATGGCTAGATCTGAGCACCAGAAACCTCGCCCGGCTCAGAAATACAATAAGCAGGACTCACCCCAAAGTATAAGCACGCGATTTTTAAAGAATTTTATCCCTCTAAGGATCACAAAATACTTGCCCTGAGCCGTCTGCGGGTGCGAGTGTCTTTAGGGACTTGGCAGTCTCCCCTCGGCCAGATGACAGGCCAGCCAATCCCACGGGTTCGCGCCCAGAGTCTGGTTCCCAGAGGGGTCTCGGAGCGCAGGCTGGACAGGCTGAGGGTTCGGTTTTGTCCTTTGCGGAGGGAAAGAGGGGTCTGCATTTCTGCTGTTAGCCCCGAGAGGCAGAGAACTTCAGAGAGAGGCGACAGCTTCTGCTTGGGCCACTGACCCCTCTTTATTTTCCATTTTCAGAACTTTTTCATCCTCCCCAGACTGAAATTCTGTTCCCATTAAACAGTAGCTCTCCATTCTTCCCCCACCCCCATCCCTGGCAACCAACATTCTAAAATTTGTTTCTATGATTTTAATTACGAGGTCCCTCATATCAGTGGACCCTACAGGATTTGTCCTTTTCGTGACTGGCTTGTTTTACTTAGCATGACATCCTCTCGGCTCACCCGTGTTGTAGCATGTGACAGGATTTCCTCCCTTTTCCAGGCTGCGTAGTATTCCAATGTGTGTCTATATCACAGTTTGTTTCTCCACTCATCCACCGAGGGACAAACATTTGGATTGTTCCCCCGTTTTTGGAAAAGTCTGCTATGAGCATGAGTGTACAAATACCTGTGTGAGTCCCTGCTTTCTGTTCTGTTGGTATACATGCCCAGAAGTGGGGTTTCTAGATCATACGGTAATTTTATGTTGATTTTTTTGAGGAATTGCCATAATGTTTTTCACACTGACCACACCATTTTGCATTCCCACCAGCAGAACACAAGGGTTCCAATTTCTTCACATTCTCAACAATATTTGTTTTATATCTATATATCTATATATCCCTATTTTTATAGGTATAAGGTAGTATCTCACTATCATTTGTAATTTTTTATTATTTTATTTCATTTTTAAATTTAAGTATAGTTGGTATACAATATTATACTGGCGATACATCTTCAGGCGTACCATATAGTGATTCGACACTTCTTGTTTCACCGTTGCTTTAATTTGCATTTCCCCAACGATCAGTGAGGCTGAGCATGCACATAGTAACAGGCCCTCTGTATGTCTTCTTTGGAGTACTTTCAAGTACTTCGCCTGTTTTTTAAATTGAGCTTTTTTTTTTTCCTTGTTGACTCAACACCTCTTTTTATATGTGTCACAAAATGGGTCATAGAAAGACTACACTTATCCAAAGCCACCGAGCTGGATGGTGGCTGAGTCCGAGTCAGACCTAGGGGTCCTGCTTTATTCCTTCCTGAGGAGGAAACTGAGGTGCGGAGGCAAGGAGACCCACCCTACTACTCAGGGCGGCAGCCGATAGGGCACAGCCCACAGTTCACCAGTGGCAGATCCACTGGCAACACCAGGACTGAATCCTGCCTCTGTCCCCGAAATCTGTGTGGTGAAGTACTAACCCCCCACTAGGTGACTGCATTTGGAGACAGGCACTTTAAGGAAGTAATTAAAGTAAAAAGGTCATATGGGTGGGCCTTCATGTAACAGAACTGGCGTCCTTGTAAGAAGGAGATGGAACAGCAGGCTCTCCTTGTGTCTCTCCGTGCACACACAGGAGCCTAGATGAGGACAGAGTGGGAAGACGGCTGTCTGGCCTCACTGTAAACCCTGCCAGGACCCTGATTTCAGACGTCTCACCTCCAGAACGGTGGGAAAATGAGCTTCTGTTGTTGAGAAGGCGCAGTCTGTGGTGTCCTGTTACGGTAGCCCTGCTGGCTAACACACCCGGACTCAGAGTCACCAGAGGGAGAAGACCCAGAGAGAAGAGCCAGGGTGGGTGCGGGTGGTTCAATTGGCCGGCTGGGTCTCACAACGGGTGCAGCCACATCAAACTTTTCTGGCATCTTATAGACTTCACCCTGCTGTCCGAGGAATCTCCTGGCAGAGCACGGTTTCCTGAGGTGGAGATAAAGAGCCTCCCTAAGCCTGCTAAAACAATCCCGAAGGCCTCCTGGGTACCAAATGGCTCTCACCAAAAAGGATTCTGATGACTTACAGGCCCAGACATGTGCATATTAGATTTCCCGCCAAGTGCATATGCTTTTACCGCCCATACTGAACTTGAATTTCCCTTCTACCCTACTCTCCCCTGTGGTCCCTGCTGTGGGTGTTTTTTTCCCCCTTCAGCCATTTCTGATGTCTATGTCAGCCTTCCCCCTCCCTGTCCACCAGATTACCTGCCAGATCCCTCTCAGGCCACCTTATTTCTATAAGATCTAGTTATACAGTGGTACCTTGACACACGAGCACTTTAAATCACAAGCAATTTGAGAGACGGGCAATCACTCGTGGGATTTTTTGCTTTAAGTCACAAGCGGATATTTGAATGATGAGCTTCCGCCGCCCCCCACAGGATGGGCTGCCGAACGTTCTGAAAGAGAGGAGGAAACAAACTTGCATGGAAAGGTTTTTGTTGAAACAACTTCTATGAGAAAGCGAGGAAAGTGTGATGAAAAAGCCAAAAGTCAGTGAAGAAAATGATGATGATTAAGCAAAGTAAAAAAAAATCACAATTAAGTTTAGCAATAAAGTTACATATTATACATAGTGTGTAAGTTCAATTTTGCAATTAAATGTAGCATTAAGTGTGTAGAGAGTAAGTTATGTTAAGCAATAGCGCATGAAATGAAAAGCTCCTCTGCCAGTCTCCTCCCCCTCTGCCAGCATCTTCGCCTGACCTTGAAGGTAAATACACTTCATAAACCAGTTTACTTCTTTACACTCTCTTATTATGTATGTGTGTGTGTGTGTGTGTGTGTGTGCATATATATATATATGTATTTGTTATTTACAAAGTATATTTTCTTATTTAAAAGCATATAAAACAAAAAATTTGTGTGGTTTTTGGGGGCTGGAACAGGTTAATTGCATTCCCATTAATTTAAATGGGGAAATTAAATTTGAGACATGAGCAAATTGAGTTACGAGCTCAGCCATGAAACGAATTAAACTCGTGTGTCAAGGTACCACTGTACTTCAGATGGTCTTGACCTTAAGACAGAAGGGATCTAGCCGACAAGGGCCAATGGGAAGAGGCAGAAGCTATGAGCAGCTGTGGATAAGGCATTGGCAGGGGGGGAGCAGGGTGGCCACTGGGCTGCTCTTAAGGATGGGCCTAGTGTGGAACCTAGAATGCCAAGTTGGGAAACTGAGGCAAACCTTACCCAGTACGAATGGATTATTTGCCCACCATGGTTGGACCAGACTGGTGTCTGCGGATGATTAATCTTCAGAGCTACTGACTTCCTCCTCTCTGCCTCTCATTCTTTGCTCTTTTTTCTCTATTTTGTTTCCTGAGCTCACCTCGCCCCACCCAGTCAGTCTCTCTGTTCCATGCTAAGTAATCTTTCATTGCTCTTGGCTTCATGTGCTCACTGGATACTCTCTCGGGGTAACATCCGAGTCCCGGGCTTCTCTCAGGTCAAGGGCAGGATCCCAGCAGGCGTTAGGGGTCATCTGAGGCTCACCCATCTCAGAGAGAACTCCGTCCCATGCCCCAGAGGCTCTGCAGGTGGTACCTGTCGTCAGGGGGTGGGAGGGTTGGGAGTTCTAGATGGAAGGTCTAAGGAAGTGGTAAAGTTGGAATTTCCACTCAGAAATCAAGACTCCAAACTTAGTGCTCGCTCTACTCCAGCACTTCTCAGAGTCTAAGGTGTCTCTGAATCTTCTCAAGTCATAGAATCGTAGTTTCTGCATTGATAACAAGTTCTCATGTGATATGGATGCTGTTGTTCATGTTCTTCAAATAGCAAAGCGCTCCTGCCTCACATTAAGGGAGGGATATGTGTACCGGAATTGCAGTTACCACAGAAGGCTGGAACATTCTGAGTGCCATGGGCCTGAGCCACAGACCCCTTCCTCCCCCGCATCTCATCAGGCTTGGCTCTGTAGCCCCGAGGTTCCCAACCCGAGTGTGCGGTGGCGTACTCCCAGATGTCCTGATTCGATAGGTCTGGGCTGGGGCCCACAACTCTGCAGTTCTCCTAAGTTTCCAAGTGCTGCTGCTGCTGCTGGTCTGGGGACCAGACTTGGAAACCACTGTTGCCGAGTCACTGCACGCCAGAGTATCACGTGGGCCCTCTAACGGAGCGTCAGACGTCCTTGGGTTCGAACCTGACTCTGCCCCTTTGGAACAGTGTGACAGTGGGTAAGTCACTCCTCTTCTCGGAGATCCAGGTTTCCCACCTACGGAACAGTGATGATGCAGGTACCTCACTGCGCCGGGCTGCTGAGCGGGCGAGAGGGAACGTCTGCACGCGCCTCGGGCTGCTGAGCGGGCGAGAGGGAACGTCTGCACGCGCCTCGGGCTGCTGAGCGGGCGAGAGGGAACGTCTGCACGCGCCTCGGGCTGCTGAGCGGGCGAGAGGGAACGTCTGCACGCGCCTTCACGTGCGTTTGTCCGTAACCAAGTTCCCAGTCTGCGTCCCGGGCTGTCTGCTGCTGCCACCGTAGATAAAGGGTTGTTTCAGTCAATTGGTCAGTTGCTTGACTTACCCTTTCCACGGAATTGAGTAAATTAACCAAAGGCATTAGTGTATTTTTTTTTTCCCCAGGACACTGTTTGGGAAGGTGAGGTCAAGAAGACCTATCTCTGAAACATCTGGGGTGGGGTTCCTTACACTTGAACTGTATACAGCTTCCTTGGGGATCTTGTTCAAATGCCCATTTTTATACAGCAGGTCTGGAATAATGTGTGAGAATTTGCAATTCTAACAAGTCCCCAGGTCATGCTGATACGTTCCTGGGCAGAACCCTAGCCAAGTAGTAGGAATAGGTTCACTACCATAGGAGCTGTGGTCCCGACTACACTTTGAGTAGCAAGAGTTCTAGAATGTTAACACGTAGATTCTTTGGCCCTGCCCAGACCTACTCGATACAATTTCCTCAGGTGACCCTTTGGTAAATTGAAGTTTGAAAGCTGTGAGGCCAACCTTAGTCTTTTGTCTTTTAGATTTCAGCTATAGGCCAAATGGTGGGAGAGGTCACCACCTCACCCCAACCTGGCCCCTTGTCGTGGGGACGCGGAGGGACACAGAGGGGCCTCCGAGGCCCACTGCTGCCACACACTGACTGGGCGATGCTGGGAAATTCACTTCACTTACAGCTCATTCTTCTGAAATAGCTGCTCACCTGTGGAATGGGAAGAAAAACAGTATCTGTCCATCATGAGTCTGGATTGACCCACTGGTTCTGGAAGCAATTTGGAAATTGTAAATTTGAAAATGCAAGGGATTATTACAAAAACAAAACAAAACAAAACAGAAAAGCTTAGGGAAAAAACTTTCTGTGTCAATTTATGAAAAACTAATTTGATGTCAGCCTTGGCCCTAGGCACAGTAGGATAAATGCAGGGAATAATAAAAACAGTAATATATATTGGTGTTGGTTCTAACTTAATCCATCCATAAATTTACAAAACTTTTGAGTTTTGACCACCTCCAAAGAAAGCCAACCGGGTAAACAAAAGTTGTTTAAATTGTTAAATATACATTAGCACGAGCAACAGCTGATGAGTAATATATAAAAGCACTAGGCTTGCCTGACCTGTGGTGGCGCAGTGGATAGAGCGTTGACCTGGAGCACTGAGGTTGCTGGTTCGAGACCCTGGGCTTGCCTGGTCAAGGTACATACAACAAGTAATCAATGAACAACTAAAGTGAAGCAACTATAAGTTGAAACTTCTTGTCCTCCCCTCTCCTCTCTCTGTAAAATCAATAAATAAAATCTTTAAAAATTTTTTTAAAAAGCGCTAGTTCTCTCCAATTTAAGAATCAGTAGGATTTTAAAAGCAAGGGAGTTGTTTCAAATTTAGCTCGTTTCACAGCACCACTGATGCAACCCATGAAGTGAACATTGCGTGAGTTCCTGAGCTAGCGCACAGGTCCATTTACCTCTCAACATAGCTGAAGTCCAGCAGTAATAAAAGGCGATAGCAATAATGTGTGAAGAGCGTTATGGCTTACAAAGCATTTCTATATTCACTAATTTTTACTTCCCATTTTAACGATGAAGAAACTGAGGCTTAGAGAGTTTAAGAGAGTGAAGATTAGAGAAGCAGTGAGTAACAGGGCAAGAGCTTGCCTCTGGTCTGCTGATTTTAAAACCGTGCATAACTCTGGCCTTCTAGAAGCAGTCCCGGTCAGCAGAGTTCTGAGGGCTCTATGTTGGGTCACCACACGCATACCTATTTCTGCAGCCACCAGATCTGGGACTCACCTGCACCTGCCTTATCTCCCACATCCCAGTGGGGGGGCGTTCATCAAGACAGGCCAAGGGTAGAAGTATTTGTTATTCAAGAGAGAGAAACTGCCTTAGTGGTTTTTGAGGGCTACATTTTGTCTCTTAGGCACCTAGTGATACTTGTATTTCAAGGGGTCTGTCTGTAATGGGAAGCAAAGTTACTGTTTCTAGTTTAAGCCAGAAAACAAATGTGTTGCTTAGGATTCATTCTGGCTGCTAATGACTGAGACTTGAAATAACATCCGCCACTGTAAGTTGCAGGATTGTTTCTTTTCTCGCCTAAACTCGGAAGGTAGGCAATACAGGGTTGGTATGGTAGTTTTGCCAGCTCCTATGCAAAGTGCTTGGCATGTAGACTAATTATACTGTAGCTATTCTAACAATACACGGTCTGGCATGGTTCTGAACACGTAGGGTTCAATAAAAATTAGTCAGCACTCTATTTCCTTATACTGTAGGTGGTCAACTCCTTCCCCCTGTTAGGTCCGGGCTGTGACACAGCAGGTGGAGCCAGGTGGGGCAAACTCTTCGTCATCAGCTATGAACGGATATGCCCCTAGAGGTCCCTTTCCACTTTTCAGTCTTGCTTCCCTTTTAGGACCGTGACCAGCAAGATGCCAGGCTCGGGGCAGCCGCCATCAATCAATGATTTGGGTTCAGACTGGGACTCAGGAACACCATGTCAGCTAGAACCATCTGCTCATTATGGCCTCTGACTCATCCGAAACGGTCCCTGGGTTTCCTGGGTTACCCACTCCCCTCCTCCACCCCCCGCTGGCCCGAATCCTGGCAACAGTTGACGCAGAGGTCTTCATTATTATTAGACTCATGGATGGTTAGGATGACTTTTGCTTTTATGTTTTTAAAGCAGGAAATCAGCTCTCAGCCAAGTCTAGGAATTCATCTTGTTAAATGAGTTGAACTAAGGAAAAGGAGAACAAAAAACATTCCCAAAGAAATGAAATGAACAGGCCAAGTCAAGAGACGGGCTTCCTTCCATGTCAGTAAAATGCGGGAGGTCATCATACCGTACCCCTGCTCTGCCACCTCCCCCCCGCCCCATGACCCAGGCCCCCAGGCAGGAAGAGGAGTCCGGGCTTTATTTCCCACCAAGGACACCTGACCATCTGGGGATCAGACTCAATGGGGCAACTCAGGCAAGTGTCAGGCTGGCCAGAGTCTGCGGCTCTTCTTCCCTGGTGCCTCCGGCCTCAGAGGGGCTTTGCTCCGAGAAGTTTCTGAGCAGCCGGAGGAAGGCGGTGGTCTGGGCAGGGAGGCCCAGAGGGGGCTCGGGAAAGCTCCCCAGCCAGCCTTCCTAAGGAAACTGCTCCCGGGGGGGGGGGGTTGTTGTTTCCCCGCCCCCGCCCCCGCCACAAGGTCCTTGCTTAACCGTGGGGTCCCCTTCTTCAGTTCTGCGGAGGTAACCTCGGTCCCCCCCGTCCTGTGAGCCCAGCTTCCTTCCTCTGAGTGACTGGGAGGGAGGTCGAGGCCCCGAGGGAGCAAGGTTTTCTGCCAGTAACCCAAACGCAAACACTTTTTGAAGTAAATCCACCCCTGTTGGAAAATTCTAGCAAACCGTCAGATTCTGTGCTACGCACACATCTTCTATAAAGGTGAAAATTAAATGACACTTTGGGAGACAGGGCCTTGGGGTGTCTTGCACCACAGCCCGGGTGAGCTTATGAGTTCCTTTTTGTTATATAAAATCCTCGTTCGTCAAGATTGATTTTTCCTGCCCTTGGTTCTCCATTCAAATGTTCAACGCAAATCCAGTTACAGATGACAATATCTTTTTGAAACTGTGATGGTGAGAGACCCTTGGGAACATTTCATCTGTAAGGGATGGTAAATGGACTATCATGGTAAGATCGTCTTTACTACCAGCTTATAATGTATAAACTGTCACTGACAATCTATTTAATTTGTGTATCAGTCATCGATGGCTGCATAACACAACACCCCCCCCCCCCAAAGTAGCGGCTTAAAACAACATTTATCATCTCAGAGTTTCTGTAGGTGGAAGTGAGGAGAGGCTTAGCTCAGGGCTTCCAGCTCACGGTCTCTCGGGGTTTCAGTTAAGCTGCCGGCCGGGGCTGTAGCCATCTGAAGGCTCGACTGAGGCGAGGGATCTGCTTCCACGCTCACGTCCACGGTTGTTGGCAGTCCTCCGTGCCTCACCAAGTGGGCCTCTCCACAGTGCTGCCTCGGGATGTGACATTGGCTTCCCCAGAGTGGGTCATGGGTCATCTGAGAGAGACTGAGGCCCACGGCAGACTCCACACTCTTTCCATAACCCAATCCTGAAAGTGGTAACCCTTAAGAGCTGCCATATTTTTTGTTAAGAGCAAGTCACTCCATCCAGCCCACACTCCAGGGAAGGGGCGGAAACCAGGAGGCAGTGACCACTGAGGGCCACGTCAAAGGCTGCCGTCTATAGTTTCTACCTTTTTCTATTTTCTTTTTATTTATTTATTTATTTAAAAAATTTTATTTTTCTTAAGTGAGAAGTAGGGAGGCAATGAGACAGACTCCCTCATGTGCCCGGACCAGGATCCACTAGGCAAGCTCCCAAAAGGGCAACGCTTTGCCTATCTGGGTACTGCTTTGTTGTTCGACAACTGAGTTATTTTAGTGCCTGAGGTGAGGCCATGGAGCCATCCTCAGCACCTAGGGCCAAATTGCTCCAAACATCCCTGCAGGAATGGGGGGGGAGAGAGATTGAGAGAGAGGAAGGGGAGAGAGAGGGGTGGAGAAGCAGATTGTTGCTTCTTCTGTGTGCCCTGACTGGGAATTGAACTCGAGACATCCATATACCAGGCCGACGCTCTACCACTGAGCCAACCGGCCAGGGCCTCTTTATCTATTTTTAAAGTGTCACAAATACCTCAGGGATGTCTTTGGCTTAATTGTTACCCCCGTGTTCCTACACTTTTTTTCTTTAAGGCTAGAAGTTCCTCAACCACAAACTCTCCTTCAGGGGAGTTCTCAGGAGCCTAAGTCTTGGTGTTGGAGAGGAAATTCCATCCACTGGTTACGGAGTCTTTATCTTCCATGATTTGGGGACAAACATTCCACAAAGAGGATTTTTCAGACTGCTGAGGGTTTTTTCCTGGAAGCACCCAATTTCTTTCCACACTGTACAGAAGACCCATGCTTTTCTGACATATACTGTACTTCCCAAGACCATTGAGAACACCTAGATCAGGAAAGAAAGATGTGTACGCACGGCTGGGTTACTCAGGAACCGGAAGCTCATGATGTCGCCTGTTTCTCGTCAAGTTCCCCATCTATTTGCTAAAATCTCTTACGTGCTTAACAATTTTTTGCTGGTTAGAGAAACTGCTGAAAGCGATTCAAGAATCAATTTCTCTCATTTCTAAAGGACTTGACTATGTCCTAGCGAAGCACCATCATTGAATTAAACCTTTTATTAAAAAAAAAAGTTTGATGTTCTATTCCAAGCTAAACTGTCATTCGAGTACATAGGCAACGAAGACTTCCTGTGTGTTCAAATGGTGGGATATTAAAAGATAAACCTAGGCCCACCAAGACATGACTGGAAAAGCTGCCATAACGGGCCGGTGGAGAGCCTTGGACTGATAGCCCCGTGGGCCGAGACAGAACACGGGCGGTACCTGCGAGGAAAGAGTAGATTCTCACTGGTCTAGAAATGATGCAACTGACAAAAATTCAGGTGCGAAGGGGGGACGAAGTTAGGGTAAGGTGGAAAGGTGCTGTGGCACAAACGAAACACTTCATCCTGTAGCTCACTCCAAACGTCTATTTCCTGCAAGAGAAGCACCCCTTCCTTCGCTGTCCTCTCTTTCCCTTCGCTTCTGTTACAGCTCTCGACAGGAGCTTCCCCTGGAGGCTGGCTCTCCGACGCAGTGGGCGCGGTCGACGTGCGGGGAGGAGCCGGGGCGGCGGTCTCGGCTTCACCGCTTACTGGATAGATGACTTTAAGCAAGTTGCTGGACCTCCCTGGCTTCAGTTTCCTGGTCTGTAAAATGGGGCTTACTGTGGTTCTACTCACAAGGCTGCTTTGACGATTAAACGGAACAGTCCTCATAAAGCTTTTAAGAAAAATGCCTGGAACATAGCAGGTGCTCAATAAACAGAGGTGAGGAGCACCGGGAATGGGGATCATGGCCAATAACAAGGCCATGTTGGAGGCGGACTCTGGCCATTGACAGGTGTTCTCACGGGGGGGGGGGGGCGGTATTGTGTCCAAATTTTGTCCCAACTAAAGAGAAAATCACTGCATATCCAACCTCGAGGGTTGCTCGTGAATACAGTTGATGCCAGGTATCTCCTCTGCGGGGTACTGCCTGCTGCAGCAAAGAGAGCCAGGAGCCTGAAGTGACCTTTAATTGGGATTGCCATTCCTCATCAGGAACCAGGACCGCCTCGCAGGAGAGTCCTCCCACATCTCAGAGGTGTGTGTTTGGGGCGGCTAGCCCTGGAACCGAAGGCCTGGACGCTGTGGTGCTCTGAGTGTGGACGGTTGCGTTTCAGTTTTCTGCCTTCTCTCCCTGTGCCAGCGGCTGCTTGCTGTGACTGCCAGCGAGCCCGCTCCCAGCAGCGCCCACCCCCTGCTTCCACGCTGGGAAACCCGAGGGCAAGCTTATGAGCGTTTCCGGTAAACGGCAAGGCTTTGAGTGAGACCCCGAGGGCTGGGCCATGAGCAGAGCCCCGGTGGAGGCTGTGTACTCTGGAAAAGACAGCAGTGGGCAAGGAGTCGACCCGGTCCAAACCACCAATTTTTTTTTTTTTAAAGTTTTAATTAAAAAAAATTATTGTACAATACATTTGGCTCTTTTTCCTTTTAGGGTACAGTTCTCTAAATTTGAACACATATATAGATCTGGTTAACCACCCCCATAGCCAGGATGCAGAACAGTTTTAAGGCCCCAGAAGACACCCTCTCCCTCACCCAGAACAACCACTGACCTGTTCTCCGTCACTGCCGTTCTGGTTTCTTTGAGAATGTCGTGTAGATGAAATCACACAGCGTGCGACCCCTCGAGACTGGCCTCCCTCCTTCAGCATCACGTCTGTGAGGTTCACCCACCTTGTTGCGTCTGTCAAGCGTTCACTCCTTTCTACCACTGAGTAGAATTCCATTAGGTTGTGTGACTGACTCTCCCCCTGGCGAGGGCCCTGGGGTTTCCCAGCGTTGGGCGATCACAAGCAAAGCAGCTGTTCCCGTTTGTGTCCAGGTTTTTGTGTGAACATTGGTTTTCATTTCTCTAAGGTACATATCCAGGAGTGAAGCTGCTGGGTCGCATGGAAAGCACATGTTTGGTTTTATGAGGAACTGCTAAAGCATTTCCCAGAGTGGCTGTGGTCTTTTGCATTCGCACCGGAAATGTTCCAGTTGTCCTGCATCCTTGTCAGCCCTTGGTATTGTCTGTCTCTTTAAAATTATAGCCATCCAACGAACTAAAAAAAATAATCCCCTTCACGATTGCAACAAAAAAAATAAAATACCTAGGAATAAACATAACAAAGAATGTAAAGGACCTATATAATGAAAATTACAAAGCATTGTTAAGGGAAATCGAAAAAGATACAATGAGATGGAAAAATATTCCTTGTTCTTGGATAGGAAGAATAAATATAATCAAAATGGCCATATTACCCAAAGCAATATACAAATTTAATGCAATTCCCATCAAAATCCCTATGAGATTTTTTAAAGAAATGGAACAAAAAATCATCAGATTTATATGGAACTATAAAAAACCCCGAATAGCCAAAACAATCCTAAGGAAAAAGAATGAAGCTGGGGGCATTACAATACCTGACTTTAAACTATATTATAGGGCCACAATAATCAAAACAGCATGGTATTGGCAGAAAAATAGACACTCAGACCAATGGAACAGAATAGAAAGCCCAGAAATAAAACCACATATATATGGTCAAATAATCTTTGATAAAGGGGCCAACAACACACAATGGAGAAAAGAAAGCCTCTTCAACAAATGGTGTTGGGAAAACTGGAAAGCCACATGCAAAAGAATGAAACTCGACTACAGCCTGTCCCCGTGTACTAAAATTAATTCAAAATGGATCAAAGACCTAAATATAAGACCTGAAACAATAAAGTACATAGAAGAAGACATAGGTACTAAACTCATGGACCTGGGTTTTAAAGAACATTTTATGAACTTGACTCCAATGGCAAGAGAAGTGAAGGCAAAGATAAATGAATGGGACTACATCAGAATAAAAAGTTTTTGCTCAGCAAGAGAAACTGATATAAAAATAAACAGACAGCCAACTAAATGGGAAATGATATTTTCAAACAACAGCTCAGATAAGGGCCTAATTTCCAAAATTTACAAAGAACTCATAAAACTCAACAACAAACAAACAAACAATCCAATAAAAAAATGGGAAGAAGACATGAATAGACACTTCTCCCAGGAAGAGATACAAATGGCCAACAGATATATGAAAAAATGCTCAGCTTCATTAGTTATTAGGGAAATGCAAATCAAAACTACAATGAGATACCACCTCACCCCTGTTAGATTAGCTATGATCAACAAGACGGGTAATAGCAAATGTTGGAGAGGCTGTGGAGAAAAAGGAACCCTCATTCACTGTTGGTGGGACTGTAAAGTAGTACAACCATTATGGAGGAAAGTATGGTGGTTCCTCAAAAAACTGCAAATAGAACTACCTTATGACCCAGCAATCCCTCTACTGGGTATATACCCCAAAACCTCAGAAACATTGATACGTGAAGACACATGTAGCCCCATGTTCATTGCAGCACTGTTCACAGTGGCCAAGACATGGAAACAACCAAAAAGCCCTTCAATAGAAGACTGGATAAAGAAGATGTGGCACATATACACTATGGAATACTACTCAGCCATAAGAAACGATGACATCAGATCATTTACAGCAAAATGGTGGGATCTTGATAACATTATAAGGAGTGAAATAAGTAAATCAGAAAAAAACAAGAACTACATGATTCCATACATTGGTGGAACATAAAAATGAGACTAAGAGACATGGACAAGAGTGTGGTGGTTACCAGGGGTGGGGGGAGGGAGGACAGGGGGAGAGTTAGGGGGAGGGGGAGGGGCACAGAGAACTAGATAGAGGGTGGCGAAGGACAATCTGACTTTGGGCGAGGGGTATGCAACATAATTTAATGACAAAATAACCTAGACATGTTTTCTTTGAATATATGTACCCTGATTTATTAATGTCATCTCATTACCATTAATAAAAATTTATTAAAAAAAAAAAAAAAATTATAGCCATCCTACCGACTGAATTGGAACGTCACTGTGGTTTTGATTTGCATTTTCCTAATGGCTAAGGATGTAGACCATTTCTTATGGGTTTATTTTTTGTTTGTTTGTTGTTGCCATTTTTATATCCTCCTTGTTGTAGTGCCTATTCGAGTCCTTTGTCATTTTTTAAAGGCTGATTTTCTTATTGTTGAGTTTTAAGACTTTTTTTTTTAATATCTTTTGATGTCAGTTCTTGGTTAGATCTGAAATCCGTGAATGCTTAAGCAAATTATGGAAGTAGCTGAGCCTTCCCGGTGGGAAACGTGGTTTTCTCCACCTGCTTCCCAGTGCTGCTCTGAGGGTCAGACAGAGGCAAACGAAACACTGGAAACTGGGAAGGGACCATCACTGCCGTTTGGATGACCCAGGTTCTTCTGCGAATGGTCTACGGCTAATGAGTATTTCTTTATTTGTATTCTATTATAATATAATATCTCTTTATTTGTATAATCTGTCAAGTTTGTACTTGACCAATTAAGAAATTTCAAGTTAAAGGGGAAATGTGTGAAGAAATGTGGGTTTTCTTTTTGGCTGACAAGCTGAGCTCTTGTTTCAGCCGTAACCTGGAGCACGATTTCTCCTCCGAGGGCCCTTGAAGTCTCAGCCAGGAAGGTGCTAGAGTCAGATGGTGGCTGAGCAGCCAGAGTTAGAAGCTCCTCTGCATACACTCTGCCCCTGGTGACCACGGGCAGAGCCCCCGTCCTCCTGTTGACATGTCACAACTGAGGAGTAAAGAGAGATGAGCTAGGAAGAATGTGCCTCCTTCCCAAGTGAAAGGACCTACCCCCCGCCCCAGCCGCCAGTTTCCATTGCTTTGCAGGGTCTCTTGTGAGTGAGCCCAAGCTTGAGGGTGGCTAGGAGGAGGCCGCGGAGGCGGTATGTGTATACCTGTATCCTAGGAGTGCTTGCCCATGTTCTAGTGTGATCACCCACATCCCATGGCATTCACTGTATCCAGGTAGTGCTTACCTGTGTTCCACCAGTGGGCATAGTGACGGCCTGCCACTGGCCATCTGACCCTCCCACAGCACGTACTAGAACTTCAGCTTGAAGAACTAACTTCAGCTCCCGGGTCATCCTTGAGAGTAATTCATCCTGTTACCAATGGGTTCTGAAATAGGCACGACCTGATTCTGCCAGAGAGACAGAAGGGGTGGTTTGCTGAAGGTCCTTGGAAGAATGTTCTATCTTTTGTGGAGGGGTGAGAGGCTGGGTCCATTCCTTTTGTCTCTGTCTGTTGGTCTGCCTCTCTGTCTTTGTTCTCCTGTTCTTTGCCCGGGTGCTAGTTGCCATGACCACGGGGGCCCAGACTTGGAATGAGATCAGTGCTGAGGGTGGATGAACAGAGCTCTGGAAAGAACCCAAGTCCTTCATTCTGTCCTTGAGCCACAAAACTGCCCAGCCCTGAAGCCACCCCGTCTGGGTGTCTTCTCATGAAGCGGACGATCTTCTCAGTTTAATTCCATTTGAGTTGGGTCCCCTCTTACATGCAGCCCCAAACATGCTAACTGCTATAAGCTGCCCCCTTCACCAGTCCTAGGAGTCCTGCTGGCTAGTTAGACTGTAGGGTGGTAGGGAGGTTCTGGGGGCAGAGGAGAAAGGAAGACTGTGGAAAAGACAGGGGCCTCTTTTCTCTTCCAGGTTCTGCTGTCAAGACAGTTTTATGAACCAAGTCTTCATTTTCTTCCTTTTTCGCAGGGTAGCATTAAAAATAACCTAAACCTTATTAACTTGGGTTAAACAGGGGAGAGCCTGAAATACGGCATCTATTCAAGGGAATGCAGTTTCATTGTTTCAAAGTGCACAGTAACTCAACACCGGGGAGAGGTCCTGCCGGCCTGCTTTGGGGAAGACACAATTAACATATTGTTGCTATGCCAACATTAATCATTTCTTTGGGGATTTTTCTCCACATATATTGCATTGTGGCTGAGTCAATAGTGTAAACGCGGTAACAGAGGCGGTGGCGGGGGGCGGGGGGTTAACCTGTTTCAGGGAACAGAGTGTTTTCAAGGACTCAGCAGTGCCTTTGGCAGAACAACCCGCCGCTAATTGTGCATCCAGGAAAGCAGGCTCAGCCGCGCCAGCCCTGTGCTGCCCGAATGTACACAAATGTTCGATCTGAGGAATCCTGAAGATCGATGGCCTACGGCACATGCCCTGGCGGCCGCGCGCGCACCAGGACTCGCATTCACCGGCGGCTCCAAAGCAACGCAGAGACACGTCAGGGGGACCTGCCAGCGGCCTGTGCATCGTCGGGGGACTTCTCATTGTAGGGGATGCGGTTGCGTTTGGGCTCTTTTAGTAACCACTGGTTACCAAGGCAGCGTGTGCGCGTAGACAGAGAGAAGGGGAGAGAGAGATACTGAGAGGGAGAGGGAGAGGGAGAGGGAGAGAGGATGGGGAGGGGAGAGAGAGAGAGAGAACGATATTGAGCGCCGGCTGGCAGGATGGCCACTCGGTTTGTGGTGACTTCTCACAAGCCCTCAGAGCCCCGACAGGACTGTGCCCCCAGTGCTGACCCCACACCCCTTTCCCCCTGACCTCTCGGATTGTTACCTGGAACCTTGAAGACAGGAGCACACCGGGCTAGTTTCCTTCGCAGATTAAGGCTTGCTCATTTTTAAAAGAGGAACAGCCATCTAATATTGGCGCATATTGAAGATGCAGGTTGGGGAGGGTCCGTTTAAGAAATGGGAAATGACCGTGGAGGAGAGGGGTGCTTCAGCCCGTGTCAGGTGTTAGAAGCTACCTGAGTCAGGATTTCCTCCTCCTTCCTTCCCCAGGTGTGACCCGAACACCCACTGTGTGTCTGTCAGGCACTGTGCAGAGTGGATATGAGGGTGAATGAAACGCAGATCCTGCCCTTGACGGGCTCACGGTACCACAGGAGACACACGCGCACACATAGCTCTCAGGTGTGCTGAGACGTAGCCGGGACCTGAAGGTCAAGGAGGCGTCTCGAGCCCTGGAAGGAGGGCAGACAGCACCGCAGAGGCACGGCAGTGGATCGCGGGTGGTTTGTTGGGGACCAGCGACAACCCCAGCCTGGCCGCAAGGGTTCTTCACTACAGAATCAGGACTCCTTGGAAGGTAGCTGATTCCACCGGGGCCGGAGAAAATCAGCATGGAAAGCTCTGGGTCATCTAATTGTGGCCAGAAAGGATGCCAAGAGTCTCCTGCAGATTCTCACAGGGACAAGCCTGACAGTTGGACCATCTAATGATGTGGTTAATTGGATCAAACTCATGAGAGGCCATGAGTTTATAATGATACGCAAATGAGAAAAGCTAGTCTAACGTTGAACAAAAGCACAGTTGAATGATTTGGGGTGGACGACTAGAGGGCATATTGACCTTCATTCTGATAGGCCAGGGAGAGCGAATATCCGTGAGGAGTTTGTGGCTGGATCAGGGCCGAGGGTGTGTGAGCCTCTCATTCACTCTTGGTCCTTCCCTGCCTCTGCTCTTCCTCACGCAGGGGCCACCCCTGCAGGTGGCGTTACTCAGGCTCCCGGCTGGGTGTGGCCTGGGACGTGGGAGAAGAGGAGAAGCCAGGTCACGCCCCCCACCACCACATTGCCAGCATCACCTCCCCAGACCCCTAGGTCCCAGAAGCACCTCTCCTGCTTTGTCCCACCAGCCAGAAGGTGCTAGCAGTGGCCTCTCCTTAGTCTCTGGTTACCTCACCATCCCCCATTTGGCCTCTCAGCTGCATAATCAATGCCCTTCGGTAAGTTCCCTCCGTGTAAATTACAGAAACGACCTCTGTTTTCCTGATCAGTATTCGATAGCCTGTGTCATTGCTGCTATCTGCATAAACAGAGAAAAACAAACACCAGGAAGTGCGAGTAAACCAAATAATCCCTGAACAAACAGACACAGTAGCAAGGGCAGGAAGGGTCGATGAGCATCGTTATCACACAGAGCGCAGGGGGCGGGGACCCAGAGCTGACTGGCACGGGCGGGCACGCTCAAGGAGCAAGGAGAGAGAAGCTTCCACAGGGTGCTCATTTGATCCTTCGCACGTTTGATCCTTCAAAGAGGACATGAAATTTCTAGATGTTCTTTCATGAATTGTAATCAAATTCCAATAAGAATTATGTCAGTTTCAAATAATGTCAGACCAGGTCAATGCATCCTAATAGGGCAAGGGGTTAGATGATACTAACTAAGAGATGTTTCAAGGCAGAATCTGTTCTGGAAGAGACACTGAGAGTGGCAGGTATGGTCAGCATCCTGTTCCTCTCCCCCTGGCCCACGCCATCCCCTCACCTGTCACTGGACAGCCGGGCCGTGAGCCCTGCCACTCTGCCTGAGGGCTGTCCCTGGCCACGGGTCCCTGCCTGGTCCCTGTGGGACAGCCTGCAAGTGTCCACCTCCAGAGTGGCCCTCAGCTAGTGTCTGATGAGAATGGGGGGTAAATATTCCAGCATCTCAGCCTCTCTTTTGGGGTAACTGAGGTGTGACTTACACCGTCTCCTGGATTTGCGGTCAGGACTGTGCCGGGTCATCCACAGCGGTAGCCTGCTTGCCTCTCTGATTCCTCCCCTCCCAGTCTCAAGTTCCCAGACGCCCCTGAGAATCGTGGAGAATCCCTTCCACTCACATCCTTGTCTCAGACCAAATACATTCATCTGGAATAACTTTAGATTTAGAGAAAAGTTACAAAGATAATACGGAGACTTCTCATACACCTCTCACCCAGTTTCTTCCAAAGAAAAAGACTTTTTCAAACAGCTTTATTGATTATACAATTGATATACAAAGAACTACACATGTTTAACGTGTACAGTTTGAGGTGACTGGACATATGCCAACAGCTGAGATACCATGACCACAATCAAGGCGATACACATATCCAACACCTTTCAAAGTGTCTTTGGGCCTCCCCCCCTTTTTTTTTTTTGAACACTTAATATGAGATCTACTCTCTAAACAAATTTTGCATGTGCATGATTCAGGTTGTTACCGGAAGGCACTATCTTACACAGCAGATCTCCAGAACTCGTTCATCATAACTGAAACTCTTTACCCATATACATCACCTGGTGTCATTTGACATTTGTCAACACAAAGAGACTAACATTGGCAGGTGACTAATCAACGAACTCCAGATTTTTTTCAAATTTCATCAGTTCTAGGATCCCATTCAGGACGTCACGTTGCATCCACTCAGCGTGCCTCCTTAGTCCCCTCTGGCCTGTGACAGTTCCTTAGTCTTTATTTTGCATGGCCGTGAGAGCTGTGAGAGGTACTGGCGAAGTCTCCTATGGGAGGTCCGTCGGTTCTGGTTGGCCTGCTGTTTTTCTCACGGTTAGACGAGAGTGATGGGCTAGAGGAAGGAAGACCCCAGAGAAGAAATAAAATTTTAAAACTTAAAAAAAAAATTCATATAAAAGATGCCTAAAATTTTCAAGTCATCACAAATAAAGGTTTTTTTGTTTGTTTGTTTTTGTTTTTTAACCAGAAGGAACCGAGCCTGGATACGCGGGACTCGTGTTTGACTTGTCTTCCATTGTACATCCAGGTACCACCACTCAGTCAAGAATCAACTAGCCAATAGCCCAATTCTATGTCCTCAGCTTGATTGGGACAGTGTCCTCTGTCTTTGCTCTGATAAGACTAACGACTCCCCGGAAAAGGAGCAAAATGTTACTAAAATCCTATAATGGTATAAAAAATGCAATGAAGAATAAATAAATGTAGCAATAATCCTGAGAAGGTAATATATCAAGCGCAAAATAGTGAACTAAGGCCATGGTGTGTCTGTTTCATGGTGGACGTAAGAGAGTGTGGTCATGAGTTGAATGACCATTGCGTTTCTGAATGTTTGGTCTACCTTTGAGGTATTTGAAGTATGCAAAAGAATCCAATGCTTTGTTTATAACTGCATTTCAAGTTGCTTAAGAACATTTAATTCATCATATTTATAATTGAGAAAAATTGGTTTTCTGAGTTCTGTTAATTAGATATAAGTGTAACAAATTACACATTAAGGGAAGTCCACACAGTTATGGGGGTTTCTTTCCCCCACAGAAAATCTCCTTGGGCGTTAAATCATCTATCAGTGGGTTACAATTGGATAAGAGTTCCCCCACCATCTTTAGAGCTGTTAGTTTTCAGGCCACCAGAACTAAGGCACTCTCATAGATGCTTTTAGGCAGTTCACATCTTCCATCTTGGTTTATCTTCACAAGGACCTGGACGTACTATCTTTATTTGACAATGAGGAAACTAACTGTGTGATTTAAAATGCCTTTGGCTGCAAGAAAGACTACTGGACCAAAAATGTCTTCAACAGCATTAGGTTTATTATTGCCTTGGGAAGTATTCCTGTAAGCTTCAGGGCTGGTTAATCCAGGGACTCCATAATACCAAGTCTCCTTTTCTCTGTGATTCTCTTGACTGCTTCTCATGGTCACAAGGTAGCTGCAGTAGTTCCGGGCATCAATAGTGTCCTCAGGGAAGGCAGTCTCTCCTGTGAGGCTTTTGGTACCAGGGAAGAAATTCCCCCTCAGCAGATCCTTGGTGACTACTTCTCATTGGTCAGGACTGAGTTCTGTATTCAGGTCTAAGCCAATTGCCAACAGAGGGATACAGTTACATGACTGACTTGGACCAGTCAACCTTCACCCCTGGGGCTGGGAAGGTCAACCCCCTGCCAAATGGGTAGGAAAGATGGGCACAGGCATCAGTGACTGGGAGAAGGTGTGGAGCGGGCATGGCTTGCCTTCCTGCCAAGCCAGGACTGGAATCTCATGTCCACCTTATTCTTTTGCCATTTCCCATTAGACCCCTCTGAGTCCTTGGAATGAGGTCACATCTTTAAATGGTCTTCAGCTTGCAAGGAGCCTCCAGGGACTTCCAGGCATGTCTCCTTCTGTTTGGCCAGTGAAGATGTATTTAAATTTCTCAGAATGATGCACTGTCTTGCTTCTTCACAAAGACTGTCACGGCTCCTGAGGCTCCAAGGTCCAATTAGCCCACACCTTTTATTGCCCAGATGGAGACCCTGGGGCAAGGGCAGGAAACGGGGTTCACGGTCACAAAGTGAGGCGGCTGGTTTTCTTTCTGCTCAGCTTTTCAAGACCCACTGGTACCTGGTACCTTCCCTTTCAGAGGGGTCAGAAAAAGCACTGGGTTTGAAATGAAAAGATTTGGGTCCAAGTCCCTTTGTGACCTTGGGCAGTGCCCCTCTGAGTCCAATAATGGGGTGATAATGGTTATATTACTTACTTTATGAAGCTGCTTTATACTCAGGGGCTATAATATGTGAATCTTGTTTATAAGCCACAGAGGACTGCCCAAGACTGAGGTCCTGTAGGGCGGTGTGTGACAGAGAGCACAGCGGTCTTCCGTAGGAAGGAGTGATTTGTTCCCATGCACGTCTCTCGACAGCCTGAGAGCTCCCGGAAGCAGGCTCTGTCTTATTCATCTATTAATCTCCGGGCCCCCTAGTGCTTGATTTGAAATCCAGCAAACACTTACCCGAATAATGATTATTCTACTAAAACCTCCAGCGTTTATTGTGTGCCGGGGTGCTGTTCTTATGTATTAATTCATTTAATTCTTACTGCATTCCCACGAGGTACGTATTGCTGTTATGAAATTACACATCACGGGTCCCCAGTAAGTACCTACTGACGCAGTTGATGGCAGCAAGTGTCCGACTTGAGCACACACAGGAATTGCCCGGGGGGTTTTGATCTTGTTAAAATATATCAATACATCCTGAATCAGCAGGGCTGGGGCGGGGCCTGGGACGCTGCGTCTCCCACAGGCTCCCGTGGGATGCTGCCGACAGCAGACCGTGCTGTACTAAGTATCAAAGATCTAGAATCATTTCACATATCGTCCAATAGAAACATCGAGTCCCTTGCAGGGTAGGGACAGGGGCAGGACACAGTGGAAAAAATAACTCAGTCTTATTTGGTAGCAAGAGGATTACAGATTCTCGGGATAGACATTCTTCAAGGGGATGATGAAGTGAGCCAACCAGAGGCAGCTTGTAGAGTCTCGCTGGAACAGTCTGTGCTCACAGTTTCCAGGAAAGGAATAGGGCAGACACTTTCCAATATTAGGAACAGAGCTGCAGGGGCTGGGGCCACACGTCTGACCTTAACGGAGAGCCCGGCTACCGGATGCGGAGTCACCCGGAAACTGCCCTCTATCCGGGGAGGGCTGTGAGACCCCGAGGCAGCCACGGGCACAGTTGGAACTGAGACCAGCGTCCTTAGTAGGTGGAGGGATGTTCAAGGGCAGTGGGAGGAAGTGCACCTATGAAACAAGGCCCCGGAGGCAGACGAGGCTGGGCTCAAATCCAGTGTCACTCTTGGCTGGCTGTTCCACCTGGGGCAAGTTACTTATCCTTGCCGCTCTGTTTTCTCAGGGAGCAGAGAGGTAATAGTAGGTTGGACGTGGAAACGGAACTTCCTGGAGGATTTAAAACAGAGAGACTTGACTGCAGGGAACCAGTCACACAGGAGATGGCAAGCTCGGAAGCCACTGGGGTAAGGTGAGGCCATCCAAAGATTAGCAGGAAGACCCTTGTGGGCTGGAAGGCCCCAAAGGTCGGGTCACCAGGTTGGGGCTGGAATCATAGAGAACACAGCCCTTGCCAGGATGCTACCTGAGCAAGGAGGGAGGGGGAGAAATAGCCCTTTTCCTGCACCATCCAATCTCCTATACTTGCCCCCTTGGCTGAACCTAGTGCTGGCCCTCACTTCCTAATGTGACACTACACTGTGTCACCACACCATGTCGAGTCATCCTCTGGAACTATGCAAACTTATCGCAGTATCATTGACTATATTCCCCTTCACCTTTTGATGCTGTTAATTAGGCACATTTATATATATTAAAGGTCATCATGTCTTCTTAGAAACTGATCCCCTTATCATTATGTAATATAATCAGTTTAGTAGCCATTGTTTGGTGGTGGTGGGGAGGGGGGGATGGCGCACTCAGTTCCTACCAGCTGAACTGAACCTTATAAAGAAATTCCTGGAATCATATTTCAACCAATGGGATAGAGCTGCCCAGCCAATTGGAGATATACAGCATATCCTCTTTTGCATCTTTTTTTTTTTTTTTTTGTATTTTTCTGAAGCTGGAAAGGGGGAGGAAGTCAGACAGACTCCCGCATGCGCCCGACCGGGATCCACCCGGCATGCCCACCAGGGGGTGATGCTCTGCCCATCTGGGGCGTCGCTCTGTGTCACAACCAGAGCCATTCTAGCGCCTGAGGCAGAGGCCACAGAGCCATTCTCAGCGCCTGGGCCAACTTTGCTCCAGTGGAGCCTTGGCTGCGGGAGGGGAAGAGAGAGACAGAGAGGAAGGAGGGGGAGGGGTGGAGAAGTAGATGGGCGCCTCTCCTGTGTGCCCTGGTCGGGAATCGAAATCGGAACTCCTGCACGCCAGGCCAAGGCTCTACCACTGAGCCAACTGGCCAGGGCCCCTCTTTTGCATCTTTACTGATCAGAGTAGCTTCATATAACCAATCAGGGTATGAGATTCTGACCAATCAGGATGGTGTTATGTGGACCAAGCAAACTGCACAAATTTGGATTCCTCATTTGCATAAAGAGGACCAATCAAAGACCAGGAAGGGCATTTTATATAAGCTGAGTGTACTTTCGGTTTCCACTGAAGGCTCCGTTTTCCCAATTTGCAATCTGTTCACTTGAATAAAGTCTCTCCTTTTACTGCACCCTAGACTGGGGACTTATGGTAGGATTAGATTGGTGGCAATGGCATTTTGTTGACATATTTATAGTGAGTTTCTGGTAGACAACGAATAGTTGGATTTTGTTTTGGACCCAATCTGACAATCTCTGTCTTTTAATTGGAGTATTTAGATCATCGATGTTCAAAGTGATTACTAATATAATTGGATTAATATCTACCATATTTGTTGCTGTTTTCTATTTATTGTCCTTTGTTTATATTTTTGTCTTCTACTCTTTCAGCTTTTTATTGAGCATTTTATATAATTCCATTTTCTCTCCTTTCCTAGAATATCAGTGTACTTTTTAAAAAAATATTTTTTAGTTGATTGCCATAGAGTTTGTATGTAATATACATTTATAACTAATTCAAGTCCATTTTCAAATAACACTATACTGCTTCACAGGTAGTGTGCGTACATTATAATAAAATAATCCTAAATTTCCACCACTTGTCCTTGTATCATTGTTGTTATTCATTTCACTTATACATAAGCATATTTAAATATGTATATATATAAGCATACATAATTGGATACATTGTTGCTGTTATTTTAAACAATTGTTATCTGTTAAACCAATTGAGAATAAGAAAAATAAAGGTTTTCATCTTCAGTTATTTCTTCTCCAGTGTTTTTCCTTCCTTTGTATAGATCCATGTTTCTGACCTATATAATTTTCCTTCTCTTTAAAGGATTTCGTTTAACATTTCTTGCAAGGCAATTCTAGTGGTGACAGATTGCCACAATTTTTATTTATCAAAGTCTTTATTTCTCTTTAATTTCTGAAGAACAGAACTCCAGGCTTTTTTCTCTCGACACTGAAGCGTTCACTTCATTCTCTTCTTGCTGTGTGATTTCCGAGTTGTATGTAATTCTTGTCTTTGTTCTTTTGAAGTAAATTATTTTCCCTTTGGCTTTTTTCAGGATTTTTTTTTTATCTTTGATTTTTCTGTAGTTTAAAAATAATATGCCTAGGTTTAAGTGGGGTGTTTTGTTTTGTTTTGGTTTGGTTTTTGCATTTATCCTGCCTGGTGTTCTCTGAGCTTTCTGATCTGCGGTTTGGTTTCTGACATTAGTTTGGCGAAACCCTCAGTCATGATTGTTTCAAATATTTCTTCTTTCCCTCTTTCTCCTCCTTCTGGTTTTCCTATTATAGTCTTTTGTCGTGGTCTCATAATGACAGATAATCTGTTCTTTTTTATTTTTTCCAGTCTTGGTCACTTTGCTTTTTAGCTTTGGAGGTATCTATTGCTATCTCCCCAGGCTTGGAGAATTTTCCCCTCAGCTCTATCCGGTCTGTTAATAAGAGCATCAAAGGCGTTCTTCATTTCTGTTACAATGATTTTACTTCTGGCGTTTCTTTTGGGTTTTTTCTTAGACTGCCTGCCTGTTTGCTCACATTGCCCGGCTGCTCTGACATGCTGTCTACTTATCAGTTAGAGCCCTTAGCATGTTGATAATTGCTGTTTTAAATTCCTGGTTTGATCATGCCAACATCGCTGCCATATCTGAATCTGGTTTTGGTGTTTGCTCTATTTCTTCAAACTGTGTTTTTAGCACATCTTGTTAGGTGGTGCTAGGTGTATGTGTGTTGGTCGTGGAAGTGTTCTGTAGGCTTATCATTAGATCCCAGCCTTTCAGTGAGCCCGCACCTTTACATTGTGAACTTCACACATGCTTCTCAGTTTTATCTCCCGCCCCCTTAGGTGGGATAGAACAGGGCTCTAGTTGAGTGTTTCCCTTCTCCCGGACGGACGGACGGAAGACTAGAGCTACACAAAGCGTGGCGGACTCCCTAGGACAGGGTAGCCCTGGGGTTTTTCTCTCCCGGACTTGTCCACACTGAACCTGCAGCGGCTTGTTAATTATAGCTGAGGTTTCACCCCCCAGCACTGGATCCCTCAGACCTTGCAGCGTGTGGGTTTCTGCCCTGATGACTTGTGAATCTCTGTGTTTATCTGCTGGTCTCTCCAACCTGGGGCTGGGCAGTGGTTTTCCCTGTGACCTCACTTCTGTAAGGAGAGCTGTTGATGTGTCAGTTAGTTCATCTGTTTACTTGTTGATAGGATGGAGAGGTGACTTCCAAGCTTCTTACGTGTCAGGCCAGAAACTCGAAGCCTTCCTCCTCTAGTTTTTTAATTGAGAACTTATTATTCTATCAATATTTTATCTCTCCTCTGAGCGTACCAGTTTCAACTCTCAGTTAGTTTTAGGGGTTGTCCTAGAGCAGGGGTCCCCAAACTACGGCCCGCGGGCCACATGCAGCCCCCTGAGGCCATTTATCCAGCCCCCGCTGCACTTCCGAAAGGGGCACCTCTTTCATTGGTGGTCAGTGAGAGGAGCACATTGACCATCATTAGCCAAAAGCAGGCCCATAGTTCCCATTGAAATACTGGTCAGTTAGTTGATTTAAATTTACTTGTTCTTTATTTTAAATATTGTATTTGTTCCCATTTTTTTTTTTACTTTAAAATAAGATATGTGCAGTGTGCATAGGGATTTGTTCATAGTTTTTGTTATAGTCCGGCCCTCCAACGGTCTGAGGCACAGTAAACTGGCCCCTGTGTAAAAGGTTTGGGGACCCCTGTCCTAGAGTTTACAAAACACATTTTTAATTAATGTAAGTCCACTTTTCAATGTAAGTTCAGCTTTACGCTTTCCATGTAGTGCAGGTCCCTTCCCCATGTTCTCCCTCCCATCCCTTGTGACATTGTCATCATTCATTTCACTTATTCAAATGCTGTAATCATTCACTGCATCTTTATTTTAAACAAAGGTATATTTTAGATCAATAAAGAATAAGAAAAGTAAGATATTTTATTTTACCTTTATTTATTCCTTCTCTGACATTATTCCTTTCTTTATGTAAATAAATATCTAACCCATATTATTTTCTTTCTACCCGTAGAGGTTTTTTATTTGCTATTTATTTGCAGAGCAGGTCTGCTGGTGATGAATTCCCTCTGTTTTTCTTTGAGAAACTCCTTGTCTCTTTCACTTTTGAAGATGAATAATTTTGCTAAATATAGACTTCTAAGTTGGTGGGTTTTTTCTTTCAACATTTCAAACATTCCTGCCCATTCCCTTCTTGCTTGCACTGTCTGTGTTGAGAACTCCGCTGTAACTCTTGCCTTTGTTCCTCCGTAGGCGAGGCGTGCTCCCCACTCTGTTCGCTTTCCAGACTTGCTCTTTGACTTGGCTGTTCTATAGTTTGAATGCGATGTGTCAAGGTATAGGATTGCTTTGTCTGTTTACTTGTTTGTTTGTTTCTTCTGCTTCATTTTCTTTTTCTCGTCCTTCTGCTGTTCTAACGATGCATGTGCTATATACCTTTCGATGTTGTCTCACTGTTCTTAGATGTTTGGTTCTATTTTCTGTCATGTTATTTTTTCTCTTGGCATTTTAGTTTGGGAAATTTCTGTTGACCTGTCTCCAGGCTCACTGATTCTTTCCTTGACCAGGCTTAGTCTCCTTTTGATTCGGTCCTAGAGTCTCCGTTTCTCTGCTTACCGTACCCATTTGCTCTTCTCTGTCTTTCCGTGACAGCCCTCAATGTATCAGTCATATTTGTCTTCACGCTCTGTCTTATATCCGGCATGTGTATTATATCTGAGGCTGCTTCTGACGATGGCTTCGTCTCTCCAGACTCTTCTCTCCTGCCTTCTGCCCTGCTTTGTCACTCCCTGTTGAAAGTCACAAATGTCTTGGGTAATAGGAGCTGAGGTAAACAGGCCTGTAGTATGAGAGTTTATGTTAATCTTCTTGGGGCTTGTGTTTAGTGTTCGCCGCATCTCTAGGTTCCAGAGTCTTCAAACTCCTCTAGTGGGTTTGTTTTGGCTTCTGCTTGAACTGGGTTTCCCTAAGCACTGCTTCTCAGAGTGAGTCCGCGTCCGGAAGCTCTTTCCACTGCAGTCCACTGTTATCGTATGGGCGCTCCCTCGGTATGGTGGCTTTGTTGCTTGTTAGCTTTGTGACTTTGGGCATGTCTCTTCACTGAGCCCAGATCTATACAATAATAAAAGCAACATCCCCTTGTAGGGCAGTGCTGAGGATGAAATGAATTGTACTGGTATAGACTAGAATTCTTGGCTGAATTGTGGGCCGATTTGGCTCTACATCATTCATTGCCATTGACTCAGTAGGATGGTAACCCGGAGTGTGGCTCTGGCTCCTTAGGCCACACAGTTAGAATCAGAACTCCTCTCTCCTCCCCCTCAGTGGCTCAGTTGTATCAGTGCCGCAATGGCCGAGTTTCTTAAAAATAAAGGCGGGGTGCTTTCTGGGTACCCCGATGCTTCACGCAGCCCCTAATGACATATTTAAGTACAGGACCTGCCGGAACCTTCTCCCTCTCGAGAAAATAATAACCTTCCTAATTGCACAATGACCCAAGATATATTATCCCAAGTAAATAATACTTTGTTCAGAAGCATCCTAATTAGGTATTTACCTCAGAGATTGCAACGGCTTCACCCTGATCCCTGGGGAAGAATTAAGCATCATATCTAGACCGACAGGACTGAAAAACAAGCCAGCCTCACAAAAATAAACCTGCCAATGATTTTCCATGAGAAGACTGATCCCGGGGCCCGGGGAGAGGAGCGTGGGCCGACGGCGGGGCCAGCTGGCCTCCCTGCCCGGGTGCAGACAGCCTCCACGGGGACAGCCATGGGCAGGCTGCCAGGTGCCAGGCAGCCCCCCGCTCTGCCTCCCCACAATCAGAGGTCGGGGCTCTGCAGGGCAGTGTCTCATGTCCAGCCACCAAGTGCTGACCTGTGAGCCGGGGCTCCGATCATCAGGGGCCATGTGTTTGGTGCGAGGGAAGGGATCCTCTCTGTGTCCTTTTCACAGTGCTCGTGTCCTGTGTCACTGGCAGTCCCTGGGGGAACCAGGGAGCCTGGGACAGCCTGGCCTGAGGGTGGAGGGTGACCGCTCCCTGCCTTCTCCCCTTTTCTTCCTTTTCTTCTCTCTCTACCTCTGTCGCTCTGTCCTTCATCTCCCTTCCTCTCCTCTTCTTCCCGTACCTCCTTCCTTTCTGCCCTGCAAGCCCCTTCTCTCCATCTTCCTTTTCTCCACTCTGTCTGACCCTTCCTCCACCTTTCCTTACACTCCCCTGCTCCTCGGAAACTCTAGGAAGTCCCACCTGTCCTCCCCCCTCCATGGCCGTGTCCCATGGCTGGGGGTGGTGCCTGGGCAGGCCCTCTGGTGCTGGCAACATCGCGAGCACTTGGGACGTCATCCTCAGCCTCTTGCCAGGAACCGACAGGAGATACTCCTCCAACCTTGTCCTTTCCCCCCCCCTCCTTTTCCAAGTGAGAGGAGGGGAGACAAAGAGACTCCTGCATGCTCCCCAACCTGGTCCACCTGGCAACCCCTGTCTGAGGCCGATACTCTTCCTATCTGCTGCCATGCTCTCAACCAAGCTATTTTTAGTGCCTGGGGTGAATACTCCACAGAGCCATTCTCAGTGTCCAGGCCGATGCACTCGAAACAATCGAGCCATGGCTGCAGGAGGAGAAGAAAGAGGGAGAGACAGAGGAGGGTGGAGGAGGAGTGGAAAAGCAGATGGTCACTTCTCCTGTGTGCCCTAACTGGCATCGAACTCAGGACATCCACATGTGGGGACAACACTCTTCCACTGAGCCAGCCGGCCAGGGCCTCATCTTTCTGTCTGCAGGCACCATCCTCTGAACCTCAGGATCAAAGTCATGAAGCCCTGCAGGCCGGAGATTTCTTCACGACTGCGGCGAAGTCACAGGGGCTGCCCTTGAGAGCTAGCACCCTGTACACGCAGAGGTGGGGGCGCCGGGACTCCTGAGCACACTGGACGCCCAGCGGTCACAGTCAGTGGCGGGGCCTGGAGCATGGTGAGGCTCTCCTTCCCATCTCGGCTTGTTCTGCAGGGCCCAGAGGGCACGCCTGGGCCCCCTCGTCCTCAGGGCCCCTGTCTCCCAGCGCTCTGTCAGCGTGGGCCGGGTGGAAGGAACCTGAGAGGTCGTCCCGTCTGGAACACTCAGCCTGGGTCTGTGGACTGGAGGTTTGTTTGTATTGGTCTGCTCAGGCCGCTGTGGCAGAGAACCAGTCTGGGAAGCTTAAACAACAGAAATGTATTTTCTCACCGTTCCGGAGGCTGAAGTCTAAGATCAAGGGGTGGCAGGGTTGGTTTTTCCCGAGGTTTCTCTCCGTGGTTTGCAGGTGGCTGTCTTTTGTCCCGTGCTGCCCTCTGTGTGCGTCTGTGTCCTGATCTCTTCTTAGGAAAGCAGCACTCATACTGGACTCGGGCCCGTCCCAATGACCTCATTTTAAAGTAACTAACTCTTTCAAGACCCTATTTCCCAATACATCACCTGAGGCACTGGGGGTTAGGGCTTGAGCATATGAATTTGAGGGGACACAATTCAGGTCAAAACAGTTTGTGGATAAAACTGGGGGGAACTGGAAAGGGAAAAACTACATTTTTATTTTCACTAACCTCTCACTGAAACGTAGCATTTCCTTTCTACGTGACAAGTGTGGGTAATAAAGCACAGTCGCATTAGCAGCACCTGCAACATTGTCTCCAATAAAAATCACAAGTACTTTTTTTTTTTTTTCGTTTTTCCAAAGCTGGAAAGGGGGAGGCAGTCAGACAGACTCCCGCATGCGCCCAACCGGGATCCACCCAGCACACCCACCAGGGGGCGACGCTCTGCCCATCTGGGGCGTCGCTCTGTTGCATCCAGAGCCATCCTAGCGCCTGAGGCAGAGGCCACAGAGCCATCCTCAGCACCTGGGCCAACCCTGCTCCAATGGAGCCTCGGCTGCGGGAAAGGGAAGAGAGAGACAGAGAGGAAGGAGAGGGGGAGGGGTGGAGAAGCAGATGGGTGCTTCTCCTGTGTGCCCTGGATGGGAATCGAACCCAGGACTTCCACACGCCAGGCCGACGCTCTACCACTGAGCCAACCGGCCAGAGCCAAAATCACAAGTACTTTGACATCAAATTATGGTTGTCACAGGTATCCTGACATGTTGTTTATGCTCATAAGCTCCCTAAATTATGGTTGTTAGATCCACTGCAGGGTCTTCTGCTTTATTGCATTTAGTAGGAAATACATATGTTACTATACAAGAAGGGTGTTTTTTCAATATGTTGATAATTTTATGACAATATAATTGATTACCCTTGTAAATTCCATTTTATTTATGCACTTCAAAACATTACTCTGAGAAAGAGTCCACAAGCCTCATGAAACTGCCACAGGGAGCCCAGGTACACAAAAGGACTCTGGTTCAAACCTTCACTCTTACAAGGGCGGAAAACGGGACCCAGAGAGAGGAATCCACTCATCTGTGGTCACACAGCTGGCGAGTGGAAGGGCCGCAGGTAGAGCTCAGGTTGTAGGATTCCTAGTCCATTGCTTGGTCCACTCTATTACATTTGCTAGTTGCTCCTCTGATGAAGACTGGTATAAAATCATTAGCCATGATAAATTTTCACAGTACCTTCAGATCACTAGTATACCCTGTATGTCTGCCAGATATGTTGTCTTTAGGGCCACCTCTTCCTTTAATAGCCAACTAGCTTAGTCCCCTTCCTGAGAGATGGGAGAGAGGCCAGCTTTTAACTGCTTTCCCTTCTGACTTATTAGGGAGATCTTGGAGGAATGCTTTTACAAATGGGCACTGGTTTTCTCTGATCATGCCGTCTAGTAGGGCAACCTTGGGGTTTCGAACCCAGGTCCTCAGCATCCCAGGCCGACACTCTACCCACTGCTCCACCATCTGGTCAGGCCCCTCAAGTCATCTCTTATTGTCACATTATTGGCCCATCTAGGCTGCTTTCTATTTGCCACCCTGCGTGGTTCTCTAAGGCCCAGCTAAAGCCAGGACGTCACTTGCTTGGCAGTTTCTCTGCAGACTAGGGAACTATACTGTGGGAAGTGAACAACTTCGTATCTGAGTGGCTCTCAAGGCTCCCGGTGGCCTGGGACCGTAGCCCAGTGGTCGTCAAACTGTGGCTTGTGAGCCACATGCGTCTCTTTGGCCCCTTGAGTGTGGCTCTTCCACAAAATACCACGTGCGGGCGCTACCTTGATAAGGAATATACCTACCTATATAGTTTAAGTTTAAAAAATGTGGTTTTCAAAAGAAAGTTCAATCATTGTACTGTTGATATTTGGCTCTGTGGACTAATGAGTTTGCCGACCACTGCCCTAGCCCACGGGCTGGCTTGCTCTCTTTGGCCCCCAGCCTGCTGGTGCCTGGTGTGGGTCAGTGTGTAGCCCGTGCTGAGGGTGCCCACCTACTCTTTCCCCCACCAGAGGATTCTGACCACAGCCCTCTGCCCTTGCGGTCCAGATAGATGGCTACCATCCTTCCCTCTTGCCACTGAATATCCTGATGTGTTTCAAAAGTGCTCCCTGCAGTGAAGATTGGCTCTAACATTATTACACAGCGCAGCTTAGCTTCTAATTCTCACACTCCCCAACCTGACTTCACCTCTGCACAGTGAGAAGATTCATTGACGTGGTTTTCTCAAAAGAGTCAGAGCTTCCGTCCCTCCACTGGTAACTTCTGCCTGCAGAAGCAAGGCAGCGTTAAAATGGCAGTTTCTCCTGCCCTGACCCCTAGAACAGTAGCACATGTGTTCGCATCATTGTTGCAGGCATTCATTTATTCACTCAAGACTCATTTATTGAGACCTGCCACATGCTGGGCACTGGGCTGGGATACATAGACACAAGTATAAACAAGATCAACACTGGCTCTCTAACAGTCCTTTGCCTGTAAGGAAGATAAACCTTCAATAGCAACCATCAGGGTGTAGTCTACCAGCTGCTGGGTGAACCCAGTGAGGACATGGTCATTTCTGCCCAGGTGATGGGGTGGAGGGTAAGGAGGAGAAGAGAGTCGCCACCTGCAACTCTCAAAGTGTGGTGTCTAGATCAGCATCAACTGGGAACCTGCTGGAAACGCAAATTGTCAGCCCTACCCAGACCTCTGGAGCTGGGACCTAGCAGTCTGCATGCTAAGAAGCTATACAGAGAATTTTAGCACCGCTCGTGTTTGAGAGCCATCTGCTGCCGTGGATGGTGCTGGTACGTCCCCAGCACCCCTTACTGGTTGGTGCGAGCATCCCCAGCGGCTGCCAGTGTTGGCTGGTAACAACCTCTTGCAGCTGCCCCTTCCCTGCAGACCTGCCCTCTGCTGGGAAGCAGCCTCACCTGGGAGGTTATCTCCATCCTCCAGCCCCGCAGATAAGAGCCAGCGATGGACACAGGCTACAAAGGCCCGCTGCCTTTGCCCCGGTTCTGTGTCAGCGGCCAGCTCCGGGGTGCAGCGCACAAGCCAGAGCTCCGCGTGGGCTGGAGCATGTCCCCTGCTGAGTCCGTGTTCTTGTTCCGCTTGTCCCCACCCACCCTGCTTCCCTCACACCCTTCCCTTGAGACCACCCCAGGAAATCACTTGAACGAGAAACCCTGCCTCGGTTCTGCTTCCAGGGACCAAAGTCAAAGAGAGGCTTCACTGAGGAAGGAAAACTTGAACAGAATTGAAGGCGTAAATAAAAGCCTTCAGTCAAAAAAGCAGAGAACCCCCCGGGCAGAAGGAACCGAGTGTGCAAAGGCACGGAGGTGGGAGCGTATGGTGGGCTGTCTACCTGGTCATTTGACATGGTTGGAATGCGGGGTGTCTGGGAACAGAATCCAAAAGCTTTTTACGTCTACGAAGGAGCGTCCCCTGGGCAGTGGGATGCCACTGACAGATGGAGTAGGACGGAGCACGGTTCGATTTGCATTTTGGACAAATGACTCTGACAACAGTTCAGAGATGGATTAGAGAGAGCAGAGGGGCTGTTTAGAAGGAAGTTTCAGCAGTCCAGTCGTAAACAGTGAGGCTTTCGACGGAGGAGAGTCGAGAGGAGCAGAGCTTTTGCTGAGAGAGGCAGAAGGTAGACCTGCCACGTGAGGGCTCGCCCTGCTCTGAGCTGATGCCCAGAGACCTCCATCAGACACTCCCGAGAGGAGGGTCGGGGAGAAGCACAGGTTCTGCGAGGAGCCGGGCGTTGCGCACTGGACACATTGAGGGCTGGCATCTGTGGGACGTGTGGGAGGCTGACGGTGTCCGCTTGGTGTAGAGGTGACGCTGGAGTGTCAAGTCGGACCCTAGAAGAACCGAGATGAGCACCAAGAGGAGGACAAGGAGCTGGAAATACAGGAGCCTAACTTTGGGAAGAACGTGCTGTCACGGGCGTCAAGTCTCGGAGTAGAGAGTCGAGGGAGAGTGGTCCTTTGAGTCACGTGCCCTGTGCTGCGGACACTGCCCACTGCATGTGGTCACCACCCACTTTAGTCGTTTTTCAGCAGCTTGGGCAGTGGGGTGCAGGGGACACCAGCGGCTGGGGAGCTAATGAGGTCGAGGAAGGGTAGAAGTACAGGAGCGATTCCATGAAGCCCGGCAGGGTGGGAAGGAGACAGCCAGGCACCCCGCCGACCCCTTACCGCTGCCAAGGGCCTCCCTTAGGATGGGCAGCACGCCATGGTCGGGCAGGTCTGCCGGCCACAGCTGGCTTCAGGTGCATCCAACCGAACATAGTGACCTAAACACAGGAGATTCTAACAGGGACCTCGACTTCATGCCCCCAGCCCTAACCACCTGAGCCACCTGCCAGTGCAAAGGGCGACGACATAGAAGCTGGTGCACAGCTATGCGTATATAACACGTCCCCAAATTCTCACCCTCACACCTCAGCCGGCCTCAGCAGATCGATCCGTACCTCCCCGGACAGGAGGGTGAGAACTGAGCCCGGCGGACGTGATCTGAGCATGCATTTCTCGCTGGTGGACACCAAGTGTACTCTTCCAGGCAGTTTTTGGCGAGGCTTTACAGAGACGGTCTAATCAATCACTTCTGATCTGCGGATGTGTATTGGAGCCATCGATCATGATGAACTCTCTTGACGTTAATGCGAATGTCAGCAATGCCTCCAAAGGCTTCTCTCTGCAACCTCGCTTTAAATAGCCAAATTATTATTTTTGACATGTTATTCAAGCTGGGATTTTTTTTTCTTTTTTACCCTCTATTGCTTCATGTCTGGGAACTCCTCACCTTGAAAGCACTCCTCCTTCCGGTCCGCCCGAAGAGACTCGATTCGCCACAGGTTTGGGGACTGGAGCTAAGCCGAGATGCCTTGCTGCAGACTAATTAGGGGTTGGGCTTAATTAGAGGTGCTCTAAAAATTTTGCAAAGGTTGCAGCATGCCTCTCCTGGTGCTGAATATTGATCTCCTTCCCGAGGCGGGGAATGCCGTGTGCGTGGGCCTCC
Source organism: Saccopteryx leptura (assembly GCF_036850995.1). NCBI lineage: Eukaryota > Metazoa > Chordata > Mammalia > Chiroptera > Emballonuridae > Saccopteryx > Saccopteryx leptura. Next base: position 12,062,699 of record NC_089508.1, on the reverse strand, counting down.
CTGGGGATCAGACAGGTGGCTGGGGTCCCCCCTGAACTCTTGAGGGCGTAGTGCAGTAATCTTGGTGAGGCTGTGAAGTAGGACTTCTAAAATCACAAAAAGTACATAAAATTATCTCCGGTGATTATTCTCTTTGACCAAGAAGATCTGTGACTCAGAAGAGCCAATGCATGTGTCCCAGCGCAGTCCCCTGACACAAGGATTCCCTGAGGATGGGTGAGATTAAAGCACGAGGCAGAGAGATGAGGGGCGAGTGAGTGAGTGGAGGGGAGTTTCGGGGTGCAGGAGGGTGGGGAGGAGAGAGCAGGAGAGCAAATGGGGCCCCAGGTGAGGGTGCAGAGCAGAGACCGCCCCCGCGCCAGCCTGGTGGAGTCTAGTTTCAGTCTCCAGCACCATAGTTTTGTCCGGTCAGCCTTGACTCTGACCTTGAGTTCAAAGACTCCTCCCCGACAGGCCTCAGTTATGCAGCCGGTCTGACAGGTTCGGGGATTACTCGGTCCCTGCTACCTTTCTATTTTTGGCTCAATTCTTCCAGGAGTAACTGGGCAAAGCAGTTCTGTGCGGGGAGAATGGGACCCGGGGTCTCAACTGACCGATCACACCATCTTGTCTACAAGATCAGCAGACGGCAGAAGCCACAATGTGGACAGCAGGGTTGGGGGTGACAGTGCTTATTGAGTTTCCTCGTTGGCCCTGTCTCCCATCCTCCCTGCTGCTTCCACGGGAGCAGAACCCGGCTGAGGGGCGAACGGATGGCTGACGGAAGGGAGGAACGTAGTCTCACAGCACCTCTCCCTCTTGGACACACACAGCTCCAGTTTTCTCGGAAGGCCACGAGAGACCAGAGGTGCCCGGGCCGCAGTTCACACCGACGTGAAACGGAACTCCCGCAGGGCCCCCCGGTGGCGCTGGTTTTGTGGTGAGTGAGGCCTGATGGAGTGACCTCAGGAAGGGAACGTGTGTCCAGGGTCTTCTGCAGACGATCACCTGGCCCAGGGACCACCTCCCCCACCCTCCAGCCCCTGTCCTCCCTTTTCCTCCTTGCAGACCAGGGTCTGTGAACAGATGGCCATTGGTGACCCATGTGGAAAATCATTTCAGTTCTAGATACCAGGAGATCTGGGTTCTGGTCCTACCCTCGCCCGGGTGACCTGAGGAAAGCCTCTGTGGGCCCCAGTGTCTCCGTCCTTGGGACGACAGGGTGATTAGACGGCCTCCCCAGTGTCTCCGTCCTCGGGACGACAGGGTGATTAGACGGCCTCCCCAGTGTCTCCATCCCTGGGACGACAGGGTGATTAGACGGCCTCCCCAGTGTCTCCGTCCTCGGGACGACAGGGTGATTAGACGGCCTCCCCAGGGTGATCAGACGGCCTCCCCAGTGTCTCCGTCCTCGGGACGACAGGGTGATCAGACGGCCTCCCCAGTGTCTCCGTCCTCGGGACGACAGGGTGATCAGACGGCCTCCCCAGTGTCTCCGTCCTCGGGACGACAGGGTGATCAGACGGCCTCCCCAGTGTCTCCGTCCTCGGGACGACAGGGTGATCAGACGGCCTCCCCAGTGTCTCCGTCCTCGGGACGACAGGGTGATTAGACGGCCTCCCCAGTGTCTCCGTCCTCGGGACGACAGGGTGATCAGACGGCCTCCCCAGTGTCTCCGTCCTCGGGACGACAGGGTGATCAGACGGCCTCCCCAGTGTCTCCGTCCTCGGGACGACAGGGTGATCAGACGGCCTCCCCAGTGTCTCCATCCCTGGGACGACAGGGTGATCAGACGGCCTCCCCAGTGTCTCCGTCCTCGGGACGACAGGGTGATCAGACGGCCTCCCCAGTGTCTCCGTCCTCGGGACGACAGGGTGATTAGACGGCCTCCCCAGTGTCTCCATCCCTGGGACGACAGGGTGATCAGACGGCCTCCCCAGTGTCTCCGTCCTTGGGACGACAGGGTGATCAGACGGCCTCCCCAGTGTCTCCGTCCTCGGGACGACAGGGTGATCAGACGGCCTCCCCAGTGTCTCCGTCCTCGGGACGACAGGGTGATTAGACGGCCTCCCCAGTGTCTCCGTCCTCGGGACGACAGGGTGATTAGACGGCCTCCCCAGTGTCTCCGTCCTCGGGACGACAGGGTGATTAGACGGCCTCCCCAGTGTCTCCATCCCTGGGACGACAGGGTGATTAGACGGCCTCCCCAGTGTCTCCGTCCTCGGGACGACAGGGTGATTAGACGGCCTCCCCAGTGTCTCCGTCCTCGGGACGACAGGGTGATTAGACGGCCTCCCCAGTGTCTCCGTCCTCGGGACGACAGGGTGATTAGACGGCCTCCCCAGTGTCTCCGTCCTTGGGACGACAGGGTGATCAGACGGCCTCCCCAGTGTCTCCGTCCTCGGGACGACAGGGTGATCAGACGGCCTCCCCAGTGTCTCCGTCCTCGGGACGACAGGGTGATTAGACGGCCTCCCCAGTGTCTCCGTCCTCGGGACGACAGGGTGATTAGACGGCCTCCCCAGTGTCTCCGTCCTCGGGACGACAGGGTGATCAGACGGCCTCCCCAGTGTCTCCGTCCTCGGGACGACAGGGTGATCAGACGGCCTCCCCAGTGTCTCCGTCCTCGGGACGACAGGGTGATCAGACGGCCTCCCCCGTGTCTCCGTCCTCGGGACGACAGGGTGATCAGACGGCCTCCCCCGTGTCTCCGTCCTCGGGACGACAGGGTGATCAGACGGCCTCCCCAGTGTCTCCGTCCTCGGGACGACAGGGTGATCAGACGGCCTCCCCCGTGTCTCCGTCCTCGGGACGACAGGGTGATCAGACGGCCTCCCCAGTGTCTCCGTCCTCGGGACGACAGGGTGATCAGACGGCCTCCCCAGTGTCTCCGTCCTCGGGACGACAGGGTGATTAGACGGCCTCCCCCGTGTCTCCGTCCCTGGGACGACAGGGTGATTAGACGGCCTCCCCCGTGTCTCCGTCCTCGGGACGACAGGGTGATCAGATGGCCTCTGTGGCCCCTTCCGCTCTGCCTCGGGCCAGGCCTCCCACCTGCCCTGGTGTTTGGTGGGTCACTTGTTCCTCAGCAGCTCCCTCAGGGACAGATCTGCGCCCAACAGTAGTTGGTGGTTTGACAAACACTGGTGGGGGTGGAGGAGCGTTCTTTCAGTGAAGGCTCTCTGACGATGTGTTGCTTCTTGCAACACCTCCACCCTCAACCCTCTTTCTGCTGCTGATAATCAAGAGGAGAGCGGAATTCCAAATTAAGAAAAGCGTAGGCTGGCCTGACCAGGCAGTGTCGCAGTGGATAGAGCATCGGACTGGGAGGCGGAGGTCCCAGGTTTGAAAACAAGACTGATCTTTTGGGGATGAATCTGAAAGACTTTTCCCAACTTACTATTTTACCTACCAGGAAAAAAAAAAAATTCATTAGGAAATTATCTTGAAGAACCCCGTGTGAGGGATGAGAAGGACCTTCCTCTGTTGCCGGCAGTGATGCTGGTAGGTGGCCTGATTTACTATGACTCATAGCAAGAAGGAGTGTTACTGCAGTCCAACCTACCGCTGGCCTCTGGTTTTTATTACCAGGGAAAGCTGATTACATGTATAAAAATTCTAGTGTCTAATCACGACCCCAGGGGTGGGTGAGTTCAGAGAAGCAATCCTATGGACTTAGGAAGAAATTTTAGGAGAAAGTTTCCTAAAATTTGGGGTGCGTGCGGTGCAGGACCAACTCGTACGCCGCTCGGCAGAAGGCGGCCGTGCAGTCATAACTACCAATAGGAGAATTTACATAAAGCCCCCGACACACCCCGTCGGTACCAGTGTCCCTGGCTGGCTCCCAGGTTTGATGTTTAGAAGCCTTAGACTCCAGATCCACCTCAGCTCCTTGCTTGCTTGGAAACCTTAAAGAAATCAGTTCCCCTTCTCTGAAACTTGATATCCTCATCAACAAAGTGGAGGTAACTGTACCGACTTCTGCAGGCGGTTGTAAGACCCACTGCTCCTCGGGCGCAGTTCTGGTCACGTTCCCACTTAAAAATATCCGTTGGCCTCTCATCGCCTTGCTGTGTTGACCAATCTGGGAGCCACCGGCCACTGTGAGATGCACGGAGGTGGCCCTCCTTGCTGAGGCCAGATTTAGGGGAGACCTCCTTTCCCCAGCAGTGCTCCCCATGCCCCTCAGCCCAGTGGAAACTAACAGAGAGAGACAGGACGCTGCCTCTCCCGGGGCCTCCAGACCAAGGTGACAGTGCTGGAGGGCGGGTGAACGAAGTGGCCGGTCGAGGAGCCCAGTGGGAAGCCAGCTCCTGAGGGCTGTGTGCTTTGGGGAGAAGTGTCCGTGGGGTGTGGGGATGAAAGGGGCTGGGATAGGTGGGGGCTCGGGTCACTTTGCTGTGGGACCCCTTACTTAAGTATAAAAAAGAAGGTGTTTTGCTTAGAAAGGCAACTCAGAGCTGTCCCAGCCCAGTGGGGATCAAGGGGCCCAGAGTTCCTGCAGCTAGGAATGGGGTGCCAGAGGCAGGAGGGGTGACATCTGGGGAGTCTGGCCGTCACGGGCACCTGATTTTCTGCTCCACCCTTTGGACAGGCAGAAAGATAAGGACAAAACTTCTGCTTTCCAGACATGAGTCAGCACACCTGGTGATTCTAAGAACCCCCAGACGATGACTGAGTTTCCCTTCAGCCCGGCGGACGAAGCCTCAAGTCAGAAATTTGGGTAATGACTGTAATTTGGATTATTAATTGGCCTGACTTGGTCTCATCTGGACTATGCAGATCTCACTAGTGCCTGAGATACTGCGGGAGGCGGGTCTATGTTTCCCCGCTGACCCACTTGCGGGAGACTCCTGCGTTTACCCGGCAGGATGCGCATGACTTCATCTGGTTCGTAGAGTAAAATGCAGTGTCAATATTTTCAGCCCTGTGCCGTGTGGAGAACAGTACACAGTAGACAGGAAGCCACGAGACTGGCTTGTGGTAATCCCAAGGCAGTGTAAGCAGGGGGCGGGCCGTCAGACGACACGATCTCCAATATCCCATCTGTACTAGTCCGCTGGGGCTGCCGTAACAGAGAGCCGCAGGCTGGGGGGTCCACACGACAGAAAAGCTTTGTCTCATAGTCCCGGAGGCCAGAAGTCCAAGGTGAAGGTGCCAGCAGGCTTGCTTCCTTCTGAGGTTTCTCTCCTTAGCTTGTAGATAGCCACCTTCTTCCTCCTTGTGTCTTCACATGTTCTTCCCTGTCTGTGTGTCTGTGTCTTAGTCCCCTCTCTTGTAAGGACACTGGTCATTTTAGATTAGGGCCCATCCAAAGGAGGTCACTTTTACTTAATTACTTCTTTACAGTCACATTCTGAGATACAGGGGATTCAGACTTCAACATATGAATTCGTGGGGGGGCACAATTCAGCCCATAACTTCATCCGATCCCAAGATTCAGAGATTCTGAAATCCCTCTCTGCTCCTAACTCTCCATGAGCCGAGGTGTGCCATTCTCTCTCCGGACCTCGGTTTGCCCATCTGCTCTGCCGCACACATTGGGAGGCACAATCAGTTCATGGACAAGAAAGGGCTTTGTCAACCGCCTAGCGGTGGTCCTAGGAGGAACAGCACCATCCCTAAAGGGTGTTTTGGAAATCTGTGGGTTTGTGCTTTGGGTTGTCACAACAGTTGCGGGACACCACAGCCTTTATGGGATGGGAGCCGAGGAGAAGTCCCGCTTTGTGAGGGATGGTCCCAATCCATTAACTGTCCTCTGTCACTCACGACTTTCCCACATTCTCCATGCTTTTGTGTAAGTGAAAAAAACAACAACCTAGAATCATCAGAACTTAGCACCTAATTCTGCTCTACACATAAACTCAAAATAATTCTTTTTGTAAAGTTTAAATGTACATTTTATTTTATTAAGTGAGAGGGTGAGAGGTGGGGAGGCAGAGATACAGACTCCCACGTGTGCCCGACTGAGATCTACCTGGCAAGCCCACTAGGAGGTGATGCTCTGCCCATCTGGGGCCACTGCTCTGTTGTTCAGCAACTGAGCTATTTTAGCACCTGAGGTGAGGCCATGGAGCCATCCTCAGCACCTGGGGCCAAGTTACCAGAACCATTTGAGTCATGGCTGTGGGAGGAGGCAGGAGGGAGAGAGAGAAAAGAGGGAGGGGTAGAAAAGCAGATGGTGGCTTCTCCTGTGTGCTCTGACCAGGATTTGAACCCAGGACTTCCACTTACCAGGCCGACACTTCCACTGAGCCAACCGTCCAGGGCTAAAGGTGTACTTTTCACGAAGGCACTGCCGAGCAAATCAAGGGAAGGTTGTAACTTATCTTGTTCAGAACTTTATCAAAAATTATTCACCACTTTAGAAAACTCATGTTTTCTACAACACACACTTAGAAAACAGGTCTCTAATGCAACTGCTCATGGCACTTTGTCATCAGCACCACATATGCCAGTTTGCACGTGTAGCTGTCTCTCCACTCTAGTTAGAGACGCAGTTGTCTACTTCACAGGTTTCCAAGCATAGCTCTGAACTAGATTATCCTAGTTTCCTTATTTCCTTTCTGTCCCAGCCAGGGCATTATGTACTGTTTGAAATGATGAGTTGGGTAGCTATATTATCTGTGAGTTTCATTTGAAGACATTGAAGGGAGTGGAGAATGTATTAAGTGAGGCGATACCATAGGAGATAGGAAATTCTCTAAGGCACCATTTGCGCGCCAACCTTTGCTGGGCTGGCCACCGTGGCAGTTTGGGGACTTCACAGCTCTGTGGCCTCCTGGCACAGTGGCACCTGGTGCAGCCCAGGGTGATCTGGCTGCAGTGGTGCGTCCTCACGAGGAAGGGAACTTCTTTGGTTTTGTCACTTCCCCTGCCTCTGACATCAGCCTTGGCCACTATTCACTACTTTGGACAACAGGGTTGGTCACTGCTGAGGCCTCTGGGCTTCAGTCACCCTGTTGCCCGGCACAGGGAGCCTGTGGGTGTGGGGATCATGGATAAAAGAACAACTCTGCTGTGCCAAGCAGATGGCAATAGCTTGAGAAGCCAGGTCACCTGGAGGCCCAGGCTGGGACAGAGCTAGGGGGACTGGGTTGTCACCTGCGACAGACATCACTGGGCAGGGTGGGGCATCGGTACAGTCTGCACCTTGTGGCAGGCCCACTCGCTGCCCTCGCCACTTGTTTGGGTTCAGCGTCATGCCAGGCCTGGGCACCAGCCCCACCCCAGCGTTGGGGCCTCGGGCTTACTTAGTGGTACAACACAGAAATGAACTCTGGCTCCCCGGGGACGGCCACCCTCCCTGGCACTGCCAGGGAGCAAGCAGATCTTGCCCCAACCTGCCTTCCTGGCCCAGGTTATGTTTTCCTGGCTTTATGCCCCGGGTGACAGGGACAGTCCACAAGAGAGCGCTCCTCGGCATTATGCCGGAAGCGGTCCTGCGGGCATCCCTCCGGGACCCGTTCTGTGTTTCCTGTACCTCTGTGACGGTCCCCGCTCCCTCCTCCTCCTCCAGGTCATGGCTGCAGCCCTCCAGCTGAGAATCCCCAAACACAGAGCATGCCCTTCCTGGCACCCCACCCCCAGCCCGTGGCCGGTCCTCAGCTTCCACAGAAAGAGTGCTCAATGTGCAGCCCGCCGGCCCCAGCGCGTGTCAAGTGCAGGCTCAGACCCCGCCCTGGACCTCCAGAATCACAGTTTCTCCGGGCATGGCCCTGGAATCAGCATCTTAGCGTGAGCTCCTTCAGTGATTCTGTGTCCTTTCAATTTGGGGAACTCTGACCTACAGGATAAAGGCCAGATGTCTTTATGGTCCCTGTGACTGGCACAGCTGGGCTCTGGTGTACCCATCCAGCCTCATTTTCCACAACCAGACTCACATTGAACTTGTCATTGGTCACATGCATCGTGGGCCCTGCCCTTTCCCAGTTCTCTGCACTGTTCTGTCTTCTGCCTAGAACTCTTCCTTGCAATCTCCTACACGTCTGTTAAGACAAAATCTAACCGCAGCCCCTCTGAAAGCCTTCTCTGGCTCCCTCCTGATTAAGGACCTGTCTCCAGCACGCAATGTCGTACCGTGATTATAGCATCTTCTGGCTTAGCCCGGTCAGTCCTCTTCCCTTTAACCCCCCTGGAAACCCTATCCTCCACCCTACATTGTCAGCCCCTGCAGGCAGGATGAACGTCTTCCGTGTCTTTAAAACCCCAGCAACTAACCCCATTCCTGCTCCACAGTGGGTGCTCACTAAATATGTAAATAACTTTAAGTGGTCTCTTGGACTAATTTCCTATCTCTTCTTAATTGGGGTTCTGCCTTGGGCTTCTGGGCTTCATTTAAACGTTGGTCATTAAAATGCAGTCCCTTTGTTTCCTCGGCGTGGTTCATATTTAGCCAAAGAGATTTATTTCTCCAATAAATCCTACTCCCCAGACAGCCACAAGCATTGGCTGCTCCTGCTGAGAAATGGGAGGAAGTCTCAGGATGCACCTAGAACTGCGATGCTGGTGAATTCAGAAAAAAAGGACTAAGGAGCCTTCTTCAAGCTTCCCTGACGGTCGTTGATCAAGGTGGCTTCCCTGGCACCGGTCTCCTGAGTTTTCAGGGTGAAGTGAGATCTTTAGGGAGAAGAAAACCTCAGAATTCTTTTCTTTGATCTATTGACTGCTTTAATTTTTAATATGAAACAAGTCATCTCAGGTCCGTGTTCTGCAAGGGTGGCTAACGCATCAGGGAGCGAAGAGGGGACAGCGGTGCTGTTAGCAAACCCAAGAGGCTCCAAACTCCAGAAATGCAGGCTAGGGACATTCCGGTGACCTACAACTGCTGGAGAATTCCTGCCTGAGGTTGTGAATTTGGGTACAAATTCAGTCTTAAGAGGTGGGGTGGAACCCATCTGATGTCTCCGGCATAGATCTCTTCCTTTCTGTTTTATTTTTTCTGGTTGAGAATTTTGTATCTCTAAGAACACCTGTTGCTAAACTGTTTCCATAGATGCATCCCAACTGATCTGGTGGAGAGGCTGTTGTACTCTCTGCCAATGCATCTTCAGTAGAATTAAGAGATTTTGAAGGAGGGAAAGATGGCCAACCCCAAGCAGACTGGCTGGGTGCTGAACTGGACACCAGTAATAAGGTCTTGCTCCTTGAATTCAGAAACTTCAGGAGGAGAAGGAACTGTGAAGGTCACCTTGTCTAACCCTTCCTCTTTGGGCTTGACATTCCCAGCAAATGATGATGGTCTAGCCCTTGAACCATCACTTCCAGTGCCCGAGAACTCCTTACCTTCTCGGGCAGCCCTCTCCACTTTCAGACTGCTCTGCTGGCCAGCATCCTCCAGTGCGAAGTTGCCATCCCCATCTCTGTAACTTCTAGGGGGTGGCCTCGCTGTGCCTGCTTGTGTCATATGGAGAGAGTCTTCAAAGATTTGAGGTTTTCCCTGGTGCAGGCTAACCACTCCTGGTTCCTGTACACTGCCTCTGTGGGTCATGGGAACCCACATTCCTTGGACCCCCTTTTCCACATAATGGAGGCATTCTGAGAGTGGGCAATTTAGGGAGAGCTCCCTGGTAGTATAGTTTACTTACTTCTCCCCGGGATGGGCACACAACTGCCATCCACAGCCATCTACATCTAAGTGGTGTCTGTCACTACCTCACTACTTGGCATATAGGGGAACTCAAGAAGTATTTATTGGGTGGATATAAGGATAGGTAGATCAATGAATGAATTAACAGTTGGGTGGTTGAATAAATAAACAGATAAATGGATGAATGAAATTATGACTCAGTAAGCAAAGGAAGCCAAATTGGAAATATTTAGACCAGTCAATCAATGCGTGGAGCCTCTTCTATATCGATATTGTACTGGGTAGAGGAAAAAAGTACCGGGGGCAAAAATAAGGTGTTTACAACAAAGGAAAGATAAAATCTCTGCGCTAATGTGGAACGAAGCTGGACCCAACCCCATGAAAACAGTCTTCTCCCTCTCTCAATCTGACGTTTGTTGGCCTCGGTCACATAACAAGTCACCAGCAGCATAAATGTCGCTGCTAGAAATTTTATCCTGTGATTTAAGGGTAAAAAAAGTTAGAGCTAGAAGAGATATTAGTGATCAATTCCTCTTTTTTACAGTGAGGGCTGGAGACGGAATGTCTTATCCGAAGTCACACAGGGAGTGAGTGCGGTGGCCATTTTGGAATCCCTGCCTTCGTTCCTAGGACAGCACCTCTCCCCACTGTGCTTTCTTTGCTTAAAGAATGTTTTAATTCACATTTCTTGTGTATGTGCTGCAAAATGCCTGCTTTGCATTGACCTTGCAGAACTTGGATGGCTTTTGATTTCCTAGACATCATTCATTCATCATTCACTCATTCACCCACTCTCCATCCAGCCACACTGGGGGAATATTTGTTATGCATCAAGCCCTGTGCTAGGCTTTGGGGGTAGAAGATTGAGACATGGCCTCTACTATGGAAGAATCTAGCAGGGGAGAAAGACCCATAAACAAACAAACAAAAAAAAGGCAGTGGACTCCAGCTATAAAACAGATGTTAGTGTCTAGCTAGAGGAAGGAATAGCGTTTGCTTGGGGACTCAGGGAGGGCCTCTCTGGTTTGATAACTAAATGGGTCTTGAAGTAGCAGCAGCAGTTTGCTGATGGATAAGTTGGGGAAGGCAGTGGAAGCTTGGGAAGAGCCAGCAGGAGCTGCAGCTCCGGGTGGAGGAGGCGGTGCGGAGGGCAGTGCACTGGTGGGCCAAGGCCACGCTCCACAGGGAGCCCCGAGGCCCCAGGGCGATGTAGGAGGGCTTTAGCAATTCCATGACTGTTGGCTCCTGTGTCCTGATAAAACACTGGCCAGTGAGAGCCTAAAAATGAGTCCATCTGAGGGAGAGTTCTTGCAAAACCTCCTCATAACATAGTAGTTAGAGAACGAACCCCAAGTCTTCTAACTCATTGTGGGAAATGGAATGTTTTGCAGAACTTATTTAGATCGTTTGGCTTTCACTTTGATCATTCATATGGAGGATGAACGATGCTCCGTGTGTATACTACAATTAACCTCAGAGCTACTCTCCCTGGTTTTCATGTAAGGGTCGCGGTTCTGTTTGCTGGAAGGCTGTGCAGCGTTGAAGAGTATGTCTGATTTAAATTTAAAGGTGGGCCAGACATGACCTGTGATCCATTTTTGGTGGCCGTTGTGCGCTTGGGTTGCAGAGACATTAAGGAGAGCTTGTAAACTACCTACCAGAGCACTTAAGAGTCTAATACATAAGAAACACAATACTGCTGTCAGAGCCTTGATGGAGGTGAGAGGAAGCCAGCGAAGTCATTTGTGTAATAAATCCCATTACTTCTTTTTTTTTTTTTCAGACAGGCTAAAAATAGAATCCCCAGATAAATATTATCTCAGCGGTAGAAAGGAGAAAATGATGATTTGGAAAGGATTGCTTGTTGACCTGAATGGACAGCATAGAAATTAGAACCAGAAGTTACTGCCGTGTTTTCTAGGGAGCCGTCCTATTCGATATGACAGAACTTCCAAAGGGATAGTTGGGGAAACAAATGTTGCTGTGTCTCCAAGAAACAAATCAAAGTGGACGTGGCAAAGGCCCAGGGAAGTAGGAATTTAGTCCCTACTTGGATGATATCTCCTGGATGTTCATGGTCTGACCTCTTCATCATGATCATTGATGCCCATCACTCCCAGGGTCTCAGTTCTGATGTCTCAAACCATCTGGCTTCCTCTCCCGTCATGCATCTACTCTTCTGATGACCACCAGTGACCTTCTTGTTGGTTCTGTCAGTGGACACTTGTCTTATTTTATCTCCAGCTGTATGTGGCACTGTTATTGACCCTGCCTTCCTTGAAATGTGCCCTTCTTAGCTTTCAAGATACCTGCATCTCATGCTTTGTTCCACTTCTCACCCCCACGTTCTCCGAGTCTGTGCTGGCTCTTCTCCACTTGTGCTTGAATGTCGATGTCCCTCCAGGGACTGACCTTCACTCTCTTCTCTTCTCACCCCGCACGCTGTGAGCAACTTCGAGAGTCCCAAGTTTCTGTCTTCACCCTATCTATGTCTTAGCGTCGTGTTCCCAAGTTCTTTCTAGACCGGTGCTGTTCAATACAGTTGTTGCTAGTTACATGTGGCTATTTAAATTAAAAACATTACAATGAAACATTTGGTTCTTCATTTGCATAGGCCACATCTGAAGGGCTTGAGAGCTGGGTGTGGCTACGTGTTGGACAGGGCAGCTGAGAATACTGTCGTCCCCCAGGAAGTTCTGTTGGACAGCGCCATTCTAGATGCGCTGCCTGCATATTCCACAGCACCCCAGGCTGCTCGCGCCTCAGATCATCAGAAGAATATTGATGCGTGTGGAAAAGGTGACAAAGAGAAATAAGGGAGTTGGGAAAAAAAGGAACCTTATAGTTGTAAGTGATGTAAAACCCATTTCAATGGTATTAAATAAGAAAGGAGGTTTATTGAGCCGTATAACTAAATGGCTCAGAAGAAGGGTGAGTTTTGCACGAGGCTTTATCTAGCAACTCAGCAATGTGATCAAGGCCATCCCATGACTATATCTATGGTGTTGACTTTATCTAAAGGTAACACCAGCAGCTTCCAAAAGCAACAGGCTTCTTCTCTCCCATTCAAAGCGGGATAGAGAAACATTTTCTTTGCTTCGGATGACACTCTAACCAACTGAGCTATCCGGCCAGGGCAAGAAACAATTTTCATTGAAAGGCTTGAGATGCACTCTGGTTGGACCAGTCCAGGCTACATGCTGTGTCTGAACCAGTCGCAGGGAAAGCATTGAGTGGCTTAGTCCCATGTCCGTCCTTGGAGCTGGAAGCATTAGGGGGAAGCTTTTCCTGACTTGCAGTGTCCTAAGGCAGAAACTGGAAGTCACAGAGAGAGAGCGGGCCCGGGGTGCTGGGGAAGAGCCTACAGATGTCCGATGGAGAGGGGAGGGCATGACTGTAAAGGAGATGGAAAAGCAGAGTTTGCGTTGAATGTCCTTTCCCTTCAAGTTTTGGAATCAGGACTTGGAGGCGCTGGGCCACTGGAAGGAAGCCGAGCAGCAGCTGCACCAGGACCGTGGCTCTTCCGTGTCACCCACCATCGACGCGGGGCAGGACGGGGCTCCTTCCGCTCCATGCAGTGCCTGTGGGGACCTTCTGCTCCTCAGCCGAGGAACGATGAAGTTTTCTGGGGCAGTCCAGCGGATGAGCGAATGGGGTTGTCCTTTCAAAGCCCAAAATAGAGCGGGGAGTATGTGCATTGTCCATCTATGGTGAGCTTTATTTTTTCCCTCAAACTGGGGAAAGAAATACAAAGAATCAAGGAAGGGGATGACAGCAGCAAGAGAACACTGGGCCACTGTCCCCCAGGGCAGGCTGGTCCCCGGGGCAAAGCCAGACTGTTCCTACAGCAGCACAAGGAATTCTGAGAGTCACCCACACTGGAATAGACAGGCTTTCTATAATTTTTACATTTTTTACATTTGTTTTCCAATAGTCCATGTTACTTGTAAGGAAAGCACAATATTTTTTTTTTTTTTTTTAAGTTCTGGCAAAAATGCAGTTCATGTCACGGGACAGAAGTTAATAAAGCCATGTCATTTTAGCAAGAGTAAAGGAAGCCAACCCCAAATGGATCAGACCGAAGCTGCTTTCTTAATAACTACGTGTACCGAGCTCCTGAAGTGTGGAGCGACAGCAGCCCCACAAAGTCCATGAACAAATAGTTGCTTTACTCAGAGAGCCTCATAAACCCCACCTCATTCTGTGTGTGCGTCGCCCCTGGAGGGTCTCCAATGGAGGAGGGGTTCCCGCTTTCAGTAAGTGATGTGCTGCTGGGAAAAATTGTTTGGTGCCTGTTGAAATTTCCTCTTTGCCCAAATGCAGGAAAATATTTTTCTCAGAAGTTGCTTGAGATTTTTTTTTTTTTTTTTTTTTTTTTAATTTTTCTGAAGCTGGAAACAGGGAGTGACAGTCAGACAGACTCCCGCATGCGCCCGACCGGGATCCACCCGGCACACCCACCAGGGGCGGTGCTCTGCCCCCCAGGGGGCGATGCTCTGCCCATCCTGGGCGTCGCCATATTGCGACCAGAGCCACTCTAGCGCCTGAGGCAGAGGCCACAGAGCCATGCCCAGCGCCCGGGCCATCTTTGCTCCAATGGAGCCTTGGCTGCGGGAGGGGAAGAGAGAGACAGAGAGGAAAGCGCGGCGGAGGGGTGGAGAAGCAAATGGGCGCTTCTCCTATGTGCCCTGGCCGGGAATCGAACCCGGGTCCTCCGCACGCTAGGCCGACGCTAGGCCGACGCTCTACCGCTGAGCCAACCGGCCAGGGCGAGATTTTTTTTTTTTAAAGCTGAAACATTAGAGACGCGTCTATTGTGGGAAGCCTCCCCCCCCCCCCCGATGATTATTTAGGAAATGCTGAGAGGTGGTGGGATAGAGGGACGGCTACTGTTATGGGTTAAATTGTATCCCCATAAAGCTACATTGAAATCGAACCCCCAGAACTGGTGAATGAGATCGTGTCGGCAAATTAGGTGTGTGCAGATGGCATCCAGTCCAGATGAAGTCGTGCCAACTTGGGGTGAGCCCTGATCCCACCGGTGTCTTTAGAAGAGATCCTTTGGACACAGAGACAGACCCAGAGAGGCGAGCATGCGACAACAGAGGCAGAGATCGGAGTGATGCAGTGTCCAACCAAAGAACAGGATTGCCTGCAACTAGCTGGAAGCTAGGACGAGAGAGAAAGGACTCTTCCTTAGACCCCTCTGACGGCACGGGTTTCTGCGAAAATCTTGATCTTGGATACCTGGCTTCAGAAACCAGGAGGGAATCAGTTTCTGTTGCTTTAAGTCGCCAGTCTGAGGTACCCGGCGTGGCAGCTCAAGCAAACTCACTCAGCCTCGTGGGCCCTGACGTCTTCCTCAGACAGAGCAAGACCCAGTCCCTTCCCTCCCTGGCTCTGCAGAGAAACACAGGTCCTAAATTGCCAGACTGACTTCCAGTGACCTCGCAAATACCCAACTCTGCTGCTCAGACCACCTGCCAACCGCTGTGTTATTTTTCTGACCCCAACACTGAAGAACCTTCAACTTCTTCACCATCCAGACAACATAATTTGGAAAGGAGGATATTTGGATAGAAAAACAATGCAGGATCTGGTTTTCTGGGAATGAATTAACCCCTGAGCCCAAGAAAATCTACATGTTCTGGTAGAAGGGCATGGGCTCCACGACTCGATTCTGAAATGTAATGACTAGGGTCTGGGACAAGACACTTAAACTCAGTGAACCTCAGGCTCCCCATCTGTCAAGTGGGGTGACAATTCTTGCCCTGCCCATTTCTTAGTGTCTTTTGGGGATCAGATGAGAGCGAAGGTGAGAGAATCAGTCTGAAACAAAAACTGCACACCAGTCTAAGGCAGTGGTCCCCAACCTTTTTTGGGCCACGGACCGATTTAATGTCAGAAAATATTTTCACGGACCGGCCTTTAGGGTGGGACGGATAAACGTATCACGTGACCGAGACAAGCGTCAAGAGTGAGTCTTAGGCTGATGTCACAGAAGGAATCCGGTCATTTTTTAAAAATAAAACATCGTTCAGACTTAAATATAAATAAAATGGAAATAATGTAAGTTATTTATTCTTTCTCTGCGGACCGGTACCAAATGGCCCACAGACTGGTACCGGTCTGCAGCTCGGGGGTTGGGGACCACTAATCTAAGGTACTGATTTCACCTGGGTGGCCACGAGACCCCCAGAGGGAGAGATGACTGGGATTCAACAACGGGATGTTTCTCAGGCAGAGCTCGGAGGGAAGGGATCTGCTCAAGGTCAGCCAGGACAACCGAGAAAGCCACCCACTAGCCTCTGGGGCTCCCACACTGCCCTCTGCCCTATTCCTGTCTTCTCACGGACACACCTCCCACACCTCCCATTTCTCCTCTAAATGACTTCTTATCATTTAGGAGGTTGCTGCCTCTACTTCTCCCTCTCTCAATTCCTGCCCCTTTCTCTGTCCTTCCCTTCCCCCATCCTCTCTCTCTCTTCCTTTCAAACCCCATCTTTCCTTTGAAAAGTTTCAAGTAGAATGAATTCCGCATTCTCTGACAAGTATTCACATAAAGAGCTCACTATGCACTTCAACCGGAATTATCTCCTTTGAAGAATCTCTACTTTAATCTCCTCCCAGGCAGGGTTTTGTGTTGTTAGAACAAAATGACACACTATTCTTCAAACTAAAAGCCTTATTAAGTGGCATTGAGAAAATCTTTGCAAATTCCTCTTTTTACCTTCCTCATTAAGTGGAGGCTTAATTAATTGGGTGAGTTTGAATAATTTTTAAATAGCATTTGGTTATTAGGACTAATCAAATATTCCAGAGTAATATTCTCAACTTTTGTGTGTGTGTGTGTGGGGGGGAGCACAATTATCATCTCTAATATTGTTGTGATAAAAAAAAAACACTACATCTTGGCCGAGTGAAAATTTTTCCATGTAATTAATGCATGTCTCAGTGGGTTTGGAACCAAACGCACCTGAGCCACCAGCCTTTCATGGCAGATACGGTCACAGCAGGTGACCGCCACCCAGCAGAGCCTCTCTTTCATCTGAGGTCTCTTGTAATACAATGAAAAGCCTGATTGTTTTCAGGGGACCTGTTTAAAGACCCGATCACAGGTACGGGGTGAGCCGTGTCTTCTCACCGTGGAGAGATAATCACCACCCTCTCGGCCTGGAACCCTTCCATCTCTTACTAACTGCGGGACTTCAGAAAAGTGTGGGGGTCGCTGGGTTCTCAACAGGGGGCGTGAGAATAGGAACGCCTGCCCTTTCTGTGTCAACCATGTAAGAAAATGAGTATGAGCAGCCTTGAAACCAAATTGCAAAGCTCCATACAAACGGGTAGGGTTCTTCTCAGTGCGGTAATTATCTCAGAACTGACAGCAGTGAGGGTCATCCCCTGCAATCCTGCCTTTTTTGCCTTTTTTTTTTTTTAAGTTGAACTTCAATGGCCCCCAGCTCAACCCTCTGTCAGTAGCTGGCCTTGACGTTCTGATCCAATGGAACTCTTCCGTCCTCCTGGCCTCCCCCTACGCCCCCCCACTGACTGGCAGCACCGCCAAAGAAAGGAGGCCCCCCTCAGCAAACCTAGTCCTTCAGTCCCTCCGTGCTCCTGCTGCCCCTGTGGCAGCTCTGGTCCTGCTCACTGAAGGCAAAGCCCTAGAGACCGGGTGAGAGGTAGCCCGCCCTCAGCCCTGGCACCCGGCTGCCGCCCCAGCTGGGAACGGAAACCTACCTGCCATCCAAGTCACGGCCACCTCCTGCACTGGGACTTCTCAGGGACGGTGGTGACTACTCTTCTCCACTTCCGCCTTTTGCCAGGAAGGACAGAACAAAACAAAGTTCACCCTCAGGACACGTACCTCACTCTTAGCAAATGGATCCTCTTTTCTAAGAGCTGAGGACACAAGGGGGACTGGGCTTGGTTCTGGGATGGAGGATGGTCTGGGGCTTGGACATGACCTTCCCTGCGGGGATGGATGGAAAGACCAGTCCTCAGGGCGCTCTGCCCACCGATGAAAGCCCCTCACTCTTCTCCATTGGCACCTGGAGTCGTGGAGCTGGTGGGGGGAGAAGCGACAGGGACACAGTGACCCTGGAGGGTTGGGGTGATTGCTCTGCAGGACCCTTCACTCCCGTGTCCATCTGTCCCCCTGGTGGGGGGAGAAGTGACAGGGACACAGGGACCCTGGAGGGCTGGGGTGATTGCTCTGCAGGCAGTGCCGCAGGAGAGCCAGGACCCTTCACTCCCGTGTCCGTCTGTCCCCCCTGGTGGGAGGAGAAGCGACAGGGACACAGGGACCCTGGAGGGCTGGGGTGATTGCTCTGCAGGCAGTGCCGCAGGAGAGCCAGGACCCTTCACTCCCGTGTCCGTCTGTCCCCCCTGGTGGGAGGAGAAGCGACAGGGACACAGGGACCCTGGAGGGCTGGGGTGATTGCTCTGCAGGCAGTGCCACAGGAGAGCCAGGACCCTCCGCTCCCGTGTCCATCTGTCCCCCTGGTGCAACCTTGCAGAAAGGGGAGGAGCCCTTCCCCTCTATGGGCAGCTCTGGTCCAGCCCTTTCCCCCAGCGCAGTTCTAGACTGCGAGTTCTGTCACTAAATCCATCGAATCAAGACAACGTATGGGTCACACTGGGCCCTGCTCAAGGGAGCAGGGATCGAACCCGGGCTTAACAATCCAGGAAACATAAGGTTTTCTGTGGGCTCCTTAGAACAGTGGTCCCTGGTACCGGTCCATGGGCCATTTGGTACCAGTCCGCAGAGAAAGAATAAATAACTTACATTATTTCCGTTTTATTTATATTTAAGTCTGAACGATGTTTTATTTTTAAAAAATGACCAGATTCCCTGTATTACATTCGTCTAAGACTCACTCTTGACGCTTGTCTTGGTCACATGATACATTGATCTGTCCCACCCTAAAGGCCGGTCCGTGAAAATATTTTCTGACATTAAACCAGTCCATGGCCCAAAAAAGGTTGGGGACCACTGCTTTAGAGCACTTACCCTGTCCTTCCAGATTCCCAAGACAGAAACCTGGGGGTCATCCCGACCCCTCCCTCTTCTCCCACTATTCCCGGCCTCTTCAGTCAGCGACTCCAGTTCATTTGTGTCCGAGATTTCTTCCGAGTCCGTGCCCTGGTGCCTGGCCCCTCTCTCAGGCCTGAGTCTACGCCTGGCTTCCTTCCTCTCCTTCTCCTTCCCAATCTGCCCTCTTCGACCCATCTTCCCACACAAACTGCACAGCAGTCTCTTCAAAAGTGAAGTGGTTACGGGGGGCGGGGGGGGAGTAAAGAGGGACAAATATACGGTGGCGGAAAGTAATTTGACTGGGTGATGAGCACACAACAACACAATCAACAGTTCAAATGCTATAGAGATGTTCACCTGAAACCTACGTACTCTTATTGATCAATGTCACCCAATGAAATGTATTTTCTAGATAAAAAAAAATACTTAAATTTTTTTTAAAAAATAAAAGCAAATCTGACCGCGTCACTCACCTGCTCCAGACTCTCTGAGCAGCTTGCATTGTCTCCAGGAAATACCCAAACTCAGTTGCCAGACCCCCCGGGTGGCTGGCTTCCCCAGGGCCACGCAAGCCACCGCCCCTCACAGCCTCTGCTGCCATGTTACTGTCATTCCTCAGCTCAGGGCTCGCCTTATCTTTTCTCTGTGTAACATTTCTGAAATTCAGACATATCTAACATTGACACATATGCTTCAGTGTTTTGGTTTTCTCCCTGAGAAGGTGTTACTAAGTCCGCGGCACATGGTAGGATCAGCAGTGACCTGGAGCCAGCACGCCAAGTGGTGGAGGTGACGGTCCGTTTGGTGTGTCCGGCCAGAGAGGGAGAGAGACGTTATACCTGGGACTTTGGATTTCAGTGAAGCTCCCGAAAAGCAATAGGGAAAGGTCAAAAAGGTGTTTTGGCAAAATCTTCCTGGGAGTCCTGTACAAAATGGATTGAAAAACAATGAGAGTGGAAGGGGGGCAGGAGGGAGAACTAGACCTTAGAAACAGAAATCTCTAGAGGATGCTCCCCAGATGGATGTTCAAGTGATGACCGATCCATGAACAGTTAGTGAGGGAGAAATGGGGGCAAACGTTTTCCAGAAGGGGCCAGATAGTAACTATTCTAAGATCTTCAGGCCATCTGTCTCTGTCACAACGACACAACTTGGCCAGTGTAGCTGTGTGAAAGCAGCCACCGATGATTTGTAAATGAAAGGGTGTGGCTGTGTTCTCATAAAACTTTATTTATAAAAATAGATGGTGTTGCCTGACCAGATGGTGGTGCAGTGAATAGAGCGTTGGACTGGGATGCAGAGAACTCAGGTTCAAGACCCCAAGGTTGCCAGCTTGAGCGTGGGCTCATCTGGCTTGAGCAAGGCTCACCAGCTTGAGCCCAAGGTTGCTGGCTCAAGCAAGAGGTCACTCGGTCTGCTGTAGCCTCACGGTCAAGGCACATATGAGAAAACTATCAATGAACAACTAAGGTGCCACAACAAAGAATTGATACTTCTCATCTCTCTCCCTTCCTGTCTGTCTGTCCCTATCTGTCCCTCTCTCTGACGCTGTCTCTGTCACACACACACACACACAAAATAGATGGTGTTCTAATAAATTATGAATGTGTTCTAACAGAACTTGATTTATAATCAATATGGCCTATGAGCCATAGTTTACCAGCCTCTGGTCATGGCAGAGTGATACCCAGTATTTTCTTAACCAGGATTCTGCAGTAGCTAGAACCTAGAATTTGTTTCTTCTTCTTTTTTTTTTTTTTTTGTATTTTTCTGAAGTTGGAAATGGGGAGGCAGTCAGGCAGACTCCCGCATGCGCCCGACCGGGATCCACCCGGCATGCCCACCAGGGGACAATGCTCTGCCCATCTGGGACGTTGCTCTGTTGCAACCAGAGCCATTCTAGTGCCTGAGGCAGAGGCCACAGAGCCATCCTCAGCGCCCGGGCCAACTTTGCTCCAATGGAGCCTTGGCTGCGGGAGGGGAAGAGAGAGACAGAGAGGAAGGAGAGGGGGAGGGGTGGAGAAGCAGATGGGCGCTTCTCCTGTGTGCCCTGGCCAGGAATCAAACCCGGGACTCCTGCATACCAGGCCGACGCTCTACCACTGAGCCAACCGGCCAGGGCCTAGAACCTAGAATTTGTGCAGTAAATATTAGTCAGGGTCCTTGACTGAAATTTTGATGGTAAGGGGCCTATTAATAAACATGAGAATGGCATAAGGGAACTAATAAGGGGTGTTGAGCCTCCCTGGGGACCCACTACAGCAGGAAGCCATCATCACCCCAGTGCCTGAAGGGGCAAGGGGAGGAAGTAGTGTTTCTGGAGCCCAAGTAAGAGCTGTGGCTTGGGACAGGAGCCACCTGGCAGAAGCTGTGGTCGTAGTGGGACACAACCACCATGTACCCAAGTCAGGAAGAGAGGCAGGAGGGGAACAGATACTCTGACCTCCAGGGTTGATATGCGCCTCATCACTTATCCACACCTCCATTTTGCCTCATCCTCCTGCCTCCAGAGACTGATGGCTCTCAAACTAATGAATGTCTTTTTTAAAAATCATTTAAAAATTTTCAATTACAGTTGATGAACAATATTATATTAGTTTCAGGTCTTTTCCCCAGTGATTAGACATTATATAACTTACTAAGTGATCACCCTGATATATCTCATACCCAGCTGATACTATACATAGCTATTAGAATATTATTAACTATATTCCCTATGCTACACTTTACATCCCATGTCTATTTTGTAACAACCAATTTGTAGTTCTTAAGCCCTTCATCATTTTCACCCATCCCCCGCCCCTACCGTCTGGCAATGGTCAAAATGTTCTCTGCATCTATGAGTCTGTTTCTGTTCTGCTTGTTCATTTATTTTGTTTTTTAGATTTAATTATTGATAGGTATGTATTTATAGCCGTTTCACTGTTCATTTTTTTTTAAATCTTTTTTTCTTCTTTTTCTTGAAGAAGACCCTTTAACATTTCATATAATCCAGGTTGGGTGGTGATAAATTCCTTTAGCTTTTTCTTGTCTGAGACACTCTTTATATGTCCTTCTATTTTAAATGATAGCTTTGCTAAGTAGAGTAAGCTTGGTTGTAGGTCCTTGCTTTTTTCATTTTGAATATTTCTTGACAATCCCTTCTGGCCTGAAAACTTTCTGTTGAGAAATCAGCTAACAGTCTTATGAGAGCTCCCTTGTAGGCTAACTAACTGCTTTTCTCTTACTGCTTTTAAGATTCTCTCTGTCTTTAACCTAGGTAACATATGAAAGATACACTAACTGAAATAAAAAATAATTTGTAGGAAATCAACAATAGAGTAGATGAAGCCAAGAATCAAATCAGTGATTTGAAACATAAGGAAGCAAAAAACACCCAATCAAAACAGCAAAAAAGAAAAAAG
The DNA here is from genome assembly GCF_036850995.1 of Saccopteryx leptura. NCBI lineage: Eukaryota > Metazoa > Chordata > Mammalia > Chiroptera > Emballonuridae > Saccopteryx > Saccopteryx leptura. The sequence goes on along the minus strand of NC_089508.1, from coordinate 12,040,693 downwards.
AATCCAAAAAAACAAAGACATTGTAAGGAGCCTTCGGGACAACTTTAAGCATACCAACATTCACACCATGGGGGTGCTGGAAGGAGAAGAGAAAGAGTAGGAAATCAGAAACCTATTTGAAAAAAAATAATGACAGCCTGACCTGTGGTGGCACAGTGGATAGAGCATCAACCTGGAATGCTGAGGTCACCGGTTTGAAACCCCAGGCTTACCCGGTCAAGGCACATACAACAAGCAATCAATGAACAACTAAAGTGAAGCAACTAAGAGTCGATACTTCTCATTCATCCCCCCCATCTTTCTCCTCTCTCTGTTAAAATCAATACATAAAATCTTTAAAATAAAATAATGAGAGAAAACTTCCCTAACTTTGTGAAGGAAATAGACATACAAATTCAGGAAGTGCAGAGAGTCCCAAACAAGATGAACCCAAAGAGGCCCACACCAAGACACATCACAATTAAAATGCAAAAGGTCAGTAAATATCTTTAAGATATTCTCAAAAGCCTGTTCCATAGCCCTGCTGGAGTAATTGAGTGCAATGTCCAGTCCTTTCTATCCGACAAGCATTTCCCCAACCTAAACCTCACATTTAATTGGTATTCTATCGTCCAGCTGTGACATTCATGGATGCCAGGCACAGTTTTAGAGACCATGGATAATTTAGTAATTAAGGTAATAAAGACTCCAGGAACTCAAAATATAGTAGAAGAGATTGACCTGCTTAACTAGCCAGAATAGGGACTCAAACACACTACAGGAGAGGTATGAACTAAAGGCCAGAAGAACACAGAGGAAGGAGGATCCAATTCTGACTGGTCCAAAGGAAGGCTTTGCAGAGGGTGACATTTGGACAGGACCTTGAAGGATGAAGTAGCATTTTTCCAGGAAGAAGAAACAGTTCACCCTAAACAGAAGCACAGGGTGAAAGGGTTGTGTTCTGGAAAAGCAAGGGGCTGGGAGAGAGAAATCTGGCACCAACTGAGTGGGGGCCTGGTGGGCAGTAGCTGAGATAAGATTAGAAAGGCAAGTGGGGGCCAGACCGTGAAAGGCTTGGCATACCCTGCCAAGACAACCGGGTCTGATTCTGAAGGTGCAGAGGCCTGAACAGAGAAAACAATTGGTGCCTAGACCTTGAATACTAAACTTCCATTCTAATATTTGAAAACACACTAAGACTCGGTCCCCTTGACCTCTATGCTCTGACATTGACTTCCACTACAACTCCAGCTATGTCTCAGCACACTTTCAACTAAAACTGTTCTTCCAAACAGTCAAATATGACTTTCGGATCTCACTGATCTATTCCTACTTATTACCAACTGCAGTTGGACGATTTGCATGATGAAAAGTGGGAAGATGAAATTGTCTTCTCCTTGGAGAGATAATCTGTGCACCTGCCATTTGGAAATTATTCCAAGTTCATGCTTCATGAGAAAAGTTACAAATTGCTCCCTGGAACGGAGCTAATGTACCCATCCGCAAGCAACCTCCCTCGTGTCTCGGTGTGTTATTAGCTGGAACGTGTCCTTGGGGTGGCCTTGGGAAAGCGAACAAAGAGCCAGGGATCAAGGTCACCATTAGGGCATTTGCTCATTCACGTATTAACTCTTTATTAACAACAAATGAAGTGCCCAGCACCAGGCAACACGTATGAGTAAATCCACTTACGTGTATTGAAAAACACATCTTCCCCCCACTAGAATGCAAGCTCCGTGGGCAGGGACTTGGCTTATCTGATTCACTGCTCTGTTGCCAGCCTCTGTTGCTCTGATCCTATTCTAACAGGATCCAGCATCTAGTGTATGCGTGAGTGTCAACCAATATTTACCAAATGAACGAATAAAGGAATGGAAGCATTCACGTTGTAATGGGAAAAATACTGGGAACCTGGGTTTCAATCCTAGAATCTGATCGTGAGCAAGCCAGTGTCTTTATCTATAAAAATAAGACTTGCTTAACCTTCTAAAAGTTAAGGTTTGATCCTCATACTGTTGAGTGTGTGCAGGTCTGTGTCATGTCCTCATGTATCTTTACCTTTCTGAATGGGAGAAACGAATCTGAAAAATATTATAAAATGTCACGCATTCTAAAATGTCACCTCCAACTCCACAGGCCCCCAGATAATACTAATTGATAACAGAAACAGGGACTGTTGGGAACCCAATAGAAGAGACAGTAAAATGTAGAATGAGTAATTGCTTCTTTTTTTTTTTTTTTTTTCATTGTTGGCATGGTTTTCAAGAGCCAGAGGAAGAACAGAAGTCCTAGCAGCTCTCACGCTGCCACAGATGTCCTGTGCCAGTCGATGGAACTTTCTCCAGCCCCCTCATTACGCAGTCAGCAAAGTGAAGCGATCAGCAGACAGCTCGGCTGTCCACCCCCTCTCCCCTTTGCTTTTTGGTCAAGTGAGTCCTGACAATGGTCAGCAAGCCCGCTCTTCCTGGGCAGTTAAAGCGGTTCAGATAATAGGCCCACAGACGTCAGTCCTGTATTCACCCGCTGACAATGGCTCAGTTCTGCACTGCGGCATTATTCGAAAGCCCACTCTGTAACAAACGCGCCTTGAAACACGTACAAATACATCCTCCCACCTCCAACCCAGCTGGAGACTTGGAAAGATAAGCGAAACCAAGCTGGGCTATAATGAGAAGGGGATTTTCCCGAGCACGAGCCAGAGGCTGGCAGAATCTTCATCAGCCAACCCAAACGCCAGGTGAGTTTTAGATTCAGGACAGAACCTGGACGCCACGTCCTGCCTGCCTCGCAGAGTTCCAGTTGATATGGTTTCTCCCAGGCTTGGTCACAAACCTAGGCAGAGAGGGTGTGCGACCTGAGATGTTTCACAATATCTTGTTCAGATGAAAATATCGTCCTTCTTCCCCCTGGCAAATTTGTTTCACGCCTGAAGTGTCCAACTTAGGCCATTCTTGAAGATTATTAGAGGCCCTGGGTCCCTAATACTTCTCTGTAAATTATAGAAGCAGTAGACATGCTTGTCATTGTCGTCATCTTCATCATCAACATCATCATCATCATCATCATCATCATCATCAGGTGTGCTTGGACCACTGTTTACAGCTTTTGCTGTTTTGTCACTTGACCGTTGTAATACCTCTATGGAGGCACATGAGGCAGAGACTCCCACATTTACACATAAGGAACGGGAGACTCGCGTGGGTGAAGGGACAAGCTCAGGGTCATCGGCAAACACGTTTCGGAATCAAAGGCTTCTGGTTGAGACTGACTCAAAGCTCATCCAGTCTTAGTCGTCTCTTCTACAGCATCCTGGAGGGACAGTTGCTTTTCTGTCTCGCTAGATCAGCGGTTCTCAACCTGTGGGTCGCGACCCCGGCGGGGGTCGAACGACCAAAACACAGGGGTCGCCTAAAGCAATGAGAATACATTCCGAATCATAACTGTAGCAAAATTACAGTTATGAAGTAGCCACCAAAATTATTTTTTGGTTTGGGGTCACCGCAACATGAGGAACTGTATTGCGGGGTCACAGCATTAGAAAGGTTGAGAACCACTGCGCTAGATTCTTCTAGGAATGAGCCTACTTCCTCACAGGAGAACTGCTCCACCCCACTGTTGGTGACCCCTCGATGTTCTTTCTTTTTTTTTTTTTTTCATTTTTCTGAAGCTGGAAACGGGGAGAGACAGTCAGACAGACTCCCGCATGCGCCCGACCGGGATCCACCCGGCACGCCCACCAGGGGGCGATAATCCGCCCATCCTGGGCGTCGCCATGCTGCGACCAGAGCCACTCCAGCGCCTGAGGCAGAGGCCACAGAGCCATCCCCACCACCCGGGCCATCCTTGCTCCAATGGAGCCTTGGCTGCGAGAGGGGAAGAGAGAGACAGAGAGGAAAGCCTGGCGGAGGGGTGGAGAAGCAAATGGGCGCCCCTCCCATGTGCCCTGGCCGGGAATCGAACCCAGGTTCTCCGCACGCCAGGCCGACGCTCCACCGCTGAGCCAACCGGCCAGGGCCTCGATGTTCTTTCTATTACAGAACCCACGTCTTCCTCCCTGTGTCTTACAGCCAGTGCTCGGATCTACGTTGGCTACGTGAAACAGGTCGAGTCCTTCTGTAGGACCATCTTCCATATGTTTGCGGGTAATTTCTATGCCTTTTACTTCCAGGCTTTCTTCTTTGAGCCAAATAATTCCCCAGAGTTTTAAGATACCAACACTATTATTGTTACTCGTCGTGAGATGTGTTTTACTTTACATTGTTAGACTTCCATTTAAGACGGGACCATCAGAACTTAACATGATATCCTACCCGTGGTCTGAGAAACAGAGCAGCGGTGGTCCTGTCACCTCCCTGGATCAGGACCTTGTGCTTGTATTAATGCCACCAGAGCCTGCACAGATTCTTTTATCTACCTTTCACCTAGAATAATGGCACATAGGGAAGGTAGGATTTGATAAAAAAGGATCCTGAAATAATGAGACACGTGAGCTTTTTGGGGAGGAAATCGAGAGCCTGCCGTGCCGCAGTGGAGAGGTGACACTGGGGATGGGATGGTGCCGACCGTGGGCGCTGGCTGCTGGACAGGGCGGTCAGAGCCAGCGCAGGAAAAGAGGACCTCGCCCCAGCGTGCAGACACTTTCTCTGCCCTCCCTGGCAAGGCCCCGAGTTCAGAAACCGCGTTTGCTGACTGAGCTGCTTCAACCCTCCATCTTGTGGTTGCCAAGGTGACTGAAGACCTGTAGAGTAGAAGAAATTGCTAGTGGTCCACCCAAATCTGTCCTCCCCTGCCATTAGCTACCGGGTCATAGCCGGCCAGGTGGCCACATAAGTAGAGGTGACAGTTCCCAGTCCTCCTTGCTGACAGGCGTGGCCGCGTGGTGTGCTCACCAGTGGACTATGAGCAGGGCTCCTCCATGTTGCCCTCTGCCTCTCCCTCCCCCACCAGCTGAGACACAGGAAGTGGCAGGGACCTGACTTCAACCTTTCCAAGGAGGACAGAACCCAGGGCAGTTGTTCTCACACTTGAGCTCATCAGAATCACCCGGAGGGCTTGGTAAAACACAGATGGCTGGGCCCTCCCCCAGGGCTTTCTGGGGTCAGCCCAAGAATTACACGTCTAGCAAGTGGTTTCCAACAGGTGATGCTGCTGCTGGTGGTTGTCTGTGAGCCGCACCTTAGGCATTTCTGCCGGGAGGGTGTGCCCACGTTCTGGGCAGCAGATGGAGACAGCCAGGACCGGACCTCAGGCCCGGGGACGGAGAATGCCTCTGAGGAAAACCTAAACCCAGCAGGGTGGGGCTCCTGTCCAGGTGGCAGGGAGCGGTGGGCGCCATGTTGTGGTCGCAGCCATGGAGGGTGCTGTCTGCGTCCCTGAGCCCCGGAAGCAGGATCTGCCAGGGACTCAAGATTTTTTTCCTTTCAAGTCTCTGAATCTGGGCTCTCAGGCTCATTTGACGGGACCAATGGGACTCTCATCTGGGACTCAGGGTGCTGGCCACCCCCAATCTGGGTGGGGAGGCGCTGGCCCTCTGTCCACCCAGAAGAACCTCAGTGGTCAACCCCTATTCTGTCCACCCGGGGTGTCCCATGCCCGTCCAGCAGCAAGTCCCCGTGCTGGCGGAGGGGACCTGTGGGACCAGCCGGGAGCAGGGGTCTATTGAATGCTTCCTGTGTCCCCAGGCATCGAGCCAGCTGCTCTCTGCACTATCTCTCGTTTTGATTCGGTCATTTGTTTAATTTATATCTGGATTCATCTCAAAAGGATTTTAAGGTAAATTTGTTTTCCAAGCCTCAGAAAAACCCGGTGAGGTAAGGATTAGTGTTTCCATTTTGAAGACCTTGAGCTGCCGCTTAGAGAGGGAACACGGCACAGTGAGTGGGCGCCACCCACAGCAGAGCCGGGCTGGGACCCGGTCCCGCGGACTCAAACTCGTGGTCTCTTTCTCCCCCTAAGAGGCTTTTTAAAGAGAACGCTGAAGCATTTTTTTTTTTTTTTTGTATTTTTCTGAAGCTAGAAACCGGGAGAGACAGTCAGACAGACTCCTGCATGCACCCGACCGGGATCCACCGGGCACGCCCACCAGGGGGCGACGCTCTGCCCATCTGGGGCGCCGCTCTGCCACGACCAGAGCCACTCTAGCGCCTGAGGCAGAGGCCACAGAGCCATCCCCAGCACCCGGGTCATCTTTGCTCCAATGGAGCCTCGGCTGTGGGAGGGGAAGAGAGAGACAGAGAGGAAGGAGAGGGGGAGGGGTGGAGAAGCAGATGGGCACCTCTCCTGTGTGCCCTGGCCGGGAATCGAACCCAGGACTTCTACATGCCAGGCCGACGCTCTACCACTGAGCCAACCGGCCAGGGCCTGAAACATTTGATACACATGAACGAACTTATGTAATGTCTACGTGGGTTATAATGGCTGACAATGAACGTCCCTGTAGAACCCCCTCTCTCGGGCCTCTGTAGACCCCACTTGCCAGGGACCTGCCAGGAACCACGATGGCCTGAGAGCTTTATGGTTTTTGTCCTGTGACCCTCACATGCCCCGGGAAGCAGGCCTGTCCCCCTCAGCATGCAGATGGAGAAACCAAGCTGCTGGGCTCTCCCAGCCAGGTCAAGTGACAGTGTGGAGACTGCAGTTCACAGAGCCCAGGGCTTCCACATCTCCTGCTTGTCACACCCTCTGGGGACATTCTTGGCAGTGTGGATCCCTGAGCTCTATCCCTGCCCTTGTAGGTCAGAATTTTCGGAGTTGTGACTCAGGAAGAACTGTTGCCAAGTCCCCAGTAGACTCTGATACAGCTGACCCACAGCCCAGGTTTAGGGGACTGGAGTTTCCCAACGCCACACCACGTCACCACACCAAGTGGCTGAAGACAGGGGACAAAGCTACAGGACTGCAGGGAGCTACTTGAGTCGACCTACTCATGATTCCCAGTGACCTACTCAGGGACCCTCCCAACACAAACATACAGACCCTTCCTCCAGGCAGAGGGCACACTATCTCAAAGATTGTCATCGTCACATATGACCATCAGTTAATAAGTGAGTATTGAGGGTTTCTAGTATCTGGTGCTTATAAGATAAAATGAGTCTGCCGCTAGAGTGTACCGAGGACTCGAATTCAGCATTCTAGTAAGAAATCTGCCTGCCACCCGGCTCTTGGCAACAGAGATGGCTGGGAATCCTGTGACTTTGGAGAGGGACCCACACTGCCAGCGTCCCACCAGTGTTGCCTTGGTTGGCCGTGCTGTTCCACGTCACCGGTGTCCACGGCGTTGGCGGCAGGCCGTCTGGTTAACCCTGCAGTGTGCGGTGATGCCTAGTTGCATCGGTCATTTGGGGAACCTGTAAGTTTCCAATAACTAGACGCTGATGTTATAGATGTGAGGGTCCACTTGCAAACCGTCCACATCCCTGCCGCGAGGGCCGATGTGAACCCGCACAACCGCCTCCCTCAGATTAGCTTGGATGGAGGCATTGCTGTCATCACATGGTCCCTTTACCACTGCTGATGAAGAGGCGTCCGGCAGGTGGACCACGCGATCTTTTATTCGGTGGGTCGCCAGTCAGCAAAGTCTGAGGACCACTGGCCCAAAGGCATCAACTATTAGCGTTGGGAGGGACCTCGGCCCCAAAGTCGGGGATCCTCAGAATTTGCCCCGGTTCCTTTAACACAGGAGACCCAAGAGACCGTTTCTCCAGTTTCTAAACTGAAGGGTGGGCACATGGACAGTGGCCGCCTGCCCAGTAACGTGGCATTTCCTTTACGGCAGCCCAAGAGCGCAGCTTATGCGTGTTAATACTGGATTATTTCTCTTCGTAGTTAGCTGCCTCCTCACTTCGCTGTTTCCATGGCAACACTTCTCAAACACCACTTCATACTCTGAATACACAATGTAAACAATCTGCAGTTGAACATTTCCCAATTTAGGGGCTTGAAGCCGCAGCCAGCAGGCTCGCCGTTAGGAAGAAAAGAGAGCCTCCCATCCGGGGAAGCTACGGAGAAGTGGGGAGCTGAGGGAGTCACCGCGAGGGGTGCCTGAGCCAGGCCTGTGGTGGGGCTGGGGCTCAAAAGATCCCTCACTGAGTCCTCTGTCCCTTCTTTAGTGGGCAGTGGGTATATGAGGGGCTCAGGGTGACATTTATTGTTCCAAACCGCCTGACTTGAGCTTTCTTGTGGCAATACGGTTTGTGCCTCTCGTCTTGGAAATTGCCTCTTCTAGGCTTGCGGGCTGCAGGGCGTCCCCTGAGGCCACCCAAGCTGGTGCCCAGCCTCCTCCTCAGGAGAGGCATTGAGGCATCTGGGCATGGCTGCCCAGAGGAAGGAGACCGCCGGTAGGCACAGGCAGGGCCTTAGTGGCTCTGATGGGGCCGTTCTCTCTGTTAAGGAAAATAGGAGGGCCTGAGGAGACACTTCTCCAAAGAGGACATACAGATGGCCAGCCGACAAACGAAAAGCTGCTCACTATCACTAATCACCAGGGAAATGCAAAGCAAACCCACAGTGAGACGCCACCTCACACCTGTCAGAATGGCTATCATCAAGAAGTCAACAAATAGCAAGTGCTGGTGAGGATGTGGAGAAAGGGGAACCCTCCTGCACAGCTGGTGGGAATGCAGATTGGTGCAGCCACTGTGGAAAACAGCATGGAGATTCCTCAGAAAATTAAAAATGGAGCCTATGACCCAGAAACTCCACTTCTGAGTACTATCTAAAGAAAACAAAAAACTAATTCAAAAAGATATATGTGTTCATTGAAGCATTATTTATAATAGCCAAAATATGAAGGCAACTTAGGTGTCCATCAACAGATGAATGGATAAAGATGCCATGATACACACACACACACACACACACACACACACACACACACACAGAGGAATATTACTGAGCAATAGAAAAGAATGAAATTTCGCTATTTGTGACCACACGGATGGACCTAGAGGGTACTACGCTAAGTGAAACAGCAGACAGAGAAAGGCAAATACCATATGATTTTAATATACCACATTGCTTATAGGTGGAATATTAAAATAAATAAATAAAATAAACAAGGCAAAACAGAACAGACCCACAGATCAAGAGAGCAAGCCAATGGTTGCCAAAGGGAAGGGGTGGTGGGGGAATGGGTAAAATTTGAAAGAAGTGTCACCCTTGAATACTTGGAAAACAGAGCAAAACAGGAAGCAAAGTACCACAGGCCCGGTGGCTCGTCAGCCACAGGAATGTATTCCTCGTCACTCTGGAGGCGGAGGGCTGACATCAGGGGGCCGGGATGCTTGAGCTCCGCTGAGGGCCTCATCCAGTTGCAGGCTGGGACTCCTCACTGTGTCCCCACGTGGCAGACCGCAGAGAGAGGAAGCAAGCTCTCTGTGACTCTTCTAAGGGCACCGACCCCCCTCGTGAGGCTCTGCCCTCATGACCTCATTTCATCCTTCCCGGAGGACTTACCTCCTAATACGTTATGGGGCAGGGCTTCAACATACAAATCCGTGTGTGTGTGTGTGAGAACACACTAGGTGAGGCTTTGCTTCCGGATGGGATCCAGGGCTGTGGGGACGAGGGACAGAAATGATGGGAGAGTGGACAGGAGATGGGGAGAACGAGAGAGGTCAGCAGTGACTTCATTTCAGGCAGGCCACGGCGCTCCTCATCTCCTCCCTGGTTCTGCTGTGAGTGCTTCTAAAAAGCATCACGTGGTTCTTAGTTATAGGACTTGGCTACTGAATATTAATGCTTTGTGGCGGGGAGAAAATTACTGCTGCCTTGGAAAGGCTCCATCTCTTCCAGGTTACGGGGGCTTCATTTATTAAATTGTTGCTCAAGGGCATAGATGTCCCCTCGAGGCCAGATACTTCCTCTCTCTTTCACGAAGACATCAGGGCTACCCCTTGGGCTCCCAGCATGCAAACCGAAGAGCGATACTGAGAAGCTGAGAAATGGTTGCTGGATATCCCTCGCTAACCCCATCCATGAGGTGACCAAGAGAAGCTGCTGGTGGCACCGAAAGGCGAGAAGTTCTGATCCACAGAGAGAGCCCATGAGGTGTGAATTCAAACGTAGGGTTCTAAAGGCGACACTTCTGGCTGTCTGCTAACTGCCTTTTGATCACCGGCCTTTGAAACAGAATCTCAAACATAAATTTGTGCATTATTATTTATCAGCAGCCCAAGGGATTAGAATTCTCTGGGCTTGAACGGCCCCTACTGCTCACAGGCAGGGCGGCGCGGGGCAGGGCGGGTTCAGCAGTTGGTGGAGGAGAGAGCGTTGCTGTGTGTTGATCGCAAAGGCTCTTTTCTTTCTTTCCTTGGCTATCTGCTGAAATGTCTGTGTTTTTCTACCCGAAATATCTCCACCCTGCAGGTAAGAACTTGCTGAAGGGTTTGCTTTCAGAACCTGGTTAAAAAAAGGGAGACAGAAAGGAGAGGCCCCAAAGCTACCCAATGACACGCATCAGAAATCCTTTAACTTAATTTAAAACAGTGAATCATGCAGACCCATCAACATTGCATAACAGCCATTAAAGTATTAGTATTATTTTGGGGGGCACTTTATTATGCAACCCCATGGCAAATCTCCTCCGGGGCCTTTTTTTTTTTTTTTTTAATTCCCCAAAAGAGTTGCAGTTCGCTAATTGATTTTCACGTGGGCTGAGTCTGTGTGGATCCTGGCCGCCTATTCAGCTTTCTGCCTCAGCGCAGGATGGCGGGCCATGTGCACATTTGTATCTAGCGTGAGAGCTGTGTTCGGTATTTAAAAAACCCCAGTTGTACACAAAGGCAGAGCCCTCCGTCCTTCCATCCAGCACGTGTTGGCTTGTCTGCACAGGAGGCTGGGCTCTGCACCTGGAACCAGAGCTCCAGTCTGGCTTCGTCTCTCCCGGTCTCAGTTTCCCCATCTATAAAAGGAAGGCTCATTCTTGAGGCGGGGCGGATAGGAGCAGGGATCCTGGACCCAGACTGCCTGGCTTTGAATGTTAGTAAGCTTTGCTACTTACTAGCTGTGGGGCTTTGGGCAAGTTACTTAACCACTCAGAGCCTTAGGTCTTTCCTCTGTCAACTGATGGTTATAATGATACTTAACTCACAGAGTCATTGGGAGGATTAAATGGGCCAATAGATATAAAGTGCTTTTTAAGTATTTTTTTTTAATTTATTTATTACAGAGACAGAGAGTGAGTCAGAGAGAGGGATAGACAGGGACGAAGAGAGATGAGAAGCATCAATCATTAGTTTCTCATTGCGTGTTGCAACACCTTAGTTGTTCATTGAATGCTCTCTCATATGTGCCTTGACCATGGGCCTTCAGCAGACCGAGTAGCCCCTTGTTGGAGCCAGCGACCTTGGGTTCAAGCCAGTGGGCTTTTGCTCAAACCAGATGAGCCCACGCTCAAGCTGGCGACCTCGGGGTCTCGAACCTGGGTTCTTTGCATCCCAGTCCGATGTTCTATCCACTGCGCCACCGCCTGGTCAGGCTATAAAGTGCTTTGAACACTGCCTGGCCCAGATCGAAGAGAGATAATACGCTAGGTTGTTGTGATTGTTTTTGTTGGGGCCCCGGCAGGAAGTCTGCAAGTGCGTAGTGGGGACCATTCACCAGGCCATTTTCCGTCACCCTGGGCACGCAGCTGGACCTCATTGCAAGGCTGCTGTGCAGCCACGGTCATGGGGCTGAGTTCTAACCCATGGACTGTGGGTGGAAGTGAAGTGAGCACAACCAGATCTGACCCATATAAACCTTCCACTGGGGGTTCTCCAGGTCTTTCCCCCTCTGCTGTTTCAGCGCAGATGAGCTTGGCACCCTGGAAACCACGTGCTGAAGATGGCACAGCCACGAGACAGAAGGGACCAGGATCTCGAAAGAACCACTTGGAGAAGAGCTGCCTGCTAAGACACCCAATTTGAACTTTATTCGAATGGAAGATGATCTTCACTAATCCGGTGAGATCTGGGGGCAGCTGGAGTTACTATAGCAAAGCCCTGGGTGCGGAGTTTGATGGAGACTACGACATCTTTCCCCAGGGGCTGAATCTGGCCATGATGGTTCACTTGTTTGACTCCGAGTTTCTGATGTTATCTGGGTAACTGAACCGAAGGACGCCCAGCTCTCTGGCTGGGGGACGAGAGCTTGTATATCCAGCCAATGCTGGCTGGCTCTCTGGCGAACTTCCACAGACAACCGCCCACGCTGGCCGCCCTCGCTTTCTGGACAATGGGGCTGCATTTCTGCCCAGATGCCACAGGGAGCTACTCAGATTCCCCAGGCAGGAGCCCGTGTTCAAAGTGTAGCGTTTCGGAGCTCAGATCTTGGTCCTCTGCTGTCTTCCCAGACGTGACTGTCCCTTGAGTGGAAATTAGTAGGAATGCTTAAGGAGCCACCAAAGTGGGCAAAGTAAAACTTTCCCTCATTAAAACTCAGAACATAACACCCGCCCCAATGCAGCACGGGGCTAGAAGGAGGCTTCTGGAATTGGCTTCTGGCCTGGAGCGGTTTGCTGAGCGGGCGGCGTCTGTCCCGGCGGTCTCAGCGGCATCTCCGATTCCCCTTGTGGCCGGTTCTCTCTCCCTTTGATGAACCTCTCTCTCCTCCAGCGCTCCGTCTGCCCTCTCTCTCAGCGCTCGGCAGTTTCCTCCTGGCATGAGACTCACTTCTACCCATGGATCCAGACCCTTCTGCAGATGCAGGGAGGCCGGGGCTCGTGAGGCCTGAGCCATTAGAAAGAAACGAAGACATGTGAAAGCAGATTAGAGCACTTTCACGGAAAAACCAAAACGCAAGCCGCTGTATGTAGCCTTTGGCTGTGCAGTACACCGATCATAAAGGAAAACCTGGCTTTTGTGCAAAGACATGGCCTGCACTGAGCACGGAGGGGCCGACCTAACAGCAGAAAATTAGCGAGGGTGTAAATTGGAAGCCATTCTGAGCCTGGACCTTCGCCAAATAACCCTTCGTACTGTCCCTTGTGGTCAGCTTGACCTGCCTTTACTCTTGGAAGGTAAGGGCCTAGGAAGCAGAGGGGCGGGGGTGGAGGGCATCTGGAGTTCTGACCTTGGGACAGAGGCTTGGATTTGCGACTTATTGCCCGGGGGATCTTGGACAGGTCCCTTAGTCTCCTGGAGTCACAGTTCTACATCTGTGATGTAGGTTGACAGTTGCCCACCTGAATCCCTCTCTGCTTCCACAGGGACAGAGTTCTCCTGGGCACATGCTGCTCAGCGGGGCGTTTTCCAGCCTCCCTTAGGCAGGTGTGGTCACGTGACTAAGTTTCCCCCAACGGACTATGAGGAGTGCAAGGGATGGTGTTGGGGAAACAGCTGTAGTCAGCCTTGCCTGCTCGTTTCCCGGCTGCAAGCACTTCGCGTGATTAGTACACGAGCACGTGACAGAAAGCCATGTAAGTGTAGCTTAGACTGTATATGAGGCTACGGGTACTTCCCTTCCACGTGGATTGCTTGCCCGCCACTGAAGGAGTGGTTTTCCTGATTGCTCGCCTGCAGCCTCAAGAAGAGGTTTTCCCCTGCCTGTTCGCTCACCTGCAGCTGCAAGAATCCAATAAATGAAAATGCCCCACTGGTTTCTTCTTCAGCTCTGTGGTTCTTCTACAGTCTACCCAAACCCAATCTGAACCTGCCTGGCCCCGACCACCGGCATTCCACAGGGGTCTAGGACTTATAACACTGGGCACTCCTTCCAGTTGACTGCAACTCAAGTGTAAATCGGTTTTGACTGTGTAGATCAGTGGTCGGCAAACCGCGGCTCGCAAGCCACATGGCTCTTTGGCCAGCTTAGGAGTACCCTAATTAAGTTAATAACAATGTACCTACCTCTATAGTTTAAGTTTAAAAAATTTGGCTCTCAAAAAAGTTTTAATCGTTGTACTGTTGATATTTGGCTCTGTTCACTAATGAGTTTGCCAACCACTGTAGATCATGAGAGTGCCCTAGGGAATAGCAGAGCCACAAGGTGGCAGGAGCCTGGGTCTCTGAGTGACTGTAAGGAAGAGAGCTACCTTACTAACCTGCGTGGCACTATGAGGACTCTTGCATCAAAGAAACTATGTTCTTTAAGTCACTCTAGTGCTGGACTTCTTTGACACAGAAGATTAGTTTTCACTCTGATACATTCTGCACAGGCTTCTGGTGTTATCAAGTGCTATACAGTTAGGTGCCCACTAAATTTTTTCTGAATGAATGTTGAGCAAAAGGATTGGTCGTTTCCATGTTTCAGCCCTAGAAATCTGAGAATCACGCTTACAAAGTATGTAGCATCTACAAAATTTGATTTCAGGGAACCCCGGTCTCAGTCTGTTTAAACATCTTTCTTGTGCTATTTGGCCTTGGCTGGGCAGTCCCACCATTAGTCAGTGACCAGGAGATGACCTGAGGGGAGGGAGGAACAGCGCCATGACGTACAGTTTTCTGTCTCTATTAGGACCTAAATATGCAATGAGTTAAAAAAAAATATCCAATGAGTTAGTCAGCACACTTGTCAGGACTTATAACACTGGGCACTCCTTCCAGTTGACTGCAACTCAAGTGTAAATCGGTTTTGATGAGCGGCTATGGCATGGTGCAGTGGCTCAAGGGCATGGCTAAGGGGCAGGAGACTGGGTTCAAATCCTGGCTGTACCTCTAACTCCTTGTGCAAACTTGAGCTTGCCAGTTAATCGTGAGGAAGCTCATGAAATGCGGATGCTGATTCTGCCTCTGCCAACTCCGCAGGGCTATTGTGGGGATCGAAAGATACAGTCATGGTGAAAACACTGCTTCTGGAGATGCCAACCGATGGGAGAAACACAGTGGATCAGTCGCGTCTGCTAAAGGGCCGGGGATGCTTGTCTCTTTCTTCCACGAGTATTTATTGAGCACCAACCAAGCCCAGGTAGTCAGCATGGCAGACGTGGTTCTTATTCCCCCAGAGCTTAGGGTCTGGTGGAAACTACGCACAAGCAAATGACAGTTACACCACAGCATAGTGAATTCTGATGGAAGTACAAGGCACCATAAAAAACACAAAAGAGGGGGGCTCTTACTTCAGACTTCAGTGCTCCTGGGAGGTTTCTCAGAGGCGATAATATTTCCCCTAAGACTGGAAGCACAAGGAAGAGTGAGGTATCTTTTTATTTTTTTATTTTTATTTTTTGCATTTTTCTGAAGCTGGAAACAGGGAGAGACAGTCAGACAGACTCCCGCATGCGCCCGACCGGGATCCACCCGGCACGCCCACCAGGGGCGACGCTCTGCCCACCAGGGGGCGATGCTCTGCCCCTCCGGGGCGTCACTCTGTTGAGACCAGAGCCACTCTAGCGCCTGGGGCAGAGGCCAAGGAGCCATCCCCAGCGCCCGGGCCATCTTTGCTCCAATGGAGCCTCGGCTGCGGGAGGGGAAGAGAGAGACAGAGAGGAAGGAGGGGGTGGGGGTGGAGAAGCAAATGGGCGCTTCTCCTATGTGCCCTGGCCGGGAATCGAACCCGGGTCCCCCGCATGCCAGGCCGACGCTCTACCGCTGAGCCAACCGGCCAGGGCCAGAGTGAGGTATCTTAGTCCATTCCGGCTGCTCTCATAAAATACCATAAACTGGGTGGCTTATAAAAAACAAATTTATTTCTCACAGCTCTGGTGTCTGGGAACTCTAAGGTCATGGTGCTGGCAGATTTGGTGGCTGGTGATAGCTGTCTTCACCCTGTGTCCTCATGTGACATAGTTCTTGGGGGCCTCTTTTAGCAGGACACTAATCCCACTCGTGAAGCTCCATCTTCACGACCTAATCACCTTGCAGATGTCCCACCTCCTAACAGCATCACCCACACAATAGGCTTCACCGTGTGAATTGGTGGTGGGGGTGGGGGACCCAAATGTTCAGTCCACACCCCCGGGCACAAGGGCCTTTGGAAGTGGGGAGGCGAGTCCCAGGAAAGTGAGACAAGGGTTACTTACCGCTGAATAACAGAGAACGGGAGTGAAAGGAAAGTCATGATGAAAGATTGGGACAAGGGGCAGGTGCAGGTTCATCAGCGGGCTGCCGCTTGGAGAAAAGCCTAATGCCAGCTCCCACCCAGGTGGTTTCAAGGCTCCCAGGTGAGACAGATGTGCAGCCGCATGCAGGATCATGTACTCCAAGAGAGAGAGCTGCAGGTCTATCCTGAGAGCAACGGGAGTCTCAGGGCTTTGTGGGGAAAAAAGACATAACCAGATTTCTCTCTCTCTCTCTCTCTCTCTCTCTTTCTTTCTTTCTTTAGCACATGTGTGCATGTGACAGAGAGAGACAGACAGATAGACAAGGACAGACAGGAAAGGAGAGAGATAAAAAGCATCAACCCATTGTTGTACCACCTTAGTTGTTGATTGATTGCTTTCTCATATGTGCCTTGACCGGGGGGCTCCAGCTGAGCCAGTGACTTCTTGCTCAAGCCAGCGACCTTGGGCTCAAGTCAGCGACCATGGGGTCATGTCTATGATCCCACGCTCAAGCCAGCGACCCCGCGCTCAAGCTGATGAGTCCGTACTCAAGCCAGCAACCTTGAGGTTTACAAACCTGGGTCCTCAGCATCCCAGGGCAATGCTCTCTCCACTGTACCACTGCCTGGTCAGGTGGATTTTTTTTCTTCAGGAAGATCACACCAGCTTCCGGTGGACAAAGGAATGGGGTGGGAAGACTGGGGTTAGAGACAGCACTGAAGAAGGCTGCTGCGGGGTCCAGTTGAGAAATGCAGTCCCAGGTGTCAGTGGGGATGGCAGGAAGTGGACCGACCTGAGGTCCAGGACTGGAGGGGTGGGAAGACAAGGATAAGGCCCTTGTTTCTGACCGGGCCATCCCCTGGACCTGCGAGTTAGAATTCCCGGAAAGGCTCTTGCTCCAATTCCAGGCTTGAGTCAATACCAGAGGGCAGATAATTTCAACCAGAGAACAGATGTCCTCTCCCGGGACGAGGGGTAAACAGTAAGAAGGAAAGATGGCCGAGAACAGAGGCCCAGAGGGCCCAGGGAAGGGCTGGTCAGAGAAAGAGGAGCACCGTGGCGTACTCTGTCCCGAAAGTGAAGGACGTGGCTTCTGTAAGGAGGGTGCACTCAGGAGTGTCAGATCCCGCTGAGCTGCACCCACAGGTCCTGGTGACCTGGACAGTGCAGATGAACGGAGACTTGGAGCTGAAGTGATGGTGAGAGCGGGCACCACCCAATAGGGGCAACTATTCTTTATCTTTCTCACACTGTAGCCAAAATGTGTTTACTTACTCATTCCCTAAGTACTTTATTTATTACGTGCCTAATGGGCTGGGCACTGTGTTCAGGGCTGTGGATAAGACACGTCCTTGAGACAGGAGACAAGTGACGAGACAGACACCCTCGTATCAGAAAGCCGCGTGATGTGAGTGTTACGATGGGCATGCCTGCCAGGGGCTTTGAAAACGCGGTTTCAACAGTACCCGGGCAGGGGAAGGGGCAGGCAGGAAAGGTCGGGAACGCAGGGAGGAGGAACACGGTCTGCACTGGTATGGCTGTCAGCGGGTGTCCCCTGCAGAGGTCAGGTCTCCGCCAGCAGGCGCCGAACAGCCTTTGCAGACTTCCTAGTGGTTTGGTGGGACCAAGTGACTGGATTCAGCCAATGAGTGGTGAGCAGTGGGGAGCGCATCCCTCACTCCCAGGCCCGAGCGCCCAATTGCAGTGCAAGGTCCTCCGGAGGCCTCTCCTCCCGGGGGCGGGGTGAGCGGCAGTGTCTGAGACGATGGCTGCTCCCAGCTACCTGAATAACTGCCCTCAAGACACACTTCTCTTGATAGACAAGTGTAGGGGTGTAAATACTATTTCCCCTCCACCCATCTTAGGTTCACTGCATTGAAATTAGACCAAAAAAATAGAGGATAACAAGAGAAAAATAAACAGAAGTTTATTAACACGTGCATCATACGTACACATGGGAGAAACCAGAGATGAGTAACTCAAAGGTGGTTAGCCTGATAGGTGGTGGCACAGTGGATAGAGTGTTGACCTGGGATGCTGAGGTCCCAGGTTTGAAACCCCGAGTTTGCTGGCTTGAGCGCAGGCTCACCAGCTTGAGCAAGGGGTCGCCGGCTTGTGCGGGGGATCATCAAAACGATCCCATGGTTACTGGCTTGGGCCCAAAGTTCACTGGTTTGAGCAAGGGGTCACCGGCTCAGCTAGAGACCCACCCCCTGGTCAAAGCACATATGACAAGCAATCAAGGAACAACTAAAGTGCTGCAACTACGAGCTGATGCTTCTCATCTCTCTCTCACACACACACACAAAAAAAATGGTGGTTAAAACTTGGGCTTATATAGCATCTTAAAAGAACAATACATTTTTAGAAAATTGACAACAAGAGGAAAAGACTTTGAGCTTCTAGGGGTGGCAAGTTGTGAGCAGGCAAATATATGGGGACACTTGGTAGATAAGGGCTTGTATCAGGGTTTGCTAGCTAGACTCCTCCGGTGCCATCTCTGGGCTGATAAGGATCTAGAGTTGTCACCAGTGATTGACTTCTGTCTTTCCTGGTGGAAAGAGAAGCTGGGACATCTCTCCAGATTCATGTCTTGCTTTTGGGCAAAAAGGGAAGGGCAGAGAGCTTTTCTTGAAGCTGTTTCTTCTCATTTGCCTTCAGCTCAAAATAATCCTTATACCAAAGTGGCATATTTCGAGCTGGCATAGTCCGCTACCGGAAGCAAACATTTGTTGTTTTACCATCACCATATTACCACCCAGCCCAGTGTGGTCCTGGGACCAGCAGCATCAGCTTCACCTGGGAACTTGTTAGAAATACAGATTCTCAGGCCCAGTCCAGACCTACTGACGCTGAAAGCCTGGGGTGGGGCTCGGCCATCTGAGTTTTAACAAGCCCCCCAGGGGGTTCTGACACAAGCCTAGGATTGAGAACCGCTGCCCTGGCTCGAACTGATGGACCCAGTCAGCAGGAAGGCAGAGCAGGAGGAATTAGAAGTCAAAGAGAAGGTCCTTCTAGTAAATTTGAAAACACCAAGTGAGAAGATTAAAAGATTAATTAAACTATGAAGCTCTTTGTGTCAAAAGAAAAAAAAAAACTTTTTAAGAAAAAGTTATTGTATCCATCCCCGAGACAGCCTTCCTTTCAAGATGGTGAAAACTGTTTGGCTGTGGTCACATCAGAAGAAAACACTGTTGCAGAAGGGATACTCTGAAGCCAGTGTCACTGAAGCCATTCGCAAGGGCCTAACAGAAACCCAGAACTACATCTTCCATCTGTCCCCATGGCCGGGCTGACTTAGAAAATGCTCCTGGATGCTTTGAATCTGAAAAGTACATAAAGCCCAATTCTTTCCTCTGCAGGATGAGTCATTAGAGCTTCAGCAGGGGCTATTTGGTAATGGACACTGTTTCAATGAAGCAAAAAGTACAGTTTCAAACAAATTGCTTTTTAAACGGTCAAATAAAAAGAACCCATTTGTGCATGTGAAATCATTCCAGGGGTTCTAACTATTAGCTGAAAGCAGATGAAAGATGTCAAAGAGAAATGTTCTGTGAAAGAGCTAGCTAATGTTTAAAGACAGACGCCCGATGAGTCCGTTGTCTTGTTTTGGGTTCAGAAATTTCTATTTTCGCCAGCTCCAGGTGAGCTCCATGGAAAAAGCTTTAAGAACATTTTAAATCCTAGTAACAAGATACCACTCTGTTCACTGGAGTTTCTTTAACCAGTGTGATCCTAATGCTGTCTTATGTGCAGGCTAACAGCATATTATCACTTCAACTTTTTCCTTTGCCTTAAATTTGATGCCAAGAGTCCTTGGCTAGCTTTCTAAGTGACATTTAACACTGTTCCTATGGCCCTCTATTTGCTATTGATAAATGCATCTCTGCACAGTCTAGTCAGTGAGAGGAAAATTCTGCAAAAGTATGAAGGATGTCTTTTCTGTCACTGGTACACATGCTTGGTACAGGTCACCAACCGGGAGGGTGAGCCTCAGCGGGAAGGCATCTCTACAGACACAACGGAGCCCTGGGTCGTTCTATACAAAGCCAAGGCCAGCCTTTTCCATTTCATTTTCTCTAGGGGTTTCCACTGCAATTAGTCTTGTGTTCATGCCTTCAGTATCTGTGTGGGCACAGAAACAGGGCTGCTGCAAATAATTAGTGAGCCCTCTCCCTCTCCTGGTCCTGCAGGTCCTTCTTACCCATGCGCCATGGCAGGTGAACACAAGCAGAATTACCCCTGCTTGCTCAGTCCCAGAGGAACCTTGCAGAGGGTGAGCAGCCAGAGGCACTGGGACAGCCTCGAACAGGGCCATGCCTCTCGCACTTGACGGTGCACATAAAGCTCTGGGGGGACTTGTTAAAAATGCACATTCCGACTCAGTTGGCTGGAACCTTACAGCCTGAATGTCTTTGAGGCTCCCAGGCAGTGCTGGTGCCGCCATGGCCCACATTCGGAGCAGTGAGGCCATGATGCACGTAATGCACAGATGCACTTTTTTAGAACAGACGCTACTCAATAGGCATTCATCTCGGGGTCTGGCTCCATGTTGATTTAGGGTTCCTTGAAAGCAGGAACTGGATCTTACACTTTTTTTTTTAGTTGTTTTGTTTTGTTCTCTGGCTGGCACTTGGCACAGGTCCCGCACTCGGTGGGTGAGTGTTTATTTAATTAAACAGAGCTGGCCTTGTCCCAAACAGGATTGTAAGTGGACTTAACCCCTAGCAGGGCCTGCCTAACCAGGTGCCTGGTGAACTGGCCAGGGAAGGCAGCCAGTCTCAGGGGTCGGCTCAAACCTTCCGCGGAAGGTCCCCACCCCCTCCTAGTGCCGGGATTACACCTCAGCTCTGCTCTTCTTAAAATTTCCCTCCCGCCCCATTTATTCTTATTATTTATTTATTTATTTATTTATTTATTTATTTATTTATTTATTTATTTAAAGCAGTTTACACTGGAGAGCCCATCTGGGGGAAAACAAAACCAAACCCAGAAAGCCCTGGCCGCGTTAAGGCTCCGTGAACCTCAAAGGCTCCCTCTCAGCGGCGGGGCCGCAGGACTCTGAGGTTTCTCTCTCGGCCGCCGGGTCTCCAGCGCTCTGCGGGTCGGCCCTGCGCCCCCGCCGCCGGCGCCCCCGCCCGCCCCAGAGCCCTGCAGGAGCCGGGGCGGCGGGCGCGGAGCTCAGAGGCACCGGCAAGCCTGTTTGTTAGCGCCGCTCGAGCTAATCTCGTGCATCTCCCGCACACCCCCTCCCGCGGGAGTGGGTCGGGCCAGCCCCGGGGGGCGTGGGGAGCTGGACTGGAGCGACCGCTCCGCGAAAACCCTTGTTCCAAGAGTCCCTGCGGAGCCGTAACCTGTTCCTCCCGGCAGCAGCCTCGGAGGGCTCTAGACTGGAGGAAGGGTTCGGCTCCCCAGGGAAGGAGAGCGGGGAACTGAGAGCAGGAGGGCGATTATATTGGTCAGTAGTTGAGCCCCACGGGGGGCAGGGAGGAGCGCGCGGGCGAGTGCGCCTTAGAGGAGGAGTACACGTGCTGCCAGGAGGGCGAGAGGTGGGCGGGAGGGGAGGGAAGGGAGGCGTGAACAGCGGGCGGGAGGCGCCACAGCCTCGCAGACGCAGGCGCCGGCAGCTGCGGAGAAAGTTCCCGTGGAGAGCTCGCTCCCGGGAGGGCCGGCGTCGAGGCGGCTCGCGGCGAGGGTCGCAGGTCCGGCGCGTCCAGCCCGCCGTCCCCCTGCGCGCACTGGGACGCCCGGGCTCGTCGCTGGCGGGCCGCCGCCGCCAAACTTGGAAGAGGAGGATGCTGCGAGCGGGAGCGCCGGCGCGGGGCGCGGGGGCGCACTGAGTGCTCCCCGCGGGCGGCCCCGGGCCGGGCAACCAGGGCTGCGGCAGCGCGGGCCCGCGGAGCCTGAGCCGCCGGGTAGCGGCTTCGTAGCCGGGACTGCGCCAGCCTTGCAAGCCAGGGCCGCCAGCGCCACCGTGCCGGCGTCGCCTCCTCGCCTCCTCGCCGCGGAGCCATGGTGCGCGGTGCGCGCACGCCGCGAGCGGGACCCTGAGCTCTGGCCACGCCGCACGCCTCCACCTGCCCTCTCCGCGCTTCCCAGCCGACCTTCGCCGCGGGCCATGAAGCTTTGGTCTGGCGGCTCTCGCCTCTGAGCGGCGCGTCACCAGCTCCAGCCCCGCACCACTCGGCCACAGATAGTACTCCGGCCTCTGAAGCTCCCCGTCTTCTCCCGGGGACAGCACCCAGTCGATCCGGGATGGCGCCCCCGGGTCCCCTCCGGCCGCGCAAAGTTCGCGGAAGGCGAGAGATGCTGCCGCAGCAAGTTGGCTTCGTGTGCGCGGTGCTGGCTCTGGTCTGCTGTGCGTCCAGCCTCTTCGGCAGCTTGGGTAGGTGCCGGGGCGGGCCGCCCGGGGAGTTGGGGGGTTTGGGCTGGGAAGCCGCGGGGCAGCTCCGCGATTTCTTCCCGTCCTTCCCCGTCAGGTTGGTCCCAAGGGTTCACCCGGTTCCCTCCTCACCGAGCAGGTAGAGCACGCCCGGGAGGGCTGATGTCGACGCTTTGAGCTGTGGCACTCGTTCCCCTGAGCTGCGCGCGGCCCCCGGGGGCTCAGGACGCGGCTGCAGGGCTGTGTTACTAAGACGAAAGCCAGAACCGCGGGCCCCTCGGTGCCAGAGTTCTGTCTCTGGAGTGTATGGGGGATGGGCCGCAAAGCGCGGGGTCCAGATGTGGACCAGGGCGGACGTAGCTGGTCCGCTCTCCTACTGCGGAGCGAAGAGGGTTGTGCTCCGCGTCCCTAGAAAACCCCTATTCAGAGGCTGTGAATTCCATCTCAGCCCTCCCCTCGCCCCTGCCCGTGTCCAAAGGGGCGCCCTGGGTGTCCCGACCCGTCCTCTTCAAAACCTAAAAATGTTGGGGCAGTCTGTCCCCTCGGGGAGGTGGCTGCCATGTGTCAGCATCACCCTCTCAACTCCTCCTAACCCCCTGGTGGAAGAGCGCTGGTGGCTGGAACCACACTCTACACTCTGCGCCCAAGAAAAGACCCAGGGATTTAAGGGTCGCTTAGGATATGCAAATCTAAGGTAGAGAGGAGGAGAAACTTACAAAAAAATACCTGGTTAGGGTGGTGATGCGAGCCCGTGTGGAATTTTCAGAAGACATTCACTTGGCAAACATTGCCATTAAATTTTTTTCTTTAAATTTTTATTGATATTTAGAGAAGAAGGGGGACGGAGGGAGAAGAGTAGGGGAGGGAAACACCTACTTCTGCTCCACCCACTCTGCACACTCATTGGTTGATTCTAGTATGTGTCCTGGCCCGGGACCCATCCGCAACCTTGAACTGTGGGACCCGCGCTCTAACCAACTGAACGACCTGGCCAGGGCGCACTGCCCTTTTTATGGATGCTGTGTACCTTTTGCTTTTGTTCTTCACATTTAAAAAAATGAAAGACGTGCAGGTGATTTAGCAACTTGGACATGGTGATAAAAGCAGAGTACCTTTAGAAAGGGTCAGTTTAGAGAGGTTTGTAGTGAGAGACAGGTAGAAATTAGATTGTAAGGTTAAATACTAGCTGTTTTCAACAGACGATGAGAATGGTTATTTGAACATCTTTAGTACCTGGTTTTTTGCAGTTGGGCAACTTGGTGTGTTTTTTCCCTCAATTACACACCAGAAATAACAGAATACCTAGAGGTTCTTAGATGTCAGCATTACAGAAGAAGTATTATTACCCAGCTGAGGCAGTGTACACGTCAGGAGAGGAAAATGAAGGCTTTAAAGGTCTTACAGTGAGAACTGCCGTGTTTGCCGGATCAGGAATCCCCTGTAGGAGTTGAACTGCGTGTGGTCACTGCCGTCCTGGCTGGTGATCTCCCTTGCTCCTCAGTTTGGGCCTCGGACTGGCGGAATCACCGTCACCCGCGAGCTTGTTAGTGCCAAATCCCACATCCCAGCCCAATCCTGCTGAATCAGAATCTGCACTTTAACTCGATCCCCAGGTCATCTGTGTGCACATTCAAGGCCTGGGCCAGACCCCATCCGTCTTCTCCACCTGCTTGCTGGCTTACTCTCCATTTGTAGGTCCTCCAGAGCAGGGACACCTGACCATCTCTGCTGACAGAGAACTGAGTGGTCCCTTATCTAAACTCTTTGTTGCGTCTGTGAGAGGCCAGGAACTGAAATGTCTTGGCCAAGGTCAGATTGTGTGCTGACCTACTGGACTGGGACTGGAACCAATGAGATACATCTAGGAAACAGATTCCTGTGGGTGATATTGCTTGTGCTTGCGAGCTCTGTACCCCTCCCTACAGATAGCTCTAACCAGTCAAACTGGGCTGTTGCTGACATAGCTAGATACAGATATGTAAGGTCATTGTGAGAATGTGGCTGCCTTGACCTAATGGTGTCTGTGACTTCATTTCTAATCCAGGGCACGAAACAGCTTCTGCAAGCAAACATGTTCCACGTGGCACGTGGAGAAATAGAAAGCTGATGGCACCAGTGAACGGGACTCTGGCAGCTAAGAATTGCACAGCTCCGGGTAAGAAATAGATTCGCCACACTTCTCCTCTGCCCTGCCCCCGACAGTTGGCTGGGCCTGTGGACGGTTACAGCCAGAGCCGGCAAAGGTGGTTTTATGAACCTGGGCAGGGGCAAAGCTGTAAGGTATTTAAAGGTAATGTACTCACATTCATCAGTTCTGCTAAGAAAATCAAGTACTTTCTTCATCCAACAACTGAAAAGGTCACATTCAGGGGTTTTAAAATTTCATTTTTCTCACCACGCTCCTGAGGCTCAGTGTTTCCTGCTCTCTTCGTTTTGTTGGCCTGGGTGTCCTTTTCTGCCCCCTCTGCTCATCGCGTCTGTTTGCTGGCGCTCTAAGGGCAGCACCTCCAGCTGCTCTGGCAGATGGCACTTGGGGACGACCTGTCAGCGGGTCACACGACGCCAGGGCAGCCACAGGGCTAAGACTCTGGGGTCCTGGGGCCCCTTCTCTAGAACGGGAATTCCTGGGCTGTCATTCTAGCTCACGAGATGGATTCTGCGGCCCTGGAAGGCAGTTTTGGTGTTCCTTCTAAGACTTCTGTGAGGGGTCAGAGGCTGTGTAGGGACCCAGATAGGAAAACTTGTCTGTTGTCCTGCCACAGACAGACAGGCTTTGCTGAAATGAGTGAAGAAGATTCTCCGGAGAGGAGGGTACTCCTGGCAGGCAACGAGGTGAATGGAAACTTCCCAGCCCTGGGGCAGGGAGGTCCTGGGCTTTATCCCTGGTGTCCACACGTGCTGGTCTTTGTGAGAAGGACAGTAGGATGAGGTGTTCAGAGGTTCTATGAGAACTATGAGGTTTTATTATAGGTGGGTGCCACTTGGCGTTTTCCACATGAGCTGCTGGGTGAGTCACACGATTGTTTTAGGTCTCTGCTTTCTTGCCCGTGACATGGGCAGAACAGTGCTTGCCTGGCCGGGGTTGTTGGGGGAATTGGGCAAGGAAGGCTCTGAGTGGGGCTGTGTGTAAGAGGAAATGGAACCACAGGGTGAAGGAACCGGTTTGGATGGGGTCATCATGTGACTTATTTTTATAGACAGGTCTTACCTGCATTTTGCAAGTCAGGGAATACGATGGGACGACATGTAAGTTGCTCAAAGTCATAGAACGTGTGAGCGGTGGAGCCGGCATTGGAGCCTAGGCCTCGGTGATTACAACGCTGTGTTGGTTCACGTGCGTAGGGAGACCAGGGCCTTCCCGCAAAGCCTGCTTTCTACACTCTCTACTTCCCTTCCCTCGGGACCCTCCTGAGAAGTATGTTTGGGCACGAAGGGTAGGTGAGCGCGTGACCTCTCATCTCTCCTGGTGACTCAGCAGCAGCAGTACCCATCCTGTCATTTAACCGTCCCCGCCACACCTTCTTCACCAGCCAGAGACAGTCGGCACAAAGCTAGCGCAACTGTTCATCATTGCTAGAAAGATTGCCAGTTTCGCTCCTTCTTCCTTTCCCTGCGGGGACAAGAGCCGGTCCTCCTGCCAAGTGGCACTGCCCGCTCCCTCCTCAGCGGAGTCAGTCTTGATCAGAGTACGCTGAGGACACGGGAAACAGGGCCCAGGGGACTCTAGGACATGGGGCCTGTCTAAGCCAGCACGCCCAGACTCGATGTGGCGGAAGTCAAGAGAGGAGGGCACAGCCAGCCCAGGACCGGGGTGCCAGCGAGAAACCCCACGAATCCCGGTTCTTCACCCAGGGGAGCCAGTGTTCCCTGCGTGGACGGTGCTAACTGAGCGTCCAGGTCGCTGCAGGGAGAGGTTGACCTTGCCCGTGCCCACAGGCCAGTCTGGCTCATGCCTCCTAGGACGGGGCCGTGTCCTAGAGTCTCCTGTGCCCTGTTGTTTCCTCGGCTCATGCCTCCTAGGACGGGGCCGTGTCCTAGAGTCTCCTGTGCCCTGTTGTTTCCTGCGTCTTCAGCGTACCCTGATCAAACATGACTCCACTGCCTAGAGAGCGGGCAGTCCTACTTGGCAGGAGGACCGGAGTTTGTCCCCCGTAGGGAAAGGAGCAGGGAGGGAAAGCGGCCATCTTTTTAGCAATGGTGAACATTTGCGTTACGCTTTGTGTCGACAGTTTCTGGAATGGGGCCCTGCACATGGAAGGGACTCGGGAAATATCGATTGAAGGATGGACTGCAAGTATATTTTGAATATTAAGTATGTTAATCCTTACAATGTTTCTGCAAAGATGAGGAACACGAGGCTCAGAAGTTTAGTGATTTCCCAAGATCTCCTGGCTGGCAGCAGCATCCCCGGGGTTCGGGCTTCAGATGCCAGGCACCTTCCCCCCAGCCCCCCTGTCCTGCACCTGCCCCCCAGCCCCCCTGTCCTGCACCTGCCCCCCAGCCCCCCCGTCCTGCACCTGCCCCCCAGCCCCCCCCCCCGTCCTGCACCTGCCCCCAGCCCCCCTGTCCTGCACCTGCCCCCAGCCCCCCTGTCCTGCACCTTCCCCCCAGCCCCCCTGTCCTGCACCTGCCCCCAGCCCCCCTGTCCTGCACCTGCCCCCCAGCCCCCCCGTCCTGCACCTGCCCCCAGCCCCCCTGTCCTGCACCTGCCCCCAGCCCCCCTGTCCTGCACCTGCCCCCAGCCCCCCTGTCCTGCACCTGCCCCCCAGCCCCCCCATCCTGCACCTGCCCCCAGCCCCCCTGTCCTGCACCTGCCCCCCAGCCCCCCCGTCCTGCACCTGCCCCCCAGCCCCCCCGTCCTGCACCTGCCCCCCAGCCCCCCCGTCCTGCACCTGCCCCCCAGCCCCCCCGTCCTGCACCTGCCCCCCAGCCCCCCTGTCCTGCACCTGCCCCCCAGCCCCCCTGTCCTGCACCTGCCCCCCAGCCCCCCCGTCCTGCACCTGCCCCCCAGCCCCCTGTCCTGCACCTGCCCCCCAGCCCCCCCTGTCCTGCACCTGCCCCCCAGCCCCCCCATCCTGCACCTGCCCCCAGCCCCCCTGTCCTGCACCTGCCCCCAGCCCCCCTGTCCTGCACCTGCCCCCAGCCCCCCTGTCCTGCACCTTCCCCCCAGCCCCCCTGTCCTGCACCTGCCCCCAGCCCCCCTGTCCTGCACCTGCCCCCCAGCCCCCCCCCGTCCTGCACCTACCCCCCAGCCCCCCCCCCGTCCTGCACCTGCCCCCCAGCCCCCCTGTCCTGCACCTGCCCCCCAGCCCCCCTGTCCTGCACCTGCCCCGCACCCCCCCTGTCCTGCACCTGCCCCCCACCCTGACTGCACCTGCCCCGCACCCTCCCAGCCCAGCGGGCTGAGGCTGACTTCCCTTCCAGCCCTCTGGTCTCTGGTCCGGGAGAATATCCGGTTTCCTTTCCATTTCACGGGCGTTCAGCACGCACCGGCTGCTGTGTGTCCAGCCCTGTGGGGCACTTGGTGGGGAGCAGAGCAAGTATAGAAGCAGACCCTCCATCAAGGAGCTCTCATGGAAGGGAGAAGGCATGAGCCCTGGTGTCTCTTCCTCTTCTTAGGAGGGCACTAATCCCAGCATGGGGACCCCACCCACCCTCCTGACCTCATCTAAACCTAATTTCCTCCCACAGTTCCCACCTCCAACTACCATCCCAATAGGGAGTTAGGGCTGCAACGTAAGAATTTGGGGGAAGCACGGACCGGTGCATATCAGGAGAGTCCCCACACACCTCTCGGGGGTGGCACCTGGACTGTGTGAAGACAGCTGAGGTGGAACCTGGTGCTTCTTGAACCTGACCTGCAGGTGAAAAACACCTGAGGGGCTGAGCAAGCCGGGTGCCTGGCCCTGGCCCCAGCTCCTGAAATCGGAACCCGTGGTGGACACATTCTGTGGCCGATTTCCAGAGCTTCTGGGAACCTTGCTTATCCCTCCAGCTCCTCCACGGCGGGCCTTCCTTGCCACTGCAGCGTCCCTAGGCTTTCCCGGGTCACCCAACCCAGAGGAGCCTGAGTCATTAGGTCTCTCGTTTCAGTCCTTTGCGGGCAAAAATTCTATCCATTGCTTTATTGTTGATTTGCCTCCCCCAAGAAGAATATGAAAGAGGGAAGCCTTGTTTGCTTTTTAAAACCACAGTCTGTGCTTCAGTTTTACCTTCTGTAAAAGATGGGTGATAAGCGAATCCACCTCATAAGGCTGTTAGAATTAAATGAGTTATTAATACCTAGCAAGTAATACACACATCTGTGCTCAGTATGTTAGCTTACTTTTTTTTATCTGCTTACCCCGGAGCTGATACAATGCCTGCTTAGAGTAGGTACTAGGAAAACTATTTGCCAATCAAATTTCAGGAGGACAGGTAGGAAGTAAAGGACATGCCAGAAACATTGTTGCTTCTCTTCTGGAAACAAATGTCTTGTTTTGATTTCTTTTTTTTACTCTTGAGAATTCGGGATGCTGGCAGATGGCGTACCTTGTAGAACTTGCCTCTAAAAAGAGTTTGTCTCTTGACTGGTGTTATTTTACATTTTGGCTTTTAGTTGGGGGTGGGCCTAGCTTCTCTCCATTCTCACACTGCCTTTCCCCCCACAACTGAGGTTTGATCAGTGGTCCGTCCTCCACGGTGTCGCCTCTGCTCATCTGGGTTTCTGTCCTCTGCCCCCTGTTTAAAAAGAGGCAGCAGAGAGAGAGGATAGCTTGGTGCTCCCCCCTCCCAACCCCATTGTCATTAGCAGGGGTGGTGGTGGTGGTTTGCTTTATCTTGTTTGGTTTTCCACTTTTCAAATAGGTCTTTTGGAATGCCTGGCGGCTGTGTGTCTTAGCTCAGTCTACCGTGGCAGATACCACGGACTGGGTGCATAAACCTCAGAGAAGCTGTATTTTCTCCCAGTTCTGGAGGCGGGAAGTCCGAGATCAGGGCTCTAGCGTATTTGGGTTCTGGTGAGTCCTGTTTTCCTGGCTCGCAGACTGCCGCCCTCTCTCTGTGCCCTTGTGGAGGGCAGAGCGAGAGTAAGGTCTCTGGTGTCTCTTCTTTTTTTTTTTTTTTTTTTCCTGTATCTTTCTGAAGCTGGAAACGGGGAGAGACAGTCAGACTCCCGCATGCGCCCGACCGGGATCCACCCGGCATGCCCACCAGGGGGCGACGCTCTGCCCACCAGGGGGCGATGCTCTGCCCCTCCGGGGCGTCGCTCTGTCGGGACCAGAGCTACTTTAGCGCCTGGGGCAGAGGCCAAGGAGCCATCCCCAGCGCCCGGGCCATCTTTGCTCCAATGGAGCCTCGCTGCAGGAGTGGAAGAGAGAGACAGAGAGGAAGGAGAGGGGGAGGGGTGGAGAAGCAGATGGGTACTTCTCCTGTGTGCCCTGGCTGGGAATCAAACCCGGGACCTCTGCACGCCAGGCCGACGCTCTACCACTGAGCCAACCGGCCAGGGCCTGGTGTCTCTTCTTATAAGGCTGTTAATCCCATCGGACCGGAGCCCCACCCTCCTGAACCTGTATACCTGAATTACCTTCCAAAGCCCTGTCTTCAGATACCATTGCTTCAGGGTTACAGCTTCAACATGAGAATTGGGGTTGGGGGTGTCCATCGTGGTGTCAAAAGAAGGAAGGCTGGAAAAAGAGGGCCGAGGGGCGGGGTGCTTGAGAGAGACTGAGGATGAAGGTGCTTCCTGGAGCTTTGGGAGCCAGAGGAGCTGGGGGCAGGCGCCGGAGGGGGTGTCTTTGTGGGCAGCCTGGTTCTGACGCACCCTTACTTTCCGTTTGGTACCTGGGCTGCTGTGGAGGCCGTGGGGGGGGGGGTTGGGGGAGTTTAGGGGAGGTGGATCCTGGGCGTGGGGGTTGCCACTGAGACTGGGTTTGGGGGAGGAGGAGATGAGGTCACGGGCAGCTGGCTGCTGCACCAGCGGGTCTCTGTCGGTGCCCCGTGCGGGGAGCAGAGGTGCAGAAAGCGGGAGGAGGAGGAGGGGACTGGAGCAGCGTGAGTGCATGGGGACCTGTGGGCGGGGAGGTGCGGTGTTGGTGGTGTCGGCGCAAAGCTGGTCCTGAGTTGGAAAAGCAAGAACTGAACTTACTGCCATTCGGTTCGGAGGAGGGAAATCACAGCTGAGTTACTGTCCCAGTCGGTAGAAGCAGGACTCCCGGCCTGGGGAGGAGGTGTCCCGGGTAGGACAACCTTCAGAGAGCCAGGTGGCTTCTTGCGGAAAGTCACCAACCACTTGGGGATGGAGACAGACTGGCAGAGCCACCCGCCTGATCACCAGTGGGGGCCAGTGGACAGCAGCCGTCCTCAGTGTGCTCACTCTGCTTTTGGGGTGGCGTTGGGGGTGTTGAATGTGGCGTGGCCAAATATCTGGCATATAGTACCGGCTCTGCCAAGATTCTGCCTGGCATTTGGGGAATCCTTCACTCTCTCAACAAAACAAGAAGATTTCACCGGATAAGTACAGGATTTAGCAGCCAGAAAGTGCTCCTGTCCCAGCACACACAGGCTCTTCTTCTTCTTCTTCTTCTTCTTCTTCTTCTTTGTATTTTTCTGAAGTTGGAAACGGGGAGGCAGTCAGACAGACTCCTGCATGTGCCCAACCGGGATCCACCCGGCATGCCCACCAGGGGGCGATGCTCTGCCCATCTGGGGCGATGCTTTGTTGCGACCAGGGCCATTCTAGCACCTAAGGCAGAGGCCATAGAGCCGTCCTCAGCGCCCGGGCCATCTTTGCTTCAATGGAGCCTTGGCTGCGGGAGGGGAAGAGAGAGACAGAGAGGAAGGAGAGGGGGAGGGGTGGAGAAGCAGATGGGCGCTTCTCCTGTGTGCCCTGGCTGGGAATTGAACCCGGGACTCCCACACGCCAGGCCAACCCTCCACCACTGAGCCAACCGGCCAGGGCCCACAGGCTCTTCTTGGAGACGGGAGCTCAGTGGGCCGAAGGCAAGGGTATGGGTTTGAGTCCTGGCTCACCCTTACTAGATGTGTGGGTGACCTTGAGCAAGGTCATGATCCCTCTAAGCTTCAGGTTCTCTCTTTCATGAAGTGAGCATAACAGCAGTTCCTACCTGCCCCAGAGGTCTGCCGTGAGACCTGCCCCACCTGGTGAGCGGAAGTATTGCAGGTGTGCCGAGTGCACCCAGCGCCATGGTGGTGATCGTGGCTAACACTAATGTACTATGTGCATCGGGGCTGTTGTAAGTGCTTTCCACAAATTCACTTCTCACTAACAAGTCTTTAGGTAGATGCTATTAGGGTCCTCATTTTGCAGGCAAGGAAAAGAAAACCAAAGAAATTAAGTAACTAGTCCAAGGTCACCAGCAAGAATCAGAGGCAGGTGTGGGTATGTGTGAATTTTTTAAATTTTTAATTAACAGACTTTTTTTAGAGCAGTCTTAGGTTTACAGAAAAACTGAGCAGGAAATTCCTATATTACTCCCCCAACCCCAGATCCCTCTGTCCTTAACACCTTGTTAGTGTAGTACAGCTGTTACAGATGATGACCCAATAGTGATACATTATTATTAACTAAAGTCCGTTGTGCACATCAGGATTCACTGTTTGCATTGTACATCCTATGAGTTTTGATAGACGTGTGATAACATGTATCTGCTGTTCCAATATCATACAGAATAGTATCACTGTCCCCCCCAAACTCCCTGGGGATCCTTTTAATTTGAATGTGAGCCTATATCCTTACCCATAATTAATAAGAAATGGGATGGAAAAGACAAATTAGAAACGAGGATGTCCCCTGCATCTTCCAGCCTCCATCACTGTCCGGGTTTCCCTCTGAGAAGTGGGGACTTGTCTGTCTCGTGCAGCAGCAAACATCTGTGTGGGCCTGCATCCTGGTATGTTTCTAATACTGATTTGTTTGCAATCAAAAGTTATTTTTCCCCCTCATATCCAAACTCTCAGGGCCATCTGCTAGCGGTCCCTCCTCCTTACCGGCCATCTGCTACCCCTGACTCCCAGATCCCCCGCTCTTGACGCGCCGCGGGCCTTGCGCAACCAGAAGTCCCCCACTCGGCCTCCTCTTGAACTCGGAGGAGTGCTCCTCCCTGCGTTAAAAGTGGAAATGATTAAGCATTGCCATGTGTTGCCTTGGGTTGGAGAGATCCAGCCTTTCAACTCAACAGAAATGTCAAATGCTTGAAAGAGATTTTATTTTATTAAGCACTGTGGAAGAGGCCATTGGAGCATAGCATTTTGCTAAAAAAGAAAAAGGAAAAAAAAAAAAAAGGTGTCAGAAGAATGTACAGTTTTTCCTGAAAGGGCGCTGGCTGTGCCCCTTGGGAAGAGAACAGAACAGAACGGCCCCTGTGGCCGAGGATCGAGGGAGCTCTGGGCCCAGGGTGTTGTCCCTTGCAGACGGCACAGCACAAGCACCCAGCCTCCCGCCCGTGGCTCTGCATGCTGACTCAGCTCAGGGCAGGCTCCAGCCCTGGGTCTCTAGGTGCCTGCACGAGAAATGAAATGCAACATGCTGCCTTGAGTGTCTGCACACCCACACCGTGCTAGGCGCTGAAGCTGGAAGGGACCCAAGTCCCTGCCTTCATGGAGTGCATGGTGGAACCGGGCACCCAGGCGAGGGCTCAAGTAACAGCTGGCGCTGCCTGGGGCAGAGACCTCTGGGGCAGCGATTTTCACCCGTCGTGCCCCAAGAGTTTTTAAAACGTACAACACCTGACTCTTTAGTCAGGAGCACTGACCTCTTTTCCCTTAGATTATTAAATAATAAAATGACGATAACCAAAATGACAAGAGCCATCTGGTGTGAATGAATCAAACTTATACCTTTTTTTTTTTTGTCAGATTGGCAAAAACTAGATTTTTTGATGTGCCAAATAATTTTAGTAATTAGTTGATGTGTGCCGTGGGATGAAGAAGGTTGAAAATCGCTACAATGAAGACAAGAGCGTGGTGGTTCGGGGCAAGGGTGCCTCCCCGGCAGCTCCCTGGAGGAGGTGACATCTGAGCCGGGCCTCGAAGGGTGGGCAGGGGCAGAGGAGGGCTAAGCAGCAGCATGTGTTTGAACGTGCTCCCTAAGAAATCCTGGCCCTGTCTCCCTACCTGCAGCAGTGCTTACTAGCAACCACTGCCTCCTGCTCATTGGCCGCCCAAGGGGAGCAAGAACAAACACCTTCTGCGATCACCATGCACAGTAGTGCGTAATTAGGCTTTGGGGATTTAGCGTGGAGTCAGTGCTCAACCAGAGGTATGGCTGAATCAGGTTACTTTGTTGTTTTTGTTGCCTTTTTTCTTTAAAGCAGAAGGGGGCAGGGGCTGGAAAATGGGGGAGGGGTGCTGACCCAGGATGAAGTTGGCAAACTGGTTCACAGCGGCCCTGCTAAGCCACGGTCTGGGCAGTTACCCCCAATTTGCAGGGGGCGCTGTGCCTGGTGATTGGTCTGGGCGGCTGCCTTTCCCCAGTAGCCGGTCAGCTCCTGGAGGGCGGAGCTGTGTCCCGGCATCCTTCGCTCTGAGGCTGAGGCCGGAGTCCGGCATAAACTTAGCTAGCAGCAAATGGTGAGTGGGTGCAGTTTCCTGTGTTCTGCCCATCAGGGCGCTGTGCCCCGTGAGAGCAGTTGCTCTGTCCCCATCAGTCCATACTAGCCTGTTGATGCCTTGGGATACGATCAGGGCACCCAGCCAGGCGGAATTAAGGGTTAAGGCCTTCGAGGGTTAAGAACATGGACCCTGGAGCCAAACTGCCTGGGTTCTAGTCCTGCCTCTGCGCTTACTAGTTACTTGGCCTTGAACTAGTTACTTGACCTTTACCTTCTAACATCAGCGGAGGGCAGGGTCCGCTTTAGTTCACTGATGGAGCCCAAACAGCGCTGCATGCGTGTGCGTGCACAGGTGTGTGCAGGCGCCCATACGGTCCCTTCCTCGTGGGGTTGTGAGCACGAAATGTGTTAGTCTGTGTAAAGTGCTTACAAGAGGGCCAGGCACAGAGCAAGTGCCCGGCGGGTTGCTGCTGCTGAAATGATCTCCGAGAGATCATCTAGTGACTTGAACTAGAACTTACAGGATAAGTTTTTGCAACTGGCCTCTGGGTGAAGGATGGAGGATGAATGTTGTTCAGTGCAGGACTGCCTTTATTTTGAGGCCAACGTAAAAGGGACAGTCGGGGCTTATGTTTGCTTGTTATCAATTCTTTGAGAACAAGAAGCTGTTGACATTTTGCCGAACTGATGCTGAGACCTAGAGCATGCAGGCTGGAGAGAGAGAGAGAACGGGAGTGCGTGTGTTTTTTCCAACTCTGGTCTTTCTGCTGTTGGGCGAGATCTGGAATCTGGAGACCGGAGTTGGTGTTCTGGCCCTGACCAGTCTCTGGGATTTTTGCACACGACCCTTTGGTTGTCAGAGCCTTTTTTTTCCCCCTGCCTGTGAAATGAGCATGATGATGATGCTGTTTATCTTTCAGGCCTTTAAGGATTAAGTGCAAAGTCCTATGCAAATATCATCAATGTTGTTGGCATAGCCGTAGTAGATGCTTAACCCTTTGAAGAACACGCTTCCCTCGTGAAATGGAGAAAATCGTCTATTTGGGGCTTTTCAGAATTGATCATAAAACCACAGATGGGATTTGGCAAAAGCATTGTGCCTGGCCTGTGTACAGCAAAGGGCCTGTGTGGTGTTTTCTGGCGAGAATAGAAAGGTGAAGATCATTTAGACTATCTTTCCAAACTCCGGCTCCTAGGACCTCACCACCAGTTCATCTCATTTCACGTTATAAATGACTTTTGATTCCATCATACGTGCCAAGTTCAGGGGAACCAACCGTTTAGCTAAGCTGACCCCACACCAGCTGCTAGAGTCCTGTGCTTCAGTTAATGTGTTTATTAAAATAACCACATGTATAAACAAACGGCCCTAGTTAGGAAGCCTCTTGGGAGCTGTTTTTCTGCGCTCAGGTAGGAAGCTGTTTTGGGGTTTATTATTTGGTTTCTGAATGAAGGTTGACTGAGCCACCTTGTCTGCTGGGCCCGTAGGGAGATTCAGATGGACCTAGACGTGGACCCTGGCTCCGAGAAGCTCCTATTTTAGCCAGGAGGATCAAAATCTGTAAAACAAACCTGTAATACCAGGAGGAGTGTGACGTGCTGTAATCCTGGTGGCAATACAGAAGAGGACAGAGAAGTCCTAAATATCAGCATCGCATCAAAGGGGGCGCTGAGGAGGGACCTGTGTGACTTTTGAAGGATAATGATGGAGTAGACACTTAGGGGTAGCCCTTCTACTCCCTCGCTGAGCCTGTGACAGTCCTGTGAGGGGCGGTGGTAGTATTACTCTTGTTATACCCATCGACACAGAATGTGAGTAAGGCACAGAGAGCTTCAACAACTCGCCCCAGTTCTCCTAGCTGGGAATCGGCAGAGCAGGGATTTGAACTTGGTCAGCCCAGCCCCAGAGCCTGTGCTCTTTGGAGGAGGAAGATGAAGGGTCCGCCAGCTGCTGGGTAAGCTTGGGGCATGAGGGGGTGGGCGGGTCCAGCTGGTGGGTCATCCTGTATTGAGTGCGTTGGCAGGAGTCTTCAACACCAAGAGGGTTTTGGGCCCTACCCTATACATGGTGGGGGCCGCTGGTGGCTGCTGAGCTGCTCTGTGTTTTAGGAAGGTGACCGCTGGCGACGTGGGGAAAACTTCACTTGAGCTACGTAAAGGTTTTTAGCATAAACTTTATAAGGCAAGAAAAATAAAATGAAGACAGTACAGTTGGGGGCTATCGATGTAGGCAAAACGGTAGACCTGTGCGCGACGTGGAGGGGAAGGTTGAGAGCAGAGTCCGCGGAGCTTGGCAGCTGTGGCGTGCGCGCGGAGAGGGGGTGTTTCAGCTCTGGTCACAGGTGCAGGTAAATTGTCCATGGCGCCACACTTATCCAAGATGGGGGCACAGCAAGCACTCCTTCCTGTAGGGACCCCTCTGTGGGACCTTTGTCCAAGAAGAGCCCCGCTCCAAGCACAGAGGTTGGCTTCTATCCTACATTTCCTACTCCAAAGAACACGTCCGACAGATAGTCACTGGGCATGCGTGGGTGGGGCACTGGGGGCATGCTGGGACTAGGGGAGAGAGCCCTGTTGCCAGCGAGCCTGCAGCTTAGTGCACACGGTGGACTTAGCATCCCTGTGGGTGACCTGGAATGACACACCACAGCTCAGCGCAGCAGGGAGGCATCGTGAAGCACACAGCATTTGAGCTGTGCTTTGACGCAAGTGGGCATTTGCTGGCCAGATGGGGTGCGTGTGGCATTCCTGGCAGAGGATGTGGCGACTGCAGACACTGGGTGGAAAGGGAGAGCCTGGCCAGACCAGGGCCTTCGGTTGGGGTCCTCGGGTGGGCGTGGTGGGCTCTGTGGCTGCATCATGCCACACGCCGGGCGCACCACCCCAGGGGCTGGGTCTCCGCCTGGCTCATATAGGATTCTGCGACTAGGAAAGATTCCTCTCACCTCTCCAGGAACTGCTTACCTGTCCACCCACACAGGAGGCCTGTGGGCACCTGCTGGGCGGGGAGCTGAAGGGAATACAGAGATGCTGTTTATGGCCTCTGAGAGGGGGGAGCATGGATCACCACGACCCTCACGCTCCGTCCGCACTTTGCCTGGCATGTTGGTGTTTCTTCTGCACTTTGCCTGGCATGTTGGGGTACCTCCTTTATTATGCTTTTTATATCAGCAGGATTTTGCAGAGGCCCCAATGCAGGGCTTTTGTTATAAGCAACACACAGGCATTTAACCAAACCCATAGGGACGAGTTAGGAAATGTGGAGCCTTGTGCGCGCACACAAAAGGAAGGCTCGGTGGCCCTTTCCCTGGAAACAGCCAGCGCCCAGAGCCTCGTCCTGGGTTCCCTTCTGTGTCTCTGAACCCCCTGATGAGCGTGCAAGGGGATAGCTGGGTCCTCTTCCCGAGAGAGGATTTATGTCGTCACATGGGCACCGGGCAAGGTGGCAGCAGCCCAGCTGCCCTGTGTGGCCTGGTGGCCTTTGTGTCTTACCTTATTCGGGAATGAACGTCGGGGGACGGGTGGCCACTGTCGCGCTATATGCAACCCCTGCTGAACGAGCTGCCTTGAGACAGCTGCTGACCTTGCCTGGCCCCAGGGCGTGGCCGAAGCACCACTTGGGGAAGGCAACATACAATTCACAAGACATGGACGAGAGCCAGAGTGGGCGTCCCTGCATGGCAGGGCCACGCTGAGGCCCGGAGAAACCCAGTCTAGAAAGAGGCGGAAACTCCCCGGAGGACCACGGGAGTGTCGATAAAGGCGATTAATGGAGTAGATAGAGGGACTTCTAAGCAAAGATTAGAGGCGCTAAATCGCTCTGGCTTATTAGCTCAGCCTCTGTGGGAGGGGCTGTGTGTGGGAGAGGCCCAGGGGACGGGTTTGCACTGACGCACCTGGTTCTTGAGACTGCACCTGGGCTGCCCTCCGACCAGGGAGGCAGAGGGCTGTGGGGCGGGTCCCCGTCCCCTGCGTGCCTCTTAGAGAGACGCCGGCTTCTCAGACAGCCTCTGCAGGAAAGCGGAGGGACAGTCGTCACCTGGGATATCTCTGTGTGCTTGGGCAGCACACTGGAGGCTTTATAGGAGAGAGGACCCAGCTGGCAGTGTGGTGGACGAGCTGGCTGTTGTGCCTTTTCTCTGATTTCTGGGTAATTCTTCGTGGGCCTCGGAGGAGGCAAGCAAGCCCTTGAAAGAATTGCTTTCAGATCCCTTTGATGATTTAAACCGTGCTTGTTCTGCCTTAGCTGGCGAAAATCCCAGTGTAGTGTAGTGTGACGAGTAGCTAAGTGACTTGCGGGCTTTGGCATTAGGAGGAAGGATGAAAAAAGGGGAGGGGGCTGGTGTCTAATTTGCAGGCCATGTGCGCGCTGAGCTTCGCGCAGTGAACTCAGGAGAGACCGGGGAGGTCCTGGAAGAAGGCAGCATGGGTTAGAGCTCAGGGTCGTGCCTCTCCACCTTCACTGTGCCCGGGATCTCCTGGGACCTTGTTCAGTACAGATGCGGGGCCGGGGGGGCAGGCGGGGCTCCGGCTCGAGGCTCTGCGTTTCTGACCGGCTCCTGATGATGTCCACACTTTGAGAAGTGAGAGTGTAGAGTTGGCCTGACCAGGGTGTAGGTCCCAGCCCTGCCAATGAGCTGTGTGGCCTTCGGCAAATTCCTTGGCCTCTTTGAGCCTCAGTTTTCCTCATCAGAGAAATGGGAGTCATAGGGCTTAACCTGGCAGGAGTCTTGGCGGAATGCGGTGAGATGGTGCCTGTCAGCCGGCCGCCTTGTGTAGTGCGGGGACCGTTCGGAGCCAGAGCCCGCTGAGAGGAAGCTTGTGCTTAGAGCACATCCCAGCGCTCCCCGGCTTATTCCGGGGGCACTGCCCGCAGGGCGGTCTGCCCCTCTCCTGCCCGGGAAAGTTTCCGGGGTCAAGGGAGTTGGGGACATGTGAAAGTCTGCCTCTAGTGGACACAGAGGGAGCCACAAGAGCATGGTCAAGGTTTTGCGATAGTCTGCAGTAAAGGCGAAGGAACGCTTATGCTCCATACTCATTTTATTGTGGTACAATAAACATAACAACATTTGCTGTTTCAGCCATTTAAAGACTAAATGCCACGTAGTCCAGCAGCGTGAGTGACTTTCACACTGTTGGGCAACCGCCACCAACCTCCGTCTCCAGAGTTCTTTTCATCTTGTCCAAGTGAAACTCCATACTCCTTAAACAATGATTTCCCATTCCCTCCTCCCCCAGCCCCTGGCAATCACCGTTCTCCTGTCTGTCTGTCTGTCTGTCTGTGTTTATGTGACTGCTCTAGGTCCCTCGTGTAAGTGGAGTCATCCCATACTTGTCCGTTCGTGACGGGTTTAGTGCACTAAGCGTAGTGTCCTCAAGGTGCAGCCATGTTGTGGCCTGTGCCAAGATCCCCTTCCCTTTGAAGGCGGAGTAATACTTCACTGTGTGGATGGACCATGCTTTGTTTCTCCGTCCATCCTTCAATCGACACTTGTTTCCACCTTTTATCTATGGTGGATAATGTATGCTGTAAACATGAGCGTGCACATGTCTGAGCTCTAAACATTTTTATACCTAATATTTCCCAAATATTTGGGGCGGATGTAGGGACGGAGAAACGATCAACAGTCCAACCCACTCTCTGGAATGCCGTGTGGTACAGGACGGGTGGGACTCTCGGGCCTGCAGCTGAGGTGTTCAGCCCTGGCTGTGCTTTAGACCTACCCAGGGAGCTTTACAAAAAAATACCCATGCCCTGGCCCCTCCCTGGACTGATGAAGTCAGAATCTCTGAGGTCAGGACCTGGGCGGAGGTGTGAGAGCTCCCAGCCAGGGCCGGAGACCTGCAGAGATTGACCCAGCGGTGGTGCAGGGCCGGGGTGGGGCCTGAGGCCATCTGCAGCCCCTCTGTGAGCCTCCACCTCCCCGATCAGGCTTCTGCCCTGGCGTTCCTGCCGTGACCCACAGGGCGCAAGGGTACCTACCCAAGAGCGGGGGTCGACCTGTGGTTGGCAGCCCTTTGGCCTTGGCTTTCCATTAATCCAGCCCGTACTGACCAGTGTGGCTACGTCCACCTCTGCTGGGGAGGCCGGCGAAGATCCTGTCCTCAAGGAGGGAAGGTGGTCAGGAGGCAGGCTGCGCCCACCCCAGACCACCACGGATGCCGTTTGGTGCCCACATTCAGACCTGCTCCGCCGTGTGTGTGGGGGTGAGGCTTAGTGCAGGCTGAATGAAGCAGCCTGACTCTGAGGACAGTTTTTGTTTCCAGGGGTTGGTAAGAGCACCACATTCAAATATTTCTTATTCGGGAAGGTCACCACTGGTCCTCCTTGTCGCTTGATGGAGAGGTGGAGCTCCTGGCCTTCATGCTATCGGCCAGATGGCCTGGGCCAGCGAGTGCC
This sequence comes from Saccopteryx leptura, assembly GCF_036850995.1. Taxonomy (NCBI): domain Eukaryota; kingdom Metazoa; phylum Chordata; class Mammalia; order Chiroptera; family Emballonuridae; genus Saccopteryx; species Saccopteryx leptura. The sequence goes on along the minus strand of NC_089508.1, from coordinate 12,000,422 downwards.
GCCTCTCCCCGAGCCAGGGTTTTGCCTGGGCAGGACTTGACCCCGGGAGCCGCCGCTCAGTGGTCTGCTGTCCCTCTTCAATTTCCAGGGTCTGGAAGTCGTGACTGCCTGCTCTCACTTCGGTTTGATGCGTAATCATGTGGAAGAAAGACTTCAAGGCACTTTGATTATTATTTTTGAGAGCATAGCGTGGGCCCAGGAAAACAAGCCAAAAGTCTGTTTTTATTCCAAGCAAAGCCTCTGACTTCCCAGAGTGCTTGATCCTGGGGTCATGGTGGGCTTGGTGAGGTTTGCTAGGGCTCATCTCTTCAGTTTGCCTCTTTTCTGTGATCACATGTTGGGAGTTCTCGTTCGGCCACAGCTCGTGTCTTTAATTGTAGCACCCTGTCGTCTCTTTCTGGTAGTTGGCAGACAGAGTGAGAAGCAGTCTGCAGACTTACCAAGTTCACCGTCACTCTCCATTTGGTTGAATAATCGTGACTTCGAGTAGAGCTAATCCTCGAAGCCAGGTTTGTCGTGGCCAGCTCCCCCCCCCCCCCGTCGTGGCCAGCCCCCCCCCCGTCGTGGCCAGCTCCCCCCCCCCGTCGTGGCCAGCTCCCCCCCCCCGTCGTGGCCAGCTCCCCCCCCCCCCCCCGTCGTGGCCAGCTCCCCCCCTCCCGCCTCACAGACTGGCTGGATTCTCCACCCATAGACCCATAGCTCCCCTACCGCTTCCGGGGTGGGAGGCCGCCCAGCCTCTCCACTCTCATTTATTTACTTGTTTGTTCATTTATCCAAGCAATTCGAGAGCCTCTGATGTGGGCAATGCTTTGCCAAGTGTGGATGAATGAAACCAATGCTCACCCTCGTGTACAGTGCATGAGAGAAAGAGACATCTGAATCCAGATGTTAGCAGGGCGTGATGAGAAAAGCAACTCTGTTTCTGCCAAAAAAAAAAAAAAAAAAATCTCGAAAGCCACATGCAAATCCAGCTCTCTACTCTATAAACTCATTCACTCACTAAGTAAAGGTCGCCTGACTTCCCGCCATGTGCAGAATCCCACAGGCAGGAGGACCAACTCGACTTTGAAGGATCCTACTTTATAATCTGACAGGGAAGTGAGCCGTGAAATGCCAGTAACTGAAATACTCTCGTGAGCAGAGGGACATTTCGATCTGCATACCTTCAGAGGCAGATGGAACATGTCAGGGCTCATAGAAATGAGGGGTTTTTCCTTGGGGGCCTTCCTGGAGGAATTGGTGAGGGTATAGGCTACCTTTGACACTACTGGACAGAATCACAAGGACTTGGGCCCTGAGGCAGGACTTTCTGTGATAGCTTGTGTTATTGTTTTGCATTTACTTACCTCCAGACCTTCCTAGTGAGGTGGAGAATTTGACTTGCATTTTAGTGTATTCTGTCCCTTGACATTGGACTGGACATGAGACTTGCTTTGGCCAGTAACATGGGAGCAGACATGACTTATGCTGTGAGCAGAAGCATTAAACACTAGAAATGCAGATCAAAACTACAATGAGATACCACCTCACACCTGTTCAATTGGCTATGATCAACAAGACAGGTAATAACAAATGTCGAAGAGGTTCTAGAGGAAAAAAAAACCCTCATTCATTCCTGGTGGCAATGTAAACTGGTACACTGACACTCATAGACACAGATAAAAGTGAAGTGGTTACCAGAGGGAGGGGAGTAAAGAGGGACAAATATACCGTGATGGAAAATGATTTGACCTTGGGTGATAGGCATACAACATAATGCTTCAAATGCTGTAGAAATGTTTACCTGCAATCTGTGTACTCTTATTAATCAAGGTCACCCCATTAAATTTAATTTTCCTTTTTTTTTAATTAAAAGAATAATTTTCTTAAGTGAGAAGTGGGGAGGCAAGAGACAGACTTCCACATGTGCCCTGACCGGGATCCACCCAGTAAACCCCGTATGGGGTGAATACTCTATCCATCTTGGGCTGTTGCTCCATTACTCAGCAACAGAGCTATTTTAGCACCTGAGGCAAGGCCATGGAGCCATCCTCAGAGCCAGGTGCCACTTGCTCCAACCGAGCCATGGCTGTGGGAGGAGAAGAGAGAGAGAGAGAAGAGGAAGGGGTGGAGAAGCAGATGGGTGCTTCCTCTGTGTGCCCTGACCAGTAATCGAACCCAGGGCTTCCACATACCAGGCTGACACTCTGCCGCTGAGCCAACCAGCCAGGGCCAAATTTAAATTTTCTAAATAAAAATTTTTTAAGAGTGAAAAGAAAAAAAAAGCTAGCATGTGTTTATGCCTGCTCTGGTTCTTGTCCCTGTCTTTCTGCTCGGCTTCTGGAGCAGGGAGACAGGAGAAGCCACCCGTAACTGACAGTACATGATGAGAGTAAGGAACAAGTGTGTTGTACGCCACTGTTTTGGGGTGGCTTGTTCCTGCACCTGACGAACAGGTGGCTGGAGGAAGCTAACGGCCACAGCGCCAGCTGCAGAGCGTGTGGCTTGTTCACGTGCAGGATTAAGTGAGGGGAGCCTGAGGAAGGGCTCGTCCTGAGTCAGATGACAGCAGGCTTGAGTGTGGCTTTCCTACTGGCAGCTGGGGGAGGCTTTTGGGACAAGGATGGCCGTGATGAGGGATGTGCTTTGGGAAGGTGGCTCTGGCCTCAGGGTGGAGGATGGAACTGGTTCTGAGACGTGGAGGGGTCCGCGCACAGGGACAGAAGGGCAGCAGCGGTGAAGTGGAGAGAGTCCGCTTTCAGGGACGGAGCTGTGGTCAGATCATAGGACGTGGCAGCCGCCTGCAGGTGAGGGAGAGAAAGGGGCGCCCGGGTCAGGCTCTTGCCAGGGCGGAACCTTTGTCCTGCGGGACCCTCCACAAGCAGGGAGGACCAGGCTGACCTCACGTGCACCACCTGTGCCAGCTCGCCAAGTGTCTGAGCACTGCCCGTTTCCAAAGCGCTTCCTTTTGCTGTGTGAAGACAAGGTGTCTGGGGGACGTGCCAGGCGTTGGGTGCACTTCAAATTTCTTCCTGACTTTGGAGCTTCCTAAAATTCCGTTGCTGCACAAACTGTTGTGCAAACAGGGTGAACCAAAGGTGTGATGGGGCCTCTGACCGAGGAGACAGGGAACGCCTGGGGGATGGATCCAGCCAGGGTACATTGTGCTCAGAGCAGAAATCGGGGAGGCCCCACGAGAGATGTGGGGGTTTGGGCTGCCCCACCCCACTCATTGATCGGTGTAAGAGCATCACTCATTCATTCATCATTCATCTTTCATTCCACAGAGTGGCTGAGAGTGCAGACGCGGGAGCTGGTCTGCTTGGGTTTGAATCCTAGCTCTGCCGCTCACTAGCAGTGGCTTTAGGGGTGTTACCTCATTAACCCTTCTGCGCCTCAGGATGCTGGTGACAAGCCTGAGGCCGCTTGTCTTAGTGAGCATCCAGCGTGTTAGCAACATAAGTACGGCACCTAGAACAGGATTGGACACATCCTAAGGGCCACTGGGGTGGGGCGTGCTTACTGAGCATCTGCTAGGTGCCAGGGCCGGGCGCCGGGCTGCCGCAGGGAGCGGAAAGGCCCCGCCCTGTGGGCTTCGCTTTGTGCAGGAGGCAGAAAGTGAATTTGGAAATAAGTAGGTGTATAATGTCAGGGGATGAATATCATGAAAAATGAATTGGACAGTGACCAGGATGGGTCTGGGGACCTAAAATAGGGTGTTCGGGAAGGCCTGTGAGTGGACAGGACGTGAATACGGCGAGGGTGGCCGTGCCGGAGGAAGGGGACTGCGGGGACCGCGTTCCGCCCCGAGGACACCGGAGGCTGTGTCTGGAGCAGCAGGGAGGCTGGTTCAGAGCGAGCTCTTCGAAATAGCTTCACTTCTTTTTAAGGAAACGGATGCTTTCTGCTCCTATTACGAGTTCAGGTTTTAGAGCAAATGGGGTAGAGAATAGAGCGGGAACGCGAAGGTCTGATGTTCTTAAACCCTGCGTTGTCTTTGGAGCCTCCGTTTTTCCATCTGTAAAATCAGGGTAGTCTTCCCACCTCGCAGGATGGTTTGTGGGGAATACGTGAGGTCGTGTGTCCTCCGCCTCTGCACGCGGGTGGCGTCTGGCGAACAGGAATTGTTCGGAGCTTTGGGAGGGAGTGATCTGAGGGCCAGGATGGAAGTGTCTCTCCAGTAAAAGATGCGAGGCCGAAAGCTGAGGTCGTAGGGAGTAAGGGATCGTTACTGTAACCATTCATCTACTTTAAAAAATTAAATGGGCCTTATAGTCGAGGTGTTGTTTATGTTGTAGCCCTGGCCGCTTGCAGGGGTGGATAGGAAAGGGAAGGGTGGTCACGACAGCCGCGCACTGGCGTTTGAGCGAAGGCTGCGGTTCTCCACTCTGCCCACCCACGAGAGTCACCTGGGGAGAAGGACCGACCCCGCGGGCTGTGCCCTGGACTCACTGGGCGGCACCCCTGGGCGTGGGCCAGGCTGCAGTGGTCATTCCAGCTCTCCCGGGGAGTCAGATGTGCAGCCACAGTGAAAAACCACTGAGCTGGGTTGGATGGGGGTGTGGCCTCTCTTGTTCTGGAAGGTTCTGCAGGGAGACTTGGGAGCCTGTATGCAAGACCCATGATCATTGCCCCTGTGACATGGGCCTGGGGCAGGGTGGGGGTACAGGGTGTGGTGATTCTAGGGTGAGGATGATCTCAGGAGGCAGGGTCCTACTAAGCTACTTCTTTGCTGTGCCCACTACCAGTGTGGTTCATTTATGCAGCTGGGCATATTTTTTTTAACCTTTGTAAAGGTCTTAAAAAATAAGAATATTTTATAATTGATTATATTCTTACTAAAAAAACACGTTCAGGTTCTTCAGTCGGCTCTGATCTTAATCTCTGATTTCTTCCTCCTGGGGAATTAAGACATGACCCTCAGCCAGTGGGGATGGGCCTTGATGTGATTCATTCTTTCCTTTTTTTAATTAAGTGAGAGCAGAGGTTGAGAGACAGACTCCCATATGCGCCCTGACTGGATCCACCCAGCAAGCCCCTTATAGGGCGGTGCTTTGCCCATCTAGGGCCATTGCTCCATTGCTTGGCAACCAAGCTATTTTGGCACCTGAGGCTAGGCCATGGTGCCATCCTTAGTGTCTGGGGCCAACTTGCTTGAATGAGCCATGGCTGCAGGATGGTAGGAGGGGGAGAGACAGAGAAAAAGGGGGAGGGGAGTGGTGGAGAAGTAGATGGTCACTTCTCCTGTGCCCTGGCTGGGAATTGAACCTGGGACTTCCACACACTGGGCCCAAGCTCTACCACTGAGCCAACTAGCCAGGATCCATGTGATTCATTCTTAATGCCATTTAGTGTCCCACCCTGGGCTCATTCTACCTGCTTTGTGCTGGGATGTGTCAGAGCTTTCAAGGAGCCAGCCAGAGGTACTGGGATCCCATGATGCCTCTTTGTGGCATAAGACCACACTAATGGCAGAAGGCAGAGTCAGGAACATTGAAGCTATAGGGTAAAATAGCAGAGATGATGATTCATCGCATTAGGTAGCGAGAGTCTCATTGTTCACATTTTCTCCTATTGCTTTGGCTGCCAGGAAGCTCAAAAGTATTTTATGCTCATTAAAAAATAATAATTATTATTATTCATTCCCTCTTTACTGTTACTTTTCCACACTGGCTTTCAGCTTTTCACTCTGACATCAAACCTTTTCTGGAAGTATTTGGGGAAGAAAATAATTTCAGGGCATTTGGGCATCGCCCCATATCCTGAATTTGATGGGGAAAGAGTTTTTCTCCTCATTGCCAAAGGAGTAGTTGGGATGTCAGAGCTTCTCTTGCAATCCTGACACCCTCACAGGGGAGGCCGCAGGCCCAGGGCGGGGAAGGACTTGCTCAGGAAGTAAGACAGGTGTTGGAAGGAGCCAGGCACTCGGCATCAGATGCCCTGGAGTTTGGATCCTGGCTTCTCCATTCACGAGGTTTGTGACTTTGGGCAGGTTTGAACCTCCTTGGGCCTCAGTTTCCTCATTTATGAGACAGAGCACCCTAGCTTTGCAGGTTTGTTGTGCGGGTTGGATGAGCTACGGGGTTAAAAGCACTTGGCACGGGGCCTGGCATTTGAACACCGTCAGTAGCATCTTTGCCGTGATTATTGCTCTAAGACAGGGGTCAGCAAACTCTTTCTGTAAAGCGCCAGATAGCAAATATTTTTATTTTAGGTTTTGATGGCCAGCGTCTGTGGCAGCTGCTGAACGCCACCTCCCCGCCCCCGCCCCCACGCCCACCCTTACCCCCACCCCACCCCCACCCTTACCCCCACCCCATCCCCACCCCGCCCCCACCCCCACCCCCTGCCCCCACCCCACCCCCACCGCCTGCCCTGCCCCCGCCCCCACCCCCACCCCCACCCCCACCCCCACCCCCGCCACTGTGGGCTGAATCTTTCAAAGGAACACGTGGGGCTGCGTTCCGGTCACCTCTAGGAACTGGCTGCAGCTTGCCCACTCCCGCTCTAGGTCGTTTCCCGATTCCCAGTCCGTGGGGGCGCCTTCCTCTGAACCCGTGTTGCGCACCAGCCGAGATGGAGACCGCGCAGTAATTAGTTTCACGCGGTCCATCTCCGTTTTCGGTTTAGGTTTTTTCCTCTAGATTCACACCAAGGCAACGTTTCATCTTGAGATCTGAAACAGGATCAGCATGTCCACGTGTTTTCCTTGCCTCGTCTTCTGACGTGTGTGTGGGGAAAATCCTTTTGAAACAGAGTGTTCTAAGGGCCTCCTGTGGGGAAGGCTTGTTGGAGCCCGGGGCTACCAAGGGGTGGAGCCGGGCTCCTGTGACTGTGGGGGCGTCATTACTGAGACCGTCACAGGAGGGAAGCCAGACTTTGCTGGACATCTAGCTGCCGCCCTGGCTTGTGATCTGGAGTCAGCAGCACGCGGAGTCAGCAGATCCTGCCGCGGGGCCGCTGGGGGCGCGTGAAACACAGCATCACACACTAAAGAGAACGACTAGGGCTGCCCCCCAGCTCCCGGGGAGGAGGCTGACGGAAGGATGGCTGTGAATTCCAGCTTGCTCCCCCCAGATGTTCAGTGCCCTAAATACGTAATCAAAGCAATTACAAGATGTTTCTAGAATGTACAAGGCATATTCATTTTTAGTTGTATTTTTTTTTAATTGAACTTTTTATGTTGTGAACATTGTAGAATTATACTCAGTTGTGAGAAGCAGTACGGGGAGATTTTGTGTACCCGTTCTCTTGTTTTTACCCTAATGAAAATATTTTGAGAAACTCGAGTCCAGCATCGGAACCAGGATATGGATATTGATAGAGTCCGGCCACAGGACCAGCGCAGGGCCCCTCATGTTGCTGCAGGGCATTTAAAAACCCAAGCTTTTATCGAATTGTGTCGCTTTCAAATCGGGTGGCATACCAGCACACTGGTTCAGTCATTTTAATGATCACTTTTTCTTTTTTCAGATACTCTCTGTGGCTGAGAGTTTTGTTGCCCATAGCAGAAGGTCTCCTTTCTGAATTATGGATAAAGGAGCTGTGTAATTGATTGTCCCCCTGAGAGGCAGTTCTTGTGGGTTTGAGGATGTGCTGCTGCCCTGGTCCCATGGGGCAGACTGTCACCATGCAGCCTGGAGGGCATTTGACCAAAGCTCAGAATGAGGCATTTGTAAACAACAGTTGCAGGCTTTTGAGTATACTGGACCCTATGAAAGCCTCTATCTAGAAAGTGTGGATACAATGCAACCAAATGATGTCCACTTGTTTGATCACATGCAGTTAGGTTTTGGGGGGAGCTACTAACAGTGGTGGGTGGGAACCAGCTGCCCCTCGGCACCCTTGCCAGCCACCAGGTTATAAAGAGAGCAAGCCACCGGTCAAATTCTACCACCTTCAGTAAGATAGATGTAGTCCCAACATGCTGTCCTTTCCAGTAGCCTGAGCACAACTTGCAGGAAGGATTGACTCAAGGTAGAAACAATAATACTCAAGCGTCAGGATGCAGTTAACCTTACAGTCGGGATCAGGCACCGAAACCCACCCAAACCACTGGCCAGACTCGGGACCCTGTGGGGAGGGGGAGGGCCTCTGTGCCATCTCAGCCTGTCCACAATGTCTCAAAGGCCACTGCTTTCATCAGTGACTGTCCATGTCTGACACGCAACATACCGATTACCAGGTCACTAGGTTACAGGTAAACCCAGCTTGTTATGCAGATTAGTGGGGTCCCGGATGTTGATGGGAAATGGAGGCAGCTGAAAACTTTGGAGTTTGGCCAGTCATCATGTTAACTTATCACGTCTGGAGAGGGAATTCTGGATCACGGCAACTGACCTCCCCTGGAGTTTAGTTGAAAAAACACACAGCCCCCCTCCCCACAGTCACCCCCACACCCCTTTCACACACACACACACAACCACACCCACCCACCCATGCACACTCCCACACCCCTCCCCCACACATCCCACACCCCGCACACCCTGCACCCCATACCCCACCCCGTACTGTTTGTACCGAAAGCTCGGAGTAAATTATCGGCATCCTAAAAGTGCTGTGGGACCCTGGGCTTTTTCTGCTTTTAACCGCTGTTTCCCTGTCCGTGAAATGGGGGTTATGGAACCCACCGAGGGCAGCTGTGAAGGCTCAGTAAACGTTAGCTGCTTTTGTTACGGGAGGAAGAAAGTGCCGCTCCATGTTTTCTCCTGGCAGGAGAAGCCTGTGCCCATCAGAATCATCCTTCAGTGCTGCTTCTCTTACAGGGAAGTAAGCGGCTTAGTTTTGGTTGGAGTGATGGGAGTCAGGATGACAAGTGTTGGGATTAACAGAAGAGGCAGGAAGCTCAGGTTTGAGCTGCTGTTCAGTCAGCACCATTGCAGGTGACAGTGGACAAGAGTCCTGACCGTCAGGGAGAACTGGAAAGTCTGCCAGGGACTGGTGACCTTGAACGAGGATCAAACAGTGAAATATAAACAAGTTCAAGAGGCAGCAGAGTCTATAATGGAGTTTTGATCTAGCAAGAGAAAGCCCTGGCTGGCTGACTGGCTCAGTGGTAGAATGTCGGCCCAGCGTGTGGAAGTCCTGGGTTCTAGTCCTGGCCAGGGCACCCAGGAGAAATGCCCATCTGCTTCTCTACCCTTCCCCCTTCCTATCTATCTCTCCCTACCCCTCCCACAGCCAAGGCTCCATTGGAGCAAAGTTGGCCTGGGCGCTGAGGATGGCTCCATGGCCTCCACCTCAGGCGCTAGAATGGCTCTGGTTGCAAGGGAACAATGCCCCAGATGGGCAGAGCATCACCCCCTGGTGGGCGTGCCGTGTGGATCCTGGTCGTGAGCATGCGGGAGTCTGTCTTTCTGCCTCCCCCTTCTCACTTCAGAAAAATAAAATTAAAAAAAATTAAAAAAGAGCCCTGGCCGGTTGGCTCAGTGGTAGAGTGTCGGCCTGGCGTGCAGAAGTCCCGGGTTTGATTCCCGGCCAGGGCACACAGGAGAAGCGCCCATCTGCTTCTCCACCCCTCCCCCTCTCCTTCCTCTCTGTCTCTCTCTTCCCCTCCCGCAGCCAAGGCTCCATTGGAGCAGAGATGGCCCAGGTGCTGGGGATGGCTCCTTGGCCTCTGCCCCAGGCGCTAGAGTGGCTCTGGTCGCAACAGAGCGACGCCCCGGAGGGGCAGAGCATCGCCCCCTGGTGGGCGTGCCGGGTGGATCCCGGTCAGGCGCATGTGGGAGTCTGTCTGACTGCCTCCCCGTTTCCAGCTTCAGAAAAATACAAAAAAAAAAAAAATTAAAAAAGAGCAAGCCACCCCAAATCTGGGATGTTTAGCTTGAGACACACCAGGCAGGTAGAAGCTACTTAGGTGGGAAGAGATGCAGAGATGAATGACAGGCAGAGAGGCCCTGAGGCAGGGAGGAGTGTGGCATGTCACAGCAACACAGATGCGTCTGGAGTGATTGGAGCGGAGTCACAGGACAAGGAGGTGGGAGATGAGGCCGTGAAGTTGCAGGGACGTCACTGAGCAGGACCTTTCAGGCCAGGGGATCCCATTTGGACTGAGATGGAGGCCTCCCTCCTTCTAAGGCTTCGCGTTGCCATTGGCACAGATTCTGGTTTAGAAGGTGGGTGTCAGAGGTGCGGCATTCTCATTTTGCTGAGGAGGAGCTGAGGCTGTCGGCATAAGAAATGTCCGAGCCTGTAGAGAATGATGAGTTTTACTTGAGTCAAACTGACGACAGTTGCCAGGAAGCAAAATCTTAACGGATTGAGAAAATGCCCCGGAGCGTGGCAGTTTATTTTACACACTGGAATGACAGGAGGAGGAGCCCTGAAGAGGGTTCCATGAAATCTCCGTGGGTGGCCGGTGAAGGGGGCGGGAGAAAGAACAGCAGGGAAGTCTCTGAGATTTGATAACAAGTAAAGCGGGTGGACACGTGCTGCTTTTGCATCGGTGGGTACAGGACAGTTAACAGGGAGCACCCGGGTCACACAGAGGTGGCGTGCGGGCAGCAAGGTAGCCGTGGGGTTCTGCGGTCCCCTGCCCTGGTGCTGGCACTTGTGCCCGGAGGGCTCTGGAAAAGAAGACCGCCCTGACATGTCACAGGTGTGCTGTCCCAGACGCACACAAAGACAGTAGACAGGCTCCCGTGAGGTAAAGACTGACCTTTGTCAGGGAGGCTACAGGCCTGGGACTGAACTACCTGCTGGAACCCATTTTTTAGTTAGAGACTTATATGTTCAGACTGTCTTATCTGGTGACTTGGTCTCTGAGGTTGTAAGGCCCGCCATGTCCCTGAACTGGGCCGGTTTAGTAGGTGTCCCCCACCCTTTAAAAAAACATTTGTGGTCGCTAGGAGCTTAAGGATGCTGGAAGCCCGGGATTAGTCCCGATATTCATCCCCTGGGCCCTGTTTCTCCAGCGGCCCACAGAGGAGGGTACGGCTGAGGTCTGAGGCCCGTTCCCGCTGCATCAGAATGAGTTAGAGTTGCAAGGGGTTTACTGGGGGCTGAGAACAAGGCGCCTTCTTAAGAACACTTGAGGAAGGACTTGAGGTTGCCTGCTAAGTTAGAAATGAAATCTACACTTCGGAAGGACCATCAGCCATCTGTGGAAGTCAGTCCGTTTGGACGACTGTACCAGAGTGCCACAGACAGCAGCAGTTTAGTTAGAAACTCGCGGTCCTGGAGGCTGGAGGTTTGAGGTCACGTGCCAGCGTGGGTGGGTTCTGGTGAGGGTCCTCTTCCAGGGTGCAGACTGCCGACTTCTCGTTGTGTCCGCATGTGGCAGGAGGAGGACAGGACAGCTCTCGGGCGTCCCTTTTATAAAGACACCAGTCCCATCTGTGAGGACTCCACTTTCATGACCTCATTCCCTCCCCCAGGTCCCGCCTCCTGATGCCACCCTATTAGATTGTACCCTCTGAATGGGGGGGGCACACATGTTGAGCCAGAAACAGTCCCATTGTCCGAGTAAGACCGGAGAGATACTCGTGCCTATCACCACGCGGATGGATAAGTAGCGACAAGGGTTGAATCTTTATGGGTGCTTCATTCAGGTGGCCGGCGCTCTGAGAAGATGGGGTTCTGTACCCAAACACCATCTTAACACCGTGCCCCGCCAACCTTGTCTTATAAGGGGAAGGAAGGGGTAGATAAGGGACTAAGAATCTAAGGAGAAGCTAAAGAGGTAAAAGTTGCAGTCCAGGGATTCTTCTAGCGTTTCTTCATCTGCCGACCAGGACGTCTTCATCAGCATCCTTGTCAGAAGCATTCCGTCCTTGGAGCACAGGGCTTAGATAACCATCTTGCCTGCGGAGCGCCCGGGCCTGGGGCACAGAGGTGGATGGCTCGCAGCCTCATGAAGTCACGTAGGCCCATTCCTGTGTCCAGCTCCTGGAACAAAGCCTTTACTTACATAAATCATTAATCCTATTGATTATGACTAAAAGCTACTATTGCTAAAGCTAACTTTCTAACTCTCGAGTTCTCCCTATCATGAGAATGATTCTGGAGAGTTTGGGAATGCCCACCTTCTGGTGAGAATGTCCTAGGGCTGCTTTTCAGATGACTCCCAATATTAAATCCATTTCAGGAGGTTTAAAAATAAAATGTACTCTTTGAGTAATAGATTCATATGATTCAAAATTCAGAAAGGACAACAGATGACACAACAAACCTCTCCCCTACCCCCTCTGTCCCACACCTGCCCAGATCCCCTCCCCCTCTGTCCCACGCCTGCCCAGATCCCCTCCCCCTCTGTCCCACACCTGCCCAATCCCCTCCCCCTCTGTCCCACACCTGCCCAATCCCCTCCCCGCTCTGTCCCACACCTGCCCAATCCCCTCCCCCCTCTGTCCCACACCTGCCCAATCCCCTCCCTGCTCTGTCCCACACCTGCCCAATCCCCTCCCCCCTCTGTCCCACACCTGCCCAATCCCCTCCCCCCTCTGTCCCACACCTGCCCAGTCCCCTCCCCCCTCTGTCCCACACCTGCCCAATCCCCTCCCCCCTCTGTCCCACACCTGCCCAATCCCCTCCCCCCTCTGTCCCACACCTGCCCAGATCCCCTCCCCCCTCTGTCCCACACCTGCCCAGATCCCCTCCCCCCTCTGTCCCACACCTGCCCAATCCCCTTCCCCTCTGTCCCACACCTGCCCAATCCCCTCCCCGCTCTGTCCCACACCTGCCCAATCCCCTCCCCGCTCTGTCCCACACCTGCCCAATCCCCTCCCCCCCTCTGTCCCACACCTGCCCAATCCCCTCCCCCCTCTGTCCCACACCTGCCCAATCCCCTTCCCCCTCTGTCCCACACTTGCCCAGATCCCCTCCCCCCTCTGTCCCACACCTGCCCAGATCCCCTCCCCCCTCTGTCCCACACCTGCCCAATCCCCTCCCCCCTCTGTCCCACACCTGCCCAATCCCCTTCCCCCTCTGTCCCACACCTGCCCAGATCCCCTCCCTGCTCTGTCCCACACCTTCCCAATCCGCTTCCCGCTCTGTCCCACACCTGCCCAGATCCCCTCCCCAGAGGCAGCCCTTTCCCAGGTCTTTGCACCAGGCTTTGCACCAGGCGTTGCACCAGGCTTTGCACCAGGTTTTGCACCAGGTTTTGCATGTCTGTCTGTGCATAGTGCCTGGGCCTGTGTGACGACACATGTAGTTTGGAGTAAGAAGCGTAGCATACACGTTGTCTGGTACCTTTCCTGCTATAGAAGGCCAGCCCGGTTCATTAGTAAATGAATATTTTTCTTTCGCTCTCTAGTCTGCATAGTATTCTGTCCTACCGCAGGGCTACGTCTAACTGGCCCCCACTGAGCCGACATGGAGATTGCTGAAACCAGAGGGCAGAAAACAGGGTTGTGATAAAGTCCGGAAGCTAGAATTGCTGAGCATGTGAATTTGTGATTTTGACAGACGGTTCTAAATGCCCCTCCAGGAAGTTTGTAGCCGCTGACAATCTCTGTCCCAAGAGCCAGGAACGAGACACCCCCACGGTGGCCCCGGCCTGACCAGACTTGTTGAGTTTGCCAGTCTGGAGGGGGAGTCCTAGTACCTCAGTGGAATTCTAATTTCTGTTTCATTCGTGAGCGAGGTTGAGCATGTTTTCCTGTCTGATCCATTTGTGTCCCCTTTCTGCTTGCTATTGCTCGTGTTCTCTTCTATCTGGTCACTTAATCAGTAGCTTCCACTCGGGCAGTGTGGTCAGAGAGAGAACTGTCATCTTCAGGAAGCCCAGGGAACTCCCAAGATAGAGGGCCTGACCCAGTGCAGCTGGGGTGTGGTCTGGGTGCTGGGTTCCCCGAGGCAGCTGTCCCCTGCTAGGGGACCATGGCTTCAGCTCCACGTGTCCTGTCCGCATCTACCACAGTCCTCTCACAAGCTTCCCTCATGGCTGGCCCGGGGCAGGGGAGGGGCACGAGGACCGCAGTCACCCACAGTCACAAGGAGACGCTGAACTGCATCATCCCCTCTTGGCTTTCTGTGCCTCTGCCAGTGAACTTGGCCTTAAGGATCTGCCTGTGAGAAACCCAGGGCCGCGTCTGGCACCTTGGTGGGCTCACCTGCCCCCGGGTGAGTTGTGGTTAGCCCCCAGGCAAGCCCATCGGAGGTTCTACTCTGCATTGTCCTGACCTTGACTGCTTTCAGTTTGTGCGTTTGTCCATAGCTTTGTAGTCTGGGGCCATGGCAGGGGAGCTTACAGCAGGGTGGGGAGGAAACACAAGTAATAAATAAGCAGTATATAATGGCTAGAACGGAACTCCTCTCAGTTGATTGTGCATAAATCCCCTGGGGCACTTTGTGAATGAAAATGTGGATTGTGACTCAGTGGGACCTGAAATGCTGCATCTCTAACAAGCTCCAGGGGATGCTGCTGACATTGACATTGAACCTCAGACCACACTTCAGGAGCCCCACCTAGAAGGTGTTAGAGCGGCCACAGGGAAGAAATAGAGCCCCCTCACCCACCCACACACACCCGCCCTGCCAGTGCTGTTGGGGTGGGGCAGCTGAGGGCTTCCCTGAGAAAGCGATGTGTGAGCCTCCATGTGAAGGAGGTGGGGGGTGCGTGGGGCGTGCAGACGCCGTGGGGATGGCCAGCACTCAGGCCTCAAGGCCACAGGAGGCTTGGTTGACCTGGGAAATAGCCAGGAGGCTGTTTGGGCTGGAGTCCATTTGGGGACTAGGAGCATAAGTTGGAGAGGACTCGGGCTGAGGGCAGATGGGGGCACAGGGTCTCATGAGCCACAGAAACACGAGTGGTCACTTCATTTGAATACAGAGGACAGCCCGTGAGGGTCTCACTCCCGGGGAAGAAGCTGAGACTGCAGAGAGTGGGTGATGTGTTGAGAGCTAGCCCTGAGCCCGGGGCCTCAGCCTCCAGCTTGGTACCTGCAGACACTAACCTGCTGGGTCTGCGAACTCTCGTCAGTCTGTGCGGACATCAGCCTGGTCTTCTGAAACGCCGTTTTGCCCAAATACTAGGAAAAAGGACCGCCCTGGGTCGGGGCTAAGGACAGTCGGGCCAGCGCAACTTTGCTGTGCCTGGGGGTGCCACCCACCCAGCTCAGGGGTGTCTGGCGGGGCCCTGTCCCCCGATTGGCTGGTGCCACGTGTTTATTGTGGGGGTGCATGGGCTACTGGGAGGTGTGAGGGCTGAATCACACCTCGCACATCCCCCGTGCAAGCAGGAAACATGGTGCTCTGATGAAATCAGTGTGACGTCTTTGCGTCTGCCTCTTCAGAACCGGAGTGAGCAGGCCTGCGCAGGAATGCAGGCTCTGAAGCCGGAACGCCCGAGTGTGAACCCCAGATCCGTTACTTACTAGCTGTGTGCCCTTGGGCAAGTCGCCTGACCTTTCCATTGCCTTCGTTTGTCCAAGTGTGGAGTGGGGACGGCAGTGACACTGCCCAGGTGGTTGTGAGGATTACAGGAATGCATAGATGTGCATCACACAGCACAGGGCCAGGAACGGAGGACACGCTCGGTCAGTTGTTGTGGCGTGGACCATGTTCTGTGACCAAAGCTCTCGTGAGCCCCGTCGATACTTGATGAAGTCTGTACTCTGCGATCTGGCTCCTGTTCTCCCTGGCTCCTCTCCTACCCTTCACCTGCACCTGTGATCGCGAACCTATAACACACGTGTCAGCACTGACACGCGTAGCCATTTCGATGGCATGCGGCCGCATGCAGCTGCATACCAGAGAAGTATGGGGCCGCATGCCGAAAAGGACGTTTCATCCTCGGATCCTGCACGGCCAGGTGCAGTAGCCGAGGATAAAACATTTGCTGTAGTGTAGACATTCTGTGCCGGAGGTCTGTAGGCCAAAACAACGGAACTCCGGCACAGAGAGTCTAGTTCTGGGACTTCTGGTTAGGCTGTTTTTCTCGAAGTGACACACCACCCAAGTTATGCTCGTTTTTTTTTGGCGAATTTTGACGCACCAAACACAAAAGATTGCCCATTGCTGACCTACATGATACCCAGCTGTGCTGGTCACTGTCACACACAGTGTATATTATATTGGCAACACGTCCCTGAGGATCTAACACGAAGCCGAAACCCTCCCGCCTCCCGCAGTATAGAAAAGGCACTTTAAGTGCTGAATGAATTGGAGATGATCTGATGGGGAGCATCATTTTGTGGAGATGATTTGATGCCATTTCAGGTTTCCAAGGTAACTAACCGGAGGTGGGATATATGCTTGTGTTGGGGATGAGTGGAGTTGTTTCCTTTGTCTTTTACTTGTATTCTTAGCTTTGATGAGGATTAATTGGATAATTATGTTCTCCCTTCCGCATTAGAACTGCATTTTTTCTCAATTTCTTGAGAAGTACTCAGGCTATTTCAACAAGGAAGGACGATGGTACAGCTTTTCTTCAGGGATAAGATTGGGACCGTCTCCGGCAGGTCTTGGCACAAGTAAGCTCTAGGAAGACGTTCTAACGTCAATAAAGATCCAAACAGAAAACTTGGTCGCAAGAAGGAATCGGATATCCCGGCGTAAAATCAGAAATCGGTCAGCTTGGTTACATTTCATTTAGGAAACTTAAGTTTGAAGAATACACGTTGCATTTCAGGACTCGAAGAGATGTTTGTACACCCCACTTCAGAGCAGCATCATTCACAATAGCCAGAAGGGGGCAGCAGCCGAAGTGTCCGTTGATGGATGAGTAGATCAATTGCGGTTTATCCATACGATGGAATATTACTCAGCTTTAAAAAGGAAAGAAGTTCACACACATGCTACAACATGGATGTACTTTGAGGGCGTCATGCTAAGAGAAATAAGCCGGTCACTAAAGGACAAATATATGATTCTACTTAAATGAGGTATAAATACAGAAAATATCAATAGAATGGTGGTTACCCAAGCTGCAGGAAGGAGGAGATGGGAAGCTTCATTTTAACAAGATGAGAAGAGTTTTCCGGAGGTGGATGGTGGTGATGGTGGCACAAACTGCAAATATACCTAATTGTATATTCACTGAACTGTACTCTCAAAAATGGTTAGGATAGATTTTGTGTTGTGTCCTTGACCCAGCTTTTAAAAATTTTAAAAAGAATCTGGGTTGCAATTTCAAAATGATGACAAGTGAGGACGTTTGTCTCCCCTGTCTCAGGCCGCGGTTGGTGGGATGACATAAACGGGGGTGAGGTCTCGCAGATGGAACTCCTTAAAACGCAAAACCAGTGTGAGCGAGTGTTTGTAACCAGTAAGCGAACGTCTCAGAACGTGCTCCCGAAAGGCCTGCTGTTAGAGGCTGCTTTGGCAAAGAGTGTGGAGTGGAGAGAGAAATTAAAGTTCTTTCTACTCGAAAATTCTCCTTTTCCTAAAATCACTTGTGTCAGCTCTGCCTAGAGGAGGCCCCAGGTGGGAATCGTACAGGACACCAGAAGAGAAAGCGGTTGGCTCTGTGGGCAAATAGGCCAGTTAATGGTATGCAGCCGGGATGGGTCTTTTCTCTTCCATCTCAAGAGCAAACGACGGCAACCCATTTTGAAACATGTTTGTTTCCAATTAGGTTGACCCTTGGCGATGCTAGAGCGCTATGGGTGTCACTGTTTGAGAGTACAGGCTGAACCCCCATTGCGTAGAACGGTGTATTGTTTGCCCGTCCGCCTTGTTCTGTAGGTGCCGGGAGACTGGCGTGCGGGAGGGCCGAGGGACTTGGGCGGGCTTCCCAGTGGCCACTGCTCAGCCTTCTCTATTCATCCGAGTGTGGTACGCGCCAGGCACCTCCTCTGGGGCGTCTAGGCACCTCCTCTTAATGCGATCAGTGCGGATTCTCGATGTCCCCATGTACCCCTTCCCCACGCCTCCCCAGCTCTTCTCCATCCCAGTGACATCACCCCCTGTCCAGGTGCGCAAGCCGGAAGCTATCAGTGTCCTTCTTTTCTGACCCGTCTTCCTACAAATCATATCCTGAATCTGTCTAGTTTTCTCCAACTCATTATCACCTTCCTAGTCCCCGCCCTATCCTTTCTAATGTAGTCTAAGGGGATAATATAGTCTAGGATGAGCCCTAGGGGGCTCATCTGGTCTGGCCTGAGCCCCGTCTATGGAGTTATCTGGTCTTGTCCAGCCTGATGGGCATCTTACTGAGCTCCCTGCTTTCCCTCCTACAGTCCTCTTTCAGTACCGCCAGGATGATTTATTTCAACGGTTCTCACCCCGTGGGTCGCGACCCCAGCGGGGTCGCCTAAAGCCATCGGAAAATACATAATGCATATCAGGTATTTACATTCCGAATCATAACTGTAGCAAAATTACAGTTATGAAATAGCCACCAAAATTATTTTTTGGTTTGGGGTCACCGCAACATGAGGAACTGTATTGCGGGGTCACGGCATTAGAAAGGTTGAGAACCACTGATTTACTTGTTAAAACCTTTTTAAAACGATCAAGCATTGCCACACACACAGAAATGTGCAAGGAAACATAAAACTACCTATAACAAATCATTATGAAGTGAGCATTCATGTAAAGATCACTCAGGTCAAGAAACAGAGCACTGCCAACCGCCCCGCCCCCAGAAGCTTCCAGCGTGCTCTCTGCCAGCCACACCCTTTCTACCAGCCACACCCTTTCTCTGCAGGGTCTTTTTGCTACAGATTTCTCCCAGCCTGTGGTTTGCCATCTCTCCTCTTAGGAGTGTCTTCTTAGAAGAAGAATTTTAATACAGTCAAACACATCAGCCTATATAATAGTATCCCCTGCCTTCTGTTAAAGGTTGATTTCGCTTCTCTCCAGGTCACAAAGATGTCCTACTTTATCTTCTGAAAACTCGGGTTTTTCATTTTCCATTGAATTCGGTGATTTGCTCGGTATTGATTTCTCAGAATGTTGTAAGAGAGGAGTCCCATGTCACTTTTTCTGGTAGATTAAAACCCAACACCCCATTAATGTTGGGTGACCTTTTAAAGGTGTAAATGATGTCCTGTCGCCTTCTCCATTAATTAATCATAATAACTCCTCAGATGGCTTCCAAGCCCCTCACCTCTCTCTCAGCCTGCTGTGTAGCCATCTTGGCTTAGTTCTCATTCTCAGACGTGCCAAGCTCATTTCTGCCTCAGCATCTATGCACCTGCTGGTCTCTGTCCCTGGACCCCCCCCCCCCCCCAGAGTCTTGCCTGGGTCTCCTTTGTATCTTCACTATCAATATCAGGCTCTCAGAGAGCCTTCTCTGAGTACCCGACCGGTCTCTAGCCCGTTGCTCTTTCTCCTCTGTATTAAAAGCATTGGTCACTATCTTAATTTTTTTCTCTCTAATTTATCTCCCCCCATTAGACTGTCAGTTCTTTGAGAGCAGGAATTCTTTGGCTTGTCCTCTGCTGTGTTCCTGGTCCCAGAACAGAGCCTTGCTGACAGCAGATGCTCATTCATTGTTGAATGATTGAATACATCAATTGGGATTGTGTGAAATGAGGAACTCTATGAAAAACCCCCACCCAGTGCCAGAAAAGGCATCGGGGGAGTCTGAAGAAGTGGTTGACGTGTGCTGTGAGGATTTCCCTCATTTAACCAGCACTTATGTAGTGCTTACACGCACTTGACAAATTGTTTTACATTGCCTACAAAATAGGAACTCATTTAACTTTTCTAAAAGTCCTGTGAAGCGGGAATTACTGTTGTCCCATTTTAAAGATGTGGAAAATGAAGACGAGACACAGGAATGAACTAGCCGAGGTTACCCAGCTGGGGATGTGGAGGAGCTGGGGTGCAAACCCAGGCAGGGTCCGTGAAAAATGCAGAATACAGAGATAACATCGTCGGGAGAGTGGGAGGGAGTATCTCTCTCTGGAGATTGGCAGGTGCACCATGTGAGCCGCAGAGGTTATTGTCACATCCTCCAGGGCAGAGGTCGGGAACCTATGGCTCACGAGCCAGATGTGGCTCTTTTGATGGCTGCGTCTGGCTTGCAGACAAATCTTTAATAAAAAAAATAAGAACGTTAAAAATATAAAACATTCTCATGTATTACAATCCATTCATTTCCTACCACTCATGTTCATGGTTGCAGGTGGCTGGAGCCAATCACAGCTGTCCTCTGGGACAATACCAAATTTTTATTGGATAATGCATAACGTACACGGGGTCGTTGTATGGCTCTCACAGAATTACATTTTAAAGTATGTGGCGTTCATGGCTCTCTCAGCCAAAAGGCTCCCGACCCCTGCTCCAGGGTGTTCCACAGAATACGAGAGCCTGGAGGTGGTCCTCTGGTGAAGGATGCTGGGAAATGCTGTGTATCTTGTGTCCTAGGGGGAGTCCCAGTCCACATTCCCGGGGTAAGGAGAAACTGACCACAGGAACGCTGTCCTGTCGAACTCGGGGTTCCCAGTGTTCTGTGAACACAGCCCCACCTTCCGCGTGACTGCCAACTGCCCACTGACTAGTGTCCTAGGGAACGCATTTTAGGAAATAACACTACACTCAAGTAAGTAAAACAGTTTATGTGTATTTAAAAAGTAAGGGGGAGAAAAGACATAAACACAACTATTAAAGTTTTGGTATATATTTCCTTCCAGTAATTCTGTTGTACATAAATTTTTTGTCGTTTGTTTTTTTAAACATAGCTGATGATGTCGGAAGAGTTTTGTATCCTGTTTCTTCTTCTACTTAGCATTTGATTCATAAATAAACTTTGTTTTATCATCTTTGGAAAGTTTATTTTATGATTGCACTGTATCCTGAAAAGTAACTTAAGTAAGCTAAACTGTTTACTTTGGTTGTTAGATTTCTGAGTGGATTCTGTTACCATAAATAGTGTTGAGGTAAATGCCTTTTGTGAAAAAGTAAAAAAAATAATTGACAACTATTTCCTTAAGCTACTTTCTGAAGATGAAATTACTCGAGCAGGGTATGCACATTTTTAAGGCCTTGGTCTAGCAAACGGCTTTCCAGAAGATTCGTGACGGTTTGCCGTCTGCAGTTACAAAATTCTTCCTTGTCTTTAAGCCAACCTTGGCGACCCATTTTTAATTAGGAGGTTCTCTTACCGGGTGGGGAATTGGTGCCACGGGCGCTTTTGTGTGCTGACCACGAGTCTCGGTTCCCACGTGCCGAGGCAGGACTCTTGTTCCAGGGCCATTCTCCCTCCTTTCTCGTTCTGTGACTTCTCTTTTCTGTAAAGTAAATAGCAGCTATGTTTGTTCCTGGGCTGTCTGGGAATTGTGTGGTTATACAACAGACGTGAGTCGTGTTCTTCCCACAGACCAAGCTTCCCACAGACCATGGCTTCTTGGGGCGGGTACACGGGCTGGGCCCTCGGTGTGGGGACCCCTTCCTGCCGAACCCGGGCCCCCCTAGGGTCTGTCCACGATTCCTTCTCCTGCTCACAGTTGAGCTGAAGGAGAATGTGAGTCTATATTTGTTATAAGTCATCTACATTTTAATAACATCTTGAAGACACCTCCACCCCAAACTGCCAAAGTCCAAACGGGAACATCTTTAGAGATTCCTGGCCTTTGAACTGGTTCGTAGAGAAGATATTTTGGAGAGAAAGGCCTACTCCATTGCTTACAGTACCAAAGCTTTATATTTCTGTACTGCGTGCAGTTTCCAACACCCTGACCCATTTACTCCCCTCACTTGGTCCTCGCAGACGGATCACTGCCTCAGTTTACCGATGAAGTGGTGCCCCATTGGGCAGGTGAAGAAGTGGCTTCTGGGAACAGTTGAGTGCTCACTCTCTGGCCTGTCCATCACAACTAGACGTGCGGGCCTTTAGAGGACAGCTGTCCCTTGATCCTTGTTCGTGGTGCCAGCACATTGCCCATCCTCTGTCTGGTTCGAGTCATTTGCCAACTTGGTTACACAGTGTCCTCCACGCATTTCAGGGGATGAGCCATTCTGGGTGTGAAAGTAATTAGAATAAAGCAGTCAGGCTTTTTAAGTACACACTTGAAGTGAAAGGAACATTTTAATCTGATAAAATGTGATGGCGTTGCCATGTGGCTGGCCTCAGCGTTCAGGTCGGAGGCGTCAGGACAGAAAAAGCCACAAGTGCTAGCTGTCGCGATGTGCCTGAGGCTGCAGAGCGCTTTGGCGGGTCCCCCTCCGGTGGGCACCGCCCCCCACATGTTCCTCCTCTCAGGATGCTGACTGATTATGTAACAGAGCATTTCTTTGGCTGCAGATAGCATTTGAAACTGCAAGAATGTTCCCTGCACTAGCTTTAAAAATTAAAAAAATAAAAGCCAAAAAAGCTTTGGCTTCAGGCATCTTTCTTAGAAAATGTCACGTGGTTAGAGAGCAGAGTTGGGGAGAGGGAGAAAAAGGGGGACTTGGGAAGGTAAAAAGGGGGCAGCTTTATTCATTTTCCTCCAACTCTAAGCTCTCAGTCACCTGAGCTTCTTTCTGGTTGCCACGCTGCTTTGCAGAAATAAAGTGCGTGAAGGTTGAAATGGACAGGAAGAATGGAGGGAGAGGTCTTTCAAAGGCAAGGGCAGCCCGACTGGATTTGTTCGGTCACCAAATTCAACTTGGATCTTTGCCAGGTGGTAGGACAGCGATAGAAGTTCTTGCCTTCATGATGCTATAGGGTGGGGTGTTGGGGAAGAGAAATACTCAACAAATACTGATGGAAAAACAGAGTAATAGTGTATTTTTTTGCTCCATAAGACACACCTGACCATAAGACACACCTAGGGTTTTAAGGAGGAAAATAAGAAAAAAAATATTCTGAACCAAATGGTGTGTTAAAATATTTAATAAAATACTGTATTTTTCGCTCCATAAGACGCACGGGCATTTCCCCCCTCCACTTTTGGAGGAAAATAGTGTGTCTTATGGAGTGAGAAATATGGTAATTATGGCAGTGGGGGGAGCGGCAGAGTCAGAATGCCCCACGGGGAGGTGGGCGTCGGGAGGGTGAGGAGAGCTGGGGTGTGACGGTGCTGGAGGTCTCGGGGGGTCCTCCTGGCAGGAGCCCGGAGAGATGGGGGTGGGAGACGTGCTGGTGCTCTCAGGGGTGTGTGATAGGGCGGGGGGCGTGGGGAGTTAGAGCCCCTTTGGTTCCCTGGCCAAGTCACTTGGGCGTGAGGCCTGGGATTTTCCCGTCCTTGCTGCCCGTTTGGACTACAGTAGAAACCTCAGGCCGCCCCTTCCCTGCCCAACCCCAGCGTGATGCAGGTTGGCCCCTGGTGTCTGACCTCAAGGGGCCTCTGCTCACTAGATTCTCTGCAGCTCTGGCTTCTCCGGCCTCCTCTGTTTTGCTCCTCCGGGTCCCTGGAGGGAAAGCTTTCAAGTTCCCTTTCCAAACCGCCTGGCTGGTGGCGCGTGGGCACCTTGTCCCTCTAGGCTGGGTCCCCGCCCGCCTGACGTCCGGCCCCTGCCTGGGCTCTTAATGCCTATGCTGCTCCCTGTCTCACTTCTGTCCTTCCCCTCCTCCAGTCCCCCTGCTCTCAGCGGCCCCAGTGCCCACCTCTGGCTGCTCAGAGCAGACTGGGGGGGGGGGGCAGGCAGACGAGCCAGTGGACAGCGGTAGGTTGAGCTGATCCCACTGAAATTTTATGTCAACGCATCATGCCAATCAGTACAGTCACACAGCCACTGACCAAGTGGGCACCCAGAAAAGGGATTTGGGGTCACTGCAGTGGTGGCTTCTAACTTAAGAGCTTCCATAGAAATAGAGATTTTGGCTTAATAATAAGGGGACGTCTCTGAAGTCCTTGAGCCCAGTCCCTGGTAACCCCCACCCCATGCGGTCTGTGCTGGGTCAGCACATTTTGCTCAAAAAGTTTGGCAAAACGAATGTGTAAAGAGAGGAAGCAGCTCCAGCTAGGACCTCCAATGTTAGTGCGATTGGGTTAGCAACTATTGGACGCCTACTGTATGCCAGATGCTGTGGGGGGGCGGTGGTCCACCCGGAACGCGCAGGAGGCTGGCGGCCTGGCCGGAGCTTCTTCGCCGGTGACCCCTGGCCTCTGCCCAGCCCTAGTGAATGACACAGGGGTGTGCGGGCGGGTTGTAAAAACTAACAGAGGAAGAGAGGACAAACACTGAGGAAGGGAAGAATCCTCACGGTTTTCAGTTAGAGAACTGTCTCCCTCTTTCGTGGGTGCCCCACCGCGATGTGAGGACCGTGAATCAGACAGGTGACTCAGCTCGGTCTGTGCCTGGAGGACATGCCTGTTCCCATGCGAGTCTCAGAGGTGACAGTTACGGGAAATGAGGACAGAGCCGGCCAGCTCGGGGCTGAGCCCGCACGGTGTCGGGGTGCAGGCGGTCACCGCTGTGCAGACGTCTGCAGTATGGAAGCAAATGTTCCTGCACGCCGTCCGGAGCCTGGTCTGTGTGCCGTGGTCAGCTGGCCTCCAGCTCGTGACCGGTGGCGGCTGCGTGACCAGCACGCCTCAGAAGTTTAAGGCGCGCAATGACTTGACAGTGTGTTAAACGGGATGGACTCAGTGCCTGAGGGCTTGCTGTCTGTGCGGCCACGGGACGGCCCTTCTGAAAGCTCTCCCTGTGCACTCCCCTCCTTTGAGTGAGGTCTTCGGAATGCCTCGTTGCCCTCGGCCTGAAGGAGAAACTTCCCAGCCTCGTGTCTGGAACCCCTGACTCTCTGGCTCCATGGCTGTACCTCTGTGGGTGTGCAGCCACCTGAACCACATGGCCTCCCCTGATGGTGTCACCCTGGACAATTCCTACTGTCTCTGCACTGGCTGTCCCCTCCCCTCCATCCCTCCCCCTCTTCTCCCCTCCCTTCCCCGTCCCTCCCCTCTGGACCTTGTCTTTCTGGAATCCTCTATCTGGTGACTTCAGCCTCCTCCTCCAACACCCAATGTATGCAGCTTCTCCCGACCACATTCGTGACTCCCTCAGGCAGAGTTATTCTTTCTGTTCCTTCGTTACTACTTTTGTGACATTATTAGATTATAATTACCAGTGTCCTATAATTGGCTTATCATCATTAGCTGTCTTTCCAGACCCGCTCTGAGTTCCTCAGCTCACCACCCAGCACCTCGCCGGGGGCTGCCAGGGGACGGTCCCAAACCTTCACAGAAGGAACCGAGTCCATGGTGGCCGTCCTTACCTCCTTGGGGGACATCTGTCTTTTCTGGCCAGGGCTCTCTGCTAGGTTCTTAGGGGCAGAGGGGTGTGGGAAGGACAAGAGGAAGTGGCGGGGAGAGCCACAGGTCAAAGGGGTGGGACCTGCCCTTGAGGAGAGTAAAAGGAAGAGGCAGAGAAAGCACCAATAGTTGTCCCTAAACGCACAGGATGAACAAGTGCGCAGGCAGTTGTGCGGGCATAAGGAGGAGACGGGACGATGACTGCAGCCGCTATGGGCACCCAGAGGTGACATTGGAGTCACAGCCCAATGGCAGACAGCCTTTGCTCGCTCCCAGAGGCCCCGCCCCCGTTGCAGGAGGCCGGAAGCAGGAGAGAAGGAAGAACTCGAATGCCGGGGCCAGGTGCGCTCTGCCCAGGTCTCCTCGGCTGGTTCCTCCTCCAGGTCTCTCATCCCTGGTCGCCCAGAGGAACTCCGAGCTCCTCCCCCTCCCCCTCCGGGCGGCCAGCTGTGCCAGTGACCAAAATGGCTGTGGCTCCTGCTTAAGTGGACCCAACAGTATCTCCAACTTACCCAGCACGACCGACCGGAGGCTTCGTCAATGTTTGTTGAATGAAGCTGTCTCCTGCTCTCCTCCCCGCACCCCTGCTCTTTGAGGCCCGACAGCCTGCGTAGGAAACACACTGTGTGGCTCCCTCTCCCCCTGCCTTGCTCCTGCCCTTGGCTCCACCTGACCCTCCTGCCTCCCAGTCCTTCCAGCTTGGTCTGTGGCACCTCCGTCACGGAGCCTCCCTGGACAGCCCACAGTCTGAACCGGGCCCCTCTCCCTCAGCACAGCCAGCCCGCTGGGTACAGACCGACTGGCTGTCTGCCCACCACCCATCTTGGGGGTTCCCCAAGGGCAACAACCACCAGCTTGTCGTCTGGCTGCGGGCGCACAGCACGTTGTCTGGCACATGCAGGTGCTCGCCGGGGAGATGTTTGAGTTCATCCGCATTCATCTCCCGGGCCCTTGGAGCCCCAGTGGGATTGGGTCATGGTGACCTCAGGGCAGCAGATCAGCTGGCTCTTAAACTATTTGGAGGCTTGCAGTTGTCTTAATGACCTTCATTTTGGAGCGAGCTTCTGAATCGGCTCATAGCTGATGATGCTCAGGGCCTTGGTGTCTGGGGGGGGGGGGGGCTGCCCGGGTCAACACCCTTCCTCCCCTGGCCCCAGCAAGCTGGAGCTTCTCCCATCTGGCACATCTCAGTGAGGACAGGTAGGTGGCATCCCTCCCATGGCGAGGGTGGGACTGGAGTTATTGCCCTTCTCAATCCCCAGGGCCTGAAGCTCAGAGGGGGCTCAACAAAGGCTTAATCTAGCCTCACCTTCCCAGGGTCTTAAAAAATGCCCCAGGGTGGTGCATGCTGTGACACAGAGGTCCCCAAGCAGGTCAGAGATGGCTGTTACACCAGCTCCTCTTCATTGATGACTCCCTGTGTTGGCCACTGACCTTGGAATTTCATGTATACTAACTACTGATTCTTTTTTACTCTTTAGCTTTATGATAGTATAATGGACATTCATTAAAGTCTGTCCATTTAAGTGTACAGTTTGAGAATTGGGGTAGTTGTGTACCCACGCTACAGTCAGGGTGTAAAGTTGCCTTCCCCCCAATGTCTTCCCACCTAGCCTCAGTCTCTCCCTTCCTGACCCGTGGTCAGGTATTTTCTCTTCCTTATGATTTTCTCAATAACATTTCATTTTTCTAGCTTACCTTATTGTAAGAATACAGCCCATAATACATATAACATACAAAGTATGTGTTAATCAACTTTATGTTATCAGCAAGACTTCTGGTCAGCTCTAGGCCATGAATGGTTGTTTTGGGGGGAGTCGAAAGATATACAGAGATTTTTGACTGCGTGGATGGGGGGAGTTGGTGCCCATTATTCCCGCGTTGTTCAAGGGTCAACTGTACATAGATTGGTGTCTGGTTTTACTTGAGCATTAGGCTCAGGGCTGCCCGATGACTTCGCTCACAATGGACTCTTCGTGCCCTGAACGGACACCCTCCCCTTTGAATGTCTTGGCTCCCGTATGGGACAACAGGAATGTCTTCAGGACTTGCTTGGGTGACAAAATCCCTGCTTCTGGGCCCTTTCTACGAGCCTGTTCCTACAGTCCTCGCCCCCAGTACCACCCCCCCAGTCTAGGTTAAAATGCTGGGGTGTCCCCTTCACGTACACACACACGTGTACCCTTCCCTACACACCTCGTCGCTCTGTGGGAAACAGAACTGAACCAGAAACAAACCACAGGCACTGACTCCTTTTAAACATGCTGCCTGCTTTCAGACTTGGCCCTAGGTGACTGCTGACTTTTAGGGTAGGTTCCCAGAACCAGACCTGCTCTTTGTGTTTCCTCTCTCTCTCTCTCTCTCTCTCTCTCTCTCTCTCTCTCTCTCTCTCTCCTCTCTCTCGTAATCTAGTAATCTGTCTACTGAAAACCCTTTTAAAAACACAGTGAAACATAACCAGTGAGCCCATCTGTTGGCTGGTCAATGAGACTAGTGGTGATAATAATTCTCCTTTAATATTTTTCCGTAGCGTTTCACAAGCATCATCTCCTTAGATTTTTAAAATGACCCTGGAGTAGGCAGAGAAGGGGTTATTACTTCCTTTTTTTTCCTTCCCAACCTAAGGCTCAGAGAGACTGAGTCCCTTGCCCGGGGTCACTCAGCTGGTGGGCAGTGTGCCCGAGCTTGACCCAGGTCTCTTGTTTTGGGTCCAGTGCCTTCGGCCACTCTGTAGAGACCCCTTCTGGCCTTTGGTTGAGGGATGAGCTTTTCACCTGTCCAGCTTTGATACATTCCTAGGCGTGGAGTGAGGGAGCAGGTGGCTGCCCCGTGTACCATCCAGGAACTGTGGAGCCCTCATTGTCACTTGAACACCTTCCGGAGCAGCAGGAAGAAAGGAAGAGGCCCACCTGAAGCCTTGGGAGAGGCTGGGAGCTCTGCCCTTTGTGATCATAAGAAAGCAGGAGTGTAGCCACTGCTTCTGCCCCAGCCCTGCTGTTCACAGCCAGACACAGGGACTTAGACGCCCTACTGAGCGCTTGCTGTGCACCTGGTGCTGCTCTAACTGTGTGTTGTATTAGCTCACTGAATCCTCCCAACGCCAGAAAACCAAGGAACCGGCTGCCCAGTTAGTAAGTGCAGAGCTGGGATTCCAGCCCTTCCCACATCCAGACGGGCTCTCAAGCCACACCTTTCATGAAGCAACGGAACTGAGCTTTGCCTGTCCCACGGTTGGCCCAGCTTGGTTTGGAAGATGATGAGATCTGAGGGTAGCGAGCTGAAATGTTCTGTGTGAGAAATGAACAAGAATGAGGGGGCTCCTGCAGAGGCTGGGGAGCTCCCCATAGGAGCAGCAGTGGGAGAGAGAGGGTAGCCAGGAGAGAGGGCCCATCCCGCGGGAAATGGTCAGGGCAGCGGACAGCAGCTGTGCAGGGCCTCCTTTTCAGGCGGGAACGGCCCTCTGCTCCACCGAACCTTTAGTCTTTCCCCACGAGGGTGACATCACAGCACAGGGCGAAGCCACGAAAGGCCAGCGGTGGCCGCCTGTGCTCTGCGGGATGGAAAGCAAGCCTTTGAGAGGAGCAGGAACTCAGAGGAGGAGAAGCACTTGGAGAGTTGTCAAAGCACATTTTTGAAAAGCGAAACACAATTCTCATACAAGCAGACAGCCAGCATATGTCAAAGACTTCTTTAACTCATTAACGAGGGAACCAGCAGGATGGCAAAGCTGGTTCCAGGAGAGATGCAAGAGCCAGACATCTCTCCTTAGTGAAGGGTGCTGGCCCGCGATCCCTGAGGGAGACCCAAACCGGCAGGCGTCCTGCAGGGCAACGAACCGCCCGCCTTCCGGGTCGTCTTATATCCCTCCGGACAGAAACGAGGGGCAGTTTACCCATTTCCAACCAGTTCGTCTCTAGCTTTACAAAGTCTGAGCCACAATAAGGAGGAAATCACCAAAGTGACATTCCCAGGAGTCCGATGGCCCTTTGCACAGCTCGTTACACATTGCTCTGATGTGATGATATTAAAAAATGGCAGATATCCACCTGCCTTATTTTGGAGTTTGGGATCATTTTTTCCTTAAGTCTTTGAAGATATCTAGGAATTAGGTTCTTCTGAATTTCCCATATAAGATGGGTTTGGGACTCAAGCTGTCATTAAACGTTAAAGGGTGCAGGCTCCCCATCAAAGGTAGTGGATTGAAGGCCCTGGCCAGGTAGCTCAGTTGACCCGATTACACCAAGGTGGTGGATTCGATCCCTGGTCAGGGCACATACAAGAAATATCCAATGAATGCATAAATAAGTGGAACAACAAATCAATGTTCTCTCTCTCTCTCTCTCTCTCCTTTCTCTATGATAAAAACAATTTTTTAAAAGAGATTTTGGATTGAAGATGCATATCACCTTTACTCCTTTCAAAATCCCATTACGAGACCAGTAAAAGGGATTTTTGAAAAGTTAAAATCCAGAAAGACGAGGAAGAGACAATACATCAAGAATTTCGGAAGCTGGAAAGCAGAAGTGTGAATAGTAACTAATTCGTCTTGGAAGTGGGGGACGGGGGCTGAAAAGAGAAGGGTTGGTGGGAGGTCAGGGAAGCCCCTCTCCCCGTTGGCACAACCAGACTACTCTCCCCCTCCCCACGTGCATCAGAAAATGAACGTTTACTTTTCAGAGACAGTGAAACCCAGGTTCCTGGGTGAAAGGAGATTAAGAGGAAATTTATATGCAGAACGGAGATCATAGCTATCCCCCCCCCCCCCAGTTTCCAACAAGCTGGCAGCCAGTTCTGTGCCCACTTGGAGGGTACTGAGGAGTTTCATCTCCTCCGAAGACTGTGGTCAGCTTGAGAGAAGGGATTTGAAAGACTAGGACCTGCGGAGGTCCCCACGAAAACAGCTTGCTCGCCCTTCAGTGAGACCTTCCGCCAGCAGCCTCCCCCACGTCCCCACAGCCCCCCTGCCAGGCATCTCCCTGGGTCTCAGGAGGGCCTTGACTTCCAAAGACAGGCGGCAGAATCAGTGCAGGGTAGGGGCAGCCAGCTAAGGAGGGAGGGAGCTGGAAGTTGGGGGCCAGCATGTATTTCCAGGATGGAAGGAGAGGCTTAATATGGATGTAATCCTGGGGAAACAGATGAATTTGTATGTGGGAATAGTCTACAAGAAGTTGACATGGAGCCTTCCAGAATGTGGATGAGAGGCAGAAAAAAGACGGCCCGACTCTAGAACGAGACGTGCCCACCAAATGCAACGGTTGGACTCAGAACTGGAAGAATATTCTGTACATCATGGGATATCATAAATAATCCAATATGTATCTCTGAAAGGTTCTTTTTAATTAGAAAATTAGAAAATGACAGCCACCGTTACTGTACACTGCAGCTGCCCCTGAGAAATGATCTGTTTTTATTTTTTTATTCAGACTGGCCCTGGGTCTCTCAGCTCCCACCTTGGGAAAAAGGAGGCCCCAGGCAAAATGCAGAAAGAACCCCAGGAAGTTCTTCGCTAGGCCCAGGCCCTGGACACGAAAGAGAGGTTTCGTGGACCCACTGGAAGGATCTGGGCCCAGCATGATTTTCACCCTGCCTTTACTGAGCCGGCAGGGCCACCATGTCACCTTCAGTCCCGCTGATGCCCAGAAGGTGAGGAGGAAGCACTAGTGTGGACAGGGCCCCTTCTGTGGGAGGAGAACCATGTCTCTGTGTCCTAGCAGAAGAGGTGGTGTGGTTCCCACTGAACAGAGAGGAGGGGGGCTCAGAAGCAGGGGTTGGGAACCTATGGCTCGTGAGCCAGATGGGGCTCTTTTGATGGCTGCATCTGGCTCGCAGACAAATCTTTAATAAAAAAAATCAGAACGTTAAAAATATAAAACATTCTTATGTATTACAATCCATTCATTTCCTACCACTCATGTTCATGGTTGTGGGTGGCTGGAGCCAATCACAGCCGTCCTCCGGGACAACACCAAATTTTTATTGGATAATGCGTAACGTACATGGTTCGTTGTATAGCTCTCACAGAATTACATTTTAAAATATATGGCGTTCATGGCTCTCTCAGCCAGAAAGTTTCCTGACCCCTGCTCAGAAGGCTGAGCTCAAACCCAAGGCAATCCTAAAGGACCCAACTCTGTCCAGTCGTGGGGGTATCAGCTTGTCTCTCTCTTGGAAGGTGGCATCAAATCACAAAGCTAATCTCCATACAAGGGAGCTTTCCCCTGCAGGTCTCCCACGCCTGAGGCTGCTCCCATAGGCAGGTGTCCGTCGGGCGGGCACCGAGCACCTTGTACCCGGTTTGCAGAGAACTCGGGCATTCTAAAAAGTGTCCCTCACAACCGCGCCAGCTCCACCTTCTCTCCCTCAACTTGCAGCAACGCCAGCTCTCGTCATCTCTCCCATCACGATGAGCGTTTGGGAGCCAAGTCTGAATCTTAATTCACTCTTTCAATATACTGAGCCTTAAAATCTAGGACGCTCCCACATCCTATCACACACAGTCAGGGAACCTTTCCACGTTGAGTGCGACGTATTGCGATTGGCTTGCCTGCCCTGTTTTTTTGCTAATAGATCTTTAATTCTCTTTAAACATTAGTGGCTGTCTTTTGGTTTTATTAAATCTTGAAATGCATATGAGCGTTTGAGTCCTCTGGGTAACCAAATGTCAACAGATTATAGAATTCATTTCTTTCATTGCCTGCTGGCCTGCTGAGTTACAACAAATAACCTAAATCTGATTAGAAATGAGATTATGACCCCCGCCCCTTACCCTGGGGCTTCTAATCATAAGAGTGGGGAAACATGAGAAATTAAACCAATAATTAGGATCCTGTCAAACAGTAATAACATTGTCCCACATTCTTTTCCGGGGTTTGGGCTAAGTAGTGTCATTGAGCCCATTACTGGAATCGGAGCTGAGCACCTCGGAGTAAGGTTCGTGGAGGGTTTGATCCGGAGAGTTTGGGGGGTGCTGCTTTACACCCATAGGAATGGAGTAAGGTTCGTGGAGGGTTTGATCCAGGGAGTTTGGGGAATGCTGCTTTACACCCATAGGGATGGGCACAACTGAAAAAAAAAAAAAAAAGAACAAATTTTGGGAAGAACATGGAGAAATTGGAAATTGGAACCTTTGTATTTTGCTGGCGGGACCATAAAATGGTGCAGCTGCTGTGGGAAACAGTTTGGAGGTTTTTAATTAATTAAACATAGAATTTCCTCGTGACTCAGCAGTTCTACTCCTCGGTATCTACCCAATACAATTGGACACAGGTGCTCAAACAAAAACTTGTACATGCATCTTCAGAGCAGTATCATTCAGAATGATCAAAAGGTGGGAACAACCTAAATGTCCATGAACTGATGTCAACCAAACCAATTGTGGGGCCCAGGCGTTCCCAAACTACGGCTCGCAGGCCGCATGTGGCCCCCTGAGGCCATTTATCCGGCCCTCCGCCACACTCCCGGAAGGGGCACCTCTTTCATTGGTGGTCAGTGAGAGGAGCACTGTATGTGGCGGCCCTCCAACGGTCTGAGGGACAGTGAACTGGCCCCCTGTGTAAAAAGTTTGGGGACCTCTGAAACACTGCAGTATTACCTAGCCATAAAAAGGGGTGATGGGCTGGTACCAGCTACAGTCCGGAGGAACCTGGAAAACATTATGTCGAGAGAGAGAGAAGGCAGACACAAAAGGCCCTCACTGTGTGGTTCCGTGTATATGAAGTGTTCAGAATAGGCAAGTCCAGAGAGACAGAAGGACATTAGTGATTGTTAAAGGCAGAGCAGAGAGGGCGGATGGGGGGAGAACTGGTTAATGACAGGGAGATTTATTTTGGGGGTAAAGAAAATGTTTTGCAGTTATATTGGGGGAGGGTGTTGCACAACATTGGGGATATACTAAATGTCACTCAGTTGTATATTTTCAAATGGTTATGTTATGTGACTTCCACCTCCATTGCAGAAAAAAAGAGAGACATTTTGGGTTTTTGTAACACGCTGTTGTTTTACTTACCATGAATCCAAGTAAGTGAGCTGGGTGATCTAACAGGGTAGGTGTGCGGCACAGTAAATCAACACATGGGCTCTGGAGGGAAATGGACGTGGGGTCAACTGCTACCTTGTTCAAGCTGTGTGATGTTGGGTGAGTTAGTTCACCTCTCTGAGGCTCGTTTCCCTCGTCTGTAAACTAGAGTTGCAGCACTGACCCCCAGGGTTGCAGGGAGACCAGGCTCTTGAGGTCAGCTGTGAATGGGCTCAGGCTGGCAGCCCGGGCCATGCCGCTTCCCCAAACTCTGGTTTCCTCTTCTGCAAAACCAGAGTGAGAACCCTGCCTGGCACAGCCTTGTCACACAGGTGATGCTTGGGCAACTCCCAAGTCTCTGCATTTCTCAGGGTGCAGAGGCTGTGGGGGACACTTCGACGGTGTCTATTTTATCTGTCCCTCTGGGATCCCTCTGTCACACTCTGTATACAGGAGGCTGGGCTGGAGGTGACCAAGGCCCTGGAAGCCCTTTGCCAGGTGGTGGGCGGGCCCATACCTGTCCAGCTGTACTGCGAGGTAGCAGGTGCACCTGTCCCCAGCTGGGGTGTGCATGGGTTTCTAGGCATGGACTATCTTTTGGGCACCAGGATCAGCTCGGGAAAGCATCATTGCTCAGGGTTCCTGAAGTCTGAATCAAAGCCCGTGGTTCTCGGCCGCCTCCCAGAGGACACGTCACAATGTCTGGAGACAGTTTTGGTTGTCTCATCCCCGGGGGGAGGATTTTTATTGGCATTTGGTGAGTAGAGCCCAAGGATGCTGCTAAACACCTTGCAGTGCACAGGGCAGCCCTGTGGATGGACAACACAGGCCAGATTGTCAGTAGTGCTGAGGCTGGGACCCCGCAGCCAAGTGAGGCCGTGGGAAGGACGTGTCTTTACTCCCTGGGAGACTCCGCGCAGGGTACCACCATTCCCGCCTGTCACGTGCATCTCATTCGTTGTTTCACCCGCCAACAGGGCATCTCCCCACTTCACGGGTGAGAAGAGTAAGACCCAGGAGGGATGAGTGGCTTGTCCTGGGACCCACAACTGCCAAGTGGCCAAGCTGGGAATTGAACTGGGGTCTTTCTCATTCCAGAACCTTTTTCTCAACTGCCCATTAGTAAAAACAGGGAGAATCACATGTCTAGGCTACCGTGTGAAGACCAAACGGGGGAAGGTATGTTTTTAGATAGACCTAAATTACCAAGTGCTGCTTCTTGCCCGGGAGCCACGGGGCACATGTGCACGCATGTGTGTGCCTTTGTGTGCGTGTGGGGGCGGACCTTACAGGTAAAATAAATCCAGTGTACTGAGGACTGAGTGCCCAAGGGCAAACTGTGTACCCAACTGAGGAGGTGCTGTGTGCGTCTGCGCCGCGGATGGAGATGAGAGAGAGGCAGTCAGCGTGCAGAAGAAAGACAGGAAGAGTGTTCTAAGTAGATGGAACAGCACGAACAAAGGGTCATCAGACAGCGTGGGGCTGTGGCAGACGAGAAGCGTGGACCCTCTGCCATGCAGGAGGCTTGGACCTTACCCTGAGGCCGAGACAGGGAGCCACAGGTCAGGCAGGGGGTGTTCTAGATCAGGCACCCGGCTGCCATGCAGGAGGCTTGGACCTTACCCTGAGGGCGAGACAGGGAGCCACGGGTCAGGCAGGGGGTGTTCTAGATCAGGCTCCCAGCTGCCATGCAGGAGGCTTGGACCTTACCCTGAGGGTGAGACAGGGAGCCACGGGTCAGGCAGGGGGCGTTCTAGATCAGGCTCCCAGCTGCCATGCAGGAGGCTTGGACCTTACCCTGAGAGCGAGACAGGGAGCCACGGGTCAGGCAGGGGGCGTTCTAGATCAGGCACCCGGCTGCCATGCAGGAGGCTTGGACCTTACCCTGAGGGCGAGACAGGGAGCCACGGGTCAGGCAGGGGGCGTTCTAGATCAGGCACCCGGCTGCCATGCAGGAGGCTTGGACCTTACCCTGAGGGCGAGACAGGGAGCCACGGGTCAGGCAGGGGGCGTTCTAGATCAGGCAGCTGGCTGCCATGCAGGAGGCTTGGACCTTACCCTGAGGGCGAGACAGGGAGCCACGGGTCAGGCAGGGGGCGTTCTAGATCAGGCAGCCGGCTGCCATGCAGGAGGCTTGGACCTTACCCTGAGGGTGAGACAGGGAGCCACGGGTCAGGCAGGGGGCGTTCTAGATCAGGCTCCTGGCTGCCATGCAGGAGGCTTGGACCTTACCCTGAGGGCGAGACAGGGAGCCACGGGTCAGGCAGGGGGCGTTCTAGATCAGGCAGCCGGCTGCCATGCAGGAGGCTTGGACCTTACCCTGAGGGTGAGACAGGGAGCCACGGGTCAGGCAGGGGGCGTTCTAGATCAGGCAGCTGGCTGCCATGCAGGAGGCTTGGACCTTACCCTGAGGGTGAGACAGGGAGCCACAGGTCAGGCAGGGAGTGTTCTAGATCAGGCTCCTGGCTGCTGTGTGGTGGGAGGCGGTCCGGAGGGCAGTGGGCTAGGTGTCAGATAGGGGGCTTCCGGCCGTGCACCTGGGCTGAAGCAGAGGGACAGGAGAGGGAAGACGATTAGAGGCAGGAGGTGAAGCTGGCCTTCTGGAAGAGAGGGGGCGGGCCTAGCGTCATCCGGGTGTCTAGGTTGAGTGGAGAAGTGTTGGTACCCTAACTGAAAGGGAGGAAGCAGGAGAGGGGCAGGAGGTTTGCATTTGAGCCACTGTGGGATGAGCAGCCATCCCCCGAAGCAGGGGGATTTGCTCAGCACAGAATGGCATCTGACCTCAGAGGAGTCGTGCCTACCGCTGGGCTGTTCTCACTCACAATATCTGTGACATTCAAACGTGTTGCAAGTGGCAGAAGGAAGCCCCCCTTTTCCGTCGCTGTGTTGGACTCCATGGTATGCATACATTAGCGACTGGTCTGTCCACTCAGCCGTTGAGGGACATTTAGATTGTTTGGAGCTATTGGGAATAATGCTGCTGTGAACGTTCTTCCATCTCCCTAAGCCCTTGGGGGGAACTTGCTCTCGTTTTTGGTGGCTGTGGGGGCGGATTGCTGAGTCATGGGAATGTGCTTGGGCGGCCGTCACAGACACGCCACGTAGTTTTCCAAAGCACGAGTGCGCCCCTGGACGCTCCACCAGGGCGTGGGGCGCTCTCGTTACTTCCCCTCCTGACCAACCTCTCGCTCCTGGTGTCCTGTGATTTTCACGTGCGTCTCCCTGAAGATGAACGGTTCTGAGCCCCTCTTCGTGTGTTTATTCGGATAGCCTTTCCTTATTCATGTGCCGATTCAGATGTCTTTCTCTTCTTCCCCGTGATGTGTCCGAGTCTCGGTCCAGTCTTCTGTGAGGTCCCCTTTCAGAGGGGCCTCCAGGCCCTTTCGTGGCTCTGTGCCCCGCAGGAATCCTCAGACTCCTGTGCGTTTCATATTCACTCTCTCTCTCTGGTGTCTTTTCAACGGAAGTTTTTCATTTTAATAAATTGAAGTGAATAAAGACAGCAACAAAACAAACGTCTTTATTAAAAATGGAGCCAAGAGGAAGCCCAGTGCTATGACAAAGTGTGATTTTTAAGGAAATTAAAATCCCTCTGGGTATCTCTGTTGTTGTGGTGGTTTTAGGTATAGAAATTGCTCAGACACAGTCCTTGCCCATTGCAGCCTCCGGGGGAGACGGCAGCGGGCCGCGGTGGAAGGAGCAGAGGAGCTCCGGGCACCGCGGTGGGTGGGCTCGGGGGAAGCTTCACGGGGGAGATGGCACTGGAGCTCGCCTTGAAGGAGGGACATGGTTTCAGTTGAGAGGGAGAAGAGATTCCAAGCTAAGCTAGCGTTTTGAGAAAAAGCACAGTGTAAGGGTGCATGACGTGTGAGGGCCTAGGCGACCCTGTGTTTTGGTCGCGACCCACAGGTTGAGAACCGCTCTGTTAGGGGCTTTAAAAGGGAAGGGGGTGTTGGTAGTGGTCTCAGAGGTTCCACTCTGCTTGGAACCCAAAGGCAGAGGCTCCCAGACGCACCTCCCCCTTGGGGATAAGGAGGCAGCCTCACCTGTCTCTTGTGTAGAAGGGGAAGGGCTCCTTCCCGTGGAGCCTGTTGGGAGGGCTGTGCGCCAAGTAAGGGGCGGGTGGTCTCGGAAGTGGGGTGGCGGGTGCCCACTGGGCCACACAGTGCAGCCTGATGGCCCCTCAGAGAATTTTCAGTTGCACTTGTACAGTGTTTTTAAGTTCTTCTGTTATTTAATATTATTTTACTTTTTGAAAAATCCTTGGAGGCTAGTGATTCTCAGCCCTGCCTGCACGTTGAAATAATCTTGAAGCTTTTTAAAAAAATTTAATAACTGCCCAGGCCCTCTTTCCTTCCCCCAAATTATGATGTAATCACCTGGGGTGTGGCCTGGGCACCAGGATTTTTAAGCTCTCCACTTGATTCTGAGGCTGAGAGCCCCTGTTTTAGGCATCATGTACATTCTTTACCATCTTTCAGAAATCTGTAGAAAACCCAACATAGGTAATTTAAAAATGAATGGAAGTTATTAAAAGAAATTTTGGCTTATTGTGTCAGTTCCTATCTTGTTTATTTGAAGCTTATTGGTCAACTTCCTACCTGAAAATATGTACTGGTTTTCTTATGATACTTTAGTCCTCTAACCCCCCGCCTTCCTGCCTCAGGGCCTTTGCACTTGCTATTCCTGCTCTCTGGAACACTTTTCCTGGGTTTTGGTAGGGCGGGATCCTCGGAATTATTTAGGGCCCAGCTTAAATGTCACCTCTTCAAAGAAGCCTTCATCAGCTTGTATAATAAAGCATCTAAACTAAAAAGACATCTATTTTAGGATCTGTTCTGGGTTATTAAGGAAGGAGGGGGAAATGAAGTAGGTTACAAAATAGCAACGTACAATTCTACTTTGGGGTCATATAAATGTTACAGTTTGTAAAAGTATAGGCCAAAAGTTGAGTGGTCATCTCTGGGTTGAAAGATTGCTGGGACTTTCATTCTCTTCTTTAGGATGGTTTTATATTTTGAAAAATTTCTGTACTGAACATGTTTTCTACAACTAGA
The DNA here is from genome assembly GCF_036850995.1 of Saccopteryx leptura. Lineage (NCBI taxonomy): Eukaryota > Metazoa > Chordata > Mammalia > Chiroptera > Emballonuridae > Saccopteryx > Saccopteryx leptura. Next base: position 11,962,302 of record NC_089508.1, on the reverse strand, counting down.
AATACTAAATTTAAAAAGAAGGGTGGTTATATTTTTCAGTGCTTCTAGTACAGTAGTTTAAATACTCTAGCTTGCACTGAGATGTCACCTCACACCTGTCGGATGGCTATCATCAATAAATCAACAAACATCAAGTGTTGGCGAGGGTGTGGAGAAATGGGAACCCTTGTACACTGTTGGTGGGAATGTAAATTGGTGCAGCCACTGTAGAAAGCAGTATGAAGTTACCCAAAAAAATTAAACATGGGACTGCCTTATGACCCAGTGATTCCACTTCTGGGAATATAGCCAAAGAAGCCCAAACACTAATTCGAAAGAATACATGAACCCCTGCTTTCACTGTAGCATTATTTACAATAGCCCAGATCTGGAAGTAGCCCACGTGTTCATTAGTAGATGAGTAGATAAAAAAGCTGTGGTACAGTTACACAGTGGGATACTATTCAGCCATAAAAAAGGAGAACATTTTTTTAAAAGAATTTATTTATTGATTTTAAAGGGGGGACGACAAGCATCAACTCATAGTTGCTACACTTTCGTTGCACATTGATGTGTGTCTCGTGTGCTTTGACTGGGGAAGCCCAAGGTTTCAAACCAGCGACTAGAAATCGAGGTTGATGCTCTACCCACTGTGCTACCACAGGCCAGGCAAAGAAGAAGGAAACCTCACCTTTGTGACAGCATGGGTGGACCTGGAGATCATTATGTTAAGTGAAATAAGCCAGTCACAGAAAGACAAGTACCATATGATTTTACTCATATGTGGAATCTAATGAACAAAATAAACTAACAAAATAGAAGCAGTCATAGAGAACAGACAGCTGTCAGAGGGTTGGGGGTTGTGTGGCTCAGTGAAAAAGGTGAAGAAATTATGCAAAAAGAAAAAACCTCACAGACCCAGACAACAGTGTGGAGATTACCAGAGGGAAAGGGGTGGGGAGGTCGAAGAGGTCAGAGCGGGGATAGATGGTGATGGAAGGAGACTGACTTGGGGGGGGGGGGTGAACTCACAATACAGTGTACAGATGATGTGTTATAGATTTGTACACCTGAAACCTATATAATTGTATTATCCAATGTCACCTCAATAAATCCAATAAAAATAAAAACAAACACCCTCTATTGCAAAAAAAAATCATATAAAAAGACAAGACCTTTTGGCTCTGAAGTCAGCATGGCACTATGACTTACTTACTAGCTATTCCTTACAGGCATAGTAGTTAACCTCCCTGAGCCTCAGTTTTCCCATCTGTTAAATGGGGATAATCCTGTCCCTGCTTCATCGTTCTGGTGAGGATTAAAGGTGATAATATATATACAGTGCTTAGAACTTGGCTTAGTGCATAGGGGCTCAACATGTGTTAGCTGGTGTGCTTGCCACTACTAAGGCACCAGGTTAGACTCTTTTAGGTACAGTACCTCACTTACTCCTTTAATCTGCCCAACAAACCTGCATAGTGCAAGCAGAAACAGAAGAGAAGTAAACATACCTGGCCATGGATGTCAGAGCAGGGACAGGGACACAGGTTCAAGCCACCACCTCTGGAGGTCATGCGTTGACCACCTGACCCTGCTGGAAATAACTTGGTCAGTCCTGTGCATTCGTTCTGGAGAACTTCTTGGAGAATCCTGGGTTCCAGAAGTGGTCAGGGGACTGTTTCTTGAGGCTGACTCGGAGGGGCCTGCCTTGGGCAGCTTGCCCTCCAGTGGCAGATACAGGAAGTGCATCTCTCCTGGGTCACAAGAGCCTCTTGGTGTGGGCCGTAGGGCAATGGATTCAGAGTCAGAAAACCTGTATCAGGGCCCCATCATTTCACTTGGGAGCACGGAGGCCACCCCACCTTAGACCTGTCTCCTCCCAGCCTCGCCTGGGCTACTGCAGTAAGCCATCATTTATAACCCCTCCCAGTCACCTTGCCAACCAGCAGACATGTTGTCATTTTCACAGGTAAAGACCCCAGTGTGTGTGTGTGTGGGGGGGGTGCCCTCCGGCCAGGGGCAGAGACCTCACGTTTATTCAAGGCCTGGCCCGAGCTGAAAGCTTGCTGTAAGACGCCGTTCTGCAGCCTCACTTCGTGCCCCCCACCCCACCCTCCGCACACCCCTGGCGCCGACCCTGGAGGGCGCCAGGAGAGATGGGTCTGGGCTGTGGAACTGACGACTGGCTGGGCCAGGCAGCCACACAGGTGCCCAGATAGAAGACGGAGCAGCCTGCGTGTGGGCGACTACACAGGCCAGCTCCCTTCTGGAATGCCCGACCTTCTCCGTCTCCAGACGCACAGGTGTGGCTTGATCGGCTCCCGTCTGGAACGTCGCCTGTCAGCACCCTGGGCAGCACGGCTGCTCTCTCTCCTCTGCTCCCGTGTGCTAACCCCCCGCCCCCGCCCACGCCTGCCCTGCTGCACCGTGTGCGAGTCTCTGTGTGTGTTTTCCACTTGGCCTCCTGCTGGATGGGGAGCTTCCTGGGGCAGAGGTGGTATCAGCCATGGGAGTCGCGCCCCTCCCCCAGTAAGGTGTCCCCCCCCACACACACCCCCGCGCACACATACATTCCAGTGCTCATGGTGGACTGGACGGTCGTGCCAAGGTGAAGGCGTGTCCCAGACCCTCAGACGTCCAGTCCCAGTCCCTGCCCGTGCACCTTCTCCATCCGCCCCCTCATGGAGATAGATGTTCAGTGTGGCCCCGTGTGCGCAGGCCTGGACCCCACACAGGACTGCAGAGGTCAGGCTCCCGTGGCAGGGGCGGGGGGCAGAGCGGCCCTGAGGTACAAGCCAAAACGAGTCTGGAGCAAACCATCTGATGACTGTGGCTTGACTCAAGTGGGATGTGAGGCGAGTAAACACTGAGCAGGATGGGTTTTTGATTACCACGTGGGCATTGTGAATGTTTCTGTCTCTCCAGTGTTCTCTTCCCCCCGCTCACGGGGGAAATACACCCTACCACGCCTCAGAAGAGCCCTCTGTGGGCAGGGCCATTGGGGCAATGCTGGAAATGATCAGCCTAAGAAAGGAGAATGACAGGCCTCTTTGGACAGGGGGTTTAGCCTCCTTTTTGGTAATTAAAATTTATTTTAAACTTCAAGGCTGTGTTTATCAAGACTGAAGAGGGTGGTGTACAGCATACATAGCCTAATCCCCTTTAGAGCTGATGCTTTCTCAGGGAAGTTGAACGGAGAGGGAGTATGGAGGTCAGTTTCGATTTCTAAAAACATGATGAGCATGTGCTGGGGGCCAGCCTCTGTCCCTGTGCTGGGGAGGGGGTGACATAAAGTTAAACTGCACAAGGAGCCTGCCTTCAATCAGACAGCTGTGAATTAGGTATAAAGACAAGTAGAAAAGGTCTTGGGGCTCTAGGAAAGGTCTGTAGTTCAGATCCCCAGAGGTTGATCCTGGGTGGCTTTCTGGAGGAGGTGGCATTCTAAGCAGGCTTTGGAAGATACCAAGACTTTTATTTTTTGTTTGTTTTTCGATTACAGTTGACCTACAATATTATGTTAGCTTCAAGTGTACAACGTAGTGATTAGACTTTTATATCACTTAATGAAATGATTCCCCGGTAAGTCTAGCACCAATCTGACACCCTATATAGTTATTACAATGTTATTGTCTACATTCACCGTGCTGTACTTCACATCCCTGTGACTATTTTTATAATGGGTAATTTGCACTTCTAAATCCCTTCACCTTTTCCGTCCTTCCCCTAACCCTCTGTCTGGCTACCATCCGTTTGTCACTGAGGCTTTTAATGTTAGTTAACTGGGGCTGGGGAAGGACAGCCCAGGGGCAAGGACATAATGAACAAAGGCACAAAAAGTGCAGCTTTCTCGGAAACTTGGGGGCCCTTAGCTGGGCCAGAGTAGGACACAGGAGGAGGGAGGGCACCAGCTTGGGAAGTTGGGGGGTCACGTGGTGGGGCGTGTTTGCACCCTCATGGGTCAGCAGTGAACATGACCCTTGCCGGCTGGGGTGTGATGGGTGAACGTTTCTACCTCTCCGTCTCTGAAGACGGTTTATAGAGGGATGGTTACTAAGTGACCCATTGGCAGGATGCAGAGAAAGAAAGGATCTGGCTCCTCTCTGCCTCCACCTCCACTCCCATCTGCTAAGAAGAGAGTCATATTTCGGAGACTGAGCTTGGTGAGACAGGCTGCGAGGCTGTCAATCCTGGCTCTTGCTCGTGCTAGCTGTGCGATTTCAGGTGGGCGACTTAACCTCTCTGTGCCTACATTTCCCCATCGGCAGTGTAATGGAATAATGTAATTAGGATAGCACCAAAGAAATAAGGTTCTTCTGAGCAAAAAAAGGAAGCAACACAGGAGACTTAGAACCATGCCTAAGAAACGGCAAGTGCCTGGTGAGTGTGGGCTGCTGCTCCTTTGCTGGAGCTGCTGTCTGGTCAGTCCTGCCCAGCTTGGATCATGCCTCAACCCTGGGCATCGCTGTTGAGACACTGTCTCCGGCTCCCAGGAGCTGGGTCTTACAAAGTACGGGGCGGGGTCTGCCAGGTAGTTCCCATCCCCAAAGGGGAAAGCAGCTTGGCTGGAGGGCAAGGTCACAGGGCGCCGTTTAGATGCACACCCAGGGCTTCTGCAAGCCAGCTCCCGCAGCTGCTTGGGAACAGCTCGGGCCGTCCCAGGTCCCAGGCGAGCTGGCACCACGTGCTCTGGGTGTAGCTCTGCCTCCCAGCTAAACTGAGCTGCAGCGTCTCAGGGACAGGGTCTGCTCGTCTCGTCTCCCATGTCCCTTTCTCCCAGCCTGCTCTGCTCTTCTTGAAATTGATGTCCTACCTCCCAGGCTGGGTGAGGAGAGGGGAGGGGGTTGGGTACCTGCCTACAGCGCAGCACAGGTGAGCAGGTATGAAGGAGGAGGGGCTTCCGGGTGACCAGGCTCTGGGTGCTCAGATCCCAAGGCAGCACCCATCTGGTGAGGGTGCTAGACCCTGCACCAACTGTGGGGGGTTGGGGGACCATCTGAAATACCCGTGAGATCCTTCAGAAGGGGAATTTTCAGACTCCAATCCCCGTTCTTAGAGGCCTGGAAGTAGTTGTTTCATCTTGTCCCCTCTGGTAGGTGTTTCTGGTTCAGTGGGCGAGGATATTGTGGGAGGTGGGCAGCCTAGTGGGTCATGTGTGGCCGGGAATGGTGTAACCAGCACCAAGTGGTGTTGGGAAGAGAGGGGTCTGGCCTGACTCCCGGGCCCCTGGGCAAGTCAGCTGTGAACCCTTCATGCCTCAAGCTCCCCAGCTGTAGAATAGGCTCTAACCTGCCTCCCGAGGTCACCGGGCGGACTATCGGAACACACAAAAACCACTTAACTTTCTTGAACAATTTCTCCAGTGCTGACAGCCAGCAGGGCGCCCGAGACCCAGCTGTGAGCAAGACAGACCCTGCCTCCTGGAGGCTCCTGTCGTGGGGGATGGGGTAGCTTTTTCACACAAGGCCTGGCACACGGTAAGCTCTCAAGTGATCCGTGGTACCTGTTGTTGATCAGAATTAGTATTATTTAAGCCAACCTCGGAAGGGGTTTATTTGATGTGTCCAGTAATCTGTGTTTGGAGTGTAAGCAGCTTATCCTGACAGAACTAGGACTTCTGGGCAGGGTGACTTGCCCAGGCGTGGCCGGGCTGCCGGCCTGTGACCCTGCCCTTGAGGCTCGGTTCATTCTGTGTGCTGAAATTCCAGGTGGTCCAGGGTGGGGGGACCTGGGTGGGGGCGGTTCCGTAGCTGGGAAGATGTGTCCTGGAAGGCATCTGGGAGGGCAAATGCATTTCACGGAGGACGTTTGAGAGGCTCCCACATCCTCCCTACTCTCCCTGGCCCCTGGGGGGTCTGTCTGCAGTCCCCATAAACCGGCTTCCTGTGCCCTCCTGCAGGGTCCGAGGGAGGATGCACACAGCGGGGTTCTGGGGCTGCCAGTGGGGGTGTGGTGGCAGGGACCTGTCTCCAGAGAGTATTTTTACCACTGATGTGGTCTAAAATTGCTGGTGACTCTAAGGAAACCAGTTTCTATTACTTTTTATTGTAGAAAAATATGCATACTATCAAATCTACCACGTTAGACATGGTTAAGTGCATTCACATTGTTGCGGAACCATCACCAGCATCCGTCTCCAGAAATTTCCCATCTTCCCAAACCTAAACTCCGTACCTGATACACACTCACTCTCACAGCCCCCCCGGGAAGCCCCGTCCTACTCACTGTGTCTAGGAATGTGACTACCCTGGGGACCTCACAGAGTGCAGTCGTACAGTGTTTGTTTCTTTGTGACAGGTTTATTTCACTTAGCACAGTGTCCTCAGGGCTCATCCGTGGTCTAGCACGTGTCAGTACTCGTTCCTTGTGAAGGACCAAATGATATTCCTTTGCCTACCTGTACCACCTTGTTGGGGTTTTTTTTGTATTTTTCTGAAGTTGGAAACGGGGAGGCAGTCAGACAGACTCCCGCATGCGCCCGAACAGGATCCACCCGGCATGCCCACCAGGGGGCGATGCTCTGCCCATCTGGGGCGTTGCTCTGCTGCAACCAGAGTCATTCTAGCATCTGAGGCAGAGGCCATGGAGCCATCCTCAGCACCTGGGCCAACTTTGCTCCAGTGGAGCCCTGGCTGCGGGAAGGGAAGAGAGAGACAGAGAGGAAGGAGAGGGGGAGGAGTGGAGAAGCAGATGGGTGCTTCTCCTGTGTGCCCTGGCTAGGAATCAAACCGGGGACTCCTGCATGCCAGGCCGACGCTCTACCACTGAGCCAACCAGCCAGGGCCCGTGCCACCTCGTTTCTATTCGTTCTGTTCGAGCCCCTGCTTTCAGTTCTTTTGGGTACATTCCCACGAGTGGAATTGCCGGATCAAGCGGTAATTCTAGGTTGAATTTTCTGAGGACTCGCCACAGTATTTTTAAACTCTCTCATACACAGTGCACCCTCTATGGCCTGCACCTGGGGTCAACACTCCCAGCCCCTGCTGGTACCCCGTTCCTGTACTGTTTTCCTCTGCGGTTGCCGTGATAAACCTTGAGAGACCCCAGCAGGACCCGTGGGGGGGGGCTTAGGCTGGGGTGTGCAGAGGTGCTCAGGCGAGTCCCCGTCACACTGGCCGGTCTCCCCAGGACTCAGAGTGAGGCTGTGGTTCCGTGGCTGCCGGAGCGCAGGCTGGGGACCACGTCCTCTTTGGTGTTTTGAAGTTCCCGATGATTGACTTCCAAACTTTTCATTCAAAGAAGGCCCTCAGGCATTGACAGGGGGCACCTGTCCTCAGGGCTGCACTTGAGCCAATGGCACAGCCTCTTGGCTCACAAGCCCCTTAATGTCTACAGTTGTGGAGTTGTGGGGCAGGGATGCCACACTTCTCGTTCTCCTGTTGGTGCCAAGGAGGCGTCCTTGCCCATCTGTTCGTCTGGGGAGCTGATCCTAGCTCCAGGCGATGGTTCTGGGACTCACATGTTGACCCTGGCCCACAGGGCCCGGCTCCTGGGTGGCAAAGCCACGCCCCTGTGCCCAACCGGTGCTCCTTCCCCAGGGCCTCACTGCCTCATTAGCAAGTTTCCGTTTCCTGTGTGATCCCTGTGGCCCTGAGCACACTGCTCAGATCTTCCTTCCCCCTTGGGCTCCTGCATCCCCTGCACCCTCTTCATCTGGGTTTCTCCCGGGCTTGTCTGGCTTCTGAACCCGCCTCCTCTGCCCAGTCTGTGCCAGCTGATATCGATACAGAGGAAGTTTGGTGCTTTCTCTTCTCCAGCCCCTTGCAAGGTCTTTGCATCCCTCCTCCTACCTCTTTTTCCTCCTTCCTCCTCTCCTTTCTCCTTTCTCCTTCCTCCTTCCTTCTCTCCTTTCTCCTTCCTTCTCTCCTTTCTCCTTCCTTCTCTCCTTCCTCCTTCCTCCTTCCTTTCTCCTTTCTCCTTCCTCCTTCCTTCTCTCCTTTCTCCTTCCTTCTCTCCTTTCTCCTTCCTTCTCTCCTTCCTCCTTCCTCCTTCCTCCATCCCTCCATTCCTCCATCCCTCCATCTTTCCTCTCTCCATCCCTCCATTCCTCCATCCCTCCATCCCTTCTCCCTCCATCCCTCCTTTCTCCATTCCTCCTCTCTCCATCCCTCCATCCCCCCTTTCTCCATCCCTCCTCTCTCCATCCCTCCATCCCTCCTTTCTCCATCCCTCCCCTCTCCATCCCTCCATCCCTCCATCCCTCCATCCCTTCTCCCTCCACCCTTTCTCCCTTTCTCCCTCCTCCCTCCTCCCTCTTTTCAGACCTCCCTTGCTTCTCTTGAGCCCGTGACTCTCCAGCCTGGGGTGTCTTCACTGCTGTCCCCACTGGTCTTGCAGCCCAGGTTGACAGTTTCCTGCTTCCCTCCCAGGGGAGCACATCTCTCCACTCAGCCAAGGTGTGCCCACGCCATCTCACCTTCCCCTGAGCAGAGAGGGCACGGTGACTGCCGCCCAGGACCTGTTTGTTCCTGGCCTCCCACTCGGTCTCACTAGCCCATCAGCCTTTATTACATTTATGACATCTTTAAACATTCAACACTTCTGCCTTAATTTTACTCCCTTTCTCCCTGGTTAGAACAAGACTCTTCCTCCAGTTCATTTTCATCCTTAAGATCCAACAGAACCTTTTCTCAAAATGTTTTCTAAAACTTTATTCTCTACCACCAGGAGTCTGAAATAAGAACAGTCACAAAGATGATAAAGCATCCTCTGTGGCCGTACTCTGTCTTCTGGCCCAGATGGGGCGGGGGCTGCCCCGTAGACTCCCTGCGCCTTCCTGGACCACCTGCATCACTACACTGTCACCAGACAAGCCTGCAGTGTCTTTGTTTGTTTGTTTTATAGAAGTGGCATAGACACCAAGTCTGCCAGGGAAAACGACACTATTTTAGGAACCTCAAGTTGGCCACGACCAGAAGGAGGTGCAGTATTAGATAGGGTGCCAGCTAGCATAGCAGACCCTCATAGTTCAGCGTCTCAGCGCAAGAAACGTTTGCTTCTCCCTGTGTACCACTCCAGGGAGTGTTCCCGGCTGGTGGAGCTTCTGGCACATGGACATTCAGGGGCCCAGTCTGCTTCCATCTATGGCCTTGTCTCTCTAGGGCTTTGCATTTTGCACGTTCATCCAGCAGATGGGAAAAGAAGAGGGGTGGAATGAACACTCCTGATGTTTGACAGACTTGGCCTGAAAGGACACATATAGTCCTTCCCCCACGGAAAGCTGGTCGCATGCCCCACCTAAATGCAAGGGGCCCTGGGAAGTGTCCCTGGCTGGATGGTTACTTCTCAGCAATGACTCTTCACTGGCAGAGCAAGCCACAGCCTTCTGAGGGCAGCTGACCATGTCCTCCGCACACGGGAATGGAGTGGAGAGAGAGGAGGGGAGAGAAGAGACACTGCCATTCCCATCAAGCTCTGAATTTCACTGCAAAAGCTCCAGATCTTCCATCAGGCTTGGTCTGCAGGTTTTATATGTGTCCCGGTCCAACTCTTGTGCCCCAGGATGAGGGCCCGGTGTGGTCATTACCACTTGAACTATGATTTTCCCAAAGTCTGTCTTGGGACCCATTATCACAGGCTTCTGGAAGTGAGCTCCACATAGAGAGTCTGTCTGTCTGTCTGTCTGTCTGATTCACCACTGTCCGCACCCCTTCACCCCAAGTTCCTAAAACGGTATGTGGACCTGGCAGGTGTGGGTGGTTGCTGTGTATCTCCTGTTTCACCTGCTCTTCTGCAGTGTGACCATGACACTCCTCCATCAAGTCCCCTCCACCATCAGGTCCCTTCTCCTTGGACCTAGGCTGGCCTCGTGACTTTCTCGACCACTTGAATGTGGCAGAAGAGAAATTCTGGACTTCGAGACTAGGTCACAAGAAGCCTTGCGGCTCCATCGGCAGCTCGTGGGACTCTCCCTCTCAGAACCCAGCTGCTGTGCTCTGAGCAGCCCAAGTGACACTGGAGACATTCCATGTGGCAACCCCAGTTGGGCTCTTGGCCAATGGCCAGTGTCAACCGCCAGCCATGTGAACGCACTGTAGTGGGCGTCCGTCCCAGCCGAGCCTTCAGATGACAGACAGCAACTTCAGCTGACATCTGACAGCAGCTGCATACGAGACCCCACGTGAGAGCAACCGTGGTGACCCCGGCTTCACATTCCCTCTGCTGCCCGCTCTAACCATGGAACCCGGGCCCAGGCGGAACCATCGGCAGCAGCTCTGGCTGCGAGTGGGACACTCTGGACAGCAGCGTTCTCTAACAGCTCTTTCGTCCTCCCCAGGGCCCTCTCAACTTGAATGAACTTCTCTTTCAACATTGTCAGCATAATTTTCTAGAAGTGAGGCAGGCTTTCTGGATTTACTGATTAGGGTACAGAAAAACTAGCATGTCTTGGTCTGAAAAACACATTGGGTGGTGATCTCATTTATAATATTAGGATTATTGAAAGAAGATACAAAGGTAGATTGTCTTCCTTTCTCTTGAGTCCCTGGATTTTGTCCGCTTTGCTTGATTTCATGCTGATGACCCTTCTGCCTGCCACTTTCCTTCTAAGATGTCCAGGTCCTGATGGCTCTGTTTGTATCCATCACAAACAACACCTTAATTTACATATCGGGGTGACAGCCCCCCTCTGGGTGGTGGCTGGAAGTGGACTCGTGATTCCAGGTTTGTTGGTTGCTTCGTGTGCCCTACTGTTCAGCTAGAGTCCACGTTCGGGGCCACCCACTGACGAGGGCCTCGGAGTGGGAGGTGGGCGCCCAGGCGCCTCCGGGACAGGATCACAGAGGCCTCTGAGTTGGTTCCGAGTTGTGCGAAGAGCCGGAGGGAGAAGCGAGCAGTGAAGACCGACTTTCTCTGTCCCTCGTAGAATCTGACTCGGTGGGCAGTACCCCCCTCTCGAGGTCTCTAAGGAGGTTCCGGGAGTTTCTGGCGTTGTCCTTCTGATGACCAGGGAATCCTGCAGCGCCCGGGGTGTAGGGAGCTTGTCCCGTGTGGACGCGCGGCCTCTGAAACGGGGCTGGCCAGGCGTCGGGGACCCGGTGGCGGTTCCTGTCTCGTTCCAAGACGAGCTCTTCATAGGAACGGTGCCGTCATCCCCAGTTTTCCCGTATCTTTAACCCTCACAGTTTGCTGCTTTGTCGTTCTCTTTATAAATTAGAGTGTTTTTCTGCGTTTGGGGAAATCACATCCATTTGTAATATTTTTAAATGCAGCCTTCTGCAAGCAGTCAAAAAAAAAAAAAAAGGGAATCCAGATGGGAAATTGTTGCAATTGTAATATTATTTCTACTGTAATCCTACATGAAATTTTGTCCAAAATGATCGTTAAAGACACTGTGATCAGATGATGTCACTCCAGTAGAAATTTTGGTTATTCTTCGTGTAACATGTAAAACTACTCTGGACCATGAATACACTGAACACACACATCATGTAAGTTATCAGCAGTACCATCTCCATATTCTGTATGGATGTTGTTAAATTTCACACGATGGGTAGAGTGGGAAAGGAAGTGAATTCTCCTCAATCAGTTCAGGCTCTTCTGCTTTCACGACAAATTTCCCGGCCTCTTCTGCCCAAAGGATGCAAGGTACCAATTCAGCGACTCCTTGGGGTAGCTCCCCACTTGACTGCCAGACAGCTTGAGGGACAGGGGAGTCGGGACAGAAGAATCAAAGGGTTGCAGGTAGGTGGGGAAGAGTCTGCATGGCCTCCAGCATAGGTTAGGTGGTCAGGTTCTGAACGTTGACCCTGGATAGGTCTCTCTGGGTCGGCGATTCTCAGAGCAGGGTCTGTGGCTTAACTGGAAGATTTAGTGGGCCTCCTGACAGACCGGAGCCCCCCACACCCCTCCCCCAAAACAAACAAATTAAAACACCTCCCTGGTTTTTGTACTGACGACTAGCTCCAAAAACTTTATTTGCAGAAATTGCCAAGGGTCACTTTTACCTGAGCTAGCTATTCAGGGCTGCTCTGCTAAGACATTTTATTTGCAAACTAAAATGAGTGAGTTTCTGGAACTTGATCCGGGATTCTGCATGAGGCGGCGCCAGCTGCACACCTGTAGGTGTGGAGGGTGGCTTCGTGGCCTGTTCGCCTGGTCGGGTCCTTGCATCCCAGGGTAAGCGTTAGCCACATCCGCGGCTTGGGGTTCCCGTTGGCCTGTAGTTAGACTGAGACTTGTGCATATTTTCATTTGAGTAAAGCACACGCCTGCCATCGTCACCCACCCCACCCTCTACTTGGTGTGGTGATGCTTTGTTTTCATCATGGAATCCTTTGTCCACTGGGACATGTGGACTGAAGAGGTTGGGTGAGCCCCAGATGCTGTTGTGTTCGCCCTTTATGGACCACGCGTGAAAAGGTAAATAGAAAAATAAAGGGTATGGGGACTGTGCTCCTGATCAAAGACTAGGGTGCAGAAAGCATACAGAAGGGGATGGAGACCAAATCTAGGGATGCAGCTTTCTGTGACCTCCTATGGCTCGACGTGGTAAACCACGCCGACGGCGGCTGTGCTGTAACAGTTTAATCCCGGGGCTCTTGACCTGTGGTCGGGCAGGTGTTGTATAGAGCGTGTCTGACTTGGTAGTTTACCCTTTCATTTCTCTTTCTTCGGTGATCAGAATTTTTCTTGTTTGTGCAGCGGTCTGTTGAGTGGTGATGCCATGTTGACAGATCTAATGGGGCATTCGAATGGCTTCCCGAATCTGTGGTCACCCCCCTGTAGTCATGGCGCCCCCCGCCCTCCCGCAGGCCCCTTTTCTGCCAGTGAATAGATGAGAATCAGAGACTATGACACACGGGGTTATAGGGCTCCATCTCCGCAGAGTCTGATGAGCACGAGCCTCCAGCTCCTGCCTTTAAGTTACTGACAGCATTTTCTCTTAGTCTGGTAAGAAGCTGTAGGAAGAGAGTATACATGTTCTTGATCTCTGAGTTTTAACTGCTTATAAAGTCTTCTGTAGAGAAGCATTATGGGAAAGGGGAAAGGCTCCGCCCCCTTTGCTGTGGCCGTTTACAGGGCTGTTCAGTCGCTCTGAGGTTGGAGGATGGTGTGAAATACAGCCCAGTGGGAAATCCTAAATTGGCATTTGGAATGCAGAGGTGTCTGTTCTCAGAAGCCCACGGAGAATGAGCCTCCCTCTGTGCCCGCTCCTCCGGCTCCTGCCTGGCTTCTCCCGGCTGGGTGGTGTTGGGAGGAGTCCCTGAGTCACCATGTGGAGCCGCCATCTGTGGCTGATTGAGCAATCTCGGCCTGGAACTATTTGGGTGTCTGTCTGTGGCTGGAAAACAAGCCTGTGAGGAGCCAAAGGCGGCTTCCATGACGCCCACCCAGCCTTAGTGCTCTCTCTCCGGTTCGGGGAGGGGGAAGAGGGCTTGCGTGACAGCGGTTGTTCGAGTGTCCTGGAGGAGGGCACAGTCTGAACACAAGGGGGATTTAAGTTAGCAAGGGGGGGGTGGGATGGGGACATGAGCAAAGCGTGGAGGAGGTCAGAGTGGCCAGAGATTGTGAGCAGGACAGGGGTCCTGAGATACCGCATGCCAGGCTGGACCTGTCCAGGCAGGGCCATGTTCTAGAAGGAAAGGACGTCTCTGCATGTTTTGCTTGTGATGATCTAACGCTGCGAGTGGGATTTAATAAAAGTAAGAGCCCATCTGGTAGCGAGGCTTTATTTACCTTTATATTATGTTTCTCACCCTAAAAATAGAAGCAAATGACGTAGATATTTAGAATTCATAGAGTAAGTCAGATTTGACTCCAATGCAGTCCTGAATCAGAAAACTTGACACGTGGCAGCAGGAGCCCAGCTGACTCCTCATAACCATGCAGCCGAAGCAGGGGACATGCGGCCAGACCCCGAGCAGGAGGTGCACTCGCACCTCCTCCGTCACAAACCCTGCACCCTGGGCCCTGGCTCGGGGCTGGGCCAGGAGGGGGACAGGCCATTGCTGTTCTTCCTTTTAGATCCACACATCCAATCTAGGCCTCGTTTCTGTTGTTTTTTAACATCCCTGGTGTTTGCATACTTCAGTTAGTATAAATATCTACATGGGCCATTGTGGTTGGTGAACCGGTAGCTGGAATCCAGTTGGCAACAAAGGGGTGGCCCAGTGCCACGCTGAGGATGGCCTCATCCCCGGGGCAGCAGGGACACTGAGGGCCTCTGAGGAATGGCCTGGCATGCCTCCTCAGAGGGAGACAGCGGGGCTAAGCAGCGAGGTTGGCAGCGGCATCGCACCAAGTGCTGGAGAAGTGGGCACGCAGGAACCGCTTTGGAAGAAAAGCTGGTAGGACTGTGGGGGGTGGAGGAAGGGAAGGGAGAGGCACAGACTGGGCCGGCCTCCAAGGCCCAGTCTTGCTGGCATCGCCTCCTCCTTCCTGAAGCTTTCCGTGTCCTCAGAAAAAACCTTGTTAGCCTCAGTCCCTGGCTTGCCGTGGACCCGAGAGGTTCCCCCCCATCAGTCCCACCTGGTGGGCTCCAACATGCCCCTGTGATGCTCTCCAAGGTGGGAAGGGGGCAGGGCTGAACCAGGGGCAGAGACTCATCTGGAGGGAGACAGCTACGCAAGATGGAGTCACCACAGAAGGGACACTTGTCTTTCCCATGGGGTGGCCCTTTCTTACTCAGTGACTGCTTCTTTGCCAGGACGAGAGCCTCCTGGACCAGGGCATGCGACACGCTTGGTAATTATACAGTGTTTGAGGATGAACCGGTGGCCTCCCAGGGGGATTCCAGCGATATTCAGGATCTATCTATGTAGAGGAAGAGAGAGAGAGAGAGACAGGAACACTGAGCTGCTCCTGTGTGTGCCCTGACCGGGGAATTGAACTGACAACCTCTGCACTTCAGGATGATGCTCCAACCATCCGAGCTATCCGGCCAGGGCTTAATTTCTTTTTTATTTTCAGAGAGACAGAGAGTGAAAGGGAGAGAGGGAGGAGAGGGAAGGGAAGCATTCATTTCCTGTCCCACTCAGTCATGCGTTCATTGCTTGCTTCCCGTGCGTGCCCTGACCTGACCAGGGATGGAACCCGCAACTTTGTTGTTTCGGGACGGTCCCCTTAACCGACTGAGCTAACCAGCCAGGGCTGAGGTTCAGGATCTTAATTAACAGTCTTAGCAACCTGATCCTGCTGAGCCTTGCTGGGTGACATTTAAATGCCAGCGCATTCATGAACTACCTGGGGAGAAGACGGTTCGTTTATTCAGGCTCAATTGATCTTAAAATGCATTTTCAGTAGGATACAGAGTTCTCTAGACCGGGATTCTCGAAAATAACATGTTGTTAATTTCATGCACACTGAGTTACAAATGTCCTTCTGTGGGGGGTCTGAATTGCCATCAACTTGCTTACGTAGGTGGCTCTGACCTTGCTTTTGACACCTACTAGAAGGGATAAAGCGTTCCCATTGGACAGGAGGATCACAGACAGTTCGGATCGGCAGCAACCAGATCTGATGCTTCTCTTCTCCAGGAAGAAGGGGCACGATGAATATACTGCAGGGAAACTGGGAAAAGGCAGTTGGAGCTTCGCAAAATTTGGAGAGAAAATAACATGATATTACTGCTACTTTTCATAGGCAAGGTGTAAACTGGAGAGGAATCGGTATTTTGTGGTGTTGATGTTTTAAGCTAGATGTTGCCCGGTGTTTCGATAGAAAGCCATTTTCTTGTCTTCTGGGAGCAGCTGTGAATCTTTGGAGCATCTTCAGTTGCTTCCATCCGCCTTTACGTTGCGGCTATGGATTGGGGCTCAGCTGACTCCCAGGGCGTTGCAGGAGCTGGTCATCTCCTCCTCTAATACCCCCCCCCAGCATATTCTCCAGGGAGAATTGTTTTCTTTTTTGTATTTTTCCGAAGTTAGAAGCTGGGAGGCAGACACACAGATTCCTGCATGCACCTGACTGGGATCCACCTGGCATGCCCACCAGGGGGCGATGCTCTGCCCATCTGGGGCGTTGCTCTGTTGCAACCAGAGCCATTCTAGTGCCTGAGGCAGAGGCCATGGAGCCATCCTCAGCGCCTGGGCCAACTTTGCTCCAATGGAGCCTTGGCTGCGGGA
This sequence comes from Saccopteryx leptura, assembly GCF_036850995.1. Taxonomy (NCBI): domain Eukaryota; kingdom Metazoa; phylum Chordata; class Mammalia; order Chiroptera; family Emballonuridae; genus Saccopteryx; species Saccopteryx leptura. Next base: position 11,946,262 of record NC_089508.1, on the reverse strand, counting down.
GGGGAAGAGAGAGACAGAGAGGAAGGAGAGGGGGAAGGGTGGAGAAGCAGACTGGTGCTTCTCCTATGTGCCCTACCCAGGAATCGAACCTGGGACTTCTGTATGCCAGGCCGATGCTCTACTGCTGAGCCAATTGGCCAGGGCCTACAGGGAGAATTTTTATCTTATTGGTTGGTCAGTTAAGACAATTGCAGTGAAATTTATTAATTGCAAAAGTAGTTAAGAGAAGAGAGTTGTATGTGGCCATAAAGAAAGCTTCGCAGAGCCTGAACCAGGTGGTGGTGCAGTGGATAGAGAGTTGTCCTGGGATGCTGAGGACCCAGGTTTGAAACCTTAAGGTTGCTGGCTTGAGCACGGGCTCATTCGGCTTCAACACAGGCTCACCTGCTTGAGCGTGGAATCATAGACATAACCCCATGGTTACTGGCTTGAGCAAGGGGTCACTGGCCTGGCTGGAGCCCCCCAGTCAAGGCACGTATGAGAAGCAATCAATGAACAATTAAAAGTTCCGCAACTACCAGTTGATGCTTCTCATCTCTTTCCCTTCCTGTCTGTCTTGCAAAAAAGTAAAGATAAAAAAGAAGAAAGAGAAAAGAAAGACAAAGAAAAGCTTTGCAGAGAAGGAGAGCTTGCCTCGTTTAATCTGAGGGTCGGGGAGGAGTGAAGAGTGGATGGGACACAATTACAATTTTAAATAAAGTACCAATATGTTGGAACAGGTGGTGTTCTGTTAATGATCTGTAATTTTGGTAACTCGATAAGATGGAAAAAATCAGATGTTGGCTCAGAGTTGGGGGACACACACCCACCACCCGCCCAGAGAACAGGTAAACCAGGGGAGAGGAGACTCGATGGGACTTGACTGGAAAGCTCTGGCCACAGTCACCTCCTTTGGACCACACAGGGTGTGGCACCTTTTACTCACTAGGACCATCCACCCTCCCTGGGGAAGTACTGAACTGAATATAACTGAGCACATACTCACCTGTAACGGGAGTCCATGTCATAATTAGCTGCAACAACCAGTCAGTTCAGTGGGGTTTTTTTTTTCTGGCAGGCCTAAAAGCAACCTGGGAGCGTGGGTCCCCTGTTATCCTTGCCTGTTCTGGTTTATTTTTGTGTGATCTGGGGTTTAGTAGGAGACACAATCTTTGCAAATGTAAGTTAGAGCTTTTGTCAACACCCTTGATGCCTGGTGTAAACACACGTTTGAAGAGTTATTGGAGAAAGGCAGGAAACAAATCTCAACTCTCATTGGTACTTTTGCCAGCCCCCACTAGAGAGCAGAAGTTGGGAAGTGGGGGTGTGAAAGCCAAAGTGGAAAGGATTGTTTTGAAACTAACTCCACTTTGTAGAGTGGGAGGAACTCACACCCTACGGTGCCCAGGAACCGGAAGTCCTTGCATCGCCTGGGCAGGAGGAGACTCAGGAACCGGAAGTCCTTGCATCACCAGGGCAGGAGGAAACCCAGGAACCGGAAGTCCTTGCATCGCCAGGGCAGGAGGAAACCCAGGAACCGGAAGTCCTTGCATCACCAGGGCAGGAAGAGACCCAGGAACCGGAAGTCCTTGCATCACCAGGGGCAGGAGGAAACAATGAAGAGAAAGGGCTCTAGTCTCATCACACGGGCTCATAAGGAAAAGTCAGAAATCACCTGCCTCTCAGAGTTATTACCCAGCAGGACTTGCAGTTGACATCAACAAAAGTTGATTGCACCCTATTTGTGTGCCTGGCACTGTGCTAGGAGCTGTTGATGTCAAATAGAAAAGTAAAATACTGGGTCCTGACCAGTGAGCTCAGTTGGTTAGGAGCGTTGTCTGGAAACGACAAGGTTATGGTTTTGATCCCTGGTCAGGGCACACACAGGTAGCAACCAGTGAGTGCATGACTGAGTGGAACAACAAATGAATGCTTCCCTTCCCCCTCCACTCTCTCTCTGTCTTCCTCTCTCTGTCCCTAAAAAAAGAAAAGACAAGACATTAAACCCTGGCCAGATAGCTCAGTCAGCTGGAGCGTCACCCCAGAGCACGGAGGTCGCCTGTTTGGTTCCCCAGTCACGGCACCTGGAGGAGCAGCTCGATGTGCCTGTCTCTCTCTCCCTGCCTCTCTCAAAACAAATAAGAAAATAAAATACTGTCCTCAAGGGCTTGTGCTGAAGGTCTGTCTGGGAATAGGTCACTGTATGCAGCTGTGCAGGTTGTGCACTGTACACGCGTAGAGGGCGCCATACAAAACAAAGACATTGTTGATTTGACTCTTGATTATGACAGTATTCCAGTAGATGGGAGCAAAACGTCTTGAGGAAGGGTCAGCTTTTTCTAATTCTAGGCACCCTGTGGGCTAGAATGGCCTGAAAGTGGAGGTGGAAAGAGAAACATTCGCAGTACAATTTGACAGCAGCTGGTGTTGATCTGTGTGCAGAAGACAGAAGGACTTAGAGCAGGGGTCCCCAAACTACGGCCTGCGGGCCGCATGCGGCCCCCTGAAGTCATTTATCTGGCCCCCGCCGCACTTCCGGAAGGGGCACCTCTTTCATTGGTGGTCAGTGAGAGGAACATAGTTCCTATTGAAATACTGGTCAGTTTGTTGATTTAAATTGACTTGTTCTTGCCTGACCAGGTGGTGGCGCAGTGGGTAAAGTGTCGGACTGGGATGCGGAAGGACCCAGGTTCGAGATCCCGAGGTCGCCAGCTTGAGCGTGGACTCATCTGGCTTGAGCAAAAAAAAAAAAAAAAAAAAAAAAAAAAAGCTCACCAGCTTTGCTGGCTCAAGCAAGGGGTTACTTGGTCTGCTGAAGGCTCGTGGTCAAGGCACATATGAGAAAGCAATCAATGAACAACTAAGGTGTCGCAACGAAAAACTGATGATTGATGCTTCTCATCTCTCTCTGTTCCTGTCTGTCTGTCCCTATCTATCCCTCTCTCAAACTCTCTCTGTCTTTGTGAAAAAATAAATAAATTTACTTGTTCTTTATTTTAAATATTGTATTTGTTCCCGTTTTGTTTTTTTACTTTAAAATAAGATATGTGCAGTGTGCATAGGAATTTGTTCATAGTTTTTTTTATAGTCTAGCCCTCCAATGGTCTGAGGGACAGTGAACTGGCCCCTTGTGTAAAAAGTTTGGGGACCCCTGACTTAGAGGGACACCTCCATATACCTGGGAGAGTCACAGAAAGCCTCACAGAGGGGCTTTTGGAAGGCCATGCCCCCCTTACCAGTGTCATATAGTGATAGTCATATAGTGGCAAAGATATTGTGTTCAACACCCAGACTGCACAGATGCAAATCCCAAATGTGTAGTATACTGTGTGGCCTTGGGCTAGTTACCTAACCTCTCTGTGCCCTGTGTGAGTTGCTGCTAACTCTGCAATTCCCCAGGATTTGTGTCTGCCCAGCCAGGCAGGTGGTTCTGTAGGTGTGAAGCATGGGGAGCTGACAGGCTTCTCTGCCCTGTCCATGTGCAGTTCTCTCCCCAAACACTCCCGCCTTTCCTGAGTGCAGACCAAAGTTCAAACGCAACCACTGATAACAAAACTCATTCTGTTTTCCTGTAAGCACAATGCCCCGTGAAAACAATATGCAAATGCATCTAGGCCCGTTGCCTGATTTCCTTGATGATGCCTGAAAGAAGCAATGGGTGTATTTGTTCCATACATTTAAGCACTTTATCGTTTTCTTGATTGTGGTCCTCAAGTAGCGTTTATCAGCTTTACTCTTGTTTCAACGTACAAGGGCAAAGCTGCTGCACAAGATTAATGCCCGCTGGAATAGGTAAACTGTATGTCATGAACAAGACATGAAATTGGTTACCCTGGCTTCTAAAGGACCTGTGTGAGACAGGCAGGATTATTGAGTACTAAGTGTGGTCACAACTCAGTGTGGCCGTCCACTTTCTAATCATGATCGTCCTGAAATATACTGAGTCACATATCGGGGGTTTAAACTTTTTCCCTTTGCTGAGTGTATATCCTTGGGTACAGCCATGAGAACATCCAACCCTTCACATTACCTACAGCTAATAGAGGTGGGTGCTTCTGGACTGTGTGAGAGGTGTGTTCTTGAAAGATCAGAAAATGTTATTTCTTTGAAGGTTAGTTAGGATGATAATCACAGAGGAGCCCCCAACTCTCAGTATCTCCCCCCAATAGAAGGTTATCTTTCACGCCCGTAATAATCCAGTGTGAGTGTTCAGCAGGGAGCCTGCGTGACACAGGGACCCAGGCTCCTTCCATCTCTGCTCTGCCGTCTTTATCAGGTGGCCTCCGGGCCCTGGTGGAGGTTGAGAGTGTTGAGAAGACATACCTGCTTCTGAAGGTGGTTGGGGTGGAAGCGATACACACAGCCCTTGTGGTCTGGCTGACACAGTCCTCTGGGGGCCAGACAGCCCTTGTGGTCGGGCTGACACAGTCCTCTGGGGGCAGCTTTCAGTCAGCACCTCCACACTGGAGGGGAGCATCAGTCTTTGGGAAGTGCCCCCCACCTGTCCTCAGGTCATCACGAGCAGTTAGCCCCCTCCCCACCCCACACCCCAAATTAGTTCAACACAGCATTCTCTGTAGCTCGAAGAGGTCTGGTTGGAGTTTGAGGTCCTGGAAACGGGACCTCATGTATCAGGTCCCCCAACTTTTCTGGATAAAGTTCGGGCCGGTCTTGAGCCAAATCTTGAAGTAGGTGTCTTCTCTCATCTGTGTCTTTTACCCTCTTCTCTGCAGACGCTGCTAAAAATCTCCGTTTGGGCACTGCACCCCCACCCCCTCCACATATGCTCTGTTCCTGCGTTCCCGTTCTCCCTCCCTTTAGCCAGACCACCTATTCTTCCACGCCGCTGCCCGGCGCTGGGTCGCGAAGCTGAGGGGACTAATTTATACTAATGTGGAGTCGACTGGTGGCTCTTTTTCTCTGGGAAATAACTGCAGTTTTAAAAGATGTTTGAACAAGCTTTACCCTGGGCTTGCCAGAGCCGCTGTTCAGTGACTTTGTTAGAAAAGAGCAAGTCACGTGAATTTAAACACAAATAAAAAATAGAAAGAAACCAACACCGCCCTTGGCTCCGTGGGTCCTGTGCGAGTGTATGTCCTGAGCAGGCAGGAACGCCATGTAGCGAGGAAGTGCTGGCCACCTGTGTACAAGCCCCAGCTTTGCCACTTGCTGTGCAACTGTGGGCAAGTTACCTTACCTCTCTGTGCTTTAAATGCAGCTATTGCAGAAATGTCTGCAGTTCCTCAGGAGTGGTGTGTGCCCAGCCAGGCAGACCAGGGAGAACAGTTAGCCTTTCAGCTGAGAGTTGTATTCCCTCCAGAGAAATGACAAGGTTTAAGAACTTGTGTTTGCAATAAAGAGGTAAACATGAACTCAAGTAGAAGCTTTTCCATCAGCCCCTGAGGGGTCAAAATGGCAGGCCAGGAGCTTGTTAGCCCAGGCCTTCCCCTCAGTGGTGTCCAATATTAAGGACCATTTACAGCGTGAGCACCAGTTTGCAGGATGACTGGATACAGCAACGGCAGCAGGATTTATATATATATGTATGTATTTGGAGTGAGGTTGGACTTGTTCCCAGTGTGGATTCAGACAAATGATTTCCAATGAACCAGTGCCCGAGATGATCATATGACGTATGTGCAGCCTGTTGTTGCTGCAGGGGTGAGGGGGAGAGGGGAGAAGGGAGGGAGGGAGGGAGGGAGGGAGGGAAGGAGGGAGGGAGGGAGGGAGGGAGGGAGGGTTTTGTTTCAACATTCACAAGTAGGGATGAGTGGGCATGGAAGAAAAAAAATGAGGTGACTACACTAACCTGAGATTCAAATCTATTATTGTATTTGTTGTGGTTAAATTGGGTCTTCTGGGTTTATTTGTTGAAGGAAGTGGCTTACTTCATTATTTACTTGATTATCCCAGAATAGCAAGCAATTAGTGCCTGTGTGTTGGAAACTACAGCTAAAGCTTTCCCATCTCTGCATGTGAATGAGTTTCTGTCACCTTGGAAGCCTCCAAGGTGGGCTAATTGTTTTCAGATGATGGCTGTGGGAAAAGAGCCAAGATGAAAAAAAAAATAAAAAAAAATAAAAACACGAAAAACTCCAGGGGTTGGAGCCAGGCCCAGCTGACTCAAGAAGAGTTCTGGCTGCCTGCCTACAGGCTGGAAGGCCTCAGGCAAGTCCCTTAGCTTCTCTGAGCCTCAGTTTTCTCATCTGCCAAATGGGGATAATGAGACCTCCCTTCAGGTAGTAATTAGGGTCACGAAAGAGAATGACTTACAAATGTTGGTTCCTTTATTTCTCTACCACTGTTTCTCTTGCCCCTTCCCCTGTTCTGAAGCAGGATAAATCTTTTACCTGTTCTCCCAACAGGAAGTGTCCCCATGGGGAAATTTAGAGCAGATGTATTTATATATAAGCATGTTCCTTTCCGTGAGAACGTGGAGAATTTTGATTCCAGTGTGTTTGAATTACAAGTCGGTATTCTCAGGACTGAATAGAATATCCTAGGGGCGGGAGTGTTCTGAGATAAGAAGCTACAAGAAAAAAAACTGGCCTGAGGACCATCTGGCTGAGTCTTGGGGTGGCCTGGTGAGCCCAGTGTGAGTGGGGCTTTGGCTCCGGTTTCTGCATAAGGGAGTGGGGCTGGGTCAGAGCGGCTCATGGAAAATAGCCCCTCAGCTAGTGCTGAGTGCCATTCATTCAGTCTTCCAAAGGCTCTCCCAGGTCAGTCATTCCAGTTGCTCTGGGTCACTGAGACGAGAGCTGTCCAGCGAGCTGACCACAGCAACTCCAGGTCCTAAGAGGAGGCCATATTTAGCAACTGGGTGGAGGACTGGACCGGGATGGGGGGGCTGGGATGGGACTGGGTCTGGTGGAAAGCGCTCTGACGCTCTGAGCCTCCTGGGGAACCTGTTCTCTGCAGAGCCGAACCACGCTGGAGGCTCTTCTGTTTGGCACAGCGATGGTAGCATTGCTCAGGAGCCAGGGAATGGAAAACGCAAATACATTCACGGGCTATGCAGCTGCCGCAGACATTCTGTCGTGTTGTTTAAGATTATCTTTGGTTCTAGAACTTTTTATTGAAGGGTAACATACATGCAGGAAAGTGCACTTAATACATTTTCACACACTGAACGTACCCAGATCAGCAGCATCCAGATCAAGAAACAAATACAGTTGACCTGAGCAACGTGGGGCATAGAGCCACGGACACCCCCTCCCCACGCAGTCGAAAATTCATGTATAACTCTTGACTTCCCCCGAACTTAACTACTAATAACCTAGTGTTGACTGGAAGTCTCACCGACAAACATAAATAGTCGATTAACATATTTTGCAGACTGCATATGTATTAGATACTGTACTCCTACAATAAAGTAAGCTAGAGAAAAGAAAACGTTACTAAGAAAATTATAAGGAAGAAGAACACATTTACTGTAGTTACTGAAACAAATCCGCGTTGAAGTGGACTTGCAAAGTTCAAACCTGTGTTGTTCGAGGGTCAAGTGCATTATCAGCCCCAGACAGCCCCCCGGATCCCCTTCCTGCCATCCCTGCCTCACGCCCTGCCACCCTCCCCGGGATATGGGAACTGCTCTCCTGATTCATAACAGTGGAGATTAATTTTCTAAGGGCAGCTTTTCAGTGTAAGATTCCGTAGACACACACCGGTGTGTTAGCTTTTGTATCATTGGTTGTACGGAATAGCAGATGTGTGCTGATCCCTCCCTCTGCTGGGACATCTCCCACGCCTTCACGTGGAAGGCCATTCGGCTCCAGCCTCTGCAGGATTCTGAAAGGCAGGGACTCGCATTAGGCCTGTTTTGTGAGTAGGAAACGGTGGCAGAGCAAGTTAAGAACCTTCCCCAAGGCTGTACTGCTAAGTGGTGGCTCAGGGACCTAAGGCAGCAAAGGTCCACCTTGTCCAGGTGGTTTCTGTGTGGAGATGGAGGCCACCTGTCATCTGGTGGCGCACTGTACCGTCTACTGAGAAGGAGGCAGAAACAAAAGCGGTTGTGAATTTAGGAATTTGATCAAATATAAATGCATCCAAGAACAAGGGTCGGCACACTCCTGATGCTTTGCACACGTGGGAGGCGTGTTCATTTCAGGTTCACTCAGTGCACGTGGGTTTGGGCATGTCATAGGGGAACTCTGATTTCGACCCTGAGATCAAGAATCACCTCTCTGGTCTGGTCCTTTCATATACAGACAAGGAGATTGGGTCCCGGACAGTGGAAGTGACTGGTCGAAGGTCACCCATTCAGAAAGTGGCAGGGCTGGGACTCAGACCCCAGTGCTTGGACTCCCTGTGCAGGGCTCTTCCCACTCTGCCCTATACCCCCACTAATCAGCGTCTCCACGCACACATTTCATGGAAACTCACGGTTCAGTTGAATGTTCTACAGCCCCCGGCTGGGTCTCAGGCCCAGGACCCCAGGCAGTCAGCCCACGTCCCACCCCAGCCATGGGATCAGGGTCGAGAGGCTTAGCAGGGCTCCCTGGGTTCGCTCCCTCTGCCCGGGAAGCTGCTGCTACTAGCCAGCATTTTCCATGCCCAGCATGAGGCCTGCCCCGTTCCCAGTCATCTCTGGGACCAGGTAATTCCCTTCCTTCATTTAGGCCTTTGCCCGAACACATTTAGAGCCAGCCTCCCGTGAGCCCTCGGGAGCTGTCTCCGCTGTTTTTATGAGGCAGAACCAGATCCCTGAAGCTCCCGGGATTTCTGAGCACTTGGTGGAGGAGGAGGAGGAGGAGGAGGAGGAGAAATCCATACTGCCTGCTGTTTCTTTACAGAGCATTTCCTCCAGCTCAGACGCTCGGGTGTCCTGGGATTCTGTGCCTCCATTCCGGCGCCAGCAATTATTAAGTTCCTACTGTGTATAAAAGGCACTGTCTAGAACTAAATGAGGCAGATGCAAGACCATTCGTCAGACAGTCATCTAAGATGGGCACTTTGCTGCACGGGATTCTAAGAGCAAGGCCTCTGCCCTTTGGGGCTTCATTCTAACGGCAGCCGGATGTCTTAGGACTTTGGTTGCAAGTAACAAGTGCCCAGCCTGGACGCACGTGAGCAAGTGATGGGAAGTGATTAGCTCCTGAACTGGGAGCTCCAGTGCTAGCTTCAGGTATGGCTGCATCCAGGGGTCGCTGGTGGCGTCAGGATTTCTCAGTTCTCTTCCTGCTGGCTTCCTTCCCAGCCAGTCTCTCTCTACACAGAGGCCCTGGGAAATCACGGCCTGCATTTTACCACTTGTGGGTTTAGCAGAAGTTTCTCCTTCCCCCAAATTCTTAGGATTGACTCTTTGGACCATTTGCTATCTCTGAACCAAGGCTGTAGCCCTGGGGAGGAACCTGTTCCACTCAAACCATATAGACCAGAACAGGGGAAGGGGTGTTGCCCCAAGAAGGACCAGGGTTCCAGGATGCTGGGCTGGATCCAGCAGATGTCAGCTCCATCAACTGCCCAGCACTCTGCGTAGCCAGCTCCGGTATAAGCCGGCTCTCTCTGAGACAGGCTGGTCTGCATTGGAGCCAGGCACTTCTGTCCTCTTGGGAACAGGGTGTGTGGTCACAGCTCACCAGTCCTCCTGACCTGTGCTCTCTCTGTGCCATCACCTAAGTTGGTGGCATCTCAGGCTTCTCCCGCCTCCCTTCCCTCAGCCTCCCATCCTGTGCTCAGGTTGCTCCCTCTCCATCTCCCACGAGTCCCGCAGCGTCTGCCCGAGGCCCCTGTTCCCTGCACTTCCCCACCATCCCGACTGGCACGGCGGAAGCCGGCGTCAGGAAACTGCAGCCCGCGGGCCAGCTCCGGCTTACCGTATGCACAGTGGTGGGATTCAGATAATTTAACAACCGGTTCTCTGCCCTAATGACCATTTTAAGTATAAAAACCGATATACTGAAAGGTAGTTTATTATTTCATGTATTTAATATTTAAACTAAGAATAAAAAAGGTACACAAAACTAGATTATGTTATAAGAAGAGTTTTAAAATATTAATGAAAAAATGTTAAATAATACCTGACAAAAACAATAAAACTGTTAAGATCTTTCCATATTGCTTCTTAATTGGCGTCCTCACTTGCAATTTTTTTCACCTGTGAACAAAATGAACATGACTACAGGCGCTTAGAATATACTGGTGTGCAGAGGAACGTTAAAAAAGAGTAAGAAATGTAAGCTTGTGATTTCCACATTGGGCGGCTGCCCAGGCGCCCGCCTTAGAGAGAACCCTGATGACAAGTGCCATTTTAACAACTGGTTCGCCGAACTCAACAAAAAAAATTAGATATTGGTTCTGCCGAACCAGTGCCAACCGGCTGAATCCCACCACTGTATACTCCAGTGTGTAGATGGCCCATGAGCTAAACATAATTTCTAGATTTTTAAACGGTTGGGAAAAGCTTAAAAAGAAGAAGAGTTTGTGACGCATGGAAATTATGTGGGATTCATATTTCAGGGACATAAATAAGTTCGACTGGAGCACCGCCGTGCCCATTTGTTTATGTTATATATGGCCGCCTTCACGCTACGGCAGCAGAGCCGAGTGCTTGCGACCAGACCATATGGCCTGCAAAACCTAAAATATGTACTCTCTGGCCCTTTACAGAAATAAGTTTGCCAAGTGTTGGTTTAAAATACTCTAATCCTGTCATTCCTGTGCTCATAAGTCTTCCAGTGCTCCCTGGTGACACTGGGACATAACTAGAGCCTATGTTGGTCCTCTGATCTGGTCCAGTCAGTATCTCTCCTATTGTCACCTCCCCTGGCTCCTCCCCTTGGCCTTGGCCCCTCCCCATGGCCTTGGCTCCTCCCCATGGCCTTGGCTCCTGACTGCACCGCATTCCCAATCCCTTGGGCTCCCTCCCCCACCTTCCTGCCTCTGTACCCAGTTCTTTCCTCTGCCTAGAAAGCCTTTCACCTTCCTAGGGAGGATCCGGGAAACCAGCTGTCTCATTTCCTGCCATTTCCTGTGTCATCTTTTCTGACTTAGACTTCATTGCCCCCTCTCCTGTATTCCACTAAAGCTCTGCTGGAACCTCTCCCTGTGGCATTTGCCTCGTTACGGTCACCATCAGTGTCACATCTGTTTGTTGATTCTCCCTCCCCGGTAGATTGCAAACACTGCCAACCTGATCTATCCTGGTTCTTTGCAGCGTAAATCCTCCCGGTGGACAGTGCCTGTTGGCAGGAAGGAAGGTCAGACCTGGTCTGGGAGCGGCTTCTGTTCCAGGGATAAACCTGCTGGTGTTTTAGGAACACACACACTGGAGAACGGCAGCTGGCAGAGAAATATGTTAAACCGAGCCAGCCACGAACAGGGAGGTGTTGTCTTTCTGCACTGCTCGTGGCTAAGGCAGGCAGGCAGGAGATGTGTCCTTCCTGAAGGCTGTGGACTTGAGTTGATTTAATGAGACTTGAAGGAGACAGTGGGGGAAGGAGAATGGCTGGGAATCAGAGTTTTCTGGCATGTTCCTAGCCCCCCACTTTGGGTCGAGCGATCTGTGAGTGAGGAGGACCTGTGTTGAACAGCGAGTGGGCTGGTACGGGCACCGGGTGGGAGAGGCAGAGGGTGGGCACGTCTTCATTACCAGGAGGCTGAGTGAGGCAGGCGTCAGTGTTCAGTGGGAGACAACAGCAGCCATCATATTAGCCCGTTTTCTAACCTAGACCAGCATTTCTCAGCTTGGACACTGCTGGCATCTGGGGCTATGGAATTCCTTGCGATGGGGGCTGTCCTGTGTGTTGTAGGATATTTAGCTGCATCCCTGGCCTCTGCCCACTAGATGCCAGTAGCACTCTTGGCCCTAGTTGTGACAACCAAAAATGTCTCCCGAGGTCGCCTGGGCAGGAGGGACACAGTTGCCCCCAGTGGAGAACCACTTCCCCGCATGACTGCTTCTCACACTTTATGTGATGAAAGACTAGTTCCTTTAATTGACCAATACTCTTATAATATACTTTAAAAAAATGAATCACTAGAACAGGGGTCAGGAACCTATGGTTCACAAGCCAGATGTGGCTCTTTTGATGGCTGCATCTGTCTTGCAGACAGATCTTTAATAAAAATAATAATAACGTTAGAAATATAAAACATTCTCGTGTATTACAATCCATTCATTTCTACCACTCAAGTTCATGGTTGCGGGTGGCTGGAGCCAATCACAGCTGTCCTCCGGGACAACACCACATTTTTATTGGATAATGTGTAATGTACATGGGTCCTTGTTAGATCAGGAAGTAAACTTCCCTCCTTTTAATCAAGTAGTCAGCTAGCTAATTGCAGAAACCCTTTTTACGAAGAAGATGACTAAAAGAAAAAAAGATGAGGAGTATTGTACTTTTCAGCAGGAATGGACAGAGGAATTCGCCTTTGTGGAGAGAGCAGGTTCTGCAGTGTGTCTAATATGCAATGATAAAATTGCATCGATGAAACAGTCAAATGTAAAGTGGCACTTCAACACACGCCATACTACATTTGCATCGAAATACCCAGCAGGGGACAGCAGGAAGAAAGCATGTCAAGAGCTACTGTGCAGAGTGCAAGCTAGTCAGCAGCAACTCTGTGTTTGGACCCAACAAGGTGACTGGAATTTGGCTAGTTTTGCTGGTGCTTTAGCAATTGTGAGAAACAGAAAGCCATTCACAGAATAGGAGTATGCCAAAACATTCATGCTTGATGTTGCCAATGAACTTTTTGACGACTTTTCGGATAAAGACAAGATAATCAAACGAATAAAAGACATGCCTCTGTCGGCAAGAACGGTTCGTGATCGTACCATCATGATGGCAAATCAAATTGAAGCAACACAAGTGAAGGACATAAATGCAGCACCATTCTTTCCTCTCACTTTGGATGAGTCAACAGACGTAAGCCATTTATCCCAGTTCAGCTGATTGCAAGGTATGCTGTCGGTGACACACTACTTGAGGAAAGTCTTGCTGTTTTGCCTATGAAAGAGACAACAAGAGAGGAGGATTTATTCAAGTCTTTCACTGAGTTCGCTAAAGAAAAAAATCTACCGATGGATAAACTTATTTCGGTGTGTACTGATGGTGCTCCGTGCATGGTGGGGAAAAAAGAGGATTCGTAGCGCTTCTTTGTGAACATGAAAAGAGACCCATCCTAAGTTTTCACTGCATCCTACATCAGGAGGCGCTTTGTGCTCAGATGTGTGGCAAGCAGCTTGGTGAGGTGATGTCGCTGGTCATTCCGGTGGTCAACTTTATTGTTGCCAAGCTTTAAATGATCGCCAGTTTAAAACACTGCTGGATGAAGTTGGGAATAATTATCCTGGTCTGCTTCTGCACAGCAATGTGCGTTGATTGTCAAGAGGGAAGGTGCTCAGCGGTTTCGCGGCTTGTCTGAGCAAAATCTAGACTTTTCTTGAAATGAAAAACGTCAAGCATCCCAAGTTAGCTAACACTGAATGGCTCCTGAAGTTCTACTATCTCATGGACATGACTGAACATCTGAACCAGCTCAATGTGAAAATGCAAGGCATTGGGAATACAGTCTTATCCCTTCAACAAGCAGTGTTTGCATTTGAAAACAAGCTGGAACTCTTTATCGCCAACATTGAAACAGGTCGTTTACTACACTTTGAAAAACTGGGAGAGTTTAAAGATGCATGCACAGCAAGTGACCCTGATCAACATCTTGATCTCCAGCACCTAGCAGGCTTCACATCTAATCTCCTGCAGTCATTCAAAGCGCGCTTTGGAGAAATTCGTGAGCGCACTCGTCTTTTTAAATTCATCACCCATCTACAAGAGTGTGCAGTGGACAGCGCCGACCTGAATTACATCCCCGGTGTCTCCGTCAGAAAGTTTGAGCTACAAGCTGCTGACCTGAAGGCCTCAAACATGTGGATGAATAAGTTCAAGTCACTGAATGAAGATTTGGAAAGACTTGCACGACAGTAAGCAGAGTTGGCGAGCAAACACAAGTTGGGAGAAATGAAAAAACTTTAACCTGCGGACCAGCTGATTGTCAAAACTCTGAACGCACTTCCCGTCACATATCACACACTGCAGCATATGAGTATTGTTGTACTGACAATGTTTGGCTCTACGTATGCATGTGAGCAGTCTTTCTCACATCTAAAGAACGTTAAGACCAACCTATGATCACGTTTAACAGATGGAAGTTTCAATGCCTGCATGAAGCTTAACCTCACCACGTATCAACCAGACTAGAAAGCCATCAGCAAAACCATGCAGCACCAGAAGTCGCATTAATGGTAAGAACTTTATTCATCATTGGTTAGCAACAGCATAACAATGTTATTAAAAGGAATTCAGAGACTTATTGTACTTTAAAAGTGTTGGTCTTACATAAAATGCACACATTTACTTGTATTTAGTGTTAAACATATTGTGTGATTCTCACGGAATTACATTTTAAAATATGTGGCGTTCATGGCTCTCTCAGCCAAAAAGGTTCCTGACCCCTGCACTAGAAAAATGATCACGTTTGATTGTCACAATGTCAAAAAAGTGTCTGAATGCCTAGTCTGACTCTCTTCTATCACAGATGGGTCACAAATTGTTCGTGGACCACACCTGAGCGCAGCTCTAGACCCAGAAAAATTAGAGAACATTCTCAGCATGCGGAGAAGTCTCCGTGCACTCCAGGATTTTTATCTTTTAGCCCTTGATAACGATGTTTATTCATGATCTTGTGCAGTGACTCTTCCTCTGAGTGTACATCGCACTTGGAAGGGCGGTGTTAGACCCACTATGTGGAGGTGACGATTTCTTGCTCGCTCATTGGAGTTAGTTTATGGCTGTGTTTGGGATAACACCTCAGTAGAGGCTTAGCGCCTCTACTTAGTGCTGCTCAGAATCCCCTTGAGGAAGGGCTGGAGTCGAATCTTTCCATTGATCTTCTTGTCAGTTGTTTCACTCCCTGATCATTCTTCCAAGCTGATGGCTTTGGTTCCAGAGGTCAGACCTCATGCTGACACTGCCCTCCGCCAGGCTGTCCCTGGAAACAGGCCAGAGTCCAAGGAAGGCTTCTTTGCATGGTGGGTGGCCAACTGGGGAAGTTTGAGGCCCTTGCCCTCTGTCCTGTGGTCCAGAATTGGCTCATAAATGATGGAAGATACAGGCATATAAATCCTAGTCCTTAAACTCTGTGGAGACGTAGAGAACTATCCCCACCACCATTCCTGGGAAACAGCAGTGCTTGGTGTGTGTGTGAGTGTGTGTGTGTGTGTGTGTGTGTGTGTGTGTGTGTGTGTGTGTATGTGAGTGATGGCAGGGTGAGAATTGAGAGTGTTCAGTGAGGCCTGACCCGTGGTGGCGCAGTGGATAAAGTGTTGACCTGGAACGGTGAGGTCGCCGGTTCAAAACCCTGCACTTGTCTGGCAAGGCACATACGGGAGTTGATGCTTCCTGCTCCTCCCTCCTTCTCTCTCTCTCTCTCTCTCACTCTCCTCTCTAAAATGAATAAATAATTTTTTTTTTAAAAGAGAAGGATCAGTGATTTCTGTAGTGCTGCCATTTTAAATTAAATACAAGATCCAGTGTTGCTGGTAAAGAATTCGGGGTATTGGGCAGGTCAGTCCAGGGAGAGTGAGGCTGGCAGGGAGGATTGAGTGAGCTGGGAAACCATTGTGGCCGGACGTCTCCGTGGATTACCCCGTGCTCTCCTTACCGAGGAGGGAACTGAGGCTGCTGTCAGAATTACCGTTGGTGGCAGGACCCGAGGCCAGAACTGGACTCCCTGGACTCTCAGTCCCGTGGGCATCGTCCTGCTCCTTACTGCCTCCCAAATCTTCATTTTGTTGCTGTTCCTGAAGGGGGAGGGTGGTCCTGGGAAGACGTCTGGGGGGGAGAACAGGCCACAGGTGAAGGGTCCATGACCTAATGTGGCTCATCTTCCATATTGTCCTGTGATTGGATGGCCTTCCTGTTTATAGCAAGCTAATAACCTCCCCAAGCCTCACAGTGCTTTGTGGAAACTAAGGAGCTAAGTAATTTTCCACAAACTCACAAAGGAACGCCGAGAATAAAATCCAGCCCCTAGTGACTCTTTGTCGGAAATGTTCTTCGCAGAAGCCAGGCGTGAGAATAAGCACAGAACCCAAACAGAAGTAGGCAGACTCTTTTGTTCTGAGGTCTCAGGGGATAGGAACTGTGTGTCCAGATTACAACTGTCAGTCACTCTGTGGCAGTTTAGTTAAGTACCTACTATGTGCGAGGCATCTGGAAACACGTCAAGCCTTCCAGTTTGTCCCTTTTTACCTGTGATCTTGCCTCACCCCCTTAGTTGACCTCGAGTGGCAAGGCAGGTCCATTAGAAGTGTGTTTACAAGGACCACGTGCTTACTCAGCCTGCGCTAATCAGGGGACTGTGTGTGATGTGTGAGCAGGGAGCAGCGATGGGGAGGCAGAAGCCATTCCTAGGAAGCGCTCCTGAGCCTGCCCAGATGCACCTAATGAGTGCAGCCCCTATTTGTGCTAAATCCTGGCCTGAGATCTCCTGCCTTGAGGCTACTCAGGGGACCAGTAGGGGATCGGGTCTGTGAAGAGAGGCGGGACTGTGCCAAGGGGGAGACCACCAAGCAAACAGGGAATCCGGGGTGAGGGACCTACAAGCACCACAAGGTTATCCAGCAGTGACAGCAGCCTGTCTGACAAGGCAGTGGCTGACATGTGCCATTTTCATGGGTGTGAAACTGGGTGTGAATCTGGGTGCTTGTTACTTGTCCCTCCATGCCATGAGCACTGTGAGGACCAGGAAACCAGGGGGCAGCTCTCAAGTGTGTCCACGGTGGTACATATGCTCCCCTTTTCCTATACTGGGGAACTCAGTGGGTCTGTCTTTATTGATGTATAACGTAAACATGACAATAGATCTTTAAGTGTTCAGTCTGAGTTCTGACAAATGTATACAACCATGTAGCTACCACCCAGTCAAGGTCTAGAACAGGGGTTCCCAAACTATGGCCCGTGGGCCGCATGCGGCCCCCTGAGGCCATTTATCCAGCCCCCGCCGCACTTCTGGAAGGAGCACCTCTTTCATTAATGGCCAGTGAGAGGAGCATAGTTCCCACTGAAATACTGGTCAGTTTGTTGATTTAAATTTACTTGTTCTTTATTTTAAATATTGTATTTGTTTCCGTTTTGTTTTTTTTTTACTTTAAAATAAGATATGTGCAGTGTGCATAGGGATTTGTTCATAGTTTTTTTTTAGTCTGGCCCTCCAACGGTCTGAGGGACAGTGAACTGGCCCCCTGTGTAAAAAGTTTGGGGACCCCTGGTCTAGAACATTTCCGACACCCCAGAAAGTCCTCTGTGCCCTTTCTCATCAGTCCCTGACCTAGGGGTTCTGATTTCTGTCACCGAGCTCAGTGATGACAGTGCTTGAGCATCATAAAGGGCATTGCACTATTCTTGTGCTAGATTCTTTTGTGGGCCAGGTTTGTAAGCTTCAATCTTTAGTGATCAATCATAGTGAATAGGCTTTAACTGTTTTTACTATGAAAACAATGTAAACAAAACAATGTAACCACCTTATAAAGCACGTGGAAGGGGAGTCGTTTCCGATCTTACAACCACTATAACGGTTTTGGTGTGTTTCTTAAATTAAAATAAAAATTTTCCCCCTGAATTTAGAGAGAGATGAGGGACAGACAGGCAGACATCAGTTTGTTGTTCCGCTTATTTATGCATTCACTAGTTGATTCTTGTGTGTGCCCTGACCATATTTAGCTCTCGCTGGCTGGTCTGGAGTGGGAAGCAGGGAGGGATAAACGGTAGGAAAGCTGACTCTCATTCACCACATCCTGACCATCTGGGCCAGGCGTAATTGGACGCTCTGGACTGGCTGATGCAGGGGTCGTGGGTCAGCGTTCTGCGGTCCTCCGTGGTCTGGCCATTGCTTGTTTGTTTGTTCAGGCTCTTGTCATCCCGTTGCTAGCTAGCCGTGATGTTGGCTAAAGCACTTGACCTCTCTGGACTTCAGGGTTCTTTCTCCTCTTTCAAATGGGAGGTTGAGTGGTTCCCAGTGGGTGAAACGAGGGTGCTCGGCGTCAGGGCAGGGAGACGGTGGGGATGGCAAGGAGGCCTGGGGAATGTTGCCCCGCTGATGCTGATAAGCCCATGTTCGCTTCTCGGTGGAGAACCGACGGACCACGTGGCAGCTGGGGCCTGCTCACCGCAGAGCCAATCCCACAGCCGCCTGGAGAGAACAGTCCTGCCGCCAGATCCTCCAGTCGCCCAGTTCATGCTGCTTGATCTCTTTAGAATGTGCTAAAGGAGACATAGAGTTTTAGACTCCTTTTCCTGCTGATTAAGCCAATGACTTCATCTAATTATTTTTACTCTTGTTTGGTACACCGGGTGATGGTATAGAACCCAGACATTCCAACTGTTACCCATGAAAGGTACAGAAGTCTTAGTTATTTTAAACCGTAGAATTGGGGTGGGGGGAGGAAATCACTTTTTTTTTTTTTCTTTTGGTTTCTAGCCCTTGGGGTGGCTCCTAAAAGCACAGAGTGAAAATGATAGAAATCTGAAGTGATTTAAATCACTTCCCCGCCTTCCAGTCTAGCTTTCATAGCTTCAGAATAAACGTCAGGGCTTGTAGTGTGGGGTTATTTTTAAGCAGGGTAGAAAGCAAAGAGAGAATGGCATGTTTTGAGGCAATTTTCTTCCTTTTGGAAGAATTCAAATCACAGTGTATATTCCCTGAAGAGCATCAGCGAATTGAGAGGTTGGAGAAGGATCGGCATCTAATGGAAGCGCGTCTCCACCGAGCACTTCCGTCTGGGAGGCGTCATGGCTCAGCAGTGTGGGCAGCAGAGCTGGGAGAACAGGACCCGCCAGGGGTCGTCAAACTTTTTATAAAAACCGCCCACTTTTGCAGTGCTGGTCAACCTGGTCCCTACCGCCCACTAGTGGGCAGTCCAGCTTTCATGGTGGGCCAATCGCAGCGCTGTTTGGTTGCGCGGTAGGGACCAGGTTGACCAGCACTGCAAAAGTGGGCGGTTTTTATAAAAAGTTTGACGACCCTTGCTGGGACTTCCTCCCACTCAGAACTCTTTCTCGCAGCTCTTGGCTTTGTCGGGGTGGGGGGGGGGGGGCAGGTAGAAGACCAAACACCCATTCACTCAATGGGCGTTTCCTGCACACCTCCCTTGTATCAGGACCTGGCAGCTCGCAGCCTTGACCACGCAGCCGGAGCAGAGCGAGCAGGGGCGGGAAGGCAGCGTGACGAGACAACAGGTCGTCAGGGCCGGACCACCCGGGGGCTGTGAGGGCCTTGAGCTCTCTGGACTTCAGTGTTCCTTCTCCCCTTTAACATGGGAGGTGGAGTGGTTCTGCGTGGGTGGGACGAGGATGCTCGGTGTCAGGGCAGGGAGAAAGAAGGTGGGGGTGATGGCAAGGAGGCTTGGGGAATGCTGCCCCAGTGGTGTTGATAAGCCCACACTCCCTCCTCAGGGGCGATCCGATGGCCCATATGGCAGCTGGGGCCTGTTCCAGCCGTAAAACTCCATGGTGGGGAATTTTTCCTGGAGAGGGTAGTCCTGCTTGTTTGGGGACATTATTCCCAAGAGTAATCAAAAGCCACTGGAGAGTTTTTAAGCCATAAGTGCAGGTGGGAAAGCTGCCATGTGAAAATAAAAAAAGGAGTAGGTTGAGAACGGACAGGGGAGACCGGTGAGGAGGCTGGTGCCGCGGTCCAGGGAGGGGTGATGGGGAGGGACAGGTCAAGAGGGACAGGTTGAGAGAGACAGGTCGAGAGAGACAGGTCGAGAGGGACAGGTAGAGAGGGACAGGTGGAGAGAGGTCGAGAGGGACAGGTGGGGATGGAGAGGTGAGTGGTCTCCGGGGCTGTAGATGGCCAGGACCCATGGAGGATTGGCTAAAAGAGGACAGAGACTGTCAGTGCTTAGAGCAGGAGACTAAGGCCATTCTCAGCATTTTAAACAGAAAGGAATTAAATTCAGGGAATTTGGTGCTTATAAAAGTCACAGGAAGGGCTAAAGCAGGAGTTGGGAATGGGACGATCAAATTTAAAAACACCCTATGTGGGAATGAGGAAGAGGATGTTACTGCCGGGAGAACCTCTCAACACGTACGTCTCTGTAACCTCGGTTGTCCCCAGAACACCAGCATTTGGGGGTCCCTCGGAGGAAGGGGATCTCTGAAAGAGACCAGGCAAGTGAGTGGGGGAGTCAAAGAATCTAAGTGAGACCCCTGTAAGGAGGTGGGATCACAGTACAAGGTGGGTGAATCCTAATGCATTTCATACGTGCAAGGAGCTTTAGACAAAAGGCTATGTATTCTGTGATTCCACTGTGTGACCTTCCGGAAAGGCACTCCGCAGGGGAAGGAAACATCAGTGGTGGCCACGGGTCTGGGTGCAGGGGAGGCTTTGACTACAGAGAGGCAGATCAGGGGGCTTGGGAGGTGATGGGACTAGACTGTCTCGGGTGGTGGTAAATACACAACTCTGTTTCTCAGAAGCCGCAGATGGGCACACCACAAAGAATGAGTTTTACTGTGTGTGAGATAGCTGGATGAATGGAGGATGGATGACCTCATTAATTCACTCATCATCCGTCTGTTCATCCATGTGAACACGGGAAGTGGTCAGAGTTATTAAATGGGTCAGGAGAACGAGTGACAGGTCTCCCTGGCTCCACGGAATATAGTAGCCTAGACTTCTATACAGGTGGGTCCTGGGCTGTTAGTGAAATTGACCTGCAGGATACAACGTGCATTCCTCCTGTCAAGAGTATGACTTCCTGTCACGGCCCTTTGAGCTTTCAGAATTGCAGAGCTTGCTGCTTGGATCAAGAAGTCCCGAGCCCCGAGACATGCACCTGCTGTGGGGAAATGCTCAGCTAAAAGACCTGGTTATCGGGTGGGCTCCCACCCCGGGTTCTTCTCTCGGTTGTGCCCAACTGCGGTTGAGTGACTTGATGTGAATCCTTCAGCCTCTCGGAGCCTCTGTTTCCCCATCGATAGAAACGGGATTAGTGGTCTTCTCAGGATTGGCAAGGCAGGTGGAAGGACTTGAGAAGTTAGTAACGCAGCCTTCAAACCTCGACGTGGGCGCCACTCTCTGCATGGGCTGCCTGCCCACTCCGCCCCACTTCCCCGAGTCAGTCACCGCTGGTGACATGGTCCCTCCTCACCAGCACAGCAGACTTCTCACTGTCACTTGATCATTTGTTTAATTGTCCATCTCCCCCACGAAGCCCTCAAGGGCACATACCCAGGGCCCAGTGCCTCGCCCCTGCCGGGCACCTAGTAAATGCTCAAGAAACATACAGACTTGTACTGTTTCAAAATCAGGGTATTTGCCCTCCTGATAACCTCCCGCTCTCTGAATACTCTGTCCGTCTCTGAATGTTAAATGACCCTCCAAGACGAGGTGCTGCTGCCAGGCCTGAGGATGTTCCTGATGCACCAGCATGTCACCTGCCTGTTCCCAGACGGAGCCCAGCACCTACGGTGTGGGTGCTCGGTAAGCATTAGTTGAACAAATTAATATATCTGGAGAACTAGCAGCAACATTGGCAAAAGTAGAGACCTTCAAAAGGGCAACGCTAATTCAGAGTTTCTGAAATACAGTGGTGTCCCCTCTTGTAACTTAACTGTGTGTCAACCGAAAGGTCAGGTGCGCCCTAGAGGTCTTGTTTATGTATCCTGTTAGAGAGCTTGGTGGCTGGTGGTGGGCGGGGCGGGGGGGGGGATTGCAGATGCTTTTGTGCCCAGGGATCTGCGGTTTCTCCTTGGCTATTCAGGAGGGCAGGTGGCAGGAAATACCTCCGCCGCTACTCCCTGGCCCTGCACCCCATGTGGAGGAGATGATGAGTGGGGGTGGGGGTGAATCTCCGAGTGTGGAGAGGGGTGTGTGCAGAACAAGAGTGACGGAGAGCCAGTTCTGGGCACTGAGGTCCAGAGGAGAGGACCCTAACGCAGTGTGGGAAGTGCCTGCTGCCTGGTTTATAGCTTCTCCTCCCCTCTTCCTTCCCCCGGCTCCCCACTTTTGCCCCATGATATGGACGGATGGGGCTGGGTTTGTCCTTGGTTGCCCAAGCTGGGCCCCACCTGCAGACACACTCTTCTCCACTCCCCACCCACAAGCCCCCTCCCCAGGGTTCCTGCAGCTTATAGGCTTGGATGTGACCTCGAAAGCCTCGTGTGCATGCCCTCCTGATTTCTCCTTGCCCCTGGTGGGGATTTGAGCAGACGGGGCGGCTCGGCCCCTCTCAGACATGTAAATGTCGTGCCCTTGAATGTGGATCGGGGCTCTGGATCCCAGCAAGCCCCTGGAGAAGAGAAAAGAAGTTTCTCAGGAAGCTGGGATTCAACTCCATCAGCACTGAGATCATAATGCGGCCCGTCTCGTTCTCGCCCACTCTTTTTCCCACTGAACTGACTCTGTCTTCACAGCCGGAGGCTGGGCCTCTGGAACACCGGGGACAGAACTTGTACCGCAGGGGAGGAGTCTGTAAGTGAAGATAGTTAAGATCCTTGCGGGTGACAGCAGCCTGACAAGCTAGGTGCCATGCATGCATTATCTCTCATTCCATCCTTGCAGCAACCTGGTGGGCACCTTCTGCAGGACCCTCAGGACGCCCCCCACCCCCCACCCCCGTGTGTAGGTGAGGTAACTAACGTGCCGAGGCCATGCAGGCAATGAGGGGCAGAGACACTTCCTGAAACCTGTGTCATCTGTTTCTAAAGACAGTGCCTGGAGCAGCTGCATGGGCCGCGTGTGTCTGCCACTCAAAGTTGCTGCTTTTGGTGACCAGGTTGGGAGAGGCGGAATTCCTGCTGGGCATGCCCCCTGGTCTGTACACCCTATACCCGTTTATGGAGGATCTGACCTCAAAGCTGGGGAGTAGACTGGTCTCCGCTGCCAGCTGCCAACTGGGAAGGGCAGGGAGGCCTTCTGTCTGCCCGCAGCCTCGAACAGCCACACGCAGTAATGGTGACTGTGTTGTTACCTCGTGTGGCTGCAGACTGCAGCTGAAGCAGTACAGGGACAGAGAGCTTAAATGAGTCAACCAGGGACCCACCAGCGCCTGGGTCACTGAGCCCGGACTCCATCCGGGTCCTCTACCTCCCAGTACAGGGTGGTGTCCACTCGTGTCAGGGGCAGCCCCTGACCCGTGGAGAGGAGCACAGGGCCCCCTGGGAGTCCCAGCTTATGCGGCTGGGTGCCTTGAACCCCCCTCACGACCCCCTCTGAGCCTCGTCTGGAAAGCAGGGCCGTTCCAGGCTGCAGCGCCTGCCCCACGGGTGCAGGATGTGTCCGGAAGACTTGGGTGGGTACAGAGGGCGCTGGGTCGTTGGCAGCTCTGCTATTTACTCGCTGTCTTTGCTGGCAGAATGAGGGCCCTGGAGGACATCTGCTCCTCTGTGGCCTCCATCGCACGCACGGGGGTGCAGGGCAAGGCACTGTGGCTGAAGCAGACTCCTGTTCCTCTCAAGGACAAAGCCATCTCTAATTCACATTCCCTCCCTGCTGGGGGCCAGATGAGAATGTCCTCGAAGATAAAAAGGCAGCCTTATTTTAACCTGTTTTTCAGAGAATTCCCAGGACTGGATAAATCACCAGCTCTCAAAATACTGGCTTGGAGAGTCGGGGCTATTGAATTTTCGTGGCAGAAACGTCTATCTGTCTGCACTGAAATGCCCCAGACGGTGACATTCCTCCTGGAGACAAGATCCCAGCTGCAGGAATGCCGCCCATCTATCTCTCCCTTTAGAATTCTCTGTCTCTGAGCCGGCAAGTCTGGAAGCAGGTCCGCGCCCTTGAACGGACAGAACAATTCTGTTACAGAAGTTTGATTACAGAAGGGGGAGAAAACCCAGGAGTGAAAGAATCTATATTTCATTACATTGCAGCTTGTTTTAAAGTGGGAGCGTTTTCTGGTGTCTGGGGTGCTGATGTTTTCTGTCTTGTTGCAAGAATCTAATCTTAAAAAACAGAAAAGTTTCCATATAAGGAAGAAACCATCACTTTCAGACCTTGGGGCCAAATTGCATTTACACAGAAGGGTTTTTGTCCTGGGAGCTTATTTAACAAGCATTTATCAAGCGCTTACTACCAACTGGGTCATTCTAGTTATTTAAGAGGCTTCCTTAAGGTAATGTAAACATTCTAATAGAACAAGGTGAAACACATTATTTTTTGTTAGTATTTTACCATTAATTTTTCAGTTGACCTCCCCCCATCCCCAGAATAAGCAGACTTCATTTTATCTATCTTTATAAGACTGGTGCCTAGTATAATACCTGGCATCTAATAAATGCTACTTAAATTAAAAAAAAAGTTTTCCCATCGGTTGACTTTTAAGGTCTGTTGAGGACCCTCTGTGCGCCAGCCTGGCCGAGTCACTGAGAATGCAGTACAGGGCGGGGCCTCTGGGCTCGCTGATGTGATGAGGGCCCGTGAGAAGGACGTGGGGGTGTGGGAGTGTCTGGTGGGGCACCCTGCAGCCTTGACATTCACAAAGTGCTTACAACCATTGGTCATCTCGAAGGGGGTGTGGGGGTGAACAGGCAGTATTCCTTTACGACCAGGGACATTCTGGGCCCGAAAGGCAGACACGTGGCTCAGAGGGGTGGCAAGGGGGTGTCAGGGATGGTATCTGATCCCCAGTTTGATTTGCAGTGCAGAGAGGTCTGCGCCTTGCAGGCTGCCTGCCGCCCAGGATGCTGAGAGCCCATGACAGGAGTGGCTGTGTCCACCCCGGCAGGGACGTTCTTGGTGCCAAAGGAGGGCCTGTGACATGGTGCGTGACGACCCAAGTTGCTGTGGAGGCGCACCTGGCACCGGAGTGGACCAGAGGGGGTGCGGGCGGGGGGCGGGGGCGCGGACCGGTGCTCTCAGTCCGCATCCTCTCCCTTACCCCACCTCGGCCTCGGGTCCTGCGCCAAGACCTCCCTGAGCATCGCCACCCGTGATAACTGAACCCTGCCTGTCCTCTTGCCTTCCAGCGATCCACGAGTTCCCCGCGGACCTGTTCTCCAACAGGGATCGGCAGCACGGAGCCGTTCTGCTGCACATCCTCGGTGTAAGTGGCCCCAGCGGGGTGGGGCGTCCCCGTCAGGCAGGTTGTTTTGCTGCACATCCTGGGTGTAAGTGGCCCCCGCGGGGTGGGCGTCCCCGTCAGGCAGGCCGTTCTGCTGCACATCCTGGGTGTAAGTGGCCCTCGCGCCCCAGGGGGTGGGCGTCCCCGTCAGACAGGTGATTCTGCTGCACATCCTGGGTGTAAGTGGCCCCCGTGGGGTGGGGCGTCCCCGTCAGGCAGGTGGTTCTGCTGCACATCCTGGGTGTAAGTGGCCCCCGCGGGGTGGGCGTCCCCGTCAGGCAGGTCGTTCTGCTGCACATCCTCGGTGTAAGTGGCCCCCGCGGGGTGGGCGTCCCCGTCAGGCAGGTGGTTCTGCTGCACATCCTCGGTGTAAGTGGCCCCCGCGGGGTGGGCGTCCCCGTCAGGCAGGTGGTTCTGCTGCACATCCTCGGTGTAAGTGGCCCCCGCGGGGTGGGCGTCCCCGTCAGGCAGGTGGTTCTGCTGCACATCCTCGGTGTAAGTGGCCCCCGCGGGGTGGGCGTCCCCGTCAGGCAGGTGCAGCACATCCTCGGTGTAAGTGGCCCCCGCGGGGTGGGCGTCCCCGTCAGGCAGGTGGTTCTGCTGCACATCCTCGGTGTAAGTGGCCCTCGCGCCCCGGGGGGTGGGCGTCCCCGTCAGGCAGGTGCAGCACGGCCACAGAGCACGGCGGAGCCAGAGCAGGTCACAGATCTCGTCCGGTCCTCGTCAGAACCTGTGCGGAAGACAGATACTGGGCCATTTCACCCACAAGGAAACAGTCTTTTTTTTTTTTTTTTTTTTTTTACAGAGACAGAGAGTCAGAGAGAGGGATAGAGAGGGACAGACAGACAGGAATGGAGAGAGATGAGAAGCATCAATCATCAGTTTTTCGTTTCGACACCTTAGTTGTTCATTGATTGCCTTCTCATATGTGCCTTGACCGCGGGCCTTCAGCAGACCGAGTAACCCCTTGCTGGAGCCAGTGACCTTGGGTCCAAGCCGATGAGCTTTTGCTCAAACCCGACGAGCCTGCGCTCAAGCTGGCGACCTCGGGATCTTGAACCTGGGTCCTCTGCATTTCATTCCGACGCTCTATCCACTGCGCCACCGCCTGGTCAGGCGGAAACAGTCTTTTTTTTTTTCTTTTTTTTTTTTCTGAAGTTGGAAATGGGGAGGCAGTCAGACAGACTCCCGCATGCGCCCGACCGGGATCCACCCGGCATGCCCACCAGGGGGCGATGCTCTGCCCATCTGGGGTGTTGCTCCTTTGCAACCAGAGCCACTCTAGCGCCTGGGGCAGAGGCCATAGAGCCATCCCCAGCGCCCACGCCATCTTTGCTCCAATGGAGCCTTGGCTGCGGGAGGGAAAGAGAGAGACAGAGAGGAAGGAGAGGGGGAGGGGTGGAGAAGCAGATGGGCGCTTCTCCTGTGTGCCCTGGCCGGGAATCGAACCCGGGACTCCTGCACGCCAGGCCAACACTCTACCACTGAGCCAACCGGCCTGGGCCTGGCGGAAACAGTCTTAAGGATGTTAGGTGACTTGCTCAGTGTCACGTAGTGAGTGGCCCCAGAACCAAGACAAGAATTCAAGTCTTCTGGTGCCTCCTTTTCTGCTTTTATAAAACAGGAGTGGCAGCGTTTCCCAGATGCAGGAGTGTGAGTGACCACAGCAGATCTCACACGGCGCACAGTCACTGCTCTGCGTGTGCTTGCTGTCACGATTCCCCCAGACTGACCCGACCCCCCCCCACACCAGATGACCCTAGTTTAAAGCTTTGATGCACTTCTCAAACTTCCCTCTCTATCCAGATGGGCCTTGATGACCAATGGTGGCATTTAGTTAGCAATTCACAAAGGAATCGAGGGTTCGAACCTAAGTGATAGGTAAAGGTCGCTCTCCTCGGAAGAGTAGGAGAGCCACAGCCCACCGCGCTGCCTGTGTTTGTAAATAAAGTTCTGTGGGAACACGGCCATTTCCACTCCTTTCTGCATTGCTGGCGGCTGCTGCGGCAGGGACTCCAAGGTCCACGGAGCCAGAAACAGTGAACTCTCTGTCCCGCTGCGGGAAAGCTTTGCCGGCCCTCTATTGTGTGGAGGTGGCCACCGGGGATTAAACACAGCAGTGTTCCTTCTTGATTAAGTTCCTGACCACCCAGCCCCACCTGCTTATATATTTAAACCTAACCAAATATCAATCTTGACAAGAGATAATTAAGAATGTAAAAGCTGGGATTCTCCCATTGTTAGTAGCCACCAGTGAATAATGAATGAGCGAGGTTTTCATGAACAGGATGCCCCATTAATGAAAAGGAAAGTTAGGATAAAGACTGTAGGCAAATTTTGAATAACAGGCCTGTTTAATATTTCTGTCATTGAGTGATTATCTTCCTAGTTTCTCTGGCTTTTTCATCTACCCTCACCCGCACCCCCCTTTCACTAAGAAAAGGTAGATTTGGTGAATTAGGCCCCTAGTTCTG
The DNA here is from genome assembly GCF_036850995.1 of Saccopteryx leptura. Classification (NCBI taxonomy): domain Eukaryota; kingdom Metazoa; phylum Chordata; class Mammalia; order Chiroptera; family Emballonuridae; genus Saccopteryx; species Saccopteryx leptura. Next base: position 11,918,740 of record NC_089508.1, on the reverse strand, counting down.
TCTCTCTGCTTCACAAAAGTCTTGGCACTGCCGAGACAAAAACCTGGGCCCTCAGAGCACCTCAGGAATTTTGCAAGAACCCTTTAGAGCAGGGATTACCAGACCACGGCTGGAGGGCCCAATCCTGCCCGCCGCCTGTTTTTATAAATAAAGTTTTATTGGAACACAGCCATGCCCATTCCACGTCTGCTCTTCTGCAGAAAGAGTCATCATGGCGGAGACTCGGAAGCCTGAAACACTTACTCTTTGCTGACCCCTTTCTTGGGGGCAAGAGAAGGCTGTAGCTTTGGAGCCAGTTTTGGACTAGGAAGCTTCTCAGAGCTTCCTAGTTCAGGTGATGGGAATAGTAATGCTCTCTTGGTCCCCTTTTCTCTGCGGTGGGTCAGGGGAACCAGGCCCTGGCCTCATGGAGGATCCTTTCCCTGGGAGGTCATGTTGGGAGGAATTTCTGGGGGTGTGAGTTGGAATTCTAGTTGGAACCCTGAGATTTGTAGCGGGCCTCTCCCACCTCACTCTCTTCCCGTTTCCTGCGCCCCAGTATTAGTTTGGTTTTTTTTGCTTCCCCCCATCAAATCCAGGAACAGCCACCCCCGGACTCCAGCAGACACCTGCCTCAGATGCCTTGGCCACAGCTGCTGTATCTTTCTTTTTATTTATTCGTAGACAAGTACCAGTGAACTTGGCGGAGTATCGCGCTGCTCAGGGGGAAGCAGACCAGGCTTCCTCTCTTTTGTGCACAGGACATTCACATCACCTTTTCTCGGGGGAAAGAAGTGGTTTCCCCCAGCACTTAGTATAAAATCTCCTCGCTTTTATTGTGGGTTCTCATCCTTGCCTCTCCCTCCAACCTCACATTCTCCGCTTTCCACCTCATTCTCACTGTGTTCTACCTGCACCAGTGACCTTGCTGTTCCTCAAATGCGTCAAGCACACTCCTGCCTCAGGACCTTTGCACTTCTTGTTTTCTGGCAGTTATAGATACTTTATTTGCCTATTTGTCCCCCACTAAGGAAAGTTACAAGAGGCTTTTCCTGGTGTCCTCACCACATATCCTGATGCCTAGAATAGTGCCTCTTACACAGATGAACTCAGTAAAGCTGTTGGGCGGACAAGGCAAGTGAGTTCTGTATATAAAACCATTTTGAAACTACTGATATGCTCTTACTCTGTCATTAAACAGATGGAGAAACTGAGACCTAGAGATGTAATTTACCCAAAGACCCCTTCACATGTGCTATCAAAAGTATGCATGTATTTTACTTACAAGGTTTGCTACACTGACAGCTCCACAGAGATTCCTGAATTCCCAATTGCACCAGAAATTGCACTAGAACTGCTGATGGCCACGAACTTCCTAGATTGTTAAATAAGATAAATTATAATAAACTGTTAAAGTCATATAGCAAATAAGTCCCAGAGTCAGAATTAGAATATAAAAATCTTTGTTTCAATGGCTTGTGTATTTGAACCTGCACCAACATGGAATTAGCACCCCAGGAAATGCCGGGTCGCGGGTTGCCGTTTGTTTCAGCAGGGGATGGCCAGTGGAAACATGGAAACGGTGCCTTCCCTAAAAATGAGGGGAAATCAGGATGGTTATTATGGTAAACTCGTAAAAGGGCGATTTGAAGTGCTTTTCTTCAAAGGTTAGGTCTTCCCTTTGGAGGGCGTGCTCTGGCGGGGAGAGCTGCTGCTTTGAGACAGGAGGAGGGAGCGCGGGACCATGGGCCTGAGGGTGAGTCCCTTCTGCTCTCCGGGCCTTGGTTTCCCATTCTGTCAGCGAGGGGATCGAGGGAGCAAGTCTCTGTGGTGCTGGAATCTCCCCTCGTTGGTGGCAGGTGCCCTCGCTGACATGCTCTGTCCCGTGTCCTCCACAGGCCCTCTACATGTTCTACGCCCTGGCCATAGTGTGCGACGACTTCTTTGTTCCGTCTCTGGAGAAGATCTGCGAGGTATGCGACGAAGCCTGGGAGGGGGCTGGGGGTGACCAGGGACACGTGGCACGTCGGGGCCGGGCTGAGAAGGACTGGGAGCACTCTGGCAGTGGAGGTTGTCGGGCCTGTCACTCAGAGTCACCATGGCGAAGCCTCACTCTGAAATCCCCGGGTTAGAGTTGGCGGGTGGCGTCCCCTCCTAGACTTGGCAGAACAAAGTGCTCTCAGCACATAGTCATTACCCAGAACCTCTGGCTGCACGGCAGGATGGCCGCTGTCTGCAGTTAAGCCAGACCTGGTCGGTTAGGGAGCATTTGCTGTAACCAGGTGTAGAGGCCGGTGCCAGGTGGGGACCCGTGTCCCGGGGAGAAGGCCGAGCTACAAAAGCAGGGAAGGCCCTCTGTCCTAGTCTTCGCAGGCTGACATTTTCTCCTTTTAATTATTTTGTTAAGTTTTTACTTTCTTCTTTCACCCCCTATACAAGACCGTAGTCTGTCTCTACTCTGTCTTACTCTGGGCTTCTAGCCAGGGCAGGTAAAGCACCTACTGTGTGAAGACGGCTGAGGGCTTTGCCACACTACCTGCACGAGGTCTCCCAGCTGTTCGGGGCCATACTGTTGTGACGTTTAAGGCTGGGGACGTGGTTTGTTAGGGGCAAGTTCTTCATCACTTTACGCTGCTGCTGAGCAAAGAGCAGGGACTGGCTGCTGAGCATAGGGTGCCCTGAACAGGGAGGGACCTGGTGAAAGTAGGCAAGGGCTTTGTCTAGCCGTCACTGCCCCACTCAGACAGAGCCGTGTGCACACCTCCAGAGGAGGGAGGGGCGGGATCTGGGTGGAGGGCCTGGCAGGTGGCTGCTGGCTCAGAGCACAGGGAGGCGGAGCTGCCCCAGCCGGGGAGCTGGCTCCCCACACTCTCTCGGCTGCTACAGTGTCTGGTTAGTGTGTCCACTGCCCCCGCGTCACAGCCTGAGGGTCGGTGGTCCTTTGTTTCAGAAACTCTATCTGAGTGAAGATGTGGCTGGAGCCACCTTCATGGCTGCGGGAAGCTCGACACCCGAGCTGTTTGCTTCTGTTATCGGTAAGAAACCCCACCAGCTGAAGACAGAATTTGCAGAAGGCCTAGGTTTGGCACCCTGACAAAGAAGGCATTTGTCAGCTCTGAGCCTCAGTTTTCTCGTCTGTAAAACGGGAGACTAGAGAGACAGGAAGTGTCCCTGGGTGGAACCTCTAATGCGTGGGGTGAGGGTGCTGATGGGGTACAGGATTTCTTTTCAGGGTGATGAAAGCGTTCCCAGGTTAGCTCGTGGTGATGGCTGCGCAGTTCTGTGACGGCACTGTCAAACACTGTATTGAGACTTGAAGCAGGCGAATTTTATGGCGTGTGTATATCTTAATAAGGCTGCTCAAAAAAATGGAAGAATCGAAGTAGCCGGTCTCAGGGGGCGCTCTTGTTCTCACAGCACGATGGGTGTTCTGTTAGACAGTGAGGACAGCTTCCCTAGGTTGGGGGGGGGGGGCGGACAGGGGACACAGTCCTCGCAGACCTCACAGCCAGCCTGGGTCTGCAGACGAGGGTTGGTGCCTCCCCCTTTGCAGGCGTGTTCATCACCCACGGCGACGTCGGCGTTGGGACCATCGTGGGCTCTGCTGTGTTCAACATCCTGTGCATAATCGGGGTCTGTGGATTATTCGCGGGGCAGGTCAGTAGTTGCTCTCCCTTTGTGAAGTGACGTGAGGGACAGCAGTGGGGGGACCCCAGGCCCAGCCTTAGCCATGCCCCTGGCTCCCTGAGGCTCTGGGTGAGCCTGTGTCCCTGTGAGTCCCAGGTGTGTCCGACGCTCCTCCTGCGGTCTGTGGGCTGAGCGTGGGGGGAGCACCAGCTCTCTTGCCCAGTCTGAGAAGGCGTGCATCCCACAGCAGTGAGAGTTAAAGAAGTGCCCCCTGTGCCCCGACCTGAACTAGGTTCTGGAAATGTTTGGGGCCTGCCTTTGGCCTCCCAGCAGGGAGCATGTAACTGTCCTATGGTTAGTACCCCATCAGCATCTTCCTGATGCTCAGGGCCATGGGGGCTACTCGGTTTGACCTCAGAGCTCATAGGTAGGCCCTGCATGGCCAAGGGAGGCAGAGGAGGGGAGCCAGTTACCAGCAGAAGGTTCTAGCACCAGCGGAGAGAGCAGTGCCTCTGGCCTCCACCTGGACATCGGCCGGAGCCGTGAAACGTGCAGTGTTGTTGCCTCAGAGGAGCAGGGACTGCCCTGGCCGGTTGGCTCAGCGGTAGAGCGTCGGCCTAGCGTGCGGAGGACCCGGGTTCGATTCCCGGCCAGGGCACATAGGAGAAGCGCCCATTTGCTTCTCCACCCCTCCGCCTCGCTTTCTTCTCTGTCTCTCTCTTCCCCTCCCGCAGCCGAGGCTCCATTGGAGCAAAGATGGCCCGGGCGCTGGGGATGGCTCTGTGGCCTCTGCCTCAGGCGCTAGAGTGGCTCTGGTCGCAATATGGCGACGCCCAGGATGGGCAGAGCATCGCCCCCTGGTGGGCAGAGCACCGCCCCTGGTGGGCGTGCCGGGTGGATCCCGGTCGGGCGCATGCGGGAGTCTGTCTGACTGTCTCTCCCTGTTTCCAGCTTCAGAAAAAAAAAAAAAAAATGAAAAAAAAAAAAAAGAGGAGCAGGGACAGCTTTGCCGTCACTCACACGCTCCAGGCCTTCATTCCGTTCCCAGGACTAATGCTGAGTAGAGGGTGCCCTCGAGCAGCCAGGCAGACTTGTTTCTGGCGGCACAGTGACGAGGCGCTCCATGGGCGTGTCCCTGGACCCGCGGGGGCCGGGGGTGGCGGGGAAGCCCCCACAGCCCGTCTCCCCAGCCAGCAGCCGCTGACAGCCCTTTGCCCACAGGTGGTCCGGCTGACGTGGTGGGCCGTGTGCCGGGACTCCACGTACTACACCCTCTCGGTCGTCGTGCTCATTGCTGTGAGTGCCCCTCCCGGCCCCGGAGTCACAGGACCCCACCCCTCTCTGCGCCTGGCCCTAGCACGCGGGGTGTGCTGACCGTTTACTGCAGTCGCTGTGACCAGCCCCCTCGCCACTGTGCCTCCCTTTCCCCCAAATCTCATACCTGACCCCTTGGTTATGGAGCAGACCCAGCGACCGCCATTGAAGGCACAGAGGCCTCGAAAGAGCACGTGCCGCGTGGTCCACCCGTCACCCTCCAGCATGCTGCTGGGCGGGGCCCTCCGGGTCCTCACGCAGAGCCCGCTCCAAGGGAGCAGAGCTCCCGGGGTCACGGCCCACTGCACAGCAGGGGGCGCTGTCAGAGGTGGCAGCTGGGGTGGAGGGAGCAGAGAGAGAGGGCAGAGGAGATGAGGTGAAACAGGGTTTCCGGGGCTTGCTAGTGTGTGTGTGAGGGTGTCCCTGTGGCCCTCCAAGGGCTGCGGTGACCTCATGGCACATGACACAGAAGGAGCTTTAGGGGCAGGAGCACAGAAGGAGCTTTAGGGGCAGTTGGTACTCAGAGAGGGCGGGGCACGTGGTGCGCCCAGAGGTGAGGGTGCGGAGTGCCCTGGAGTGACAGTTCTCTGCCTTACACAATCTAGCACCAACCGCAGGTGACAGTCACGTCTCTTAGATTAGTTATCTATTTCTGTGTATGAACTGCCCCAAAACTCAGTGGCTTAAAACAACAAGCATTTATCACCCCTGTTTTCTGTGAATTAAATCTGGAGTGGCTTTAGTAAGGTCCTCTGGCTCAGGTCCCCTCACAAGCGTCACCCGGGGTCCAGCCACCTCCAGGTTCCCCTGGGCAGCAGTCTGCTGTCAGGACCACGTCGCTCTGGGCAGCCTCAGGTCTTTCCTCGCTGGGCAGCTCCCTACAGGGCCACTGGCTTCCCTCTGAGCGAAGGAGAAGAGGGGCCGAGGTGGACGCCACAGTGACCTAATCTCAGAAGTGACAGCCTGTCACTTTTGCCATATTCTTTGTTAGGAGCAAGTCCCTAGGCCCAGGCTATGTACAGGCAGTGGGATCATTGGGGTCATCTGCGGAGCTGCCTATCAGACCCCAAAAGTGAAAGTTACAGGTAAAATAATTTACCTAGACATAATCTCAAAAACAAACAAACAAAAAACCATACCCCTACGTTATACTGTAATGGACAATTAAAAGTACTTTATAACAATAGAATACGTCGTGTAGTACGTAAAGATTTTGGCCTGAAGATGCTAGAGCACCCGACGATGTGATCTGTTGCCCCCACTTGGAAAGTGCCCCAGCCTGCCAGCTGCCAGCTCAGACTTTGGCCATGTGCTAGGCTGGCACCTTACGCCCAAGTGGGGCTGACGCTGACATGATTTTCCAAAATGATGAATGCTTCCTGATAAAACCCTGAGTCCGCTACAATTATTCCCCCATTTGCACGGCAAGCTGCCTCACTAGAAAATTAAGTATTTACTAAAACCATGTAAAAGTATTTTGCTCCATGAAGCAGAGTTAAGTTCCAGGTTCAGGTTATTTATCTACTTTTGTCACTGACCTGAACGTTTAATCTAGCAGGACGCTTGAGACCGGTGCCAGACGTGGGGGAGCTTCTCTGGGAGGACTGTCCACATGTTCTGGGCTGGCTGGTGGCCCTGGCTCAGCTACAGTGTCACTGTAGCTGAGTTCCAGTAACACTCCATTGGGGTTATAAAAGCTAAAAATATCTCCCTAATTGTCCCCTAAGTCCCCCAGGTTGAGTGCCACTTCCTCAGAGCCTTGAGTTTGGGGTGCCTCACAGCGATGCCCGGCCAGGACGACTCTCTCAGAAGCGGCATCCCAAATCAATGCCTGTGTGTGCTGTCCGCCCTGACAGCCCGGAGAGGGGTACAGTGGGCCCAAGTTCAGACAGAAGCCCCCTGGCCTCTGCTGGCATCCCCTGTGGGAACCTTTGTGTGTCCGAGATCAGATTGGTGGGCACAGCCCCGCCACCTCCCTGTCCACATTGGGCTCAGCTGGGGTCCTTACCGGAGGCCTCCCCTGGACCACATTCATCTATGTCTCGTGTCAGAGATGCAGGGTGGGGTTGTTGGGCAATTTCAGTGCCCGATTTGGAACCATGGAGTTCCCACCATTGTGCCTGGCCTCCCTTCAAATGGTACAAATGGGTTTTTTTCCCTTAGACCTTCCAAAGGGGTTGCTATTTTTATGAAAACAAACAAACCTTCTCTCCTATATATATAGGCACCATGGGTAGGGAGGAAGGTAGGTTGGTAGATAGGTAGGTCAGTGGGTAGTTGGGTAGTGGATGGATGGATGGATGGATGGATAGATGCATGCATACATATCTTTTCAGTTTTTGAGATTCTTGATTATAGCAACTCTATTCCATTAATGGGGGCAGGCCCTGGCCAGTTTGGCCCCAGCAGCTACTTGGACCATAATGAAGCCTAGGCCACTCCTCTGAGAGGCCCACGCTCTGCTGGGCTGCAGGGTGCTGCATCCGCTGACCTAGGTTTCAGCTAAGGCAGGGTCAGCTTCTGCAGCCGAGGAACCCAGAAGTGGAGAGAGGACCCCGCTGTCTGTAAGAACAGAACAAGTGGAGAGAGGACCCCGCTGTCTGTAAGCACAGAACAAGCCATGCTGTGTCAGCCCTGGGCGCAGAGAGGTCTGAGTCTGTTTCTGTTTCTGTTTTGTTTTTGGAATAAATATGTCTCTCCCACCCTTTTGTCTGTTTTGCCTTCCAGTTCATATATGATGAAGAAATTGTGTGGTAAGTTTTGAAAGTTTGTTTCTCATTCATTTTTATTAGTGTCCTTGCTGATTGGGTTCATTGAATCTTTATTTTTACAAACGTAAGCTTATGAACTTATAAAAGTAAAAAAAAGGTGTCATTCTAAGCAGTCCTGCCTTTGTTTGTCCTTTCAAAGTGACACAAGTTGTTTCCCTTAGCACTCCCACCCTACCAGATACCAAGATAAATTATAAAGCTAAAATAGTGAAAAGCGTGGTATTTTGCACAGGCATAAGCATAGGGAATATGGAACCGAGAACCGAGTAATGGGCCCGTTTCTGGGCTGGGGGCTACAGTAGGTGTTGTGACAAGGTAGTGCATTAGGGAGGGGGTCTCATACTGCAGGAACAACTAGGAATCCACGTGGAACAAGATAGCTTCAGGTCTCTCCTCACACCTTATCCAAGAATAAATTCCAGGTGAGTCTAAGATCTCACTGTAAAAAGCAAAATTAACATAACATTGAATAAATCAGAGGGGCTCGTCTTCGTGACATTGAGGTTAGAAATGATTTCTTAATTATGATACAGGAGAGGCAGACTTTAAAGAAGAGGTTGATATTTTCGTGCTGTCGGGCATGACGGTCTCACATTCACACAAACCGTGAACATGTCCTCTGCGTGACCGTGGATCCCAGTCTGGGTCCTGGGTGTGATTATCCGCGGGAGTATGCTCAGGAGGTCTGATGTGAGCAGCTGTGTGCTCTGGGCACAGAGAATCCTGGTTCTGGTTCGGGCCCCGGCCTAGCCCCCAACCCGCCATGTGAGCCAGGAAGTCTCTCCGCTTCCTGGTCTCCTTCTCCTGCCCCGGAGTTGGAGTTGGGGGTGGGGTCAGATCATCTACAAGCCCCTTTGTGGCTCCGCCTGTCCTTGGGCTCCTGTCAGCCAAGGAAGAGCTCCCAAACAGCTGTAGCCCGGGCTGGGCACGTAGTAGGTCTTTAGTACACATGTCGGATGAATGAGCAGACTAAGCTGGTGGCGCCTCAGAAGCTTGTGGTCAGAGCTACAAAAATCCCACCATGTGTGGAGTTGGGCACGTATATGCTAGACAGCAGTATCCGTATGTCTCAGAAAGACCCCCGCCCTACCCTGCCCCTGCCTGCAGCCCAGGAGGTCCTGTACCCCCTTCTCAGGCAGTTCTTAGGGTCCCCCCCCCCACACTGCACCCACAGCTTCTCTGCTAGTTGGCCAGAATCTCTGGTGATCATGGAGCCTTTTAGTGTCACGTCTGTGTGACTCCAGGTCACTCCTCTCCGTGAGTCCTGGGGTGTGGCCCCTCCTTTTTACAGATAGCTGAGGGACTCTGCCTGAGTCCCACCGACCCCCTGGAGTTGAGAAGACCCCACTCTCAGCCTTCTCTCTGTCACCCAAACAGCTTTAGTTTGCAGGACTGCTCCGGGCTGGGGCGGCTTACCTGTATGCTTCAATTCTCGTTCCTGGGCCAGACGCCAGGGACAGGGAAAGTCAAAGGACATTCCTGGGCCCTGGTCGGGTAGCTCAGTTGGTTAGAACATCATCCCGATATGCCAAGGTTGTGGGTTTGATTCCCGGTCATAGCACATGCGAGAATCAACCAATGAATGTATTAATAAGTGGAACAGTAAACCGATGTTTCTCTCTCTGTCTCTCAAATCAATAAAATAAATTTAAAAATTAAAAATAAATAAATAAAATAGCTGAACTTATCCCCCCCCCCAAAAAAAAGGACACTCCGCCCCGCGTCACCCTCTCTCTGTGCAGTCACTCCCGGCCCTCGGCTCGGGGCCTTCCTCGCTCTGACACATTCTATTCTCTTCTCTCTCTTCGAGGTGGGAAAGCCTGGTGCTTATCATCTTGTACGTGTTTTACATTCTGATCATGAAGTAAGTGCCCTTTTTCCCCTCCTCCTGGGCTGTCTGACGCCTTGATTCAGAGCCCGCCTCTGTCTGACCTTGCAGTCACTCGGCCAGCCCCAGGTCTCCGGGGACACGCTCCTGGGGTGGTGGAGTCGGGGAGATATGTTCAGACACCATTTTGGGGTGCTGTCCATGCTGGGCCAGGGGAGTCAGGACTGATGGGTGGAGGATGAGGCCACTCCCAAAAGAAGTAGCAAGCGGGGCCCTCGCCCACCCCACTTCAGGCTGCTCCATGCCCTGGGGTGTCCACTCCTTTTTTTGCTCTCTGTATCAATCTCCTGATGGTTTAAGACTGCTCTTTTCAAAAGGGCAGCCTCCCTTCTGCTCTAGGCTTTGTAAAAAGCCACAGCTCAGGGCCACTGCCTTGGCCAGTTGCAGGGGGCGCCATTTGCAGTATTGAAGATGCAGTCACGGGGTCTGGGGTCATGAACCCTTGTGGCCCTCTAAAAGCTTCCCAGGTCAGAAGCATCTCAAAGCTACCCGTGAGGAGTATTATTTGGCCATTATAAAGGAAGGGAGTCCCGTCACATGCTACGATATGCATGACCCTTGCAAACATTATGCTGAGTGAAAGGAGCCAGTCACAAAAGGGCAGATACTGCCTGATTGCATTTACGTGAGGGACCTAGGAGAGGCGAGTTTCCAGAGACAGAGAGCAAATTAGAGATTACCAGCCGCTTGGAGAAGGGAGTGATTAATAATTGATCAATGGGAGCAGAGTTCTGTTTGGGGCGCTGAGAAAGCTTTGGACATGGTAGCGATGGTTGCCCATTATCAATGTAAATAATGCCGCCGAATCGTGCACCTCAAAATGGAAAATAATTTAATTAGCAAATTTTATGTTGCATAAGTTTTCCCACATTAAAAAAAAAAAAGGAAAAGGAAAAAACGACCCAAGAGGTGAGCCGTATTCCAGCTTTCTCTCCTTGCTCCTACCTCTCCAGGTAATTAAGAAAAAAAGCAACACTAGGGGAGTCTTATGAGGCTATAAATCACATAGTTTTGTAAAAATGGACGGTAAGCTGTAAAACTGCCGGAGAATTGTCCTTCAAAGATGTCCTCTCAGTGCCTTTCAGTGAGGCGGGCAGCTGGGGTCTGAGATGCAGGGAATGGGGCGGGGTTGCTGGCTGGCTGGTACGAAGGGACAGGGACACAGGGAGACCCCGAGACTCAGCCGAGGGAGAGAGGACAGGCCCACAACGCCTCCTTCCAGCCTGTCCCCGAGTCTGAGCCGAACTCCTCTATCAGCACAGGCTTGTGACCTGCAGGGAGTAGGTGTCGCTTGCTCTCATGGCCTGAAGGTGTTTGGTGCCCACTGACCTCTCAGTAAGAGCGGGTCCCTCAGACTGCACATCGCTCTACAGCTCCCGTTAGGAAGTTCTGTCAACTTGGTGGAAAAGCTTTGGCTCCCTGGCCCCCTCCCTGGGGGCTCCTCCCAGGGCCCATCCCGGAGGCTCCTGGCTGTATGTGCAGCAGGGCGAGGGGCGTGGGAGGCCCAGCCCGCTCCCCTGCCGGATCTCCTGCAGCGCTGACCACCTGCCTTCACTTGCAGGTACAATATGAAGATGCAGGCCTTTTTCACAATCAAACAAAAGACCGTTGCAAATGGCAACACGGTCAACAGTGAGCTGGAGGACGGTAATGATTACTGTGATAGTGGCTCTGATGACCCCTCCATGCCGTTGCTGGGGCAAGGTAAGGCTGAGCAGACAGGAGCGGCCGAACCATGTCACTGAAACCGCTGTCCCCTTCTCCTTCCTGCAGACACCCACTTCCTCTACATTGTCACTCTGATACCTTTGGTCACAGGACCCTAAATGAGGAGGGAGTCAGTGTCGGAGATGTGGCTTAGATTGGCATTTGCATAGAGGAAGAAAATATCAACAGTCACGTCCCTGGGGGTCTCCCTGAGCTACTTGAGGGAGATTCAAGGCCTGCCTGGCTTTTCTGAGACGCAGCGAATTGCGTCTCTGTCCCATGTAGAAGGCCAAAGACAGGAAGCTGAGGACTTGGGGTGACAGCACATCCGGTCCTCCCGTGGTTTCTCAGATGCCAGGCCCGGTTCTGGAGAACTGTGTTCCGGAGAGACCTCAGGCTCATTGCCCAGAGCAGCAGCAAGGCCAGGAAAGTGGGGTCAGTGCTGAGCAGGCATCCCGCCCTGTCCCAGGGAGCCCGGCGGGAGCCCTCCCCAGGATCCCTGCCCTGGAGACGGAGACGGCAGCCTGCTTCCCTCAGCTTCTCTTGGGCCCCCTCGTCTGGCGGTTCTGGGCCTCTGGAGCCAGCCCTGGTCATTTCTGTCAAGTTCTCCTCATCATCTATGCCTGACCACTTTCTGCTTTAAAAGCCGTGTCTTAATCCAGCCAGGTACCAGTGATTCCCTCTGTGGGGCAGCTCCCAGGAACGAGAGAGCATTCCCTCCCCTCCCCGCCCCAGACCAGGCTTAAGGCCTGAATAGGTTCTTGTAATCGGGATATGGGAAAACAGGACTTAAGCCACATCCTTGAGTTTCGCCCATGGTGTTGGTAAAGCTAAGAGGCAGGGACTGGCCACCTGAGGGGTCTTTTCTCCTTGTTCTCCATGGCCCCGGGCGAGTCAGTCCTCTTCCAGGTGATCCAATCCCCTTGTGAGATCTCAGAGGATCCTGTTTGCCTGCGTCTGGGACAGGGGCCAGAATTTAGACTCCTTGGCCCCTCTCCAGCCTTGCCCCTGGGGTGGATCGGGCGAGGGGCTGCCTCCTGTGTATACCGTAGGCAAGTGTCTTCTGTCCCGTCTCAGGTAGTGGGGATGCATCTCTCCAGAGGAAGGAAGAAGGCTGTGGGCAGAGGCACAGGTTTGGCCAGTGCCATGGCCTGGCTGCCAGAGACCCACCTGTGGAAACGGAGAGAGGCGGCCCGCAGAGCCAGGGCTGCGCCCCAGTCCTGGTTCGTACCTGTCCACCTCAGTGGAGCGCTGCCTCCAGGATGGCCGCCCCAGAAGGGGAGGGACAGTGGCTGCGAGGTCCCCACAGTGGCTGCGAGGTCCCCACAGTGCCTCGGGGCAGGCTGGTTCCTGTCCATAGTGTTCCCGGGGCCCTCGGCACCTTCAGGGCAAAGGGAAGAGATTCCAAGTGATGAGTGAGTCCAGGCTGGCAGGAAATGCCCGCTTCCTCGGTCACCAGCCCCGAGAGCTAGCTGCCGCCCGTGTGGCTGGCGGAAGAGACCCATCCCCAGGGCTCTGAGTTTTCTAAAACTTGTACAGACTTTTCACATCACACCTCAGTTCTGCTCAAGAAAGCAGAGCACCATACAGCAGGGAGAGGTCCCCCTGACCGAGGCAGGGAGGCACCCCGTTTCCGCCCCCCACCCCGAGGAGTCCACCCTCTCCTCGCTGGTTTCAGGTGGCCTTGCACACGGCCTGACAGCCAGGGCCACCTTGACAGCTGGCTGGGTTCACTCTGGTCCCTTCCCAGGCCCCGGACCCAGCTCTGGCTTGGAGCAGGGAAGGAGGGGGTGATGCCTGGCTTTGGCTGAGCTGCTGGGAGCCACTCTAATTGCAATACCTCCTGGGCAGCCACCCTTGGCTTGGAAGCGCCACCCTGTGCTGCTGCCACATGGGGGACGCAGCACCAGGACAAGGGACCCAGGCTGCCAGGTGTCGTGTATCTTGCCTTGAAGGCTGACACACGCAGGCTCCCCAATTCTGAGCCCAGCTGTTCCCCCCGGTGGTTCCTGCAACAGGGCTGGTTCTGGGGTCTGGACGAGCCTGCAGCTGTCCTGCCGGTTTCCACCCCCTCTGAGAGGGATGGAGAGTCCAGAGTAGGGAGGGATTTGGACTTTCCCACCGCATGGAGGGGTGGGCACAGGGCCTCTTGTCCTCAGAGCAGGACCAAGCCATGGGATTCAGCCAGGAGAGGGGCCATCCCAAAGGCCAGAGGCTCCAAGCGCTGAAGTCCCCATAGCAGTAGCCTCTCTACTAACACCCCCCTTTAAGTAACCCCCTCCCATCAAGAAGGCTGCCCCGGACTCTCGGGATCCACCGCACGCTAATCACCTCTGGCAATCTCTGTTGGCCTCTGTCTCCTTAACTCTCCTCTTCTCAATTGTAAGTAATCCGCTTCCACCCAAGCCATAACACATGCATTGAAAAAAACAACTAAATCCACGAGCACAATGCACGCCTCGTCAGAGGTTAATGTCCGTCTCCAACAAATGCATGGTTCTCCTGGCTCTTTCTAACTCACACGCCTCCTGTCTGCTGAGCCTTGCTGCCCCCTGGGTGAGGGTGCATGCCTGGTGTGCATCTGTTCTTGTTTGTGCTGGTAACTGTCGCGCGGGTTCGCCCTGGCTGCTCCTGGTTACCCTCTTACTGGGGAAGGGAGCACCCCAGGAGCTGGGGGGCGGGACATCTGCTTCGACAGCCCCTGGAAGGGGAAACCGCCTGCTTCTGTGTGCTGTGTTCACGAATGGGCAGGGCTCTGGGGTCAGAGGTCAGACCCCCAGGACTCCAGCCCTGTGCGTGCTTGGAAAGGTGGCAGGGAAGAGCCTGGGACCTGGGGAGATCTGTTCTTTGCCTCATTATGGAAACATAGGGTCAAAGGTGGCGGCCTCCCTGCAGGAGGGGCCAGGTTTATCAGAGACGCTGGGCTCAGCCAGCAGCTCCCTGTGCACCCTCAGCAGGCAGCCCCCTCCTGGCTCGCAGGTGCCTCGTCCGGGCGGGGCCCGGTGAGCCCAGCTGTTGCCCTCACCGCCTGCCACACGGAGGAGGGTAGAAGCATCCCTCCGTGTTGGGAGCAGCTGGTCCCTCGTGACAGAGCAGGTGGCCTCGTGACAGAGCAGGTGGCCTCGTGACAGAGACAGGTGGCCTCGTGACAGAGCAGGTGGCCTCGTGAGACGTTTAGAGCCAGTGCTCCCTGGTGCTTTCCAGCATTTTCCATTCCAAGGGGGCCCTGGGAGCCTCTGTAATCAGGAGGAAACAAAGTCCCTTCACAGTGGCAGGCGGGCTGCCCAGTGAGGCTTAGAGGGGGAGTGAAAGACCCTTGCAGTTGGCCGAGACCGGGCCCCAGGAGAGAAGGGGCATGCATTGGCAGGGGGCTAGGTATGGAGGGGTGCCCGTGAGTAGGCCTATAATGGGGGGACCACGGGGTGGTTTAGAGCCACGGCCCCTTGACCAGTGGGAGGAGCTGAAGCCAGGCTCCCACGTGGCCGCCAGCTAACAAAACCTGGCCCGGAGAAGTCGGCAGCGCAGGCCCACAGTCCCTTGCCCCCGACCTTAGGTGTGGCCCCCCGGGGGGAGGGACCTCGGCATTCATCACGACATTGTGCTCACTACAGTGAAGGAGGAGCCACAGTACAGCAAAAACCCGGTGGTGATGGTGGACGAGGTCATGAGCTCCAGCCCTCCCAAGTTCAGTTTCCCGGAGGCCGGCTTGCGTATCATGATCACCAATAAGTTTGGGCCCAGGACCCGACTGCGGATGGCTAGCAGGATCATCATCAACGAGGTACGTTGGCTTCACGGACCGTGGGAGCAGGTGGCCTTCGGTGGGTTCTGCTACGTGGAGCAGGCCCTGGCTTGTCAGGAAGTTTCCTGGTGCTGGCCCGGCAGAGTCCTGGTGCTGGCCCGGCATAGAGAGCGTCCTCGGGCAGGCTGGCGTTCGGCACCGCTCCTGTGTTAGGGAGGCAACCCAGACACCACCCCACGTAGTCGGTGATCCCGTCGGGAGCGATTTCAGGGCAGGCAGCCATCAGACACCACGCCGAGATGTTTCACTGAGTATTTTGTCGGGCACGAGAGCAGAACTAATTGGAGAGAGACCTGTCTGGAGTATGTATGGGCTGTTTCTTTAAAATATTATCTAGGGGCAGAAAAGACGAGTGCACACCTGTTCTCAATGGCTAGAACAACTGAGACGCTCTGGTAAATGGCAGTCACCTCTCCGGGGATGTCTTTTCACTTTATACCCTCGTGGTCTGGTTTGGATTCTGTGTCTTGTCTCTTTCGTTTGAAAACCGTGTGTCAAGTTTGACATTCTTTAACGCGCAGACAGTACAGCAAAACTCAAAGCCCACAGACCCCTTGCTTACCAGCTTCTCCAGTCTTCGCCGTATATTGCAGTTTTAAGTTCTTAGTTAGAACATCGATTATATGTAAGAATGGAATTGTACAGTGCATAGAGTTTCTGTGTTTTGAAAGTTTTTACTTCAGTTTCATACCTGATGTGCCCTCTCTGTGGAAGAGGTGTTAAGAAAAGGAAACATTGCAAGCTTTGAATTATTCTGAATCATTTTGTTTGGTCCAGATCGGTAAAATTTAAAACAATGAAATTGTACTGAATCCTGGCCACTTTTTATGAACGTTATTGACAGTTGTACTCACTGACTTTGGGGGCAGGAGGGAGGTGTGAACAACTCTTAAGGACTTGGGGATTTGGGTTTATAGTATATTTTCATGGCACATACAACCAGGGAAATAAAATGACGGGGCCTTTGATTAGCTGGTGACAGGCTAGTTTTCATGCCTCTGGAAGCTTTAAGCTGCTGGGCAGACCTGGTTTTCCACTGTGTTGGGATTGGGGGGGGGGGGAAATTCTGAGTTTTCATCTCACATTAGTCATTAACTCAGTCTTCCGGGCCTCAGTTTCTCTGTCTGAGCGTGTTGGGCGGGATGCTTCCAGTTCTAAGAATTTCCTGACCTGCGCTGGAAGGTGATGCCTGGAGGCTGAGCCGTCTTCGGGAAAAGTCACCATGGAATGGGAACGGGAAGAATAAACCCCCAGGTGCCCAGTTTCAAGGTTGTTTCTTAAGACCATCTGGTCTCGTTTTCTCTTCGGGCCTTTTAATTCCTCGGTGTTACAGAGAAGTTGGCGATGCTAAAATTACTCCACAGTACAAGTGCCAGTGGGATGGATGTCCTTACTTGTTTGTCATCAGAGAGGATCTGGGGGGGTGCTTGGTGAGGGGGGTGTGAGGGGTATGGGAGGAGGGCTCTGTTTTTCCTTCACTCCGAGATTACACCCTACCTGATGTGACTGTCCTCACTCACAACCACAAGGATGAGTTGTCATAGGAACCAGAATTTCACTTCCCTCATTTACTCTCCATCCTGTGAGCCCGTCTCACCTGGCCACCCAGCTGCGTTCTCTCACAGGGCTCTCCTCCTCGCTCACACCTGGATGCCAGTCACTTTGAGCTGGTATAACTAGCTGTAATTTTCTGAGCACCTACTGTGTGCAGTACAGATGCTAGATGTTTTACCTGTGTTATAGGTAAACATATCTATATCTATAGATATATTTAAAGTATATGTATATATACATATATATCTATATCTAAAGAAATAGGTGTATTTAAAATATATATATTATATATAAAGTATACATATGTATATAGTATATATAGTATATATGTATGTGTGTATATAGACATATACATATATATAATCCTCTTGACGACTTTCTGGGAAGATGATGCTATCTCCAGTTGATCTATCAGAGAGTTGAAGAAAGAGGGCAGAACAGGAATTCTAACCCCAATCTGAGACTAGACAGATAGATTCTTAGGGAGCAGTCTCCTTCACTTCCCCTACCCTTCCTTCTACATCTTTTCCCGTGTAATATCCAGCCCCCGCGTGAGTTGGTTGTTATTGCCTCAACATGTGGCAGCCCTTTGAACATGAGGCAGAAGTTGCCACTCCTGATTGTCTCCTTGAACCTAAACATCCTTGGAACCTCCCACTCATCCAATGTGTCAGGGTTCCAGTCGCCACCATCTAGTAACTCTCCTATGGAAACTTTCTGATTTGTCTCTCTCAGCATGTGGACCCTGCACCTCCATTGTGGTATAATCTATACCTCTCTCTTTTTTTTTTCGTTTTTTTTTTTTTTGTATTTTTCTGAAGCTGGAAATGGGGAGAGACAGTCAGACAGACTCCCGCATGCGCCTGACCAGGATCCACTCGGCACGCCCACCAGGGGCGATGCTCTGCCCACCAGGGGGCATCGCTCTGCCAAGACCAGAGCCACTCTAGTGCCTGGGGCAGAGGCCAAGGAGCCATCCCCAGCGCCCGGGCCATCTTTGCTCCAATGGAGCCTTAGCTGCGGGAGAGGAAGAGAGAGACAGAGAGGAAGGAGGGGGGGGTGAAGAATCAGATGGGCGCTTCTCCTATGTGCCCTGGCCGGGAATCAAACCCGGGTCCCCCGCACGCCAGGCCGACGCTCTACCACTAAGCCAACCGGCCAGGGCCTCTATACCTCTCTTAATACAACCCCAGATAGCTTTAGATATTTTTTCCCAGATACAATCTTCTCTTTATTGCTATTAAGCTAGAACTATGACCCCCTCGCACTGTTACCATTCCTTTTGCCATTAAGTAATGCCCCCCACCTTGCAATTCTGTCTTTGCACAGCTGGTTTATTATTTCCTTGCAAGTAGGACTTGTTATTTAACACTTCTTGGGTAGCAAAATATTATGCCTACATGCCTGAGTCTCAAGCATAGATCACTTTGCTCTCTTGGTGGGGTAAATGTAAGAAAATGTTTTTTTTAGATTTCCTCTCTACCCTAGGCTCCCCCACCTAAAACTGACATGAAGACAGTTAACTGGTCAGTTCCTCTTTCTTTTAGAGGAATAACATGCTTCTACTTTGAGTAATAATAACTTTTTCTTTTTTTTTACTTCTAATAAGCACAAGGTTAAGTGCTGGGCACACTATTACAGAAAATTGCCTTGGACAGGTTTACTGACTCTTGGTCTTCTGCTGAAGTACTTGAGAGGGATATGTATCTATCATGTGACCATCATTACCCATAAGGCCTAAAGCTGATCTGTAAATATTTGTTACGAGAAGTAGACAAAGGTGAGCTGTGCAAAGACAAGCAGATTCTTGGAAAAATGGAAACCTGCTGACTTCTTGAAATATGTCCTCTTCCTTTTCCTAGCTTAGTAGAAACCCACAGACTTGGAGAGGAAGGTCAACTTCTGCTTGGGTGGAAAGGGCCAGCCTTCAAGCCTTCGTCAGTAGCTAGAACGAGCTGGGGGAGGGAAGGGGTTGAGGTTCAGAGCACACTCACTGAACGCAGCTAAAGACTTGGACAGCAGAAGCTATCCACATGGCCAGTAACCTGGTAAGATGTTCAACGTTGTTAGTGATCAGGGAAATACAAATTAAACCATGATCAGACAACACCACATACCCACCAGGATGGCTAAAACTAGAAGGACTGACAATATCAAGTGTTGACAAGGATGGAAAGCAACTAAAATTCTAATCCCTTGCTGATACAAATGTAAAATAGTTCAACGTGCACCTACCTTATGACCTAGCAATTCCACTCCTGATTAACCAAGAGAAAAGAGTGCCTCTGTCCAGAAAAGTACGCATACACAATGCTCATAGCAGCATTCTTTATTTTATTTTATTTTTATTCAGTGAAAGGAGGGGAGGCAGAGAAACTGACTTCTGCATGAACCCTGACTGGGATCCACCCAGCAAGCCCACTAGGGGGTGATGCTCTGCCCATCTGGGGCACTGCTCTGTTGCTCATCAACTGAGCTCTTCTTAGCGCCTGAGGTGGAGACCATGGAGCCATCCTCAGTGCCCAAGGTCAGCTTGCTCCAATTGAGCCATGGCTGCAGGAGGAGAAGAGAGAGAGAGAAGTGAAAGGGGGAGAGGTAGAGAAGCAGATGGGCACTTCTCCTGTGTGCCCTGACCAGGAATCGAACCCAGGACTCCTGCATGCCAGGCCAACACTCTACCACTGAGCCAACCAGCCAGGGCCCAGCATTCTCTATAATAACCAAAAAGGGAAAACAACCCAAATGCCCATCAGCAGGCAAAGGACACATTGCAGGTTATTCATGCAAAGGAATACTATACAGCAGTGGTCCCCAACCTTTTTTGGGCCACGGACCGATTTAATGTCAGAAAATATTTTCACGGACCGGCCTTTAGGGTGGGACGGATAAATGTATCACGTGACCGAGACAAGCGTCAAGAGTGAATCTTAGACGGATGTAACAGAGGGAATCTGGTCATTTTTAAAAAATAAAACATCGTTTAGACTTAAATATAAATAAAACAAATAAAGTAAGTTATTTATTCTTTCTCTGCGGACCGGTACCAAATGGCCCACAGACCGGTATCGATCCGCGGCCCGGGGGTTGGGGACCACTGCTATACAGCCACAAAAAGCCGACTACTGAGTTATGTAACAAGATGGATGACTCCTATGGATGCAGCAACATGGATGTTAGGTCCATTGAAAGGAGCCAGACTTAAAATACTACATATGATTTGAACTCATTTATATGAAGTGTAAGTTCAGGAAATACTACCTGCTGTTTGTAAAAGTCAGAATAGTGGTTACCTGGGTTACCTCTGGAGAGAGGGGCCCATAGACTAAGGAAGTGTCCGAAGGAGTCTTATGAGAGGCTAGAAATGTTTGACATCTTGATGTAAAACATCACGGAGCCATACACTTAATATAAGGTCACTTTTTGCATGGCATACTTAAATTAATTTTTAATTTAAAAAACCATGCCCTGGCTGGTTAGCTCAGTTGGTTAAGGTGTCAGCCAGATACACCAAGGTTGTGGATTAGATCTCTGGTCAGGGCACCTATAAGAATAAACCAGAAAATGCATAAATAAGTGGAACAACAAATCGATGTTTCTTTCTTTCTTTCGTTGTCTCTCATTTTCTCTTTCAAATCAACAAATTAAAAACATTTTTAAAAAATGCAAGGTCTCCCCTGTGACTGTCTTCAGGTGGCTTATGAATGTCCATTGGAGGAGCCAGAGCAGGCACTGTCCTCCAGTGTCGTGGGCTGGGTTGAAAGTTGGCACTGAGGAGAGGCCAGCAGGCCTCTGACCGGTCCCCAAAGGCTTGCTAGTACCGGTCCAAAAGGAAATGAGCAAACCGTAGATGGGTTCTGAGGTCCCTGGGTCATTCACAGGTAAACCCATCTCCAGGGCTGTGTTCTAGAAACCTTTGAGGGCCGTGTGCATGTCAAGGAACAGGGTGACCCTGTCACCCATCTTGTTGTCTGTCTTGTCCCCGCCCACACAGAGGCAGAGACTGATCAACTCAGCGAATGGTGTGAACAGAAAGCCACTTCAAAACGGGAGGCACGAAAATATCAAAAACGGGAATGTTGCCATGGAAAACCCAGAGCACTGCCCGCGGGAGCAGGCGCCGCAGCCCGGGCCCCCGCCGCCCCCAGAGCCAGAGCCGGTTGAGGCTGCCTTCCTGTCGCCCTTCTCCGTGCCTGGTGAGTTCCGGCCCGTGGGGCCCTTGGGCGAGGCCGTGGGCTCCGGCAGGATGCTCCTGCCCACAGCCCCGCCACGTGCTTCATCTTGCAAACAGAGGCTCTGTTTGGGATCGCAGAGCTGCCTCGGAGTTTCTGGGTTCGAGTCTCCAGGGCATACCGATCAGAGCCACCCAGGAGCTCCTCCCGAAATTTGGGACCCAGTTCCAAAATCAAAATCGATAGCCAGGAATGGGGCCTGGGAGCCAGCATTTTCAAAGCCCTGGGTGTTCCCGGAGCCTGGCCAGGCGAGGAGTGCCCCTCCAGCCTTTCACATGAAGGGCGGACCCAGAAAGGGACATTCGTCTCCTCACTAAGGTTGCAGAGGGGCCCGGCACAGCGGTCGGGGCCTCCCGAGACACCCCTCTGCGGACCCGAAGGCTGAGTGAGGGGACCTGAGTCTCGGCCCAGCTGACACAGCCCGGCACATCAGCGTGCCCGCTGGGACACTCTGGGGAGCAAAGGTCGTGCTCTGCCACCTTGTCTGGTGGGCTAACGGTCACACTGTCCTGGGCAGGAGCTGGGTCTCTGGGTCCGGGACACTGAGAGAAAGGGGATGATCCTCTCCCAGTGCCAGGAACCTACATGAGATGACCTGTTCGGACACACCAAGAGAGGAATCTCTGCCGAGCAGGATCCCAGGGTGGGTCTGCCCCCCACTCACGTGCCTTAACTTCTGTGTTCATAAGAGGGCCACAGCCCCGGGCACCCTGAACAGCCCCGGGCACCCTGGACAGCCCGGGCACCCAGCATAGCCCCGGGCACACCCCACAGCCCCGGGCACCCTGCACAGCCTGGGCACCCCTCATAGCCTGAGCACCCCGCACAGCCCCGGGCACCCCGCACAGCCTGGGCACCCAGCACAGCCTGGGCACCCTGCACAGCCTGGGCACCCTGC
This sequence comes from Saccopteryx leptura, assembly GCF_036850995.1. NCBI lineage: Eukaryota > Metazoa > Chordata > Mammalia > Chiroptera > Emballonuridae > Saccopteryx > Saccopteryx leptura. The sequence continues at coordinate 11,896,971 of NC_089508.1, read as the reverse complement.
ACAGCCCCGGGCACCCCACACTCCCCGGGCACCCTGCACAGCCCCGGGCACCCAGCACAGCCCCGGGCACCCCACACAGTCTTGGGCAACCCCACTGCCCCAGGCACCCCACACCAACCCCGGTACCTCCCCAGCCCCGGGCACCCCACAAAGCCCCCCACAGCCCCGGGCACCCTGCACAGCCTGGGCATGCCCCACAACCCCGGGCACCCCACACTCCCCGGGCACCCTGCACAGCCCCGGGCACCCCGCACAGCCCCGGGCACCCCGCACAGCCCCGGGCACCCCGCACAGCCTGGGCATGCCCCACAACCCCGGGCACCCCACACTCCCCGGGCATGCCTCACAACCCCGGGCACCCTGCACAGCCCCGGGCACCCCACACTGCCTGGGCACGCCCCACAGCCCCAGCACCCACACAACCCCGGGCACCCCCACAGCCCCGGGCACCCCCACAGCCCCGGGCACCCCGCACAGCCCTAGTCATCACATCACAGCACAGCTCCTCTCTCAAGTCCACGTGTGGCCAGGTGCACTGTGACCACAAAAGGGATTTCAGTTCCTCAGCACCTGGAGACCGAACACCAGGGAGGGCCACCTGTGGCTGCAGCCGTGGTCCAGGAGTCAGCCGAGCTTGCCCTGGGGTGGGACGGAGGAGGAGCTACCATTCTGTGCCTCCCGATCTCCAGCCCTGCGAGGTGGGTGGCAGAGTCCTCGTGTTACAGGTGTGCAGCCTGACAGGGCCTTGGCTGTCACCGTCCACTCTCCACTTCCCCTGAATCCTGGGCAAGAGGCTGCCCACTGCCCAGGGCCCTACAGGAAACCAGCAAAGGGACATGCAGCTAGCGTTCTGTAAGGTGAGGTGGCCACGTGCAATGACCACTCACCTGCACTTCCCTGAATGAAACCGTGAGCCTTGTGGGGTTGGGTGGGGTGGACCCGGGGCCAGCGCCTCCTCCCCGTGCCCCAGGATCCGGTGCTTCTCAGAGAAGTGGCTGTGGGAAATCAGATCTAGCTTCCTGAAGGGACCCCGGGCGGATCACTTCCTGGAGTAGGGTTCTTAGAATGCTGCTATCCTGCAAGGGCTGGAAGCAGATGGCTCCCAGATTCCCTGTGCCCGTGAGCCCTTCTGCAGGGAGCTCTGCCCTGACTGGCAGCACTTCCTGTTGCAGTTGGCCCACCTTCCTCCTCAAGCTGAGCCTCCAGGACATTCCCCCGGGCTCAGAGGGAGCCAAGGGCGGCAAACTTCTGCCCAGTGTTTGTCCCTGCTGAAAGTTCCCTTTGTGTCCCTGCGGATGTGTTTCCAGGTGTTGCCCTTGGAAACCGCAAGTCCCTTCCTCTCCTCTTCCCCTCCTGGACAGGAGAAGCAGGGGTGGGAACAGACAGGGTTGTGTGGCTGTGGCTCGTAGGTGCACTGTTGTTTAACCCTCGCAGCTGTCCGTGAGGGAGGCATTATCCTCATCCCTGCTCTACGGGGGGAAACTGAGGCTCGCAGAGGCTATGAGATTTCCTGAGTCACACGGCCGTCATGTGGGGAGCCTTTCTTCTACTCTGAGCTGGGCCAGTCGGGAGCCGAGTCCCAGACCACAAGCCTCACAGTGGTCACTTACGGGGTGAATGGCCTTAGATATATAAGTACGCTGGCCCTCCAATATATAGTAGTTCAGCCCACTTTGGTGGAGAGTCTGGGGTGAGTGTGTGTCTTAGAGAAGTTCAGGCCCCTGGAGGTTCTTGAACACGAACCGGAGAGAAAACTGAGAACTTACTCCGGGCCAGGCGGGTGTTTTACAGGCAGTAACTCACTGAGTTCTCACGACAGCCTGGAAGGTGGGTACTGTTACACTGCTCACAAAAATGAGGGGATCAGGGACACGCAGATGCTCCAGGACTTTCAGCCTTTTGTACAGTGCATTCTCACCAATGAAGTAAAAGTTGGTTTTGCATCTCATTTGCATAATCGAATAGCTTTCTTTGACTTGTCATTTGCTTTTCTGATGTTCTTGTTTAATAAAAAAAAAAATCAAATGCTTTTTTTTATCGCTTCGTATTCATTTTGACATATCCCCCAATTTTTTTTTTTTTATTGTTTTTTTTTTTAAGATTTTTTTTATTTATTCATTATAGAGAAGGGAGAGAGAGTGAGAGAGAGAGAGAGAGAGAAGGGGGGAGGAGCAGGAAGCATCAACTCCCATATGTGCCTTGACCAGGCAAGCCCAGGGTTTTGAACCGGCAACCTCAGCATTTCCAGGTTGACGCTTTATCCACTGCGCCACCACAGGTCAGGCCAATATCCCCCAATTTTTTGTGAGCAGTATATTATTACCCCCGTTTCCCAGGAGAAAAAAACTCAGGCACACAGAGGGTCACACTCACACAGGAAGAGGGAGCAGAGTTGAGATTTGCTCACTGACATTCTGACCCCAGATGTGCTAGGGGGACAACACTGTCACCAACCAGTGGATGCTGGTTGAATTAGGAGCCCTTGGGACCTAACCTGCTCTCATCAGGCCTTGGATGGCATCCCTAAATCTTCACTTCTTTATTACAAAATAACTCAGTAAGCTTTCTGGAACTCACAGGGCTTCTCCTCCTCCTCACCCCGCCCCTGCCTTCCTCAGTTCCCCAAAGCGCGTGGCTGGGAGGAGAGGTCTGTGTCGTGTCTGTAAACCCAGTAAGGGGTACTGCCCAGACAGAACGCTGGGAATCTCCAGGTGCCTGGTCCTTGCCTTTAGCCCCTCAGCACATCCCGGGAGGCGGTAGACACTGCAGGTGCCGCCGGCTCATTTACATGGGAAACTCCATACCCGGCTCCTGCCTGTCCCCGCCCCCAGAGACACTCAGCACTGTGTGCTGGAAATGAGCCTTCAGAGAAATTGCGCGGTTGGTAAATTGTCTCATAAGTCAAGGTCAGGGTTTCAGAGCCACCTCGTGTGAATCAATCACTGGGGTGCCAGGTCATAGCCCAATTAGAACAAATGCTGGCGGAATGATTTTATTGTTTAATATAACAGCTTTTTTGAGATACAATCCACTTACCATAATAGTCACACCTTTACACACTTGAGGGGTTATCACAAAGTTGTACATTCACAGAGTTGTGTCACCCTCACCACAACCAACTTGATAGCATTTTTCGCCCCTGAAAAGTCCTCTACTCATCAGCAATTACTCTCAGCCCTCCCACCCCATCTGCTGGCTACCACCGAACTACTTCTGGTCTCTTTGGATTTACCTATTGTGGATATTTCCTATAACTGGAATCACTCAGCGTACGGCCTTTTGTGACGGGCTGCCGCTGCTCAGCAGGGGCTTTCTCCGTGTGGTAGCGTGTACCGGTGCTTCATTCTTTTGCAGGGCTGAATAATATAGTATTTATCTATTTGTATAGTATTCCATCCATTGATGGAAATTTGGATTGTTTCCGCTTGCTGCCTATGATTGATTTATAAAAACAGCTTATAGAGCATAGTGCAGAAGGAGGCTCAATATATGTACTGTATTTTTAAATCTAAATGAAAGTGATTTTCTTCTGAGTTTTTTGGGGTTAGCAACAGTCTCTGAAGACTGGGATTAAAAGAAATCGCAGAAATTTTTAGACCAGACATCTCTTTGGGAAACTGAGGCCCAAAGAAGGGGCAGACTCAACCAGACAGAACCAGGTATGTGGGCCACCTGCCCTAGAATCTACCCTGGGGTGCCTCGCAGCCGGGCCAGCACGGTGCGGGCAGGAGGCAGGACATGAAGAGGCCCAGGACCCACCACGCAGTGGACACGGGCTGGGTCCTGAAGCCTCTTCACCCGCCAGCTGCAGGGTCCCACGCAGCTCCCTTGAGCTAGAGGGGGGCTTTTCTTTATCAGCGAGGGTACCAGGGTATATTGGGGATCCCTGGGACTTCCCTGGCACTGGCTCAGGGCGCAGTGGCTGGCGAGACTCTTCCTGGCTCTTCGTTTCTCTGTACGTACCTGTCTCGTTCTGTTCCTTGGCTGCAGACTGGCTTTCTCAAATTCACGGTTGGTCCATATGGCAGACTGTGGCCTCCACTAGCCCCAGACTGATGCATGACAGCTCCAGCCCCCCTAACTTAGCTCACTGGTGTTGCATCGGAATACCAGAGTCCCAGAGAGAGAAGATGCCATCAACCCAGAGGCCGGTGTCTATCCCGGGCCCTCAGCTGTGCTGGCCAGCATGACTTGGGTGACCCCTAGGTGTGGTTCCGAGGGAAGAAGGGCCGAGCACTGACCCAGTGCACCCCTTGTAGGTGTCTCTGACACACGCCTCCGGCGTTATTAGAAGATGAGGAGGTGGCCTACTTTAGGCGCAGGATAAATGGAAATACAGAGGCGTAGGTACCTTACACAGTCGTGGGAAGGGCACTTATCTAGGCCCCGGCAGTGACTCCAGAGCCCAGCCATTGATCTGGCTGGCACTGCCACCACACCAAGCCCAGGGAGGGGGTAGCTGGGATGCATCAGTACTGCTGAGTTCCGGAACTCCGCAGTGCAGTGTAGAGCTGGGAGGCCGGGACCAGGAGGCCACGGCCACGGCTTTGTCTGGACTCCCGTGGCAACATGAGCTGGACACTGGGATGCTTGCTGGACAGGCCTCTAGGATGGTCTGATGCCCACTCATCCACTGCCTGGGCACGGATGTCCTGCCTTGACAGGGATGCATTAAAGCAGCAGAAGGGTGGCATGGCCCTACCTCAATTCTTCTCTTCAGATTGGGGAACCCATTATGAATCGTGAACATCAGCTGCAAAGGATTCTGGGAGATGCCTCTGCAGACACTGGAGGAGGTTGGACTAGAGCTGCTGAAGGTCAATTCAGCTTGTCCATGTTAATGTTGTAGTGCAGCTTGGGAAAAGGCAATAAAACCAATCTTAATGGGTGACTTAACTTAGACCAGACCCAGTAAGGGACCCATGTGACATTCAGTCTCATAGTCAGAGGCTATAGCTTGCCAGACTGAAGCACCTGCCGCAGCCCCAGCATTGCACTTAGAACCTTACATCCAGTAGCATCTGCACGCAGCCCTGCTGGATGGCTGGTGTGGTCCCCATCTCCTGGATGAGGAAACGGGGGCTCAGGAAGCCACACACCCTGGTGAGTAGATGCCTCGGGCAGGGCTGGTACCCAGTGTTGCCCTCTGCTAGTGGCAGTGTTGACTTTGGCAAGAGGGCTCTTTGCAGAGTGGAATGTCCGCTCTGGGATTTGGGGGGCAGCAGGAAGGAAGAGGGGGAGTGAGGAGGCCTGCTGCTGGGTCTGGGTGGTTTGCAAATACCCGGAACCCGCAGCCCCACCCTGCCATTGCGAGCCTGCTGCGTGTTTACGGCAGAGAGCCTGCCGGGGGATGGAGGGCCTGCCAGTGTCCTCAGCTCTGCTGGTGTTTCGGGCCAGCGGCCTCTGCCTCACGCTCGCCAGAGCCTCCGGATTCCAGGTGAGGCCTTCAGAGGCAGGCGGTGAGCTCCGCACGTCTGCGCGTCTTCAGCCTGGTTCCTCGAGGTGGGAGAGGCGGGCGGTTACTGCCGCCTCACAGATGGGGACTAGGGGCTTGGAGAGATGGAGCGGCGACCTGCTGACACACCGTCGAGAGTGACAGGGGACTGAACATCTCTTGTCTGGAAGCTTTCAGATCCCTCGGTGGGGTGCGCAGCTGGCCATGAGTTTGGGTCATCTTTAGGATGCGGGAGTTGGCACGCCAACTCCAGACGTCCTTCCAGCACTGGGACCCATTTCCATCCAGCCCCAGAGTTGGACGTGGAGCCTCAGGTGGGGACTGTGGACACACTCACAGAACTGGCGTTAAGGACCCTAAGATTGGCACCAGCTGCGGGCACCCTGGACCTCGCCTCTCTGCCGACTAGGAGATCCTGGCCTGCAGGTCTGACGTGCCCCCTCCAGACTTACCGTGCAGAAGTATGAACAGGGTCCCAGAGGCCGAACCATGTTACCTGACTGTGCCATTGTGAACCAAGCCCGGGCCGCCTCCACGGGGAAGGCCTCCCACAGCCCCCAAGAGCTCTGCAGGTCTCTGCGCTGGGCTCCCAGCCTTCTTCCTGGGGTCTGGGTCCTGTATGCCCGGCCCTGACTGCCCACCTCCTCATGTCCGCCCGCAGCAGGGCCTGCCTCCGACTTCGCTGAGGTCTCGTGTTTTCTCTCACGTCTTCCCTTTTATTCCTCCCTCCCAGCCTCAGCGTCGCAGTTCAGTCTGTTATGATCCTGACCGCATCTGCCCCCGTGGGGGCCCTCCTTGCCCCTCTCGCGCTTTCAAGATTGAAACTCATTCTCCGGAAGTCAGGATGGTATCACTAAGAGGCTTAGTGTTGGACTCCTGGGTCTGCCACTTCCCAGCTGTGTGACCTTGAACAGTTTGGCTTACCTCTCAGAGCCTCTTCAAGTCTTTGTAAAACCACCTACCCCGGTGCTTGACAATAGTAGGTACTCAGTCAGTAGAAGTTAAAGTGGTGGTTAATATCAACGATAGTTAAAATTTAGTGCTTTTTCTGCACCAGGCGTCACATGTGCTGCTCATTTTCAGTCTCACAAGAGCCCTGTGAGGTAGGGACTGTTATCCCCATTTTACAGATAGGAAAACTGAGGTGCAGAGATACTTTCCACGTTCACACAGGTAGCACGTGACAGAGCTGGGATTTCAACCTGGCAGTCTAGCGAGTAGATAACCATGGAGCTCCGTGCCCCTCAGAAGGCAGCCAACCTAATGGGAAGTCTAAATTTAAGGATAAAACAAAAACGTATTAAAAATAACTAAAAACTACTGATTCTAAAGTCATTCACTCCAAGGAATAAGAAAACTTGAATGGTTCTCCTTCTCAAGAGGATTTTTCTGTTGAGATCCCAGCCATGAGCTAAAAGTATGAGTCAACAGCTGTGCCCGAGGCCCTGGCCGGTTGGCTCAGCGGTAGAGCATCGGCCTGGCGTGCGGGGGACCCGGGTTCGAATCCCGGCCAGGGCACATAGGAGAAGTGCCCATTTGCTTCTCTACCCCCACCCCCTCCTTCCTCTCTGTCTCTCTCTTCCCCTCCCGCAGCCAAGGCTCCATTGGAGCAAAGATGGCCCAGGCGCTGGGGATGGCTCCTTGGCCTCTGCCCCAGGCGCTAGAGTGGCTCTGGTAGCGGCAGAGCGGCCCCCCGGAGGGGCAGAGCGTCGCCCCTGGTGGGCGTGCCGGGTGGATCCCGGTCGGGCGCATGCAGAGTCTGTCTGACTGTCTCTCCCCGTTTCCAGCTTCAGAAAAATACAAAAAAAAAAAACAAAAACCCACCTGTGCCCTTGGTGGGGAGCCGGAGGACCCCCATGGACCTTGAGATCATGGGACTCAGAGGGCAGGTGCGATACAGTGCAAGGGGTCCAGGATTTAGGTGCTAAAGACCTGCATCAAGTTACGGCACCGCCTCTCACTTTCTGAGGCGTTTTAAGTCGCTGAATGACCAAACTTCAGTTTACTTACCTGTGGAACAGGGAGAGTTTGCCCCCAGATTGATATAAAGAACAGAGTGTTTGTGAAAACTCCCTCCAAGATAGGAGGCACAGCACAAATGATGGATAATGGTGAGGTGGTCATTCATTAATTCAGCCGTGACAATGCTCCACCTTGTCCCTCCCCACAGGGGCCGACAGAGGCCACTGGGGAGGCAGGACATATCCCCAGAATGCAAGGTTGGCTCAACATATAAGAAAATAACCAATGTGTAACATACCACATTATTGTTAGAATAATGCACAAAACCACATGATCAAATAAACAGGCACAGAAAAACATTTTATAAAATCCATCACTCTCTAGTGATGTAAAAACACTTAAAAAACTAGGAATAGGAGCAAATTCCCTTACCTTCTAAAGGGCAGCTACAAAAATCCCACAGCTGTAACATCATACTTAGTGCTGAAAGACTGAGAGCTCTTCCCCTAAGACCAGGAAAAGGAGTCTCACCACTTTTATTCGACATTACGCTGAAGATTATAGCCAAGGCAAATAGGCAAGAAAAAAGATTAGATTAGAAAGAAAGAAGTTATACTACCTGTATTCATAGATGACATGATCTTATATATAGAAAATCCTAAGCAATATACACACACAAAACCCCTATTAATAAACTTGTAGGATACAAGATCAAGATACGAAATTCGACCCTGGCCAGTTGGCTCAGCAGTAGCACCTCGGCCTGGCGTGTGAAAGTCCCGGGTTCGATTCCTGGCCAGGGCACACAGGAGAAGCGCCCATCTGCTTCTGCACCCCTCCCCCTCTCCTTTCTATCTCTCTCTTACCCTCCCGCAGCCAAGGCTCCATTGGAGCAAAGTTGGCCTGGGTGCTGAGGATGGTTCCATGGCCTCCGCCTCAGGTGCTAGAATGGCTCCCATTGCAGCGGAGCAACGCCCCAGATGGGCAGAGCATCGCCCCCTGGTGGGCGTGCCGGGTGGATCCTGGTCAGGCGCATGCAGGAGTCTGTCTGCTGCCCCCTGCTTCTCACTTCGGAAAAAAAAAAAAAGATACAAAATTCAATTGTATGTTTATACACTAGCAATTAATAATCTTGAAGTTATGAAGATTCCATTTACAATAGCATTAAAATAAAATAGGAATAAATTTTACAAAGGCAGTACAAGAGTTGTACACTAAAAACTACAAAATATTCTTGAAAGAAGATCTAAATGAAAGATATCCCGTGTTCACAGCTTGGAAGACTTAACATTTCTAAAATGGCAGTAATCCCCAAATTGATCTACAGATTCCAGGCAATCTATAAAAATCCCAGCTAGATGGGATTTTTTTTGCAAAAATTGACGAGCTAATTTTAAAATTCATATGGAAATTCAGGTGGCCCAACAAAGCCAAAATAATCTTGAAGAAGAACAAAGTTGAAGGACTCACACTCTGTGGTTTCAAAGTGTACTGAGAAGATACCGTAAGCAAGACTATATAGGACAGGCATGTGGACAGACGCATTGATCAATGGAATAAAGTCAAATAATGTATTGCAAAACTGCCAAGACAGTTCAGGGGAAAATAGTCATTCCAGCAAGTAGTGCTAGGGCAACTGGGTAGCCACAGTCTTTTAAGGAGTAATTTTGGATCCTTAATTTATATCATATGCAAAAAAATTAATATAAAACAGATCTAAATATGAAACACTTAGAATATAACATAGTTGTAAATACTTATGACTGGATTAGACCATGGTTTCTTAACTATAACAATCAAAAGCCTAAGTATCCAAAGTAAAACATAAATTGCATTTTATTAAAATTTAAAAACTTTTATGATTTATAGGACACTGGAGAAAGTGAAGAGACAGCTCAGAATGGGAGGAAACGTTTGCAAACTTTATTTCTAGTAAGGGTCTAGTGTCTAGAACAGGTACAGAATGCTAAAACCGCAAAAATAAAAAAGACAATCCAATTTTTAAAATGAGCAAAAGATTGGAATAAATAGTTCTCCAAAGGAAATACACTAACGGACAGGAAGTTCACGGAAAGGTGTTCAACATGCTCAGTCATGAGGGAAATGCAAATCCAATCCACAGGGAGATACCACTTCACACCCAGTAGAATGACCATAAGCAAAAGAGACGACAAGAATGTGTTGGCAAGGACGCGGATCTACCGGACCCCTCACACACTGCTGGTGGGAAGTGAAAGGGTGCAGCCCGTGGGAAGCAGTCCAGCAGTTCCTCAAAGAGTTATTATGTGACACAGCAGTTCCACCTTTAGTTGTGTAGCCAAGAGATATGAAAACACACCCACACAAAAACTTACACGTGAATGTTCATAGCAGCCAGGAAAGTAGAAATAATCCAATTATCTGTCAAGTGATTAAATAGATAAACAAAACAGGGTATACCGGTAAAATGGAGTATTATTCATCCATAAAAGTACTGATATATACTACAACATGGGTGTACTTTGAAGCCGTATGTTACTTGAAAGAAGCCAAACAGTGGAATGTCCAGAATAGGCACGTCTGTAGACACAGGTAGATTAGTGGTTGCCGGAGTCTGAGAGGAGAGGGAAAGGGGGGATGATAGTTTAATGGGTATGGGGCTTTTCTGGAGAGTGATGAAAATCATCTGCAGTTGCCTAGTGGTGATACTTACGCAGCTTCCTGATATGCTGGAAACCACCTAATTGTACGTTTAGACAGGTGAATTTAATGATACGCTAATCGTATCTACTGTTTTTAAATAGAGTTGATCTAGAGTGGTGGTTCTGAAAATGTGGTCCTGGGACAAGATGTATCAGCAGCTCCTGGGAACTTGTTAGAACTGCAAAATTTTGGACCCCCAGTCCACCTGCCAAATCTTTAGCTCCAGAGCTCTAACAAGCTCTTCAGGGGGTTCCAATTTATATTTAGATGTGAGAATCATTGGTCTGGAGCTGTGCCCATGGAGGCGCTCCTGCGCCCACAGTCCGTGAGTAACTGCTGAACACCATCCAGCGACACACACGCACCCGCGTGCCTCAAGTTTAGCCACTCCCTGCATTGGACTGTCTCGTGATGTTAAACTGTCCAAGTTAATTCGTTTGAAGTTTTTAATCAGCAACTGCATCTGTTCTTAATTTTTTCCTTCGCTATGCTTAGCCATCTGTTTTGTTCAGTTCATTTTAGAGATTGCTTTTACATAATTAAATTGTCATTTTCTGCTTCGAAAGAGAAATCTGAGAGCTGAGTGAAAGAAACAGCAGCCTTTTATTCTCTTGCTTATGTTTCCGCGTTTATCAGGGTCCATGGTGTGAGCATCTCTCAGACATCTCTGACATTGCTCCTGGTGGCGTTAGGGGAGATGTCCCTTGGTACAGACATTGTCCCATTGCCCCGGGAGCTCATTATTATTGTTGACACCATGATTTAATCCAGACACTCTTAATGTTAGAGAGAACCTGTTTCAGGCAGGTTTAAGCCAGACAGCTCCCAATCTCATTCTTTGTTTTCAAGACTGGTTTGGCTGTTCTGAGTCCCTTGCATTTTCATAAGAATAATAGAATCAACTTGTCAATTCCTGCAAAAAAAAAAAAAAAAAGTCTGCTGGAATTTTAATAAGGATTATATTGAATTTGGGGAATATTCCCATCTTAACATTGTCTTTTGATCCAGGTACAAGACGTCGTTCCATTTATTTAGGTCGTCTTGAATTTCCTTCAGGACATTTGGTAGTTTTCAGCATATAAATTGTGTACTTTTCCAGTCATATTTCTTCATAAACATTTTTTTTGATGCTATGGTAAATGGAATTATTTCTTTAATTTCATTTTCGGATCATTCATGGTTATTGTATAGAAATACACCTGAATTTTGTATATTGATTTTTTTTTTTTTTTGCTAAAAGTGAAGAAGATCCATTTACATTTTTTTTCATGTTTTAATGTTTATTTTATTGATCTTAGAGAGAGGAAGGGAGAGCACAGGAAATGATAGGAGTGTCTGTTCCTATATGTGCCCTACCCAGGTGTATATTGATCTTGTATCTTGTTAGGGACACTTTTTACTTCATTCTTTCCAGTCTCAATGACTTATTTCTTTTTCTTGCCTCTTTTCCCTGTCTGTACGTTCCATACAATGTTGACTAGAAGGGGTAAGAGCAGACAGCCTCACCTTATTGGAAGCTTTCAGTTTTTACTACTAAATATGATGTTAACTGGGGTTTTATGGATGCCCTTTACTGGGTTGAGGAAATTCTTTCTTATTCTTAGGTCATTATTTTATCATGAAAGGGTGTTGGGTTTTGGCAACTGCCTTTTCTGCCTCAGTGGACGTGATTGCAGTTTTGTCCTTTATTCTGTTACCATGGAATATTGGATTGATTGAATTTCACATGTTGAACCACGCTTGCAGTCCTGTGATAAATCCCACTTGGTCAAGGTGTGCAATAATTTTTTATATGTTGTTTGATTCAGTTTGCTAGGATTTTGTTAAGGATTTTTGCATCTATATTCATTAGGGATATTGGTCTGTAGTTTTCTGTTCTCTTGGTGTCTGGCTTTGAAATCAGCGTAACAGAGGCTTCATAGATAGAACTTGGAAATGTTTCCTCTTCTATCTTTTGGAAGAGTTTTTGAAGGATTCATGCTGACTTTTCTTTGAACATTTGGTAGAAATCACCATGAAGCCATCTGGTCCTGGCTTTACTTTAAAGGAAGGTTTGGGGTTTTTTAAAATTATTATATCAATCTCTTATTAATCTACTCAGCTTATCTATTTTTAAGTCAGTTTTGGTAGTTTATGTCTCGGTAGAATTTTGTGTTTCGCCTAGGTTATCTGATTCATTGGGGCACAATTGTTCACCATGTTCTTTAACAATTCTTTTTATTTCTGTGAGATTCATGGTAATGAGCCATTTTCATTCCTGGTTTTAGTACTTCAAGTTCTTTCTCTCTTTTGCTTGGTAATTCTACCTAAAGGTTTGTCAACTTTTTGTTGTTAAACAACCAGCTTTTAGTTTCATTGATTCTATTATTTTTTATTTTATAGCTTATTTATTTTACTTTAATCTTATTTCCTTCTTTCTGCTTTCTTTGCATTTAATTTGCTCTACTATTTTTGTTTCTTAAGGAAGAATGTTAGATCACTGATTTAATATAATATATTATATATTAAATATAGTCATTTGTAGCTATAAGTTTTTAATATTCTCACTTATAGCTATACAGTTCTAGGCACTGCTTTTACTGCATCCCATAAATTTTGGTATGTTGTATTTTCATTTTCATTCATCTCAAAGTACCTTCTAATTTCCCTTGTGAATTCTTCTTTGACCCATTGACCATTTAGGAGTGTTTTATTTAACTTCCACATACTGGTGAATCTTCCAGTTTTCCTTCTGTTGTTGATCTCTAATTTCTTTTTATGGTGGAATTATTGTAGAACATACTTGGCATCTTCTAAATCCTTTTAAATGATTTGGTGCTTGCTTTCTGACTTATAATATGGTCTGTCCTGGAGAGTGTTCTATGTGAAGTTGAGATGGGGTGTGGATTCTTCTTGAATGTGTATATTAATGTTTTTTAATCAGATTTGGAAAGTCTGAGTGTGAGTTCTTCCAGTGGCCTTCCTTCCCCTTGTTCTCTCTCCTCTCTTCCTGGCACTCTCATGATGCCCATGTTGGCATGTTTGATGCTGTGCCACAGGTCTCTGAGACATCGTTCATTTTTCTTTATTCTTTTTTTCCTTTCTGTTTCTGAGAACTAGATAATCTCAGTTGACCTACTTCAAGCCTATTGATGTTTTTCTTATTCCTGCTCAAATCTACTGTTGAGCCCCTCTAGTGAATTTCCCATTTTAGTTACTGTATGTCTCAATTACAGAATCTCTTTTGGCTTTTTTTTATACTTTTTACTTATTTTATGGTGATAAATTATTCTCATGCTTCTCTTTTGTTTTGTTTTGTTTTAGAAATTTAAGAAACTTTTTTGTGCATATTTAAAATAGTTTAAAGTCTTTGTCTAGTAAATCCAGTGTCTGGAATTCTACAGAGAAAGTTTCTACTGACTGCTTTTTTTCCAATGTATGGGCTATACTTTCTTGTTCCTCTGCATATCCCCTAATTTGTTGTTACCGTTGTTGAATAGTGGGTATTTAAAATAATATAATTTGACAACTCTAGAAAACATATTCTTCCCCTTTCCCAGGTTTGCTTATTGTTAGTATTTATTGTTTTTGTTTGTTTAGTGACTTTTCTCAAATTAATTCCATAAAGTCTGTATTTTTTGTTGTGTGTGGCCACTGAAATATCTGCTAGGTTAGCCTAAGGTCATCTAAAGATTGCACAGAGATTCCCTTACATGTCTGATCCAGTAAGTCTCCCAGTCATCTCTGATGGGTTCTGTGCATTTGGGGAAACACCATCAACACGCAGGCAGTTTACAACTCCACCTCAGCCTTCACTCCTTGCTTACTCAGAACCTCAACATTAGGTAGAGGTGAAAGCTTAGAGCAGTCCCAAGTCTTTCCTGAGCATGTGAATAACCCTCAGCACAGCCCTAAGCATGCTTGTGATTTTAGATTCCCAGAAATTTGCAGGAGCTTTGCAAAGCCCTCTATAGATACCACATTCCCCAGAGTTTCCTTTTAAGCTTTTTGGTTCACTTGTTAGACCTGTCCCCCACCACCTTGAGCCCTGTGATGACAATTGTTTCTGATTGTTTTCAACAAATGCCCCAAGGGAAAGGCTATTCACACTGGCTGAGCTCTGATTCAGAAAAAATAAGGACAAGACAGCCTTGGAAGGGGGATCTTCCAAGAATGCACCAGACGGGTCAAATAATGCCCATTCTCTGGGAATGGACTTAGAAGGAGCTCTATCCCTGTTCTGTCCCCTCTTGGAGGTGGGGGTGGGGGGAGGCTGCTGGTTTTCAAAGCTACTGCAAAGCTGGTGAGAGAGAATGGAAATAGAACAAGTTAAAACTCCATGAAACTCACTGTTCTTACTGAGATCCAATCCATTTTTGTAAGTAAACACTCCCTGGATTGCTACAAGTCTTTGGTTAATTTCTAGAGTTCTGAGAAAGCTTTATTCTGACCATTTTTGCCTGTGTTCTGATTGCCTCTCTAGAGGAGAGAGTTTTCATAGATCCTTCCTCCACCATTTCAGTGGCATCACCCATAAGCTGGCTTGTGAGCCTGCATATGTACACGGAACTGAGTGGCTTATTAAGGACACTACTCTTATATTTGGTGGTTTATGGAGCCCACTCTTCCTTGGTTGAATTGTTTGTGGATTCTTTCAGCAGGAGCCAGTGAAGTCATACCTGCCAGCCAGGACATCCACGTTTTAATCTTGCATCTGCCATGGGCTGAGTGTGTGGCCCAGGAGCACAGGAGCTGAGATTTTCCGAGTACGCACTGTGTGCAGAGCTGGGCTCTCCCTCTCTGTGAAGAAGGTTTTATGTACATTGTATCAAGTCATTCTTGCAACAACCAAGAGAGGGATTCTTTTCTCACTTAACAGATAGAAAAACTGCTCAGTGAAAAGAATTGATCACTGTCCCTGCTACAGGTGGCAAATGTTTCATACATTGATTATTATGTTGTTGTCATCACAACTGTTATTATCAGAGGAAGAAGTGGAGTTGATGGGTTTCTCCAGGGCATTTGAATGCCAACCCAGGTCTGTCTGATTCCAGCGCCCATGCATATGCCACGTCCCCATCTGAGCTCCCCTGGGCAAGTCTGTTTCCACTCGGGGTCTCCCTTTCCTTACTTTGAAGGATTTGGACTGACTGAGGTTATTCATTCAACAAACACTTAATGAATTATGTTGCTAAGATTCCCTTCAGGGTGACATTATGGAGATATGTGGATCTCTGAGATCAAGTGCTGAGAGTCACACTGGTAGCATTCTCGTTTGGCTTGAGAAATATAAACGGACAGGTAGACTGACAGGTGTGTAACCCGGTGTTTATTTCTCTTCCCCTAACCTCCGGCTCCATCCCACAACCCTGCAGAGGCAAGAGGGGACAAAGCCAAGTGGGTGTTCACCTGGCCACTCATCTTCCTCCTGTGCATCACCATCCCCAACTGCAGCAAGCCCGGCTGGGAGAAGTTCTTCATGGTCACCTTCATCACCGCCACGCTGTGGATCGCCATCTTCTCCTACATCATGGTGTGGCTGGTGAGTGGTGGGAGCAGGGTGGACTGGACTGACCAGCCCTGCCCAGCACCTGGCAGAGATGGGAGAGCTACCTTAAGCACTGCTGTGCCCCCTTTGGCTAGTTACCTCCCTCCCTGAACTTGGGTTATTTTTCAGTAAGCAGGGGTATTGGCAGATGGATGCTCTGAGCTGTGATTGGCAGATGGATGCTCTGAGCTGTGATTGGCAGATGGATGCTCTGAGCTGTGATTGGCAGATGGGTGCTCTGAGCTGTGATTGGCAGATGGATGCTCTGAGCTGTGATTGGCAGATGGATGCTCTGAGCTGTGCTCCAGGGACATCCAGGCAGACACGGTGTAGTACTTGCATGCCAGGCAGGCATGGGGGGTGGTGATGAAGCGTCACACCTGGTAGGATGGGCAGAATAATATGGTGGGGATGTTGTGGACTAGGAGTCAAGTACTGGGCCTGAAACCTTCGAGATGCCTCTGTGAAGAGCTCCAGAGGACTGGTCACTAAGCCCTCAGCCTCTCTAGAGTCCCAGGGGAATGTGAGGGAGACTGACTGGGGACAGTGGGAGATGAACACAGCCCTTTTATGCCTCTTGCCAAGGCATGTGTCTGTCCCCTTTCTAAGGTTCAGCCACATGTGTAAGCTATATATAAACTCTCTTAGTCCTCATAACAACCATTTTGATTATGCCCGTTTTACAAATGGGCATAGAGATTGAGTGATTCGCCCAGTTGGTTACACGATTAGCATCTATTACACCGTTACATCATTAGTGAGTTCTGGGTTGGGATTAGAACCCTGAGTCCATGATCTCAACCACTCTCTTGAACTGCCTCTCAATTTGTTGCTGGAATATTTAGTGCCGTTTGGATGGAAGTTTTGCAGGTGGAGAGGCATCGGCACAGCTTCTCGTCAGCTCCTCTGGCCACGTGTCACAACTCTGTACAGACCTTCACTGGCTGGGCCAGGCCAGCTGGAGCACCCACCCCTTGCTCTGTGCACCGCCTGTAGGGTCCTTCCTCCCCTCCTCCTCCACTTCCCCCTTCTCCCCTTCTCTTCCCCCTTCTCCCCCTTCTCTTTCCCCTTCTGCCCTTCTCTTCCCCCTTCTCTTCCCCCTTCTCTTCCCATTCTCTTTCCCCTTCTCCCCCTTCTCTTCCCCCTTCTCTTCCTCCTTCTGCCCCTTCTCTTCCACCTTCTGCCCCTTCTCTTTCCCCTTCTCCCCCTTCTCTTTCCCCTTCTCCCCCTTCTCTTTCCCCTTCTCTTCCTCCTTCTCTTCCCCTTCTCTTCCCCCTTCTCCCCCTTCTCCCCCTTCTCTTCCCCTCCTCCCTTTCTCTTTCCCCTTCTTCCCTTCTCTTTCCCCTTCTCCCCTTCTCTTCCCCCTTCTCCCCCTTCTCTTCCCCCTTCTCCCCCTTCTCTTTCCCCTTCTCTTCCCCCTTCTCTTCCCCTTCTCTTCCCCCTTCTCCCCTTCTCCCCCTTCTCTTCCCCCTCCTCCCTTTCTCTTTCCCCTTCTCTCCTTCTCTTTCCCCTTCCCCCCTTCTCTTTCCCCTTCTCCCCCTTCTCTTCCCCCTTCTGCCCCTTCTCTTCCCCCTTCTCCCCCTTCTCTTTCCCCTTCCCCCCTTCTCTTTCCCCTTTTCCCCTCCTCTTCCCCTTTCTCTTCCCCCTTCTCCCCCTTCTCTTTCCCCTTCTCCCCTTCTCTTCCCCCTTCTCCTCCTTCTCCCCCTTCTCTTCCCCCTTCTCTTCCCCCTTCTCTTCCCCCTTCTCCTCCTTCTCTTCCCCCTTCTCCCCCTTCTCTTCCCCCTTCTCCCCTTCTCTTCCCCCTTCTCCCCCTCCTTTCCTTTCTTCTCCCTGTCCTTCTCTCACCTTTCCCTTCCGGTTTCCCCTCCCATTTCCCCTCCCCTCGCCTCCCCGCCTCCCCTTCATTCTGCTTGGGAAGCACAGGACCAGAGAGAAGCCATGTGGTTGTAGGACGGCTGCATCTCTATTGTGAAGCTCACCTGTCAACCATTCATACCTTAGTGGGGTCCGTGTAGTCTTTTCACTCTAACACCTGATGCCAGCTGCAGAAAAGGCGAGTGAGGCACAGGGCCACCAGCGCCCTTGACCGCAGAGGAGCAGTTTGGTGGGGACAGATGGGTGTGGGGTCACATGGCAGTGGATTGCAATCCTAGGTTTCCCACTTAGGATCCAAAACCCGTAGGCAGGTGAGTCAAGCCTCTGAACACTGTCACCCCACACACACAGTCATCCCTGTCTAACGAGGCTGTTGGGAGAATGAGAAGTCCCGGGGCAGGCTTCGTGAGCTGAGCTGGCCGTGTAGAAGATGGCTCATAACTGTAAATATCAGCTGCTTCCACCGTGAAGTGCAGCCAACACTGACTGCTCGATGCTTTAGCAGATGAAGGTGAAAATCCCCACAGATCCTGGTTGTGTGTGTGTGTGTGCGCGCGCGTGTGTGTGCATGTGTGTGTATTTCTGTGTGTGGGTTGGAGTGGGGGAGGAGCTGGAAATGGCTACTATCCAAATTTAACAGAAAGGATGAGAAAGGTAAGGAAAACTATGCCTTAAACAAATTGAATTCACAAACTTAAAATTTTCCAAGTGGGGTTAAAGGCCAACCAATCTTTACATTTGATTTTTTTAAATCCAGTGATTTGTCTTGTTAAAATGCATTACCAAAACAACATTGCAGTAAAAAAAAATAAAAATTCATGACATTTGAGTGTGTATGAAAATTAGGGAAGATCAAATCATTGCATGTGTGAAATTTTTCCTTCTCTAATTACTGAAAATACCAGTATTATTAAATTAGTTCTGCTAACTAGCTGTGAGGTTGGACATTTATTAATTAGCCATGAGGTTAGACATTTACTAATTAGCAGTGAGGTTGGACATTTAATAACACACCCACCATCACTTTCTTTTTCTTTTTGTGACAGAGACAGACAGACAGGGAGAGAGATGAGAAGCATCAATTCTTCATTGTGGCACCTTAGTTGTTCATTGATTGCTTTTTCTATGTGCCTTGACTGTGGGGCTACAGCAGACCGAGTGACCCCTTGCTCAAGCCAGAGACCTCGGGCTTCAAGCCAACAACCTTTGGGCTCAAGCCAGCCACCATCGGGTCATGTCTATGATCCCACACTCAAGCTGGTGAGCCTGTGCCGACCCGGATAAGCCCGCGCCCAAGCTGGCGACCTCGGGGATTTAAACCTGGGTCCTCCGTGTCCCAGTCCAATGCTCTATCCAGTGTACTACTGCCTGGCTCCCACCATCACTTCTTAAAGCAGTCTCAGCACATGGTTTGGCCGGGGGACGGGAAAGCCACCTTCCTGAGGCCCTGTCACCTGTGGTTTGGAACATCACCTTCCCTCAGTTTGGGGGAACACAAGGGAGGTCTGACGGTAGAAAGTAGTCGAGTGCCACAAGGGAGACTCGTTTCTGCCCGAGCGCGATGTGCCAGCCCAGCCCCTCGTGATGCATTGCTCTCATTCTGCCCTGACGGGAGGGCCAGGGCGTCGTGACAGCCCACCCTTACCCCCAGCATTTATCACCTCTCTCACCCCTGGGGTTTTGGGGGAAAATTTTTTGAATGTCTTTGTCAAAAGGGAGGGACATTTGAAATGGGTCATCCTGTCCGGCACCCTTGCACAGTTGGGGAGACTGAGCAAAGAAGACTGAGAGCATCTGGAAGAGTAAGCACACACATGCACATGTGCCCATGCGTTCACCCAGGGACACACACACACACACACACACACACACACAACACCTTCCTTCCTTTCGTCCTCCCATCCTTCAGTTCTTATTTCAATGATTTAAGAAAGAAAATGGAGGCATCCCCAGTAATGGGAAATAACCCCGGCTCCTGATTTCATGCTGTCTGGTGTCACCCATTAGACACGCGTCAGCCACAGCCGGCTTCTGCGCAGAGCTCTTCGTGGCCAGCGTGGAGTGAGCGCTGACGGCCAGCCCTCCTCAGTGTGTCCTCGTGCACAGCCTGGAGCAGGCCTGGCAGCGTGTGCTCTGCCCTGCGCCCTGAGAAAACGATGCCCCCTTTCAGGGGTGGGCGTCTTTAAACCCCTCTGCAAAGCTCTTCTGGGACAGAGGCTGTTTTTCTTCCACACGCTCTGGCTGCACTCAAGGACTGAGGTTTACACTTAGAAAGCTCTTCCTCTGGGGCTCCTAGAATCTTGTGACTCTGGTCACCCTCGTTTTCTCTGTACCCACAGAGTGTAAGACCAGTGATTGAGAGAGAAGGGAACCTAGCCTGGGAACATCCTACACAGGCCAGCCACTGTCACCTCACACTTACTCACTTTAGTCTCATTAGCAAGCCCATTTTACAGATGGGAAAGCTGAGACTCAGGCACAAGCCAGTTTGTCTTAAGTCACACAACCGTTTGCTGGGATTGGAGCTACCAGCCAGGCTGTGAGGAACCCTGAGAGGGGCCACTGTTCCCATTTTCTAGACGGGAGGCAAGCGGGAGCTAATGGGTCTTTTGAATGGGGTTGTCCAAATGCTTCTAGGGTTTTCCATCTGGCTGTCACTCAGGGCCATAACTCTCTCTCAAGTGCCAGATGTTTATTAGAAAAGCACATGACTATGCATCAAGATCCTCAGAAGCTTGGAATTCATGACCCACTGCTCACCAGCTTTGTGTCCACAGACATTCTTACTTAACCTCTCTGACTCTCAGTTTTCCTAGGCAGAAGATGGACATAATAATAGTGCCGTTCTCACCAGTGAGTGGTAAATAATAAGAGAACATGAGATTGGCCCTGGCTGGTATGCTCAGTGGTAGAACATCAGTCCAGTGTGTGAATGTCCCAGGTTCAGTTCCCACTCAGAGCACACAGGAGAAGCGACCATCTGCTTCTCCACCCCTCCAGATGGGCAGAGCATCGCCCAGTACGGGGTTTTCCAGGTGGATCCTGTTCAGCCACATGTCTCTCTGCCTCTCAAAAATAGTAATAAATAAATTTTTTTTAAAAGAGAGAGAACATAAAATTGTGATAGTAAAACACCTGTTAGCCCACCAGGTATACAGTAAGTGCTTGATTAATGTTACTTATATGCAGTGATATTTTAAGAGCCATAAAAGAAACCACCTTGGTATACACCAGCGAGGGATTGGCTAAAACTTTATAGCCCTACAGTGACATCTGTACATCAGTTTAAAATAATGTATATTGAATATTGGAGATGGAAAGGTAATCACAATGTACTATTACATGAAACAAATGTCGCAAAATATATGTTGATAGTATAATCTGATTTCATTTTTTTCTAGTACACCGAGAAGGTCAAGGATATATTCTAAGGCAGTGGTTTTCAAATGTGGTTCCCAGATCAGCAGCCTCAGCGTCCCAGCCACCTGGGAACGTGTCAGGAACGCGACTTCTGGGGCTGCACCCCAGACTTCCTAGCCGGGACCTCTGGAGGTGGGGCCCAGCAGTCTGCACCTTAACACACCCACCAGAGGGTCTTCTGTATGTTCCAGAGTGAGAACCACTAGCTGATGGGAAGTGTTAATGATTAAAATTTTCATTTGACTTGATTTTCAAAACTTTTTAGAACAATGAACGCATGTTACGCATGTAATCAGGAAAAAAGAACACTTAAAAGATGGTTTTAAAACGAAATTCTAGCCCAGATTTTGTCCTCGGCTGCAGCAGAACTATGTTCAGACTGAAGGCAGGATAAGCCACGTTTCCCCCTTTCCCTGCAGGTGACTATTATCGGATACACATTTGGGATCCCCGATGTCATCATGGGCATCACTTTCCTGGCCGCGGGCACGAGTGTTCCAGACTGCATGGCCAGCTTGATCGTGGCAAGACAAGGTACCCGCCGTGCCTCGATGGCACCGCCGTCAGCACCACCACGCAGACCCCCACCCCGGCCCGAGTTACAGCTCGTGGCTCTGTGACCAGTAGTGGTCGCGTTCTGCTGTGGCGGAAACTGTGAGGTCTGCGATGCACACGTAGCGGGCGCCTCCCGTGGGGAGAACGCTACCGAGATGAACTCCCCTGGGCCTCAAGAAGCATTTGCTTGTGGGCCGTTGTAGAAAAATGAACTTGTTCTGAAATCACCACTGTGAGATTGAGCAGGGCTGAAGCCCAGACTTCTTGTCACAAAGGACGTAGTGACGAGAACTGTTCTGGTCCCGGGAAGGCAAAGTGGGGATGTCCTATGCCTCCAACTATTTTCCTGTGCGTCTTCAAAGTTCTGGAACTTGTATTATGTTTTGATTTGTTCGGTGGTTTTTCTTCGGGGCTTATACAGTGACATGGGTTAAGCAAGGTGAGGAGTTACCTGTATGCTCCCTGATGGCAGAACAACAAAAAAAAGCTATTAAGAAGCTATAAACAGCCACCTTTAATTACTGCTGCTTTTCTTCTGGGTGGGAGAGCATTCCAACATGGACTCCCACAATCTTCCTCCATAAATGAAAGCTTGGAGGTATGAGGGGCGGGGTGGGTGACTAATGGAGTGACATCTGGGGGTGTGGGGACAGCAGAGGAGAGAAACGCCCAGGGGAAAAAATTGGCTTTGGAGATAGAAGAAGGACATTTTATTCCTTTGAGATAGGGGGAAGGGTTGATTGACTGGTAGGTCGGCCCTGAGAAAATGTGAGTTAAGCAGAAGGCACAGGTGGGTGTCATGTTGGGTGGTAAGCTGGATGGAGCCTTGTGGAAATAGGGACACTCGGGAATGGCAGCTGAGGGGACTGGATTGAACAGTGACCTTTGACGTGAGTGCATTCATTTTGTGGAGGAGGGGGAAATTTCCCCTTTTCTAAGTTCTTCTCGCTGGTCTAATAATCAAACTGACACGAGATAGATTAGCAAGAGAGAATGACCAGATTTAAGTAAGTGTGTACAAAGGGGGTGCTGTAAGACTGGGGCCCCAGGACACATTGGGTAGTTGAGGCTTCTGTGCTATTTTGAGCTGAAGAGAGGGGGTGGGGTGGCGATAGTGACTTCAAAGGGCAGGGAGACAATGCACAAGGAGATTTAAAAAAAAAAGAAAAGAAAAGGTTTGGTCAACAAATGTTTGCTGGGCCTTCTTTAACAATGGGACACAGAGGGGACTTGGACCAAGCAGGCTTTGCTGCGTTCCTCCCTGTCTGTCACACTAGTTCCTACTGAACGACAGAGGTCGATGAGGCTGACCCCCTTCCTGGAGTAGGCGCTCTGCCTGAATTCTTTGAAGCAGTTGTGGGGAAGGCCAAAGGTTTTCCCCGAGTCTTCTGTTTCTTGAACATATATTTGGAGGTGGCAAATTCTGTTCCCCATCAGTTTACAAAAAAAAAATGCACCACAACCAGGTGGCTTCAAACTACAGAACTGGATTCTCCCCCAGTCTGGAGGCTGAAGTTCACAGGCAAGGTGTGAGCTCGTGGCCGCATTACTCCAGCCTCTGCCAGCATCGTCATGTGGCCTTCTCCCTGTGGGTGTGACTGCGTCCAAATGTCCCTCTTCTTATCAGGCCCCCAGTCATTGGATTCGGGCCTACCCCAATTCCGTGTGACCTCATTTTAATTTGATCACATCTTCAAAGACCCTATTTGCCAATAAGGCCACAGTCACAGGTTCTGAGTGGACATGAGGGGGCACACTCTTCCACCCAGAATAGTGAGAAGAAGGAGAGCCAGTGAGCACTGAGGGCCTGGCTGACGTCCTGGTGGCATGAACTTGGGTGGGATTCGATCATACCAGCTCCAGCCACACACGGACGAGAGAGGGCGTGTCCATCCGGAGCTGTGGTTTGCTGGGGGGACACCACGGAAGGTCAGGGGGCAAAAGAATGGGCAATTTCAGCAACTGGCCCTGGAGTCCAGGCTAGTGAAGGGTGGGAGGGTGACACTAGAAGGTTTAGGGCTAGGGCAGGAACGGGGGGCATCCCAGGGAGGTGAAGTCAGGGGCTCTCTAGGACCGGGAGCAGGTGGGGTTCTGAGGGAGAACATCATCTCCGAGTAGCTACTGGGGAATGCAGAAGCACAGACCCCCAGGAGGCATGCGGCAGGGGAGGGCATGGATGGTTGTCATAAGGGTGGCACTGATGTGATTGACAGAGGGCCCAGCAGACGTGGTTAAAGCAGAGGATCCAGAAGGTGCCGTCTGGGTCCACCGCCCAGAGCTGGAGCAGCATGGCATGTCCTGCCACAGGGGCCGCAGGCTGGCCCCCCTCGGCCATGCTGGCGGCTCCAGCTCGGCCGGGAGTGTGTGAGAAATGCAGGCTAGCCCCACTGAATTGGAATCTGCTTTTTAGGCAGACCCCCCAGTGAGTCAGGTGATCCTCAGATTCGGAAGTGCTGCCTCAAAGGGCGGCCCCTGGGCAGAGCGGGAAGTCCTGAGAAGCGCTTGCCCTGGTACCTCCTGCCCCTCCTCTGGTGCCTGTCTCCTCCCCCGGGGCAAGGGGCGGGGCCCCAGCAGCTGCGTGCTTCTGTCCGGAGACCGGGAGACCAGAAGGCCGGTTTCCCAGAGATGCGCCCCAACAGGACTAAGCTGCCCTGCCCGGTATGGACAGTGCAAGCAGAGGGGGCAGGTGAGGCCCCCAAGGATGGCACTGTGTCTTGGAGGTCAGTCGATAATGACGGATGATGGTGGCAGCAGCCGGGGGGAGGAGGAGGTGACCTGGCTTATGCCAGCACGCCTGGTCGTTAATGCAGATGCGTCAGTCATTGAGATGCTCCTGGGAGTTGCTGCAGCTTTACAGGGTCACAGGCGTGGGTGCCTGAGGCGCTTCCTCCACGTGCTTTTGTCTGTGTGCCAGATGATGACAGTGAGGTCAAGCTAGGGCTCGGTGGTCAGGGTAGGACAGATTTCAGCCAGCGTGAGTCTTCCTGGTAAGAGCTTGTTTTCTAACACCCCTCAAGTTATTGAGTGGCTCAGATGGAGTGGCCAGCACCGTGCGGGACAGTGGGCTGGACAGTGGGCAGGAAGGAGAAGGGGCTGGCATGGCCCCGCCCTCTCCGATGCTTGTGGCTGGTTAGGAGAAAAACGAGTTCACCCTCCGGAAGCCACCAGGGCATAAGACCAGACACCCTTTCATCCAAGCCAAGGTTATGGGGCCATCGCCTGGACCACAAGTATGGATCGTAGTTCAGTGTGAAGGAGGCTGACCATTCGCAAACTTGGGCACGTCTCAAGCCTTAGTGTCATCATCTGCCACCTGAGGACAGCGTCCCCTCCTCCCAGAGCAACCAGGGGGTTAAGTGAGGTGAGGCACATGGTCTTTAGGACGTGGGCTGACACACCTGTGGGAGAAACACGCAGGGCCCATTAGCTTCCCAAGGCTGCTGTCACCGCGTTTCCCCGCTGGGAGGAGTAAGCAATGGAAAGAAACATTGTGGTTCGGAGGCGGGGAATCCGAGATCGAGGTGTCAACAGGGTTGATTTTTCCTGGGGGCTCTGAGGGAGTCTGTCCCAGGCCTCCGCCTTTGGCTTGTAGGTGACCATCCTCACGTCCACGTGACCTGCTCCCTGTGCTGTCTGTGCCTCAGTTTCCCCTTTTTCTAAGGAAACCAGTCGCATTTGATTAGGGCCCGCCCTAAAGACCTCATTTTGTTTCTCTCTCTAAAGACCCTGTCTCTAAACAAGGTCACATGCTGAGGTGCTAGGGGTTAGAATCCAACGTACGGACCTTGGGGGTCCCCGTTCGGCCCTTACCCAGCCCCTGTAGACTTCATGAAGGGAGTGGGTGTCAGACCAGGAAAAGGGGTTTGGAAATGGGGGGCCTGTGAGGAAAGCATTCCCGTCCAAGGAATAGCGCCAACAGAACCATTAAGGGAAAGAGCAGGGGTTTCCAGTGACCTGCCCCGAAGGAGCAACACGTGTCCATTTCCTCCTCCAGGCCTTGGGGACATGGCGGTGTCTAACACCATCGGAAGCAACGTGTTTGACATCCTCGTGGGACTCGGCATACCGTGGGGTCTGCAGACCATGGTTATCAACCACGGGTCCACGGTAAGTGGCTCTCGTCACCTGAGTAAGCGAGAGCGACGCCAGGCGTGTGCACTTCACGGGAATGATAGCGGTGTTGGCCCTGTCCCAGCTGAGGGCTCTGGGGGACACGCACCCCCTTCTCCTTGGCACCCTGGCACCCACTGCCCACAGAGGCTTCCAGAGTAGCCTGAGGGGTACCGGCAGGGGGCAGCCCGTGTTTGCCCAGCGCTCATCGGGTCTCCTGCCCCGGATCTCAGCCCACGAGCGGGATTGTCCCCTCCTGGTCCTTTCCCCCAGACAAGCAGAGTCGAGATTTGAATCCACGGTTAGCTGATTGTCCACAGCCACGTGCTCGCCTTGAACACCCACCTGTGCTTTCCAGACGCGGGAGGGAGTCACCCGGAGTGGCTGGGCTCTCAGAACGGGTGGGCCCTGAACAGCCCAGAGGTTCAGGGCACGTGTTTGCTTCCGCAGGTCAAGATCAACAGCCGGGGCCTGGTCTACTCCGTGGTGTTGCTGCTGGGCTCCGTGGCGCTCACCGTGAGTTTTCACGTTTTCAAAATAGAAGCCTCACACATACTCATGTCATCGGATTCTGCCCGGTCACTTTCATGTCTCTGAAACCCCTCTCACTTCCCCCTGGCACTGAGGGACAAAGCTGAGGAAACATATAAATTCAGATACCCCCGCCCCAGACAATTTGCACCGAGAATGTTGTCACCCACCACAACACTGTCCCCTGAATGACTAAGAAGTCACCAGAGGAAGACTGACTTTCGTCTTGCAGCCCGGTTTGTCTCCTGTCACTAGGAGAGAACTGCTTCCCCAGACCATTGAGCTGGCGGGTGGGGGCATGATGGTCAGGCCTTGGACCTGGCACAGCAGTAAAACCCGGGTGTCCATACTGCACGTGCCCAGGCCCGTGCGAAACTCTTTACGCCTGCTGATTAGCGCAGTCCTTACAAACACCTCTTGATAGCATTCCCATTTTACAGAAGAAATCAAGGCTCAGGGCTTGAGTAACATGCCCAAGGTCACAGGGTTAGGAAAGGACAGAGCTGGGATTGGAACCCAGCTTGGTCTGTCCCTATAAGACTTGTGACATTGCACTGATGTGGTCACAATGATCCAAGCCTCAGGAAGCCTCGATTCAGGGATAAGAGCGAAGGTAGTCAAGGGAGGTGAGGGGGACTCTGGGAAGAATTTAGAATGAGGGTGTGTTCCAACCCATCTCTCCAAACACACGTACAAGTAGAAAAAGTGGCCCGGGCTGAAGCTGGCCAGCCTGTGGGCCAACAGGAGCCTCGGAAGCTTTGCTGAAGAGAGCTGGGGATACCAAGTTCTGAAGCAAAGGGGGGGACCCAGTGAAAGACCTGACTTGTCGCTAAAGAAGGTCTGGGCTGCCCTGGCCGGTTGGCTCAGTGGTAGAGCGTCGGCCTGGCGTGCGGGGGAGCCGGGTTCGATTCCCGGCCAGGGCACATAGGAGAAGCGCCCATTTGCTTCTCCACCCCCACCCCCTCCTTCCTCTCTGTCTCTCTCTTCCCCTCCCACAGCCAAGGCTCCATTGGAGCAAAAATGGCCCGGGCGCTGGGGATGGCTCCTTGGCCTCTGCCCCAGGCGCTAGAGTGGCTCTGGTCGCGGCAGAGCGACGCCCCAAGGGGCAGAGCATCACCTCCTGATGGGCAGAGCGTCGCCCCTGGTGGGCATGCCAGGTGGATCCCGGTCGGGCGCATGCGGGAGTCTGTCTGACTGTCTCTCCCCGTTTCCAGCTTCAGAAAAATACAAAAAAAAAAAAAAAGAAGGTCTGGGCTGAGGAGGGCTCATTCCCTGAGGGCAGCGGGTGTGTGTCCCTGGGCGCAGCAGGGCTGTAGCCAGGGCCCCATCCTGCCCAGGGCTCGAGCTGATCAAACCGAGAATGTGCCTGGCAGCACCCCTGTGCTGTCGCCCACATTTTGGAGGAAGTTCTAGGGTTCCTGCTTGGTACGCAGTTTCCTAGTGAAAAGGTCTTGTGTATTTATTTCCCTGCCCCGGCCCCAATCCTCACACTGTCTCCTGCCAGGTTCTCGGCATCCATCTAAACAAGTGGAGACTGGACCGGAAGCTGGGCATCTATGTGCTGGTTCTCTACGCCATCTTCCTGTGCTTCTCCATCATGATAGAATTTAACGTCTTCACCTTCGTCAACCTGCCCATGTGCCGAGAAGACGACTAAAGCCGAGCCGCCGCCCCGCTGGGAGCCGTTCGTCTCTTCGTTCCTTCCGGACACGCTGGCGCCAGCGGCCTCCCTCCTCTCCCCTCCCCCGCCACAAGTCTTCTGCACGGGCAGCGCCGTCCGTTCTTTCGGATGCTGGAAGGAAGAGCCATCATGGTCGCTGGTCCCGGGCCAGGCTGCCGGGCGTCCTCCTCATCCTCCTCGGACTGCTGCCACCCCCGAAGGGCAAGATCCAGCTGTTTGAGCAGCTGCGCAGACCTCTGAGCTGCCGGTCCCGGGGTTGTGGCGTGTGTCTCGGCTCTCTGGGACACGTTCGTCAGAAGCACTTCCCTGTGCAGTGTGTCTTTGTTCTGCGGC
This sequence comes from Saccopteryx leptura, assembly GCF_036850995.1. Classification (NCBI taxonomy): domain Eukaryota; kingdom Metazoa; phylum Chordata; class Mammalia; order Chiroptera; family Emballonuridae; genus Saccopteryx; species Saccopteryx leptura. Next base: position 11,868,840 of record NC_089508.1, on the reverse strand, counting down.
ATCCTCAGAAATGAGGTGGTCGGCGACGGTGAGGTCCTCTGGAGCGAGTGCAGAATAGGAATGTTGTCCTCAAGTGTCCTCTCTGGGCAGATGGGGCCAGCTCCGTGGGCATCCTGGGCTGCGAAGGGCCCCCCCGACCTCTGCTGGAGCACTCACGGTTTGCAGGGAGCCTGGCCTCAACCTGCTGGGGGGGTTATGAGGCCACAACAGCAAGACATCCCACCCCCCTTCTTCTGGAAAAATTGGAAGAATGGAAACAGTCTTTTGGTTTCTTTTTCTTTTTTTTTTTCTTTTTACAGCAGAAGAGAGAAAACAAGTACACAATATTCTTCTCATTTTTATCAATGCATTCAGAGAATGAGCAATGAGATCTTAAAAAATAAAATGTCCTATAGATCATCATACTTGAAAACTGTCATTCCATAACGAAAGGACTGTGACGGGGACCAAAAGAGGTAACACTTAGGGAAAATGCACCCTGTGTGTATCGTGTCGCACGGACACTTGAGACACATGGTTTGGAACTTAGGAAAGTGAAAGACGAACATCTAAACGGGTGCTAATTCAGAGACACAGCGGAGATTGTAGTTTCCAGCCATACATTCCAGACCTTCCTGTGTGAGGCAAGGGTTTGTCCTTTCTTTGTTAAACGCTCTACTCTCAAAACCATCCTGTTGAAAGACCCAATTGTTTATACGCCCAACAAATTTCATAGCCTGCCGAGCTGGAATGAGTGTGCCAGAAGTAATGGTTCATGACAAGAAGAGGGATTTCCTGAAAAACAGCAAATTGCTCCCTGGCAATTGATAGAACCCTAACTGGGAGTTTTTAGAGCTAAGTTTCTTGAACCTTATAGTTTGCTACATACACATGAAAAGCCAAGGATGGGAGTCCAATTCAAAAAAGATAGGAAAATATTAAACAGCTTTTGACTGCTTCCTAGCTCTCGACTATATATTAAAAAGATTTACGAATGCAAACCATTTTGTGGGTTCTAAAAAGAAAGCACAATTAATTTTATATAGAGGTATTTTTATTTTTTTAATGTTTCTATTGCAAAAGTCTATCGGATTCGATGCACTTTTAACATGGAGCTTTTTTGCACGGAAGACTGTGTGGGAATGACCCATGGTGGTGTGAGGGAAAAAAGTTTTTAGCAATTCACCAATAATCAGCCATTGGTGATGAGTTGAAGTCCAGTAGCTAATTCCTTCCTGAGACACAGAGGTTGTGACCCGATGTGGGATTTGTGGCTGTGCTTTCAGGCTTCCTGAGTTTCAGAGGGAGGAAGTGTTCAAGCTTGTGGCCTTTAGGTTTGCATGAGCCTAAGATGGGCCAGAGCTCTGTCACCAGGCTTCTGTGCCGGACTTCCCATCAGTGTTAATAGGCTTCTCTTTTTTTGTTGCTCTACCTAGGTATGAGGCTCAGTGGTCTTCAAGTTGAGGACAAGGGTGATTTTCCTAGGAAATGAGCTAAATGGGAGGCCCAAGAGTTCGTACAGGTTGTTATTATTCACTAAAAGATTCCTAGCCCTGGGACACTTGGTCCTCTTGCATAGCTAGTCTGTTCTCCTCAGTCTCACGCATTCATTGTGTTTCAAAGTGCGTCTGCCTCTATCTTTAGTCTCAAAACCCCTTTGATATAAATGGGGATTATTCTTTGAAAAGAAAATTTAATCTTGGAGAAGTCAAGTGACTCTAGGTCAGTGGCCAGTAAGTAGCAGGCCAGGGGCTGAGCCTGTCACCGGCTTGTCACCTGTCTTGGCTCAGCTAGTTGAGTGGGTTGCCCATCTTGGGTGGGGGTGAGGGGTGCTTATGCCCTTGTGGTCGGTTTTTATTATTTAAGTTAAAACTTTATCAGATATTTAATTGACTCCTGGGTACACCAGCTCATATCCTAATATCCATCCCTGTCCAATGGCCCTACATTTTTCCTGATAAAGACCAAAACATATTTTTTTTTAGCAGCAAAGTGCAGGCCACATCAGATGGTGTTTCTGCTGGTGTCACTTGTCTGAACGCTTGTATAGTTTCCACAGAACACTTCCTAATTACCGGTTTCTTCCTCAGCAAAAGCCGTCAGAGACTATAAAGTACACAGCAATTGCAGTTTGAGACTAAAAACATCATGGTTTTACTATGTAGAGCACTCCTAATTTTTTTTTTTTTTACTGTAATGTGCCAATGTAACTCCTTTAAAGGATTTATGCATTTGTTGTACTTAGGAAACTATATATACACTGTAGCTGAAAAAATTCTTTTTTAAATATTTTTCCATCACAAGCTTAAAGAATTGCTTGATTAATTAGACTTTCATTTTCAAATAATGCTTTTATCACTGTGCAGGAAGACTTCCTTTATTTTATTCCCAAAGCTAATTAGCTTGGGGTAATTACACTGCTACAAAAATAGGCAATTAAATAAAATAAATTGAGGTCTTATAATTGGGGGCAGAAGAGAAAAACGAACCATTGCACTCAGAAAACGTCTACAGAAGCAGGTGCGGGTGGTTCCTTTGATTTCTGGTTTGGGATTTGCCCTTCCCAGCTGAGGCAAGGTCCGGGTGGAAGGTGTTTGGTGTCGTGAGAACCTGGCCCTGATGGAAGGTTCTGGGTCCGCTGCAGTGAGAGCCTAATGGCTGAGGACACCGGGAGCAGGTCAGACTCATCCCGCCCCTCCTGTAACCCACCATCCGCTGGCCTCTGTGCTTCCGGCCCACCCACCTGCGCAGACTTTGCTGCCCTTGGGAGTTTTCGTCTGCTCCTTACCCCCCACCTGTTAGGGCTGTTTCTTGCTTCTTCCCGCCAGTCCCTTGCCTTTACAGACCTGCGCAGCTGATAAGGATGAACCCTCCCCGAGTTAAACCAGGTGGGGTATGCCCATCGCTCCAGAGCAGTCCGCAGACCCTGACCAGAAACCCCCTCCTGGGCTGCCCAGGACCCAGGTCCTGACGGAAGGAACTGTCCCTCTTCCCTTTTGATGAGGATGTGTCAGCCGTGTGGCATCAGCGGAGCCTAGCGCTCAGGAACACCGGAGTCACACACAGGCTGGGCCCTGGGGACAGTGTGGGCCCTTCTTTCCTCCTGGGGTTTCTCCTCCCTGAGTCCTAGGGCCCCTCTCTGTCCTTCAGGTGGGGTGGACACAGGTGAGACGGACTGGGAGAAGGTGAGCTCCGACCCTCCATCCCCGTGTGGGATGGACTAGCGGGGTGCAGGTGCGGGGGCAGCGCGGAGTCGGCTGCCGTGTTTGGGGCAGAGTCCTTTAGCTCATGCTGGCGCTTCGCAGGGACCCATGGCGCCCCCCAGCCCTGCCCCTCAGCGGGCACCTAAGGCTGGGGTCAGTCTCTCCCCTGCCACCCCCACCTCCCCTTCCCTCGCCACCGGCATCCTCCCTGGCTGGGAAGGATGGCTGGGTTGTGTATGGGACAGGCTCCAGCTGATGCTGATGCTTGAACACCCAAAGCACTTGCCTGTTAGGGTGAAAATTTTCAAGAGATTGTTCCCATGTGCTGTGATTTCAATATTCCTAGGTCCCTCAAATGCCCTCTGAACGTGATTTCCATGTGAGTCTTTCTCCCCCTCCCCCGAGGCAGTTAGCAGGTGCATCTGGGGCCCTGAGATGGTCCACATCTTCACAGCTTCACTACCACGTCATGCCCATAGAAACATCCAGAAATTTCTGAAAATGCTCTCTGGGCGGTTCATGAGTGGCAGGTAGTCGTCATCGCTCACCCCAACCTCAACCCCACAGCCTTGCATCCCTGGCCCCTCCTTCCCTCTCTCTCTCTATGTGGATTGACCCAGAGCATCTGGTCACCCCCCCGCCAGGTGTGAGCACTTACACTCTGGCTTTTTACCCCGCCGCTGAGCACCTGAGCCCCTCAAGGCTCCTTCCTGGTGGCTTCTCAAAGCGTGGGGAAGGCAAGGCGCCTGGGCACTGGGTAAATCTTCCTCATGTCCACCATGTGGGTGATAGAACGGGGCAGGGGGTCATTCTGTGGACCCAGCCCATAAGGTAAAGGCCATAGGTGGGATGCGGATTCTGTTGTTCACTGTGAGCCTGGCCTTTTGCCAACCTGGCTTTGTGTGGGGCCCCTTGGCCGTGCTAAAGGGCACAGGTTTTTAAATGGCACCTAAGTGCTTGTATTTTGTTTCTTAATAAGAAAACTAAATTGGGACACTTGTTTGTGCTTAAGTACACACCTGGTAGCCAAGGAAGGTCCAGCCTGTCACAGAGCTGCCCAGCTTTGGGGGAAGCCCACATGAAATTGGGAGAAGAGGCACTTCCCTCTTATTCAGCCACCCAGATGCAGCTATTTTTTTCTGTCACAACAGGGAAGACAGATGAGTGGTCTTTTATTTATTTATTTATTATTATTATTTTCTTAAGTGAGAAGTAGGGAGGCAAAGATAGAATCCCACATGTGCCCCAACCAGAATTCACCTGGCAAGCCCCCTATGGGGCTACACTCTACCCATCAGGACTGTTGCTCCGTTGCTCAGCAACTGAGCTATTTTAGTGCCTGAGGCGAGGCCATGGAGCCATTCTCAGTGCCTGGGGCCAACTTGCTCCAACCAAGCCATGGCTGAGGGAGGAGAAGAGAGAGATAGAGAGAGAGGAGGGAGAGGAGGAGAAAAGCAGATGGTTGCTTTTCCTATGTGCCCTGACTGAAAATTGAACCCGGGACATCCACATGCTGGGTCAATGCTCTACTGCTGAGCCAACCGGCCAGGGCCCAGATGAGTGGTCTTAGAGCTTTGAAATTTTATGGGGATTTAAAGAATTCTAATGATTCAATGACAAATGACTCCCCAGTTCCATTCATCTCTGCTAAAATCTGCACACACACTGCTGGGCCAGTAGGTGGCTGTGCTGTGTGTCATCTTTTGTCTGAGTGTTTGTGAGGCTCCTCGTGGCCTCTTAGTGTCAGCATCCAGCAGTCTAGGTCGCGGACCCTTCGCACACTTTGCCGCAGGAGCTGGGAAGTCCTCTTGGCTGGTCTAGGAAAATGTCCGCTGCCTGAGCACCCTGGTGCAGAGCTGGGGGCGAGGAGAGCTCCCTTCACCTAGGGAACCCAGGTGAAAACCAGTCTTGGTTGTGTGGCTCTTCCATTCATTAGATTGGTGGGTTGGATTGGCCGCTCCTTGGTTAAAAGCTTGACCACAAATACGGGCATAGCCCACACCTCTTCCCACTGGTGCCCGAATTCCAACAGTTGCTTTTTATGCAGCATGCTGGTTGGGACTTTTCCATAGTCAAAGCCAAGGAAATCCTTAGTCCCTGAGAAAGTATGAACCATGCCCACCCCACCGCTGCAAAACAATTTTTTTGATTCTCTCAAGAGCGAGTATGTGCAGCTTTTGGCTTCCAGTTGCATGGTTTGGCGTGATCAGCCTTTGTGCCTGAAGGGAGGGTCTCAGATGACAGATCCCCCCTGCTCCCACCCCAGGGTGCCCAGGCCTCCAGATGAACATTCAATCTCCTTCCACAGAAGGAGCAGGACCTTTCTTCCCACTGCAGACGATTGGGGTGTGAGCGCAGCAGCTCTGTTTTTCCATATTAGATATTCTAATTTGTTTTTCTCTGGCCGCTGGGGCAGCCATGCCCTCGCCTCCAGCGGTGCCCCTCGGAGCAGTAGACCACTTCCTGGAGCTTCGTCCATGTGGCTTGGACTAAGCCCGTTTGGGGACTCAGAGGAGAGCTGTGACTGAGCCTCTGTGGCCCGCCCCTGGGGAATGTCCTCGGGGAGTTGCTAGTCAGGACAGTGGGGCATTCAGTTCAGAGCACACGCTCCCTGGCGGGGTGCCCTCGGCACGTGTGTCCCCTCCAGCAGCCGCCGGCCGGAGCAGTTGCTGGGTGTCTGAACACAAAGAGAGCCTTGATTACCCAGGGAGAAGAGAGGGCTGCCAGCCAGGTGGGGCCAGCCCAGGAGCAGAGGCGGGAGCTGCCAAAGAAGGGGCTGGGCGAGAGGAGGCCAGGCACATCCCAGATGCCCAAGGGACAGGTTGGGCACCATGTCTGCAGGGCCGTGCGATCTTCCCGAGCCCCGGCCATGACCTACCGAATAGCAGGCAGATAGAACCAGAGGGCTCTCCTGTCCAGAAAGAACTCCTTATAAACAGCCAAAACCAAGAACTTTGGGGGCTGTGACACATCACTGGAGTCCCCCACGAAGACATTTCTGGCATGCCGAGCTGAACTTTGCCATCTTTGTTCACTCTCTCTTAACAGGCAGAGTCGGAGCAATGAGTCGAATAGTTGTAAATAATAAATATATTTACCCCACTATTTATTTTTTCAATAACTGTGACCTCCTGCACTGTGAATGCCCTGTGATATGAGATTCTTAACTTACTAGAACTGTCATTAAATTTGAATGAATTGATATTATTGGTTACTACTGGCATGAGTTTATTTTTATTGTGAAGAAAAATCTAGGGTAACTATGAACTAAATCTTTATCAGAAATCTAGTCATCAGTATTGTAATGCAATATATCAAAATCTGTACGCTGTCAATAAAGTCACTGAGCGGAGCTACCTTTCCCTACAGAGAGCTTCCGTTTGCAGCCCTGTTCACAGACACATACATATTTGCAACTTTTTGAAAGAGTTATTTACACTGGAATAGTAGCCATTTGAAACCATTGATATTTGCAAATTTAGAAAAAAAATAAACTCTGAAAGGATGAAGGTTGGAGCTTTTTAATGATCATGATCGATAATGAATGAAACAAAGCAGAAATCTGGTAACTTAGCTAGAGCAAACCGATCCCAAATGACCCGACGCTTCTCTGCCTCCTCAGAAGGCCCGCGTGATGGACCTGGGACTCCCGTAGTTACACAGGCCCCACGCTCAAAGGGGCCCCAGGGCCTGTTGTCACCATCGTGAAATTTGTAATGACTTTTTGAAAAGGGCAGGGGCAGCATTTTCGTTTTCGCCCTACAAATTATGTAGCCGGTCCTGCTCATTGGGAATAACGTCATGTCGCCAGCTCTTGGGTCGTGAGAAATTGAGATGAGGGGGGAGAGGTTCTGGTTAATTCCTCTACTCGACAAATCCCCTGAGCCCCAGCTGCCTTGGGTGTCATTCCGAACCTGCGCACGAATCACCCGGGCATTTTATTAAAAAGCAGACTGGCTCAGCAGGAATGGGACGGGGCCAGGGATGCTACATTGCTAGCAAGCCCCCGGGTCATGCCAACGCTCCAGGGTCTGGCTGCGTAGGGAGATGGGTCCGACCCAAAGTAGGACCTGGACACCTGTGCGCCGGCTCACAGACTTGTCAGTCTGCCACCAGACGAGGACAGGAACCGAGACAACATCAATATATATGGCAATATAATGAATAATTTTATGTCTGCACATTTTTCTTGCACTTTTCTAGTCATTTTTATTATACGTATAAAAGTATGAGTTCACAATGAATTAGAATTTTTCTGATACAGGTGTTTGGAAAACCTCTTTCCCTCAGGTTCTCCTTCAGGTGAGAAGCTGTGCTTTAGAGTTAGTCAGAAGCCCTGTGTACTCACCTCCTGCCTGTTTAACCCTCTGAGTAGTATGAACGTTCATGCACGTCCTCGTGCCTCCTGACCATCCAGAGGACGATCGTAACAAAGTTTTTATTTTAAAAATGTGTAAGGCAACATTAAAAAAAAGGCAAATGTATGCCCTGGCCAGTTGGCTCAGTGGTAGAGCATCGGCCTGGCGTGCAAGGGGTCCCGGGTTCGATTCCCGGCCAGGGCACACAGGAGAAGCGCCCATCTGCTTCTCCACCCCCCACCTCTCCTTCCTCTCTGTCTCTCTCTTCCCCTCCCGCAGCCAAGGCTCCATTGGAGCAAAGATGGCCCGGGCGCTGGGGATGGCTCCTTGGCCTCTGCCCCAGGCGCTAGAGTGGCTCTGGTCGTGACAGAGCGACGCCCCGGAGGGGCAGAGCATCGCCCCCTGGTGGGCAGAGCGTCGCCCCCTGGTGGGCGTGCCGGGTGAATCCCGGTCAGGCGCATGCGGGAGTCTCTGTCTCTCCCTGTTTCCAGCTTCGGAAAAATACAAAAAAAAAAAAAAAAAAAAAAAAAAAAAGGCAAATGTATGTTCTTGTTTCCATAAGTTGCTTATCAAACAAATATGATTTTAAGTTAATAAAACTATAACTGGAACTAATTTCATTTTTTGAAAAAAAAAACAAAACTCCCGGGGGTCAGCAAACATGAAAAAAACTCACTACTCAAAGGGTTAAGATCAATCCACAACATGTGAAGGACTTTGTCTTGGTAATTCCAGTCCAATAAGCTTTGTGGGTCCTGCAATAGCGTGCTCCTGATTCTGAGCATTTCAAACTGTCAGACACCTCCTAGCTTACCAAGCCAGCAAAACACAGGACGGGCATTGTCCCCATTTCACAGATGGGGAAAAGGAGGTATGAAGAGCATATGTGCTGTGCACAGTGTCTCGGCTACTCACTGTGAGAGCCAGCCTTAGAAACCAAGTCTCTTTCCGTTTCCTGGGGCTTGCCAGACCAGACAAGGCAGCAGGGGTGGGACCCCCCAGGCCAGGGCCAGGTTCACAGGCATGCCACCTCTGTTGTCACAGAGCCTATGCTTAGAGATTCTCACCCTCAGAAGGACCCCATGCTTGGTTAAATGCTCTGCAGAAGCTGTCTTGAAATGTGCATAATTTTTAAACAAGGGGTGCACACTTTCATTTTTCACTGGGTCCCGTAGATCACATGGCTGGCCTTGCCCTAGACCCCTGGTCGGCAAACTGCGGCTCGCAAGCCACATGCGTCTCTTTGGCCCCTTGAGTGTGGCTCTTCCACAAAATACCATGTGTGGGCGCTACCTCGATAAGGAATGTACCTACTTATATAGTTTAAGAAGTTTGGCTCTCCAAAGAAATTTCAATCGTTGTACTGTTGATATTTGGCTCTGTCGACTAATGAGTTTGCCCACCGCTGCCTTAGACCAAGGTCCCTGTGAGGGCCACCCCCTGCAGGGTCAGCAGCTGAGGCTTCTGTGAACAAGACTCCGGGAGGCAGAGAGACCACAACTTCCTCCCTGGTCCTCGACATCACCTTGTCCATGGCAGTGTGTGTCAGTGGCCACTGACTCAAACCAAACTTCCCAAAACACACCTCTGGGCACTTCTGCAGCGGCAGGGCACAGGGCAGAGGGCACTGAAGAGCCCACAGAGCTGGGCGTCTATTCTGCTCTGATAAAAACCAATGAAGGGAAAAATCAAGTCAATGAAAGGAAACTGACATTTGTCACCAGCCTTCCACTCAACAGACACCGTTTGCCTCCTTCTCTACAATCTTCCTGAGCAGCTGTGAGGTGGGTGTGCCTCCGCCCATCCTCCAGAAGAGGAAAGTTGGGCCCAGAGAGGATGAGAAACTTGCTTAAGGTCACACAGTGGGCAAGAGGGGGGCTGAGACGGGAACTGCACTTCGTGATTCTGAGGCAGCCAGAGCGCCCCTCCCCCGGCACCCAGCCCCCCACCACACACACACACACACACAGCAGCCCTTTGAGGAAGTGAGTCCTCACCAGGGAACGTTCTGACCTGAGGTCCCAGCAGCCTCCTGCTGAGGGTGCACCTGTCTGCGGACGCCCCCCCCCCCCCAGGCGACAGCAGAAGCTGGGACCGTGACTGAGGAGACCAGCGTGGGACCAGGTTCCCTCTCACACTGACCGGCCTGGTCCCCTTCGGTCTCCCTCACGCAGAACGCCGGAGGACACCACACTTGGTTTTCAGAGGAAGTAAATATCCCCCAGAGGGAGAAGTGAGAGAGAAATAAATCACAGCCTTGCCCCCAAGTAGTTACAGACGTCCGCTCTCTGTACAGAAAGACAGCTGAGGAGAGTTAGCAGTCGCGGTGCTTCCCAAAGGCAGGCCCTGAAGCTCTGTTAGGCAGGAACTCCTTTCCCCCCGTCACTATCTGGAGCGGGGAGTAGGGGCCCGCCTCCAGGAGTGAGCAGGGGCCCGCCTCCAGGAGTGAGCAGGGGCCCGCCTCCAGGAGTGAGTAGACACCTGCCTCCAGGAGTGAGTAGGGGCCCGCCTCCAGGAGTGAGCAGGGGCCCGCCTCCAGGAGTGAGCAGGGGCCCGCCTCCAGGAGTGAGTAGGGGCCCGCCTCCAGGAGTGAGTAGACACCGGCCTCCAGGAGTGAGCAGGGGCCCGCCTCCAGGAGTGAGTAGGGGCCCGCCTCCAGGAGTGAGCAGGGGCCCGCCTCCAGGAGTGAGCAGGGGCCCGCCTCCAGGAGTGAGCAGGGGCCCGCCTCCAGGAGTGAGTAGGGGCCCGCCTCCAGGAGTGAGTAGGGGCCCGCCTCCAGGAGTGAGTAAAGGCCCGCCTCCAGGAGTGAGCAGGGGCCCGCCTCCAGGAGTGAGCAGGGGCCTGCCTCCAGGCCTTCACTCACACTGTCGTCCCCCTACGAGGCCCTTCCCTTCTTCTGACCTGTTGAAATCCTAATCCAGAAAATCTCCAAAGAACAGGGGCTTAAACACAATAGGATTTTATTTCTCTCCCACGGGAGGATGCTCAGTTAAGGCTGATGTGGCTCTTCATGGTGCAGGTGACCCAGTGTCTGTATTGTAGCTCTGTCTTCCTCAGCATATGGCTTCTGCCTCATAGCCCAGAAAGGCTGTCTACCTTCATCTTGACTGCAGCCTCATGAGAGGTCTTAAGTCAGACCCAACCAGTTAAGCAGCTCCTGAATTTCTGACCCATGGAAACTGTAAGAGAGAGAGAGAGAGAGAAGCTCACTGTGGTTTAAAGCTATTAAATTTAGGGGTAATTTGTTATGCATCAATGGATAACTGATACATTGTGTATAACGGTTTTAACCCATTAGTCCATTTATTCAACTGTCTTGAGCCCCACCTTGGACACACACGATGAATCAGAAATGACGAAAGATGGCCTACCAGAACATGAGGCGTGCTTGGGGAGGGGGCGAAATCATGTGGCATGTGTCCTTGTCCTTGGAGCCCTTACCCCATCTTCACGCCTACTAGGGTCCCAGTGCCTGACACGTAGTAGGATCTCTGCTTCTTCCCAGAGAACAGCTTCCATCTCCTGGCTTGCCTTTGCTAGATGAGCCAACTTGGCGAGGATGAGCTGCTAATGCTCAATTATCTGGCCTCTTGTCAAAAATGTGGATTTGTTTCCCCGAGGTCACTGTTTCAAAGTCTCTTTCCATTCTCTCACTCCACGTGCTGCCAAGAGGAAGGACGTGACAGCCAGGCAAGTGAGTCTTTCCCGGGCCAGCTGCCTCCCCCCGCCCCGCCCCCCGCCTGCCCGCGGCCGCAGCCGGGGCTAAGTCCCCCACCACCCACCAGGGGCTGCCTCTTCCTCTAGGCCTCCCTGGTCATCCTTCACTGGGGAGGAGGGAACAAAGAAAATGGACTTCTTGGAAAATGCCTTCTTCGTGCTTAATCTTTATGAGCCATATCATCAGAGCATCATTAATTATACCTATAACTCATAGCCTTGTTTTCTTAAATTATAAGCTATGCAACACTCCACTATATATTCCACAAAGCCAATGAATTCTCACTGAATGCTTCCACTAACTTCCGCAAACACTTATATTTTTTTCTTTTTTTTTTTTAATTTTTCCATTGATTTTTTTAAATTTTATTTATTCATTTTAGAAAGGAGAGAGAGAGGGAGAGAGAGAGAGAGAGGAGAGAGAGAGAGAGAGAAGGGGGGAGGAGCAGGAAGCATCAATTCCCATATGTGCCTTGACCAGGCAAGCCCATGGTTTCGAACCGGCGACCTCAGCATTTCCAGGTCGACACTTTATCCACTGCGCCACCACAGGTCAGGCAACACTTATATTTGTAAGCAACCTATGACTGCAACTGATGAACAGCAGGAATGTTGTAAATTAACATGCTTTTGTTTACACTAACGGGTACAACGGAAGCGAAACAATAAAGACATGTCAGAACTTGACTCATTCACTGATGACGTGAATGACTTCTCTGCGGAATCAGACAATAGCTTTTGAAAACTGAAAGAATCTCTGCTTTACTTTTTGTGCTTTTTGTAGCATAATGACTATTGATATGACACGCTTTTAAAAAATATATAATTGGTATACCATCATTGTACATGTTGAAAGTTTACAATTTGATTAGTCTTGATATATAAATACCCACAAAACCAACATCACAATCAAGATAATGAATCTATCAATCGGCCATGACCGCTTCCTCATGTATGGCCTTGCTTTTCTGGTCATTTCTATACAGTGTAATCGACACTGTTGGTTAGCTACCTAACATCCATTCTCTTCTTCCTTCCCAACAGAACCTTATCTTTACCAGGTTTCAACCTCTCCCCAATATGATTGGGAAAGATCATCGCCAGGCCCAGGACCAAATGTAGATCCTAAATAACCTAACCCAATTGGTGCATGACATTCTCCTGGTGACTGGGCCGGGTATGTGACCTAAGTAGGCCAACCACACTCCATGGACTTCTGTTCCAGGCTTAAGACAGAGGCTCTCCCCGCCCCTTGCAGGATGAACCCAGAGAACATCATTCTGGTTGCCCTGGAAGTTTTCTTAGAACCACAGAAGAACTCTCCTGAGGAGGAAGTCCACACTGGAGAGGCCAGGGCAGAGAGAGGGACCCACCTGAGTGATGACAGTTGAGTCCCTGATCATTCTGCTCCTGGGCCTGTCCGTAGTCGGTGGTGTCTCAGATGGCTCCCAGTGATGCCTGTTTCCTAGTCCCCACGTTTTTTTGTTTAAGCCCTTCCCCTCGAGTGTAGGCAGGGGAGATGGGATGGAAGAATAGGGCAAGGGGCGCTGGGATGGCAGATCATATAAGGCTGTGACTCCCATCTTGGTAGCAGACTCTATTGCCTCCTCAACTTAACACACTTTGATGAAGCAGTGGCCGTTTGGGAGATGTCCACATGGCCAGGCATTGAAGATGACTTCCAGCCGGCAAAGAACTGAGGCCCCTCAAGGAACTAAATGTTACCAACCACCATGTGAGTTTGGAAGTAGATCCTCCCCTCGCTGAGTTTTCAGATACAAGCCCAGCCCTGGTCAGCAACTGACCGCAGTCTGTGAGAGACCCTGAAACAGAGGCGACCAGCAGAATTTTGCCAGAGACTCCCAACTCACAGAAACTGTGAGATAATAAATGTGTCGTTTTAAGACACTGCATTTGGGGGTAATTTGTTACACAGCAACAGCTAACTAAAGCACTAAGTTTTGAGTTATATACGACAACCCAGTTCCTTTGTACTCAATCCACTTAGTCAGGGTTTTCTGTCACTAAAACCCAAGTGCATCTTCTGATGGCCTGTCTTGTCCCACCATGACCTTTCAGGGCCTCACTGCTGTCGTAACTTGATAGATTATGATGAATTCAGGACATTCTTGACCCTAATTTTAGCTCGTCTCTGACAGCACAAAGCCGGGACGATCCTCACAATGAGAATGGAACAGGACTCAGAAATGGAAAAGCCTTTCTCTTTGGTTCCAAGTTGTTTTTATTTAGCCAACTAAGTACTTATTAGGCACCTGCTGTTTTCAGAGTGCTACACTGGATAGAGGGAGGGGCACAGGAGGAGAGAAAAAGTTAAAAGGAGCGTGTAGTCCCTGCTCCCAAGGAGCCTGCACTCACGCTAACGATAATGAAGCATGAGAACCTTAGAGCCTAGAAATATGTAACAAGTGCGGGTTAAGAGGGCGCTTCAGTTGGGAGCAGACAGGCTCCAGGGATGGACCTTGGAGTGAGATGAACAAATGCAGCTGGCTGTCTGGGCAGGAAAGAGGTTCCCCGAGAAAGATCCTGGAAGCCTCCGGTTTCTGCCGCAGGGCTGGGGGGCGGGGGGCGGAAGTGGGACACCAGACAAGAAGCTGCCTGATAACCCAGATTGGGGGGTGCTTTAAACGCTTTTTGAGGAGTCTCCTCAGTTCATGAGCATTCTCTTTCTCTTTCTCTCTCTCTCTCTTTGAGATTGCCCACCCCTCGTGGCCAAGCCTATCCCTGCAGAGAAGTGGGGATTGGACTGCGGGGTGCTGGGCCATCTCTACAGAGCTGTAACAGGGACGTGCAGACTCGGGCGTTTGGGGGTGACCTCTCTGTAGAGAGGAGGGAAGAAAGATGGGGGCCTTCGGAGAAAGGACGAGGAGGCAGGATCCCAGAGCGTGGTGCTGAAGACAGCCGGCGCGGTCCCACGGGGAGACCCAGAGCATGTCTGTCGGGTCACAACCTTTCCAGAACCTGGGGAATCTCTCTGCGGCCTGGGGTTCCACAAAGCACACCTCCACCTGTGTCAGTCACCTTCCTGCCACGTGGAGTCTCAGCGGGGGGACGTCAGGAGGCCCCAGTCAGAGCCCAAGCCAGCCCCACAGCCCCACAGGGTGACTGGGGTGTGCTGCTGCAGCCACTAGAATGTTTTAGAAATCTGAAAATGTCCTATAAGAATCCGGATTTCTAGTGTTTTGATTGTTTGTCTGTTTGTTTTATTGTAAGGCCTTGCATGCCCAGGCCCTCGTTCCGGCTGGGCAGTCGCTGGCGAGACCTGGGAGGGGTGTGGCTCTCACCTGGGAGGGGTGTGGCTCTCTCCGAGCCTGGTTCCCGGGTCGCCCCAGCCCCCTCCAGCCGGTGCCGACATTTTGTTCCTGGCTGACCCCTGAGGATACTGATTGATTTTGTAATAATAAACTTCCCCTCTCCCTTTAAAAGATTTCTCCAAAGCAACAGAGAGAAATCTTCAAAAGCTATAGGGCAGTGATTTTCAACCTTTGTTTCTCACGCACTCATAAACTAATTACTAAAGAAAAAGGGGCCCTGACCTCTTCTCCTTTAGTAACTAATTTATTTGTGCCATGAGATGAAAATGGTTGTATTTAGTCAGGGGCACTGACCTTAGTAAGTAGTGTGTGTTTGTGCCATGAAAAAAAAGAGGTTGAAAATCACTGCTATAGGGGTTTGTTGAGGGTCAAAGAAGATGGGAAGAGTCACAAAAAGAGCTGTGTTCTGTACCTACTTTTGTAAAACATAATGTCCCAACCACTTTATTCTCTATCATGCTTTTACCAGTCAGGAATTCAGGCAGGGCCTGTCTGGTGGCTCTGCTGTTCCATGGGACATGGGACACTGCGTGGTGTTCAGCTAGCAAACGAGTGGGCTGGTGGAGCCCAGTGGCATCACCGGTTGATGTGCCCGAGGTTCCCGCTAGAAGCCAAGGAGGATTTGAGCCCAGTTTGTCTGAGTCTGAGTCTCAGCTGTGGCCCCAGCCTCTTTTCATGCCCCAGGAGGCTGGCCCCGGGGGACTCCACACCCACAGGGACTAAGGGGCTCCCAAGCGTTCAGGTTCCAGCTGGCCTTGGGGACTGGGGGGCCCCTGCAAGAGCCTGGAGATAGTAGGAAAGCCAGAGCACTTATTTTGCTGGCTGCGCCCCTGGATGCAGGTCCCTGGCCTGCTCCTCTCCCCTGGTGGTCTTTCTACAGAACAGGACTCTGTTCTGGGGCCTGGTAACCCCCCCCCCATCTTTGGGCAGAGGAAGGTAACAGATCTGAGGTTAACAGCACACTGCCTTGGACTTCCCTACCTCCTTCTTTCTTAAATCCTCCTCCTAATCAGGGGTGCCACGTGCTTCCTGTGAGATCTGACACTAAGGGCCCTAGGCATAGATAGGACAATCACAGCTAATACTTACTGAGCACTTACTATCTGCCAGGCTCTGTTCTGAACCCCTTACCTGCATTAGCTCATGCAACACTCACAGCAAACCTATGAGATAGGCACTCTGATTATCCCATCTCACAGATGAGGAAACTGAAGCACAAAGAGGTGAAGTAGCTTGCCTGAAGTTACAGAGCCACGCAGTGGCAGAGCTAGGATCTGAACCCTGGCAGCCTGACGCAAGCCTCTGCTCTCGTCAACTGCTCTGTATAGCAGGGAAATTTCTTCCGAAAGGACACACTCTGTTTCCTCAGGCCTACCCAGCTCAGTGCAGGTTTGGTGAGGTTTTGAAAAGTGAGATTGTGCTGCGAGATTTTTCTTCACTAATTGTCCCCAGAAATTCCAGTGAGGCTGGGAGTTGACCTCCTACAAGTGACCTTCCCCTGAAAATTCCCACAGCCGTCCTCAGGACCGGGTCTATTTGCCCTCACCTGTGTGAGGGAGGAGGAGGTGAGGGGCATGCGGAGGTGAGAATCACCCCGTGACGACCCCAGAGATGCCAGCCGGCCTCTGACAAGGTGAAGGGTTTACCTCTTTATTCCTGTGGTCCCACTGCCACTGGACAGCCTCTGAACCCTTCCAGGAATGGAAGAAGGAGGGAGGGGCTATGGTCTCGAGGCCTAGAGCCTTTAGGTGACAACTAACAGAAACCTGACTCAGATTGTGCTTGAGTGTTTTAAAAAAGAAAGGAGAAAGGATTGCATTTGTTCTGGTAACTAAGATGTCTAACGGTGCAGCTGGCTTGAAGCACATCAGAATCTTGGCCTCAAAGGATGTCGCTGGGACACAGTCTTGCTCTGCATTGCTTTCCTCCGTCTTGGCTTTCCTCTTGAGTACAGTTTTACCACAAGGTGGCCCAGGTTGCTGTTGGGCTGCCCCAAGTTTATACTCTCCCACCATCAGGCCAGCTTACAGTAGGGGTAGCCTGCTGGCACTCACTCCTTGACAGTAACAACGAAAGTCCAGGGAGGGATCTTATGGCCCAACTTGGGTCATGTGCTCACCATGAACCAATCACTGTGCCTGGCAAGTGAAGAGCTCTGATTGGCCAGACTAGAATCAGGAGTCCCCTCTAAAACAGGAGTAGGGAGCTATCATCTCCACCTGAACCCAACTGGGAAGGAGTTCCCCTTAAAGGGGAGGGGAGCCAGACACTGGGGAACTGTCAACAAAAAAGGCGAGGATGGAGGAAGGAGCTTGTGGGCTCAAAGAGCAGCAAATGCTCACTTCCCGGAGGAGTCCTGAGATCCATGTCCAGGGAGGGAAGTGGGGACTCCGAGGACTTGGGAATGGAAAGGGGACCCAGGAAGGGGGTAGAGGGCAAGCTTGGCAGAGGCCACAGCTAAAAGGGGCTGCTCAGATCTCTGATCTTGGCCCCTCCTCTTTGGTCACTAGTGCAGGGGAGGAAGAAACTTTCCTCTATTCTCCTGGGTTCTTTAGGCAGGTCTAATAATGAAGTCTACATGAGACGAATTTATAAAAGTAAATAACCAAATTTTATTACATGCATGGAAACACTACATACATGAGAAAGTCAGAGACCCACATACATGAGAGGTTCAAAGGGCAGTAAAATAAGGTATATAAGACATTCCGAGTCCTTAAGGCTTCAGAGGCGAAGGTCATTGCAGATGGTAAGATCAGATGTTCAGTAATTAGATGTTTGCTTTGTCCTAAAGATGGGTCAAAAAAGTTATCTCTGATCATCTCTTATTATGCACAAGGCCTCTATTTAGATTCTTCTAGGTCAGGGGTCAAAAACCTATGGCTGGCCCTGGCCGGTTGGCTCAGCGGTAGAGTGTCGGCCTGGCGTGCGGGGGACTCGGGTTCGATTCCCGGCCAGGGCACATAGGAGAAGCGCCCATTTGCTTCTCCACCCCCGCCCCCTCCTTCCTCTCTGTCTCTCTCTTCCCCTCCCACAGCCAAGGCTCCATTGGAGCAAAGATGGCCCGGGCGCTGGGGATGGCTCCTTGGCCTCTGCCCCAGGCGCTGGAGTGGCTCTGGTCGTGGCAGAGTGACGCCCCAGAGGGGCAGAGCATCGCCCCCTGGTGGGCAGAGCATCGCCCCTGGTGGGCATGCCGGGTGGATCCCGGTCAGGCGCATGCGGGAGTCTGTCTGACTGTCTCTCCCCGTATCCAGCTTCAGAAAAATACAAAAAAACAACAACAACAAAAAAAAACCTATGGCTCACGAGCCAGATGTGGTTCTTTTTTTTACTTTACAGAGACAGAGAGAGAGTCAGAGAGAGGGATAGACAGGGACAGACAGACAGGAACGGAGAGATGAGAAGCATCAATCATTAGTTTTTCGTTGTGCATTGCAACACCTTAATTGTTCATTGATTGCTTTCTCATACGTGCCTTGACCGTGGGCCTTCAGCAGACTGAGTAACCCCTTGCTGGAGCCAGCGACCTTGGGCTCAAGCTGGTGAGCTTTTGCTCAAACCAGATGAGCCTGTGCTCAAGCTGGCGACCTCGGGGTCTTGAACCTGGGTCTTCCGCATCCCAGTCTGACGCTCTATCCACTGCGCCACTGCCCGGTCAGGCAGATGTGGCTCTTTTAATGGCTGCATCTGGCTTGCAGACAAATCTTTAATAAAAAAATAATAATAACATTAAAAATATAAAATATTCTCATATATTACAATCCATTCATTTCCTACCTCTCATGTTCATGGTTGCGGGTGGCTGGAGCCAATCACAGCTGTCCTCTGGGACAACACCAAATTTTATTGGATAATGCCTAATGTACACGGGTTATTGTGAGATCAGGAAGTAAACTTCCCTCCTTTTAATCAAGTAGTTAGCTAGCTAATTGCAGAAACCCTTTTGATGAAGAAGATGGCTAAAAGAAAAAGAGATGAGGAGTATCGTACTTTTCAGCAGGAATGGACAGAAGAATTCACCTTTATGGAGAGAGCAGGTTCTGCAGTGTGTCTAATATGCGATGATAAAATTGCATTGATAAAATGGTCAAATATAAAGCGGCACTTCGACACACGCCATACTACATTTGCATCAAAATACCCAGCAGGGGACAGCAGGAAGAAAGCATGTCAAGAGCTACTGTGCAGAGTGTAAGCTAGTCAGCAGCAACTCTGTGTTTGGAACCAACAAGGTGACTGGAATTCGGCTAGCTTTGCTGGTGTTCTAGCAATTGTGAGAAACGGAAAGCCATTCACAGATGGGGAGAATGCCAGAACATTCATGTTTGATGTTGCCAATGAACTTTTTGACGACTTTTCGGATAAAAACAAGATAATCAAACGAATAAAAGACATGCCTCTGTCGGCAAGAACGGTTCGCGATCGTACCGTCATGATGGCAAATCAAATTAAGCAACACAAGTGAAGGACATAAATGCAGCAACATTCTTTTCTCTCGCTTTGGATGAGTCAACAGACATAAGCCATTTATCCCAGTTCAGCTGATTGCAAGGTATGCTGTCAGTGACACACTATGTGAGGAAAGTCTTGCTGTTTTGCCTATGAAAGAGACAACAAGAGGGGAGGATTTATTCAAGTCTTTCACTGAGTTCGCTAAAGAAAAAAATCTACCAATGGATAAACTTATTTCGGTGTGTACTGATGGTGCTCCGTGCATGGTGGGGAAAAACAGAGGATTTGTAGTGTTTCTTCATGAACATGAAAAGAGACCCATCCTAAGTTTTCACTGCATCCTACATCAGGAGGAGCTTTGTGCTCAGATGTGTGGCGAGCAGCTTGGTGAAGTGATGTTGCTGGTCATTTGAGTGGTCAACTTTATTGTTGCCCGAGCTTTAAATGATTGCCAGTTTAAAACACTGCTGGATGAAGTTGGGAATAATTATCCTGGTCTGCTTCTGCACAGCAGTGTGCATTGGTTGTCAAGAGGGAAGGTGCTCAGCCATTTCCTGGCTTGTCTGAGCGAAATCTGGACTTTTCCTGAAAGGAAAAACGTCGAGCATCCTGAGTTAGCTAACACTGAGTGGCTCCTGAAGTTCTACTCTCTCATGGACATGACTGAACATCTGAACCAGCTCAATGTGAAAATACAAAGCGTTGGAAATACAGTCTCATCCCTTCAACAAGCAGTGTTTGCATTTGAAAACAAGCTGGAACTCCTCATCGTCGACACTGAAACAGGTTGTTTACTACACTTTGAAAAACTGGGAGAGTTTAAAGATGCATGCACAGCAAGTGACCCTGCTCAACATCTTGATCTCCAGCAGCTAGCGGGCTTCACATCTAATCTCCTGCAGTCATTCAAAGTGCGCTTTGGAGAATTTCATGAACGCACTCATCTTTTTAAGTTCATCACCCATCCACATGAGTGGATAGCACTGACCTGAGTTACATCTCCAGTGTCTCCGTCAGAGATTTTGAGCTACAAGCTGCTGACCTGAAGGCCTCAGACATGTGGGTGAATAAGTTCAAGTCACTGAATGAAGATTTGGAAAGAATTGCATGACAGCAAGCAGAGTTGGTGAGCAAACACAAGTGAGGAGAAACGAAAAAACTTCAACCCGCGGACCAGCTGATTGTCAAAACTTGGAACGCGCATCCCGTCACATACCACACACTGCAGCGCGTAAGTATTGCTGTACTAACAATGTTTGGCTCTACGTATGCATGTGAGCAGTCTTTCTCACATCTAAGAATGTTAAGACCAACCTATGATCATGTTTAATGGATGGAAGTCTCAACTCCTGCATGAATCTTAACTCACCACATATCAACCAAACTACAAAGCCATCAGCAAAACCATGCAGCACCAGAAGTCGCATTAATGGTAAGAAGTACTTTATTCATTATTGATTAGCAACAGCATAACAACGTTATTAAAAAGAATTCAAGGACTTATTGTACTTTAAAAGTGTTGGTCTTGGCCCTGGCTGGTTGGCTCAGTGGTAGAGTGTCGGCCTGGTGTGAAGGAGTCCCAGGTTCGATTCCCGGCCAGGGCACACAGGAGAAGCACCCATCTGCTTCTCCACCCCTCCCTCTCTCCTTTCTCTCTGTCTCTCTCTTTCCCTCCCACAGCCAAGGCTCCATTGGAGCAAAGTTGGCCCCGGGCACTGAGGATAGCTCCATGGCCTCTGCCTCAGGCGTTAGAATGGCTCTGGTTGCAACAGAGCAGCGCACCAGATGGGTGGAGCATCGCCCCCTGGTGGGCATGCCGGGTGGATCCTGGTCGGGCGCAAGCAGGAGTCTGTCTGACTGCCTCCCCGTTTCCAACTTCAGAAAAATACAAAAAAAAAAAGTGGTGGTCTTACATAAAATGCACACATTTACTTGTATTTAGTGTTAAACATATTGTATGGCTCTCACGGAATTACATTTTAAAATATGTGGCATTCATGGCTCTCTCAGCCAAAACGGTTCCTGACCCCTGTTCTAGGTAGTTCTAGAAGTTTCTCTTGAGCCCACAGGGTCTCAGCTGCCTTTACCTCAACATAATCTGCATATGACAGAGGCACACCTTGGGGTGACTCGTTCTGAACCCCTACATGAGCAACAGGGTCAGGGTAGGGCTTCATCTGGTTCTCACCTGAGGAATGCCCTCTTTACAGAGCAGGTGAGCAATGGGCTCTATGGAGTCCTTCGAGGGAACAAGGCTGGCCCCATAGAACCTGGGCTTTGAGGGGTGTGTCCTAAGTTTCTCAGCAGTGGCCCAGGGAGCTGAAGGAAAGCTCTGTTTGGCAGAGATATGGAGAAGTGGAGTTACTCACAGCTCACATCAGCCTAGAAGGGCTTGAAGGGACTGTTCTAGGTGCTATAGTTGAATAGATCTTGTCCCTGGGGCCCAGAGAGGCCTGGGAGTGGCCATGGGCTTGTTTTAGCGACAGTAAAGGACTAATAACGGCACCCTGGAGTGGATGCCTTCTTGCCACCCAACCTTTACTTCTCGTTTTTATAGATGAGCAAGCCAAGGCTCAGGAAGTGACTTGTCCAAGGAGGCTACGCAGCTGGCAGGCCCTGAGGTTAGATCTGAACCTAAGGTGGTCATTAAAGCCTATGTTTTCAAACAGGGAGTTACAGTCCTGCCCAGGAAGCTGTAGAGAAGATGGTTGCTAGCCAGAGAGGTGACAGTTTAGCCTCTGGAGGAGAGGAAAGGTCAATGGACCAGGTTATGAACTAATAGGCGGTCTGTAGGAATCTGAGGAGGAAATGAGGTGGCTGGAGCATTCAGGGTGGCCTCCTGGAGGCTGTATTTTTTTTTTAATAATCATTTGAGATATAATTCACACAACATACAATTCACCCACTTAAAGTCTACAATTCAATGTTTTTAGTATAGCCACAGAGTTATGCAACCATCTCCGCAATCAATGTTAGAACATTTTCTTCTCCCTGTAACCCTGTAACTATTAGCAACCATTCCCCATTCTTCCCTCTTCCACGAGCCTCTGGCAACCACCAGCCGACTGTCTCTGTGGATTTGCATATTCTGAACTTTTCGTCTAAATAGACTCCAACAACATGTGGTCCTCTGTGACTGGCTGCTTTCACTTAGCATAACGTTTTCCAGGTTCATCCACGTTGCAGCATGTGTCAGTATGTCAACCCTTTTCATGGCCTAATAATATTCCATTGTATGGATATACCACATTTTGCTTATCGGTTCATTAATCCATGGACATTTGGGTTGTTACCACTGTTTTGGCTATTATGAATAATACTGCTATGGACATTCACATACAAGGCTTTGTGTGAATGTATATTTTCATTTCTTCTGGGTAGATACCTAGGAGTGGAATTGCTGGGTCATATGTCTTGCCTTTTGAGGAACTGCCAGACTGTTCTGCTGAAGCTGCTGCAGCATTCACATTCCTACTAGGAGACTGCACTTCTAATGTAGTTCTCTCCAGTTTCTGCCAGGCTGATTTTGTGGAAATGTCAGGAAAGACAGGGAGGAGCGTGGGGGTGGGGGTGGGGAGAAGAGCAGGGCAGAGGCAGGGAGGGTTCTTGACGCTTTCACCAGAGCCACAGGCTTCAGTCCTGTCTGCGCCTTAACTTAGGGTGTGGTCTCAGGCAAGTCACATCCTCTCTGTCTCAGTTTCTTGATCTATAAAACGAAGGTGTTGACCAGTCGGTCTCAACTAGGAGGGTTTTGGCTGCCAGGGACATTTGAAATGTCTAGTGAGATTTTTGGGTTATCACACTGAGCGAGTGATGCTTCTGGTGTCTGGTGGGCTACGACGTACCCTGTAATGCACGGAACGGCTCCAACAACAAAGTGTTATCTGGCCCCAAATGTCAATAGCGACAAGGCTGAGAAACCTCCCATTAGACTTAGGTAACTTCGTAGTGCCTAGTCACTGTGAAATGTTCTGAGGGCAGCACCCCCCTACCCCACCCCCAGTCTCAGCAGGCATTTTTTGAGTGTCCAGGCAAGTAGAATAGAGGCCTCGCCATCCCACTAGAGTTACTATGGGTATTGTATATTTCCAAGCTGACTGGTTTTCTCCCTCTGCTCCCATTTAGGTATGGCAGCCAGGACAGATGAATTAGGTCCCTGACTGCCTTGTAAGGTAGTGAGCTCATCGTCAGTGGAGGCATCCAAGAAGCGTGGCCACCTGTCAGGGATGTGAAGGAGGCACTCGGCTTGGACTTGAGTGATCCTCGGGGCGGGAGGCAGGGGCGGGAGGCAAGGCCGTGGCTCCCTGCCGTGAGTGCCTTGCACAGAGCTCTCCACCTCCCCACCTGCAGGTTCCGGGGCCCCGGAAGGCGGGAGCAGGGAGCGCCTTCCTTCCCACGCGACCCTTCGCCAAGGTGGAGACGATCCTGTGTTTCCGTCCCGGGTCTCCCGGAGCCGCCGGGGCTGCACCCGCAGCCCCAGCCCTAGACCTAGCCCCAGCCCCAGCCCGCGGAGGCTGCGCCGGCGGTTGGGCGCCCGCGCCTGGCGCCTCCGCGCGGCACCGCCCGCCACCAGGCCCGGCCCCGGGGGCGCGGCCGCCGGGTTTCCGCGTGCCCCAGAGGGGCTCCGGGCAGCGAGCCGCGGCCGAAAGCCTTTAGACAGAAAAAAAAGACCAAGACAAAACCCCTTGACCACCAAGGCCAGCCTCTTCCTGAAAGCCCTGCTCTCGCCGGGACAGGAAGTAGAAGGCAGCGGGCGCCCCGGAGCGCGGCGGCGGCGGCAGCTTCCCACTCTGCGCGCGCGGCGGCGGCGCCCGCCCGGCCCGTCCCGCGGGCCGGCGCTAGGGGCATGCGGGCGCCCGGGCCACCGCGGCCCGCGCCGCCCGGCGCCTGAGCCCTCCGTCCCCGTCTGCGCGCTGCCGGCGGCATGCTCCGACGGGCCGGGGCGCTCGCGCGCGAGGACCCCGCGGGGTAAGTTCGGGGCTGCGGTCCCCTCC
Source organism: Saccopteryx leptura (assembly GCF_036850995.1). Taxonomy (NCBI): domain Eukaryota; kingdom Metazoa; phylum Chordata; class Mammalia; order Chiroptera; family Emballonuridae; genus Saccopteryx; species Saccopteryx leptura. The sequence continues at coordinate 11,844,805 of NC_089508.1, read as the reverse complement.
CCCTGGTGACCTGGTTCCCGCTCTGCCGCGTCCTGGCAGCCGCACCCCACATCCCCGCCCCCGGGAGTGCTCCGAGCTCCCGGAGGAGCCTCGGCCACGGGACCTTGGGGTGTCGGGCTGAGACCCAGGCCACGGCCAAGGCCGGACCCTCAGTTCTGCACGGAAGGGGGCGGCCCTGGTGACTCTGCGGGACCCGGAGACTTGGCTAAACTTTCAAGCCCGGACGTCGCTCGCTGGAAAACCAGCGGCACGTTCGGCGGCTTGGCGCGCGGGTGCAAGAAGGGCGTCTCTACCTGTCAGAGCCGGGGCAGAGGGAGTGTGTGGACGTGGCCGTCCCCGGCTCCTGTCCCGCCTGAACTTTGGATGCAAACACCCGCGCTCTCAGCCCTGCCGGATTCCCGCACCCGCCGCTCCGCCTGCCTCCCCGGGTGTCCACAGGCGCTGGCGCCCGGCAGGACGTGGGGTCGGGCGCCGGGGTCCCTGTAACTTCGGGCGCCCGCGGTCCCACAATGACCAGCCCGCCCAGACCGAGGACCCACCGGGATCCCCTCCCCCGCTCCTATGGCGGGTCGGAGGACAGTGACCTTTCGGACAGGCCTTTGCCAAGCCTGGTGCTTAGGGAGGGAGCCGGGCGCGCGTGGGCTGAACATGGCCTGCCAGCATCTCGGGGGAGAAGGAGCAGCTTGGGGTGAGTTAAGCCGAACAGGTTTGGGAACCGGGTCTCTGTAGCGTCTAGTTTCACCACATCTGCAACCTCAAGCTTTGGGACACTGCTCTGGGAGCATTTCTCGGAGAAGGTCCCCTGCCTCTCGCAGCCCAACTGTCATCAGGGGAAGCCTGGTGGTGGTGGAGGGGGGTGTTCGGGAGGGATTGAGAAGGCCTGGGTTTGCAGAGGAAGTCCTTGGAAAGACTCTTAGAACATTTCTGGGCGCCAAGGTTGATTGATGGGCGCCTCTAGGTGTGCCGTTCCCATGGTTTTGGTTTAAAAGTCTTGGGCCCACTTTTGTGATGGACCCCCAGCCGCTGCTGCCTGCCTTAGCTCCGGGACCTCAATATGCAGGGCCTTAGTCCTCTGCTCCTTAAAAACAGGAGCGCTGGGTTGATCTTGTGTGGTCCTGAATTGGGAATGGGGTAAGGGGTTAGCTGGAGGTGACTGGCCCTCTCTCTGGTGGGTGCATGGCTTGAAGGGGCCCTTAAATTCATGTAGATCTGAATGCCTCCCTCCAGTCTGCCTAACCCCCCATTGCTGCCCCAGCATAAAAATCTGCCTGTATGCTTTCCCTTGGAAGTGACTTCTGGAAAGACAAATGCCACCCAGTGGGAGGAACTGGGGATTCCAGGGCCAGTATCTGACACACCCAATATTGCTGTATCTGACACACCCAATATTGGTGGTTGGAGCTGGCAAGGAGTTTCCGCAGAAGGAAAGGGAGGCGAGGGGCCAGCTTCCTGACCACTCCAACTTCCCGTTTTCCTCCCAGGAATGACTTAGCCTGGCCCACTTCCTCTTGCCTTTCTTTGTTCATTACTGGGCCGGTTACTTAACCTCTCTGTGCCTCAGCTTACTGAGCTATAAAATGAGGACGAGTAATAATAACTACCCCTTACAGTTGTTTGGAGGATTAAGTGAGATAATGCATAAAGAGTTTTGCACCTTGGCCTTTGGGTAAACTCTTAATTGTTATTATTGTTACTACTGTTATCATTTGTTGAGTATAACCCCTGTGCTCGCAGCTGTTTAACCTTGAACAAGAGACCTGGTCTTGGCCGCGTCTGTAAATTGGGACAGTGATAACACGTATTCACAAGACTGTTGGGAGGGTTGGATGAGCTAAGGGTTGATGACACACCAGCTCAGGCCTTCTTAGAACAGTGCCTGGCACATCCTAAGTGTTTGATGGATATTGGTTTGTTGCTGAAAATGTTGCTTTATTTAAGAGGACCTTTTGGTTTGGAAGGGTTCCTAGATCACATCTCATTTAACCTTACACCAGGTACAGGAATCCCTTTGATAACAGTTCTGAGAGGGCCTTGCATACCTCAGTGACAGAGCTTGCCGCCACCATCAGAGGCAGCCCTTCTGATGGGCACAGAACCTAAGAAACGAATTCCTCAACTTGAGTTGCAGTCTGCCTCCTTCTGACGTCTACCATTTGAGTCCCTGTTCTCCCTTCAGGAGCCCAATCCTTCTCGACTCCCAAGTACCAGGGGCAGTCCCTGCACCCCTGTTCTTGGGCTGCATGTCCTGGATTGCTGCACCCAACGATGATGAGCAATCATCTGTGAGCCCTCACCCCCACGCACCCCCCACGCCCTGCCAGGTCCCTGGTCCTCAGCTGAGCTCAGCTTCCCACCTGGCTTCCCAAAGCCCCGTCCTTCTCAATGGTGGGAAATGGATGCTCAGACCGCTAGGGGAATGCCTCCCACCCTCACCCCCCAGGGACTGTGATGGTGTCACTTGGGTGCTGGCCCCTCGAATAGGAATGGGAGGATATTGGCATGCAAACCCTGTCCACTTGTTGAAAACGTGGGCTGGGGACAAAGCAGAGGCAGACAGGCTGCCCAGTACCCTAGCCGCAGACACGTTTCCTCCCTCCGTTCCAGGTTCTGCTGATTCATTCAAGGTTCATTCAACAAGTAGTGTCTGCATTAGGTGGGGGTGGGGACCCAGCATTTAACTGAGGCCCTGCCGCCTGTACTGACATTCCCAGGAGAAGGGACAGAAAGTCGCGCTAAAGGGTGTGGGGAACCCAGGGGGCTGTTCTGAAGCGGGTGGTCAGGGAAGTCCTCTCTGGAGGTGGCATTTGTCAGAGGCCTGAAGGAAGTGAGGCAAGACCTGGGGGGATGCGATGGGCCTGCTGGGAACGATGAGGTCGGTCAGGGAGCCGGAGTGGAGTTGTGGGAAACGGGACAGATGAAGGCTCAGCGGTGGGGACGGCTCTGGGGACGGCTCTGAGGGAGCCAGGGGCCACGGCGGGGTTCGGACAGAGGGGTGGCCTGGTTTGGTGTGGAGCTGTGCTGAGGACAGGCTGTAGGGGAAACTGAAGCAGAAGCAGGGAGACCCTCAGGGAGGCCCTGCGGTGGGGTGGGGCGGTGGCCAGGACAGAGGGTGGGGCGGGCCGAGTGGCAGCGGAGGTGGGAGAAGCCAGAGCACGGGACGTGCTGTGGGCTAGGAGGTGAGGTGGGAGAGACGGGGGCCTCGAGGGTGACTGTGCTGAGGCAGGGACAGTCCACGGGCCAGATGCCAAGCTCTGTGCAGGGGTCACTGAGGATGCGTGCCCTCAGAGCCCGCACTTTCATATGTTCGATAAATTGAGGGCCTGCTTAAGATTTCATTTGGAAAAGGATTCTACTCTTGGAAAAAATGTGGCCGTCACAGACCTGATCCAATCCCCTAATGTAACAATGAGGAAATGGAGATTCCCGAAAGAGGAAGTGCTTTAGCCGTGGACTCGGGAGGCCAAAGTGGAGCGGGGCCTAGGACTCTGGGGTTGGCACGAGGCTGCCTGGGCACGGCCTGGCGTTCTGCCTCGTGCCTGACAGAGTGCGGGGGCCTGCTGCACCCCTTGAGGGAGCGCTCAACAACTCCAGCCACTGGGACAGGGAGCCCCTCTGGGGTGGGGCCCACCCGGAACAGGGGCCAGTGATGCGTCCAGGGACCCAGCTCCCAGCCCCAGCTCGGCCCACTGGCCTGGGCCTGTTTGCTTTCAGGGGCTGGTGCTCCCAGGGGCCCTGCTGGCACTCAGCAGGGAGACCCACTCCGCTGACCCTGGAAGAAGCTCTGGCTGCGGGCTCACTGCCTTGGGCCCTGAGAAGCCCCTGTGCCCCCTGGGAAGCACGTGGGAGTGCAGGGGGTGGGGCCCAGTGTCTGCTGGGCTGTGGGAGTCTCAGCACACGTGTCCTTGAGGCCCCTCCACTTGATAGGCCCTATGCTGGGCCTGGGGCCCTGTTTAGTGGTCTTTTTTCTGAGGCAGCAATTATTAAAGCTTAAAATGATACAGGGACACCTTCATTTTAATCCAGGACATCAGGAAATGAAGAGCAGAAACCAACCAGGAATAGGTGTTTTCTCCTGAAGGGGGCCCCACCCCCGGGCCCTCACTGCCTGCCCCGACCTCCTTGGAGCTCCATTTCACAGACAGGAGTCTGGGCGGCTGTGCGTGCGGCACCTGCCAGCCACGGGGCCCGGAGCAGAGGGAAGAGAGGACCCACCGGGTGATAACCACAGACCCCGTCCTGCCCACCCCCGCAGCCTCTCCCGCTGGTGAGAGGCCTCCCCTGGGCTCCCAGCATCCCGGCCGTGGCAGCGGAGCAGACCGGGCAGGCAGCGTGAGCAGGGGAGGGCAGGCTTGGAGGCGCTAATGCCTGAGCAGCCGCTCGGAAGTGGGCAGAATGGAGTGGTACCCAGGAGGGGAAGTGGGCAGAATAGAGTGGTACCCAGGAGGGACGGAGGGAGGGAGTCAGATAACGGGGTGGGGGGGTTGAGGGGAGTAGTTTGGCCTGGGAGAGATTGATACAAAGGGCAGGGGTAGGCAGGGGCTACCCATGGGACCCTGTCCTCAGGGCTTGGGTGACTCCAGAGGCTCGGGGCACCTTTCAGTCCAGAAGGAGCCCTAACATGGGTGAGGTGACCCAGAAAGGACCCAGACTTCCCATGGCTCCCCTCTTCCATCGCCCCCCCGTTAGGGAGTCGCCTGTAGAAGGGAGTGAGGAACCAGGAGTCGTCAGGTGCTAAGCAAGTCAGCCTGGAGACAGTGCCTCTTGGCCAGCTCTCGAACTTCCGGTTGGTATAGCTGTTATCCTGGACCTGCTTGTCCATCCTGCCACCCAGGGGTGGCCAGCACAGGGGTATTTTCTTGAAGGTTGGAGCTAAACATAAAAAAATCACAACTTTAATGACTTTTCGAAACTGTTGATCTCCCCTCCATTCCCCACGCCACCCTCCATGACCCTTTCTGGTGGCATAGCTTTTACTGCTAGACAGATGACAGGCCAGGTGGGGAAAGAAGCATGTCTCCCCACGACCCCCTAATCACTCTTAGCTGCCACAGTCTTACATTTAAAAGACGCCTCGAGGACTCCCTGTCTTTCCTACCCCACTCCAGCCCTGCATGAAGCCTATGCACAGCTTCACCTTTCTGTCCTTCCTGACATGCAGAACTTCCCACAGCCTCCTCGCCTTTGCCCACAATGCCGCCACCTCCTCCATGAAGCCTTCCATCCATCCACCAGTTCACAGAGATTTCTTCTTTTCGAATACTCAAAAACGTTTTTACGTGAAGCACGTATTTGCCTAGCAGTTTTAGAGAAGCCAGACCGCTATGATATCGTGTCTTTCTACTTAAATTATCAACTTCCAAAGACAAGGGATCAGATCTCTTAGTTCTATATCTTTCCGTCCTTCATACAGTTGGCCCTGTGTAGATGCTTGAGGATGATGATATACTGAATGGAATTTTAAAAATCCCGTAACATTCTCTTTTGTGTCCTAAAGCATTTGAACTTCTGGAGTTATTTGTCAGGCAGCCCAGACCTCAGGGTGGGTCCCAGGAGGACTGGGCGGTGAGGAGCCCAACACCCCCTCCCTCAGCAGCAAGTGGTGACCCTCCTGAGGCCACCACACCCCTCCCCAGTCTGGACACGGAGGGGAGCTGACCACCCAGGGAAGACCCTGTGTAGCCCCCACTCCCAGTTCTGCTCCCCTCACCCCCTCGGGCAGCTGAGCTCCCCAGGCGTCTCTGGGGGGAAGGTCAAGCCAGCTCGCAGATGGATACTGCACCCTCGGACGAGGGAATGGAGTTAGCTGGGTGTACGGGTTCTGGGGGACTCCCGTCTGAGTCAGTGGGTTCCAAGTGCAGGTCTGTGGTCCACTGAGAACTTAGGAAAATAAAGATGTGTTGCTGCTGCTGTTGTGTGTGCGATGCGGTGTGCATATCAGCCAGGCTTGACCGACTATCTTTTCTTGGACAGAATTGTTCTTTGTTCTGAGATTAGGTCTTTTTTTGCCATATAAGGCCTCTTTTCTTTCATGAAATGATTGGAGAAGTTGATAGTGGTTGTTAGTTTTTAATGTCCTTTTAGAAAATAAAAGGTTGCCGAAGGAAAGTCTGAGAAATACTGCTCTGGTTGCTTCCGTGGAATCGATCCATTTTGTGCCCCCTTCCCGGCCGGGCAGTGAGCATCGGCCTGCTTGTATCTCCCTGTGCTGATCGGGAAGATGCTAGGGTTACTTACGTGCGGTAGGCCATGGAGGTGTCTGTACGGCCCCTCTGGTGACCTGGGACTGTCCTCTGGTGACCTGGGACTGTCCTCTGGTGGTCTGGGACTGTCCTCTGGTGACCTGGGACTGTCCTCTGGCTGGAGGTATCTGTACGAGTCCCTCTGGTGGTCTGGGACTGTCCTCTGGCTGGAGATATCTGTAGGAGTCCCTCTGGTGGTCTGGGACTGTCCTCTGGCTGGAGGTGTCTGTACGAGTCCCTCTGGTGACCTGGGACTGTCCTCTGGCTGGAGGTATCTGTACGAGTCCCTCTGGTGGTCTGGGACTGTCCTCTGGCTGGAGGTATCTGTACGAGTCCCTCTGGTGACCTGGGACTGTCCTCTGGCTGGAGGTATCTGTACGAGTCCCTCTGGTGGTCTGGGACTGTCCTCTGGTGGTCTGGGACTGTCCTCTGGGAGGCAAGTTCCTTACCTTCCGGGCCTGCCTCCCTGTTGAAAGGAGCTCAGTGATGTCCAAGCTTCTTGCTCAGCCTGACTCTCGGTGATTCCCTGATTACTGGCCGGCGGGCAGTGGAAGCTGGTATCCTAGAGCAGCCTTGGAGTTCAGGGGATTGACGCCCCATTTGGAGACGGGGCACCCTCCTTCCTTCAGCCTACAGAACAGTCTAGAACATGTGGACACACTTTCACTAGAGACAAAGACCCAGAAAGGAGACTTCTGGGTCATCAGCCTGAAAGCTGATACTTGAAAGGAAATGAGTTTTTTGTGTGTTTTCACTGCTGAGGGTTTGTTTTAGGAAAGCCAGTTTGGGATCAGTTCGTTGGCTTTGGGAGCCGGCTCTGGGAAAGGCCCCGCCTTCCCGGCAGACCTGGCCAACCGACGGCAGGTTGGGAAGCCTCTCGGAGCGGGACTGGGCCTGCGAGGCGGCACCTCTCGGGCCATTTTGTGTGGGAGCCATGGTGACAGGAGGGGATCTCAGGCAGCCGCGTGTCACGGGGTCCCTGGCTGGAAGGCTGTCCCTGTCGGGGGTCTGGGGGGACACGTTCGGAGGGAAGACCTTGCAAGGGAGGCACAGGCTGCTCCCCACGGCAGGCACACCCACTGCTGCCCCAGGGCAAACCCCCCTCCGTGCAGGTGGGGACAGCTGATGACACTGTGTGCCTCCACTGCCACACACACACACACACACACACTACAGTAAAGCCAGCCCGTGCAGGTGGGGACAGCTGATGACACTGTGTGCCTCCACTGCCCCACACACACACACACACACACACACACACACACACACACTACAGTAAAGCCAGCCCCTTCTATCCTGCCTTGAAGGAGCAGAGAGAGGTGGGTGGACACAGAGGAGCCCTCCCCTTCGCCTGGGTGTCCACAGAGCAGTGAGGAGGACCTTACTGACTCCATACCTGTGTGGCTGCCAGCCTCAGGCCTTGGCTAGAAGAATCTGGAAGGCACAGTCATGGCCTCCACCTCTGTCTCTCCCGCGGGCCAGGAAGGCCCCTGTGCAGCCTCAGGTGTCCTCTCCCCAGGGCTGGGCTCGGAGGAGGCTCCCGGTGGCTGGAACAACTCTGGAGGTCAGGAGCCACTAATCCTGGGGGTGCCCCTGTCCCAGTCGGTCCATGTTTGAACAACAAACCAGCCGCTAGAAAATGTCAGTTCCCTTTTAGAAGGAACAGCGAGGGAGCGGTTGTGGTCAAGGCCTGTCGCCGCTGTGTGCACAGTGGCAGAGCACACTCAGGCCACATCCTATGGGGTAACTGAGCCAGCCTGAGAGCAAGGCCCCTGCACCCTCCGTCCTGGGGGGGCCAGGCGGAGTGAGGCTGCCCCGGAACCCGCCCCACCCACAGCCGGGGGCCAGGCCAGGGAGGGCCCCTCTGAGCCTGTGTGAGAGGGACCGCCTGCAAGGCTCCCCTACAGGACACTCCCCACTGGAGGTGGCCCCATTTCATCACCAATTCTGGGATCTTTATCAAAGCCAAGGACCTTTTATTCCTTAGGTAAGAGATGGGACTTCAGATGCCAAACACCGGCCTGGCTCATTGACTAACATTCAATACCAGGTGTCAGGGCTGAACGAAGACCTGTTTTCTGAAGACAGGAAGGAGGTGGGGTGCAGAGGGACAGCCCAGAAGAAGGAGAGCAGAGGGCAGGGGTAGCAGGGAAACCCTCCTGCACCGGTTCCCCAGGGCTGAATTTTCCCTGGGTCAAAAAGCGTGCCTTATTCAACCACCTCCAGGGATCAAAGAAATAAAGGCCTTTGCCTCTGAAATTTACAATCTGACGATCTCTGGCTAAGGGAGCAAGTTGTCAAGGAGGAATTCACTGGGGACCTCTTTCCCCACCTCCGTGTCCCCAGCCTCCTCCGTCTCAGTCAGTGTCAGAGATTGACACTGCAAATTACTCTAGGGATATTGCAATTCAAAGCGAGGACTTAGCTCTCTACCTGTGACAGCTGATTTATTATGCTTGCTTCTTTCTCTCCTTGCCAGTTTTGACAGAGCAGTCATCTAAAATATATTCACAGATTCTTTTCTCAACTCATGTCTTTCTCATCCATCTTCACACATCAATCCACACATCCAACTACCCATCTATCTATTTATCTCCCTCCCTCTCTCCTTTCCTTCCTTCTTCCCTCCCTTCCTTCCTTCCTTCTTCCCTCCCTTCCTTCCTTTCTTCCTTCCTTCCTTCCTTCATCCATCTACCCACTCACCCACCCACCTATCCACCCAGCCATTTATCCATCCATCCATCCATCCATCCATCCATCCACCCACCCACCAACCCACCCACCCATCCACTAGACATTTGTTGAACATACAGGAATCTCCAGCCTACCTACTAGGAAAGGTAAGAGAAACATGCACATAATTAAAGTGGAGGGCCCTATCTAAAACATGCCATCACACTCAGCTGTGGTGAGCAGGAAAGACTCCCTGGCAGAGGCGGCACCTGGATTGGGTCTTGAAGGATCAGTAGGATTTAAACAGCTAGAATCGGGCATATGCCCAGAAGGGTAGGAGGAGAGCACAGGGCAAAGTGGGGAAGCACAAGTGGGGTGTGGGAGTGTTGCGGAGCCTGCCTTGGGGACAGAGAGGAAGGTTCTTCTGTGTGTGATGGGCCTGGAAACAGCGCTGGGCCCACCTGGCTACAGGTGGGAGAATTTGGATCTCTCCAGGGGTGGTGAAGACATGGGCCTGCTCTCCCACTCACCGCACCTGTTCCTGCCAGGACACCTCCCTCTCCTCCTTCGCCAAGCGGAGCCATGGTCGCTGCCTCCGAGGGCTGTTGCCGTGATCCCTTGAGAGGGTGTTCTTAGTTGCTTGGGCTGTGAGACCAGTTGGGAGCTATTTCCTGTATGTCTATGGAGTGTGTGTGCACGCTGTGGATTTACAAAAAAATATAAATATATGCCTAATGAAGTTCACATTCAGACCCACAAAGACAGTGAAATGGAAAGCGTCGAATGCGTTGTTAACCTCTTTGAGGCTAAACCTAGTCCAAGCGCACGCTCACTTCATTTCGGTCTGTGTGTGTGTTAACTTGGTGTTCCTCTTGTTTTCACGTAGCGTTATTTCTTATGCACATTTCTATACGCAGTGCTGTGGACGTGTTAGCTACCCCCCTATCTTTGGTGGTCTCATCATCATAGTATGATCATTTTAATGGTTGCAGTTGGCATACATATGTGTCAGCTGCTTTCCAAGTCCACCTCAGTTTTAAAGGAAGCTCCTGAAAACTTACGTGGGCCTAGGGTTTGGGACTATTTCCTTGAGATCTATCACCATCCTCGAGTATTTGAGTTCAAGGGCAAAACAGAGCCTGTTGATTGGCCCTTATTTCAGCTATATGTAAATTACAGCTGAATACTTACCAATTTCCTTGCAGCCAGGTGTGGCCCTGTGATTAAGTTCAGGACAGTGAAATGAGTGGGGAGTGCAATTTTCTTGAAGCTGACCTTAAAGAAAAGGGGCATACCTTTCTCTTCTTTCCCCTTTCCTGATGGGTGGAATGCAGATGTGATGGCTGGAGTTGAAGCAACCATATTGGAGTCTGAGGTGAACTTTAGAATGGAAGCCATACAGGATTCAAGACATGTTGGAGCATCATCCCAGCCCAGGACTACTTATTCAGGCTTTTATATGAGAGAGGAACACACACCTATCTTATGTATCACTGCTATTTTAGATCTTCTGTCACTTACAAACTTAATCCTAATGAACACAGAAAGTTTTGTCTCTTGTCACATAGCACCAGGTTGTATGTCAGAAATACTACAGCTGCTTTTCAGGGTTCCCTGCAAGTGTATTTCCTCGGGGAGGTGGCAGAGGGGGAGAGCAGAGAGGCACCTTTGCATTGACTAAGGCTCTTATTTCAAGGAATAGACTACGAGCAGTGTTTGCAGAGTGGGTGTTTGTGAGGTTTAGATTTCACGAGAAGCTTCAGATCAGGTATTTTGGTTTGGATTCTGACTCCCAAATTGTGTGCTTTGACAGGGCTCAGTATTGCTGAGCATGGCCACCATGTCCCTTCCCTCAGCCTCAGTTTCCTGATCTGTGCTTTAGCTGGAGAACTCCTGGGTTCAGTGTCCCTGTGCTCCGTCTGACATTGGGGCTCCCCCCACATCAGCACGAGGCAGGCCAGGGCCAAGGCTGAACAGTGCCTGGGTCCTTGCTGGCGGCCAGCTTCCAGCTTCCATTCACTCACTCATTCATTCACTCATTCATTCACCCACTCACTCATTCACTCACTCATTCATTCACCCACTCATTCATTCACTCACTCACTCAGTCACTCACTCATTCCTTCACTCACTCATTCCTTCACCCACTCACTCAGTCACTCACTCATTCATTCACTCATTCATTCACTCATTCATTCACTCACTCATTCACTCACTCATTCACTCACTCATTCATTCACCCACTCACTCACTCATTCACCCACTCATTCATTCACCCACTCACTCATTCACTCACTCACTCATTCATTCACTCATTCATTCACTCACTCATTCACTCACTCATTCACTCACTCATTCATTCATTCACTCATTCATTCATTCACTCACTCATTCACTCACTCATTCATTCATTCACTCATTCATTCACTCACTCACTCACTCATTCACTCACTCATTCATTCACCCACTCACTCATTCACTCACTCACTCACTCACTCATTCATTCACTCACTCATTCATTCACTCACTCATTCATTCACTCACTCATTCACTCACTCATTCACTCACTCATTCATTCATTCACTCATTCACTCATTCATTCACTCACTCATTCACCCACTCACTCATTCACTCACTCACTCATTCACTCATTCACTCACTCATTCATTCACCCACTCACTCATTCACTCACTCATTCATTCACCCACTCACTCATTCACTCACTCACTCATTCATTCACTCACTCACTCATTCACCCACTCACTCATTCATGCATTCTTCATTTTTGGCCTCTTTCTTGAGCACATGCTGGATGGCAGGAGGGTTTGAGCTAACCACTGACCACTGGGGAGGCCTTGAGTGTCACCTCTTCTCTCTGCCCAGCCTTGGGAAAGGTTTGTCCTGAAATGGACGGGACTTGACTTTCCTTTCCCAGGGAGGAGGGCACAGGACCGTCTAGAACCTGTAAGAGCCTGTTCTGAGCTGCCCTCCCACAGCCCCGGATGGGCCTCCCACAGCATAGGAAGGCCCTCGGCCTCGTCTGAGAGGCCCTCTGTGGCCAGGGATTGAGCAGGTGGCCAGTCTTGACAGGCTGGGCAGATGTGCTCTGCAGCGGTTTGAGTGGCAGTCGGGGGTTTTCTTTCCAGCAGCCGAAGCGACCCCTCCCCTCTCCTGCGTTGTCAAGCATCAGAGAGCTCAGTGTTGCTCTGGAGACCCCGACCCAGGCCCTGCTTACAGACGTGAAGCTCCAGAGAGGGAAGTGGGTGCCACGGAGTCTCGAGGCTGGACCAGGCTCTCTCCCAGGCTCTGTGCAGACACCTGGGCCCGCTCCTCTGCGGCCAGCACCGGCGGTGGGGGGACAGGCGCACCGGCCTTCACTGGCCGCCTCCCCGTCCAGCCTGTGGGAAGTGCCAAGCTCTCTCCTCTCTCAGGGACCAAGCACATGTGTCCACTTCCACCTCCTGCAAGAAGCCTTCCAGGCTGTCAGACCCTCGGGGTGCTGCACACAGCTGGGCAGGTTGTTCACTGCACAGAGAGGCACCTGGCTGGGAAAGGAGCACGTGGGGGCTGAAGTGTCATTCCCGGCCCTGTGTGATGTCAGGTGTGTGTGCGTGCGTGTGTGTGCACACATGCGTGTGACGGAATCGGGCGGGGACACGCCTCCACAGGGAGCAAGCGGCACCTTTCCCTGATCTACGCAGAGGCACTGCATAGGCCCTCAGGGCCCCAGCTAGCAGAAGACCCATCGACGCCCTGGAAGCCCCATTCCTCGCACCTGTCGCGGCGTGTTCTCTTTAGGGACCTGACTAGACTGTAGGTTCCTGAGGTCAGAGGGAGTGACTCCTTCAGAGGGAGGAGGGCGTCACTGCCAGATCAGCACTGCGGTGGGCACAGAGTGACCGACCCAGGGAGCTTGAGCAGTAGTGTGAGGGGGTGACTGGGCAAGCTGTCAAGGTCAACTCTGGGTGGGGGGCTCTCAGAGCAGGGGCTGTGCCGGAGACACCAGAGACACACCTGGCCTCGCCCCGGCCCAGCTCTGCAGGCCAGGGCGAGGTGGGCACAGTGTGGGCTGGTACTCAGAGCCCCCCAGCCCCTCCCCAGCCATTAGACTCCCACCCAGCAGTGCCCTACTTAGTGCTGGCCCAGCAGTGACGCCACAACTCATCTTTGTTCCGAGGGCCTCAGTCTTGTAGGGACACAGGAGTGACATGCAGTGCTATGCCTATGGGGTGTGGGATGGTCACCTGCAGTACTGAGGTCCCCAGTTGAGGGTGCCCCGCTTAGGCTAGGGCAGCGTCTGGGAGAGCTCCGCACGGAAGGTAGGAGCCGAGCTGAGTGATGTCTGGGAATTTCCCAGGTAAACGTGGGGAGGGCTGGGCCAGCATGGCCGTGCGGGGGGTGCTGTGGGCGCGTGCGTGTGCCTGGCGTCTGCACTCTGCGTGGATGGAGGGCGGGATGTGCGGGAGAGGGAACCGGGCAGCAGAGGCTGAGGCTGTGAGGCTGTGTGTGCTGAAGGCTGTGAAGATTGAGATAGGCTTGCTCCCCATTTTAAAACTGAGTTCTGTGTTAGTTTCATAGGGCCGCTGCCACAATGTAGCACAGACCAGGAGATTCCTTCTCTCCCAGTTCTGGAGGCCCTAAGTCCCGAGTTAAGGGGCTACAGGGTCGTGTTCCCTCTGAGACTCTGGATAGGATCCTTCCTTGCCGACTCCCTGCTTCTGGTGGCCCCAGACAATCCTTAGGGTCCCTCCCTTGTCTTGCAGCAGCTGCATCACTCCAATCTCTGTCTCCTTGTCTCCTGTCCATCTTGTCACTTGACATCTCCTATGTCACTTGTCACATAGCCATCTTCTCTCTGTGTGTCTTTTTGTTACTTCTCTTCTTATAAGGACAATAGTGGTCATATTGGACTAAGGCTCACCCTGCTTCAGCATGAGCTCATCTTAACTAATGACATCTGTAATGACCCTATTTCCAAATAAGGTCACTTTCTGAGGTCCTGAGGGTTAAAGCTTCTACATATCTTTTTGGAAAACATAATACAACCCACAAGCTAAAATTTACAGTCAAATTCACCCTTTTGAGCGTGCATTTCTACACACTGGCAAACATGGACAGTTGTATATGTAACCACCACCACGATCAGGAAATAGAACAATCCTGGCCGTACAGCTCAGTTGGTTAGAGCATCGTCCCAATGCGCAAAGGTTGACAGTTTGAAATCCCCACCCCAACCTGGTCAGGGCACCTGCAGAAACTGATATTTCTGTCTCTTTCACTTTCTTCCCCTCCCTCTTTCTCTAAAATCAATAAATAAAAAGGAAATAAAAAAAGAAGATAGAGAACAGTTCCAGCTTGAAGCCCAAGGTCACTGGCTTGAGCCCAAGTTCTCTGGCTTGAGCGCAAAGTCACTGGCTTGAGCAAGGGGTCACTGGCTCAGCTGGAGCCCCCAGTCAAGGCACGTATGAGAGGCAGTCAACAAACAACGCAATTGCAAGTTGATGCTTCTCATCTCTCTCTCCTCCTTCTCTCTCTCTCCCTTCCTGTCTCTGTTTCTCAAAAACCAACCCACTAAACAAACAAAAAAATAGTTCCAACCCCCTCCAAGATTCCCCCGTGCCCTTTTGTAGTCAACACACCCCGCCCCCAAACCCAGGCAATCACTCATTTTTTCTTTATCCTTAAGTTCCGTCTTTTTGAGAATGCTGCCTTGGCCCTGACCAGTGACTCAGTGGATAGAGCGTCGGCCTGGCATATGGACGTCCCAGGTTTGATTGGCCATCAGGGCACACAGGAGAAGCGAGCATCTGCTTCTCCCCCCTCCCCTTCTCTCCCTCAGCCAGTGCTCAGTTGGTTCAAACATGGTCCCAGGCGCTGAATGAGGGAGGATAGCTCTGTTGGAGCTCATCAACCTTGGGCACTAAAAATAGCAGGTTATTTGAGCATTGCCCCCAGACAGGGGTTGTCAGATGGATCCCCACTGGGGTGCATGCAGGAGTCTGCCTCACTATCTCCCCTCCTCTCACCTTAAAAAAAAGAAAAAAAAAAAAAGAAGAAGAATGCTGCCTTGCAACTCTGGCCTTTTTCACTTAGCTGAATACACTGGGGATCCATACATGTATTGATTGCATCTCAATGTTGTGCTCTTTTATTGTTGAAATAATTTATTGTGTGAATGTAACCCAAGTGTGCTTCAGTTGTCCGTGCTTCCACCCACTGTAGTACATTTGGGTTGTTTCAAGTGTTTGGCAACTACCTCTACAAATAAAGCTGCTGGACACATTTGTGTAGAGGGTACTGGATATTGCGTGGGGAGCCACACGGGCTGGCGTGCATTCAGGGCGCCGCGTGGGGTGGGAGGGGCACGTGGGGGTACCGGAAGGAGGCAACTGCAGGGGTCCAGGTGCCGGTGCCGGTGGCCTGGACTAGGGTCTCAGCAGCAGGGTGGAGAGAAGCAGGCCCACTGGGATGGATCTAGGGGGGCGAGTGGACAGAACCGGTGCTGGGTCGGGTGTGCACCCTGGTACCGAGGAGGCCACCTTTACTGCCTCCCGCTCGCCTGCCCCCATCCCCCCAGGGAAGATGGCTGCTGTGGTGGAGCGTGGCTCTCTGGACACGTGGACATTGAGGGGTGGAACAGTACAGGGCAGTGGTTAGGGGTGTGGGCCCTGGATCGCACTATCAGGGTTCGCATTCACTCTGCCTCTGTCTCCTCTTCTGTACAGTGAGGATTCTAATAGTCTCTAACTCACAGAGCTGTTGTTATACCACACGAGTTAATCCATGTAAGGGGTGTGAACAGCGGCAGACACATATGAGGTGTGCAAGGAATGTGGTCCGTGGTCTTCTGAGAGCCCCCACTCCGCACCTTCTTGTCCACCCACTTGCCCCTTTGGCAGCGAGCCGGTTTGTGGTGCGTGGTGTGGGTCTGCGGGGCTGTAGGTGGCACCCTTGTGTGCGTCCCCTCGCTTCCCGGGTCTGCCCTGATAGGCTGTGAGACCGTCAGCTGGCTCCGTGCCCGATCCCTGGCTTCCTCTGCTCACACGGGGGGAGGCACGGAGCCCTACTGCGAGCTGGGCTCTGTGAGAAGCAGCCCCCACACAGTAGGCTCTTGGTAAAGGCTCATGACACAATGAGGAAGGACCCAGGTGAGTGGCTCTCAGGGTACCCCCAGTTTCAGGGTGGGCAGAGGCTCCCCTGAAGCTGCTGCAAATAATCACACTCCGTTTTCCCGACCAAATACATCCTCTGCCTTTGACAGGACTGACCACGGTGGCACCGGGCAGCCTCAGCAGCTACACAGCCACTGGTGGGCTGTGCCCAGCCTGGACCCCGGGCGCGGTGTGCTGGGTCCACGTTCAAATGCCACGGCCGCGCCCAGTGTCTGATGGAGGGCCCCGCGCTGAGACCAGCGTTCCTGTCCAGGTGGGCCACGATCGCTGCCGGCTAATAGAGGGACATTTCCCGTTGGTCCTCATTGTACCCAGATTCAGGCTTTGTAAACTCACCTGTCTGCTAAAATGTATCTGTCACCCCAAACTTGCAGAGCTTTGGGAGTTATTTGCAGACACGGCAGACCGAGGAAAATTTTGAATCTTCCGACACACATATTTTCTTCCACCTGAGGCCACGTAAAGCGATGCTCTGCCTTCTTGTCCCCATTCTTATACTTCTGACAAGTGTCCTTGTTGTGGTCAAGTTAGTGCCACATTTTTCACATTTTTATGCTTGTGTTGATGGCTCTGCTGTTTAAAACGCCTCCGCCCCCATGCTTAGTGCCGAAACGCAGGCTAGTATTCTGAACTGCCAGAAAGCTGCGACGGGCCGCCCAGAGAAAGCGCGTTAGGTGAGCTTTGTCCAGGCACGGGTTCTGGGCACTACGGTCATTGAGTTCACTGCTAGTGAATCAATGACGGGTTAAATAAAGCGCCTCCTGCTCTTGAAAACGTACTACCAGTGGCCTCCGTTATGCTAGGGTCTAAGGGGCCAGTACACACTGGAAAGGCTCCTGGGGGCAGGGGACAGACGTGGTGACAGGAAGCACAAATGAAAAGGGAGGCCTCCCTGGGGGTGGGCTTCAGGCCACAGTGGGTTTCTCAAGGTGGGCCTGGGCCCTCGAGGTGGCTCGGGGCTGCAGCGCCCGGACTGCAGTGCATGTGACAGCTCCTGTCCCAGCAGAGGAAATGTGGTCACCACAAATGCTGGGTGGGTTGGAGGGTGACTCAGTGTCACCAGGGGTGGAAGGAATGTGACGCTGCAGTAATTTCCCGCAAGGTGCGAGCGGGGGCCTGGTGTCCACTGCCTGCGCCCCCATAGCTGCTGTCAGGAATCATTGCCTTCTGCCCCCGAGCCCTGGGCTGGCTCTGTGCCAGACCCCACCTCCAGTTTAGAAATGGGGTTTCACTTTATCAAAGCACATCCACCCACACACACTGTGGTCATGTGTCACCCTTCCAGCGAGCTTGTGAAGTAGTGGGGTGTGAGTATCCTTTCATGTATACCCTTCCTGAGAGAACTGAGGCTCAGAGAAGGAGAGAGACTTGCCCAAGGACACACAGCAAGCCTGTGGCGGAGGTTAGCATAGACTCTGTCTCCCATCCCGGGGCAGAGCACTTTCTGTACCGCTCAGAGCTGTCCAGGATGAATAACGATCACTTATCGCACCATCGTTCAGCACCAGATGCACGTTAAGCTCCCTGTTGTCCTCACAGCGACCCTCTGGGGTCTGTACTGTTCTGGGTCTCTTTTCACAGACATTGAAAGGCCAGGGTCAGAGTGGAATTCATTCAGATCCCCTCCCCCCCAGACACAAAGCTGTGGACAGGAGAAATCTGAGCAGAGGTCCAGCAGGAGAGAGGGCACAGAGGCCCTGGGTGTCCCCTTCTGGGGTGAGTCACATCCACCGTGGGGCTGCTGCTCCCCCGACATGTCTCCCCCTCCTCGGCCAGTGTGAGGTGGGGAGGAGGGAGCTGGGAGCTGCTTCCCTTTCCCCCCAGATGATGGGGAACCACTGAGTAAGCAGCAGGCAGGGCCGGAGGCCAGGGTCACAGCGGGACGTGTGGGCGCCACGTGCTGTGGGTGCCCCTGGGGGAAGGAAGGCCAGCCAGAGAGGGCCAGGGTGCGCCTCCCCAGCACCGTCTGAGCCTCCAGCTCTCTGAGCCTGGTCCACCGTCTGAGCCTCCAGTCCTCTGAGCCTGGTCCACCATCTGAGCCTCCAGCTCTCTGAGCCTGGTCCACCTCTGGGGAGGAGAAGGCCGCAGAAGGAAGATGGGCAAGGACTCCGGCAGCCCTGAAGGGACCAGCCTGCGGAGCGCTGGCATGGGGTCCCAGTGCAAAAGCCAGACCTGAAAGGGACTGAACTTGCAGCCAGCTGCGTGGGGCAGCTCCCGGGAGAAGGGGCCCTTATGCACGCGAACAGATGACCAAGCAGAATCTCCTTCCCCGAAGAGCTTCTGAATACGGTTGTGACGCGTGCAGATAACACTCAGCACGCCTATAGTTTTCTTTATTATCTTTCCCTTTCTTCCTAAGCACAAATTCCACATAGAGTCCATGAATTCACACACCGAAAAGGTTGAAACGATAGAAGAGTCTCTAGACCTGCATCATCCAACGTATTAACCGCTCGCTGTCTGTAGCTGTGTTATAAATTAAGTTAATTAAAATGAAGTCACCGCCGCACTGGCCAGATTTCATGTGCTCCGTCCGCAGCCACAGGCAGCTAATGGCAACCACATTGGGTAGCGCACGCACAGACGTCTCAGTCACCGCACACAGCTCTTTCGGACTGCACTGGCCAGATCGTAAACCGGGGAAACCCGACCGGCTGAAAAATAAGTTCGGGGGTCAGTTGAGTCCATTGGTTGTATGTGTTTACACGCATCTGGGTCTCTGCCTCTCCTTATGGGCGATTCCATCTGATCAGCACAGAGAATGAGAGTTCCCATTTTCTTCCCAGATGAGGAACCTGAGGCTCAGAGGAGGCGAATGGGCCCCAGGTAAGGGGAGCGTTGGTGGTTTGTGCCCTAGGCATAGGGGTCCTTCCCCTTCTCTTGTCCGCGGTGGCTGAGGGGCAGGCAGGAGAGGGTTACTGTGATCTTGTCAAATTCCAGCCCTTGCCACCAACAGTACAGACTCAGCGTAAAAGTTTGGAATGTATAGAAAAGTGTGTAGAAGGAAAGGAACGTCAACCTCAGGGTTAACGACTCCCACGGGCAGAGAAGGGCGCTGGGCTGTCTCTACACGCCCCGCCAGCCCTCGGGGGTGTCGGTCTTCATGGTGGCCACGCTCACGGGCTCTTGTAGAGCTCACACCAGAGTCCCTGCTTCCTCCTGCCTTTGAGAACCTTCTCATAACCCTTGCTGGCCACTTGGATATCCTCTGTGTGAAGTGCCAGTTCAAGCCCCGTGCCCACTTTTCTGTTTTATCTTTCCCTTATAGGTGTGCAGAAGTTCTGTGTCTAAGCTGGTCCTGCGCCCTTTGCTGGTTGTGTGTGTTATAAATATCTTCTCCCACTCCAGGCTGGACTTTCACCCCCTTTGTGGCATCTTTTTTTTTTTTTTAAGATTTTATTTATTCATTCTTAGAGAAGAGAGAGAGAGAGGAGGGAAGAGCAGGAAGCATCAACTCCCCTATGTGCCTTAACCAGGCAAGCCCAGGGTATTGACCCAGCGACCTCAGCATTCCAGGTCGATGTTTTATCCACTGCGCCACCGCAGGTCAGGCTGTGGCATCTTAATGAACAGAACATCTTCATTTTAATGCAGTCAAACTTACCAGTCTTCTTTTAAGGCGGGTGTGTGTATGTGCATGCGTCTGCTCACACACGTGCTGTTTAAGAAGGTTCTCTCTTCCATCAGATTATGAAGATATTCTTTATTTTCTTCCAAAAGATACTTGTTTTGTTTTGTTTTCCACATTTAGGCCAGGACAGAGTCTTCCTGGAACTGATTTTTGTATAAGCTGTGAAGAAGGCGTCGGGTTTCTCCCCCCCCCCCCCCCCCCATGAAGATACCCAGTTGTCTCAGCACATTTTGTTGCAAAGACTGTCCATTCCTCAATGTTCTACTGTGGCCACACATAAGTCAAGTGACTGTGCATGTGTGGGTCTATTTCTGGGCTAGTCCAGTCCACTGACCTACGTCTCTGTCCCGGCAGAAAGACCTCACCCTCTTAATGACGGTAGCTTTATTATAAGCCTTGATCTCCAGCAGAGCAAACCCTACCCACTTCGTCACATGGGACTTAGATATTCTTGGCCCTTTGCTTCTCTGTGCCTTTCCACATGGCACCTTTGGATTCGAGTTGGGACGGCACTGATTCTGTGCATCCATTTATGTGGCGTCCATACCTTATAGTACTAAGTCTTCTTCTCCCTGGACAGGATCTACCCTTCCACCTCTTTCTTCTTGTGTCTCAGTTTCCTGTGACACAGGAAATGGAAATGATAACCAGTTATAGGGTTGTTTTAAATGATTAACTTGATATTTATATATGTAAAGCAGTTAACGCAATGCTTGACACTCAGAAATCTTTGGGAATATTGTTAATTTTATTTTGGGTAGCTAATACATCCTCAGGCTTCACAATAAAAACGTTAATTTAAAAAAGACCTACGTTGACAAAGTCCTCCCACCCTGTATGTTTGTTGCCACACCTGCCACTCTAGTCATTAGTTTCTCGTGTCTTCTCTCAGAGTTTCTTTGTACAAATACCAGTAATTATTCTTTTTTTTCCCAACAAAGGAACACAGTATACCTCCTCTTTGTACTTCTGCCATCTAACCACATACCCTGGAAACCTTTCCATGTCAGTGCACAGAGACCTTCCTCATTCTTTTTAAAGAAAACTTTAAATAGTTACATAGTATCCATTCCTTTAAGGGTCCCTTTGTGATGTACATTTCAATTGTTTCCAGTCTTTTCCCCACTTCAGACAAGGCTTCAATGAATCCAATGAGTGTCTTTTTGTCCATGTACTGTGTTGACACACACAACTCTTGTCTTTACAGATCTATTACCCCACTGTTTATATTAGATAAAATATCTAAAATTGCTTTCTTTGTAGGCCAAAAGTGGTTGAATGTTTCCAATTTTATATAGTACTTATATTTTCTGAACCACGCAATCATTAACAAAATTTTATTGAGCACCCGTCCTGTACTGAGCCTGGGCACGGAGCAGTAGATACGCCGACACTGGAACCTGGAGCCAGGAGAGAAGACAGGCGTGTGAAGGCAGGATTGTTCACCATCTGATTCTTTCCAGTTTGGGACAACTGTAGGTCACATTGCAGTGAATAGCCCTGTCCATTAAGCTTTATTCACACTTAAAAATATATCCCTTTGACATAGAGTCTGGAAGGGAAATGACCTACAATGTGCAATCTTACTGAGACCTTTCTTTTTCAAAGTTCCAAGTTGTTTTCATTATTTTTTGAATAGGTGATAGAGTTGTGTGGTTCAAATTCAAAAGGTACAAAGGTTGTATGGGGAAGTGCCCCCTCCCAGTCCCCGCTCCCCAAAGGCGCCACGTGGTCACTCTCCCTGTCTCCTTGCAGGGATGGTCTCGGCTCATCTCAACGTATACGTGTCATATACGCACAGGGCCTGCCTGTTGCCTGCTGACCTGGGTACTCATGTCCCTGCTGCCTTCAACTTCAGTCCCACTCAGGAAACTGGTTCCCAAATCCTATCTTATGCAGTAACCATCTCCATGTTTAGTAAAGTTTCGAAGGATTGTTTTTTGGTTGTTTTTTTTAGCAAGAGAAAGACAGACAGACAGGAAGGGAGAGAGATGAGAAGCATCAACTTGTAGTTGCAGCACTTTAGTTGTTCATTGATTGCTTCTTATATTTGACTTGACTGGGGGACTCCAGCCAAGCCAGTGACCCCTTGCTCAAGCCAGCGACCTTGGGCTTCAAGCCAGAGAGATCTTTTAGCTCAAGCCAGCAACCATGGGGTCATTTTGATGATCCCACGCTCAAGCCAGTGACCTTGCACTCAAGCTTGTGAGCCCACGCTTAAGCCAACAACCTCAGAGTTTCTAACCTGGGACCTCAGAGTCCCAGGTTGATGTTCTATCCTCTGTGCCACTACTGGTCAGACTCTAAGGATTGTTTTGGGGGGGGGTGGGGGGTGTCATCTGCTTTTGCACTATGTATAAATGTTATTGTAATTATTATTATCATAAGTCTAGAGTGGTGTCTGATCCATAGTAGATGCTCAATAAATATCTACTGAATGAATGGATGGATACTAACATCTTAAATTCCAGTCACTATCCTGAACTCTTCACAGCATCCTCTGAGATAGTAATATATATATTTCCCATTTTAAATGTAAAGAAATTGAGGTAAAAAGAAGTTGAGTCACGTGCCAAGGCAACCACACTGGGATTCTAACCCAGGCCCATGCGTAACCACTGGTCAGTGTAGCCCCTGCCATTCCTCCAGGCCTGATCGCACGCAGCACTGGGGACAGAGTCCTAGCCTCGGACTGATGCTGGGTGGGCGGGCCAGTGGCACGGGCAGGCTGAGTCAGGGCAGGCTGGGTTCCAGGGCTGTCGGGCAGGGCAAAGGGCAGGGACCTGTGAGCCAGAGGAGGTCATGCGGGTAAGGGGGTGGATGAACCCAGCCCAGGCTCCCAGGAGGCTGAGGGTGTCTCGGGCTCTCAAGAGCACAGGACAGCCAGGGCCGGAGGCCAGGCACAATCTGGGTGGCTGAGAAATGAGACCTGGGGTAGGCCTGGTGGAGTGGGAACAGCCACCAGAAGGGCCCACGGCACGGAAGCTGGTGCCTCCCGCAGGCTGCCCCGGGAACCCGGCAGAGCCCGAGCGGGCAGGGAGCACCCAGCAGTGAGCCTGGAAGACCGGGCTGGAGCCGGGCAGAGCCTGGCTCACCACGAGCCGCAGGGCCTGCAGCTCACACAGGTGTGGAAAGTTGAAAGGCCTGTGACCTGCCAGACCCCTTGATGTGGGCTGTGACGTGCAAACTCAGACAGCCTGACCTGCTCCCAGCACGTCCGGGGGCCGGAAGGCCTGCTAACGCTGACTTCCCCTCTAGAGGCCGTGGGCAGAGGCCCGCGAGCGGACTCCCCGGTCCCCGAGGTGCCCACGCCGAGGGTCAGAGGCCTAAGCTGCCCTCTGTGCCCCACCTCATCATGGAAGGCCTTTTGGTTTCTGGGTGAGGAGAAACCCAGAGAACTCGGTCACAGCAGGATTTTCCAGACCCTGTCCTTGGTGCCCCAAGCATCCGGGGGACGCCCCGGGCCCTCCTGTAGGGATTTAGCCCCAGGGGCTGGGCTGCGACACTGGCCACTGCTTGCACATTAAACGTGTGAGAGTCTGATTCTGAAACCGGCTGCTTTTCTTCTGTCCCCGCACGACCGCCCCATGGTGGTCAGCTTGGAGCTGTGTTTTTGGTCCCAAGTCCGCCAAAGGCTAAGCCAGAGGTGGAAGCCGGCGGCAGCTGTGGCTCAGCTTCCACACGTCCAGGGACGAGCATCTGGCAGCAAGGAAGCCCCGGAGAAGCTGGCCCGGATGCCTGCCCTCTCTCGGGCTGTCCGCTGGGGCAGAGCCAGCCTGGCTTAGAAGAGAAGCCTTCAAGTGGCATCTAGCCAAGGGTCGGTTGAGTCACAGAATCATGGAATTTATTGTGCCTTAGTCCTCGATCTGCTCCACGTGAGTGCAGCCCAGCTCCTGCTGCTCTCCAATACGGAGCCGGGGCAGACATTACCTAGTGGAGCCTAACCTTCTAGGCGGCTGCTGCCAATCAGCTGGGTTCACATGGAAATTCATCCTATTTGCCATCCCAGCTCTTTGCCCTTTGCCCAACCTTCTCATTTCACTGAAGAGGCCACTGAACCTCGAGAGGGGAAGTGAGTTGCCCAAAGTCTCACAATGAACAATAGACTCAGACCACGGTCTCCTGAGTCTGAGCTCAGTGCCATTTCCCGTGTGTCACAGCCGTGCTCCTGGTGAGCAGAGCACTTGTCCTGTCACCACGCATCTCCTAAACTCCTCATTTCCCTTCATACGCAACTCTGATCCCTTTGGATCCAACAACTACGCCTTGGGATGGCAGAGGGGACTCTGGCTAGGGGAACGTGTGAGGTAGAGGGCATCCCCAACATCCCGACGGTGTGCCGCAGCTGGTGGGCTCACAAAGACCTATTGTGCCTAGTCAGGAATTCTTCCTGCTGCTTTTAAGCCATTGACGGCTTCATATCAGCAATGGTGG
This sequence comes from Saccopteryx leptura, assembly GCF_036850995.1. NCBI lineage: Eukaryota > Metazoa > Chordata > Mammalia > Chiroptera > Emballonuridae > Saccopteryx > Saccopteryx leptura. Next base: position 11,820,656 of record NC_089508.1, on the reverse strand, counting down.
GGGTATTGACACCATGGACATTGGCAGTCACTACACAGCAAGACTCTATTTTGGGGGCTTCTAGACAAGGGCTTTAATGGCACACCACTGATCCAAACCAAATGTCTCAACTGGTCTCTGGGTACGTGTGCCCTCCAGATGTTCTCAGATCCTCCTCCCTTGCCAACCAGAATCCCGTCCCTGGGTCTAGAGCCTTGGCTTCCTCCAGGAACTGTCCCTCGAGCCCCCATCTCATCCAGTGGTGAGCGCTTGTTGAGTGTCAGCTGCGGCTCGGTTCTTTCCTTACACTGCTCTGTTTGATCCTCACGCGCCCTTTGAGGGAGGAGGGATAGTGGCCCAGTTTGCAGAGCGGGACACTGAGGCACAGAGGGGTGGAGTGGCCGGCCTGGTTCTTTCCTTACACTGCTCCGTTTGATCCTCACGTGCCCTTTGAGGGAGGAGGGATAGTGGCCCAGTTTGCAGAGCGGGACACTGAGGCACAGAGGGGTGGAGTGGCTGGCCTGGTTCTTTCCTTACACTGCTCCGTTTGATCCTCACGTGCCCTTTGAGGGAGGAGGGATAGTGGCCCAGTTTGCAGAGCGGGACACTGAGGCACAGAGGGGTGGAGTGGCTGGCCTTTGTTCCTCACACCGGGGCCTCGGGACGTCTCCCTGCCCCCGATGCCTGCAGCCGGTGCTGCATGCCCTGCCAGCCCCCTCCTCTGCAGTCAGGAGCTCCAGGGTATCTTTCCCTCCGGCATCAGCTGCTACTCCTGGCCCACGTCCTGTCGGTGCCACCAGGCAGAAGAACAGCTCTGCTGACCTTCTGGTAGCTCTCAGAGGATTTCTTGAAAAAATTCCCCAGAGCCCGATTCTTTGGATGGACTCATCTTGATGATCTTCCAACACTGTCGTTTGGACTCCAGAAATGACTTTTAAAATCCCAAGAAAAAATAGCTGGAGTCATGGAGAAATGAATAAAGCTTTGGTGCCTGGAGAACCTCCACTCCGTGTCCCCTCAGCATGTGACATGCTCTGGGACCTGGGGGGAAGGTGTGTGCATGTGGGTGTTTCATTTTGTCTTTTTAATTAAATATTTTTAGCATAGCGAAATCTAGGGGGAAATATAACAACACCCTGAGTATCCATAATTCAGCTCTGTTAAATCCTGTCTTTTGCCATATTGCCTCAGATCTTTTAAAAATAAAGAAGTCATCGTGGAGCTGGCTGATGCCTCCTTCACACCCTCCCTGACCCCATTCTTGGCCCCAGAGGGAACCGTGATCCTGACTTGGGTGTGTGTAGGCAACCACAGTCAGGACACAGCGCTGTTGTGTATGTTCTTACATCTTATATCCCCGTAAATGTTTTTGTTTCTTCTGTAATTTGCTTGTTGCACTTAACATTCAGGTTTTTTGGTTTGTTTGATATGAAAACTTTTTCTTTTGGCGTAATTTCAGACTCCCAGGAAAGTTACAGGAATGGACCAATGGGTTCCTGTGTGCATAGCTTTCCCCCCAGACCCACCTGTTGCTCACATTGTCACATCTGCTTATTTTCTGTCTCTCTCTCTTTCATTCCCTCCCCCCCCCCCCCGAACCTGGTTAAAGTAAGTAGCAGACCTTGTGCCCCTGCACGCCCATAGATTTCAGTGGGGATTTCCCAAACGCAAGGACATTCTCTGACTAACCACAGCAGAGGATCAAAATCAGGAGATTCACGTTTGTGCTGTAGACAGGGTTTGGGGATTTAACCGTGCAGTGCTGGTCTCCACATTTAGCGGCTGCGTGCTAGTCCGGGGTGAGGAATCTGGTGTACTGACCCATTCATTCTCCTAGGGATGGACATTGCTTCCCAGTTTCTCCTCAGTGCAAATGCTGCTGCAGTGACCATGATCCCTCTTAGCTTCTGTCCCACCTGCCTCCCAGGAGTGGGGTCCCTGGGGTCTGGGCTGCGGCAACCCCATTCCTTCTGACGGATCGTCTTCAGAGTGGGTGGTGCAACTGTTATCATTATGGGGGGGTGCTTTATCCCCTTGGTGCTCCAGTGGCCTTTAGGGGGCTGAGTGATGGGGTTCTCACCTATCTCGGGCCATGTCCATGTTGTTGCCATAGCAACAGGTGTTCCTGGGAAAAACAGGGCGTGACCACATACGTGGTCACCCCAGCTAGAATAACCACGGGTTTGAGGTATTCTCGAGGTCAGACGCTGCATGGTGCACATTACATGTGGCAGATGTTACCAGCTCCGTTGTACAGATGAGAAACTGAGGCCCGGAGCAGTTGAATACCTGGCCCAAGGTCGAGGTGGGGTGGCCGGGATGTGGCCGAGGTTGGTTCCGAGGCTGTGTGGGTCCTATTCTTTATCTCTGGGCTGGCAGATTGTGTGAAATAAGCAGCCAGTGTATTTCGAGTAAGAGGCTGTCTGCTGAGAGGTCGATGCCTCTTCCTGTGACATCCCACACAGCCCCTCCCTCCCGCCCTTGCCTTTCCGGCCCCTGCCTGTCTGCGCAGAGGGAATCACTTCATTGAGGAGCAGTCAGCACAGAGGAGAAGGGAAAAGATAAGGTGTGGGGGCAGCAGAGAGTGATTGCCCCCCCCCCCAGGGAGTGCCGAGGCATACGCGGCCTCAGGACCTCCAGGGTCCGAGCCAGGGGACACTCCTCTCCTGGCCTCTGGACGGCTCCTGTCCCAGGTTGAGAAAGAGGAGCCACTTCACACTGGAGGAAGGGGCTTTGTCTGTCACTCATGCACCTTGTACACTGAGATCGGGCCCTCCCATGGGCCAGCAAGCGGTGCCTGCCTCTACTAGCCTAAGAGCCCCCAGGGCCCAGGGGCGAGGCTTCCCCACCCATCGGTTAGACCCAGCTAGTCTGGTTGCAGCTGGGGGCCGGCCTGCCTGAGGCCGGAGTGGGGGTGGGAGGTGGGAGGGAGATGCCTTTCCCCAGTCGCCCCCTCCGTCCAAACTCCCCCAGCCTCCTGGCCACGTCTGCACAAGGCGGCCTCAGTTCTCTCACAAGGAGCTGCTTCCCTGGGGGCAGGTGGAGGGGGCCCAAAGCCTGTGTCCTCTCGAGCTGGGGAACTTCCTGCCTTCCTTTCAGACAGGCTGCGTCCAGGGGCCCCACGCCCCAGGCTGCCACGCTCCTGGCTCGCTTCGCCTCCCCACGTTCTGCAGGCCTGTGGCAGGGACGCAGGTGCCAGGCCGGGGAGCCGTGGTCACGCCGTGCCGCTGTACTCCTTCCTTCGGGGAGCTGGTGAGAAACTCTCCCACGTGAGTCCAGGCCTGGTCCCTGCCGCCCCGGGCCAGGGGTGCCCTGAGAGTCCGAGGGCAGCGCTGGCCGAGCGGCCTGGTGTTGAGGCCGGCAGGACTGCAGACGAGGGCTGAGGGCTCTGCCCCCGGGGGCAGGAGGAAAGCTGGCCGTGCAGTGCTTTCTCCCTCTGGTAGAGCTGCTCTCCAGTTGCTGAGGCTCATTGTTTTGCACCGACAGGGCCATTCGTCACCCTCGGTCTCAGCGTTGCCTCTGCAGGGCCCCGAGCTGGAGTTTGGCTGCCGAGAAGAGAAGGTGTGGGTGGCAGGGTCACCGGTTCTGCCCGCAGATGACACAGCCAGTGCCATGTGGGCTCAGCGATGGTGCCGGGCAGTTGGAGCGATGTGGCCCCACGGTTTTATAACAGTAATCACGGCGCTGAAATGAAGCTGGACATGGCACCGGCACTCATCCTGTTTGCCCGGTGCCACCATGATCACCACGGGCACTTTGCAGTCCCCATGGGGCACCCGAGAGCTCAGGTCACCCGAGGCCCGGAGTCAGCAGGCATGCAGGACTTACGAGGCCGCTGCCTAGTCCCATTACCCTTCTTTTCCCCTATCAGAGCAGGTGCCCATGTCATTCTGTCCCTTCAAGGCTACTTCTGTGACCCGGAGCAGGGCCCCAACCTTGCCCCACCCTCAGCTGCTAACTTCTCTCTCACCTTGCTGCTGCCTGTGACACTGAGCGATCCTCTTCAGCCCTCAGATACTTGTAGCTGCCGAGCCACCACTTAGGGACCCTGCACAGCGTCTGTTCCTTCTGCACGCCCCCCCCCCCCAGGGAGAAGGGAGAACACTGAAAGCGACAATTCCTGGAAAGCAGTTCCTTCGGAGCCTTTGGCCTCCTGAGTGGGTCAGTCTGAGGAGCCGCAGTTGGCCGGTACTGCACGTGTCCTCGCAAGGTTTCTGGGGTGACCCCGGTTCGTAGTGATCTTTTCACCAGCACTGGCTGGCCTCACGGTGTCAGAGGGATCCTCCAGGTGGTGTGTTTCTGTGCCAAAAAAAACAAACAACAAAAAAACAATGTCTCTTTTTCATGAAAGCCATGTGGTTCCCAGGCGCTTGAACGTGGGGGTTATCTCTGGGGCCAGATGTTACCTTGGGTGTAAGCTGAGAGACACTGCGAACCTGTCGCTCTATCAGATGCGTAGGTCCCAAAACCAAGGCTACAAAGTGGAAGACTTGGAGCGAGAAGGGGAGAAGAAGGATTTCAGCTAGAAAACCAGTAGTTAACCTTTACTGATTATGGGTGCTGTGCTGAACCCTGGACAGACGGCTAGTCGAGTTTGCACAACTTTTTGGGTAAGCGCTATTAGCACTTTTTTTTTTTCTTTTACAAATGCTTAAACCAAAGCCCAGAGAGGTAAAGTAACTAACTGGCGGGAGATCGCACAGCCTGGATTCTATTAGCAGCAGGCAGGTTTGTTCTGAATGGGCCTTCGAGGATGGGACAAACTATCCCCAGTGGCTTCCCATAAAAATTACTTAAACATACAAAAGAGCTGAAGGAATTTTGCAGGAAACGCTCCTATACCCATCACTTACCCTTAATGTTTTTGTCTATCTGCCTTGTTATATATCTATCTTTCCCTCTAGCCATCCATGAATCCACCTGGTGTATTTTTTTTTTTTTTTTTTTTTTTTGCATTTCGGAGAAACTTTCGGATATCCCCTGAACATGTTAGCATGCATATCATTAACTAGAGTTCAATATTTCATCTCTGGTTCTTTCTTATTGTTTTGGTATAAAATTTACATATGATAAAGTGTAAGTAAACATCCCAAGTGTGCCATTTGGACTTGCTATAAATGGATCCGTACAGTAGGTGTTTTTTGCATCTGACTTCTCTCACTCAGCACACGGCTTTTGTAGGCTCCCCCATGTGGTTCTGTGTAGCTGCGGTTCCTAGCTATTGCCACTGTTCCTTTCTGGTCGTCCGTTCTCCTGTCAGTGGACCCCTGGACTAGTTGGGGCTGCTCAGGAGTGAAGCTGCCTGCTGAGATTGTCCATGTATGTGTCTTTTTGTGAGCATACACTTTCATCTTGTCCTGGGTATGTACCTAGGCACGGAGTGGCTGGGCCATCAGGTTGGTGTGCGTTTAGGGTTATTAAAAAAACTGCCTTTTGCCAAAGCGGCTGTACCAGTTTATGTTCTCACTGGTAATGGACGAGAGTTCTGATGACTTCTACGCACCACCATGTGAGGTTGGCAGGCTTTTTCATTTTAGCCATGCTGGTGGTTGGGACGTGTTGTCTCATGGTGGTTTTAATTTGCATTTCCCTAGTGACTAATGAGGTGAGCACTCTTCCACCTGCTTTTTATTAGCCACGTGTATAGCTTCTTCTTTGAGGAAACTTTGCATCTTTTGTCCATCTTCAACATTAATTTGCTTGCTCTCTGTTTGATGTATGCTGCGCAAATACCTCCTTCCAACCTGTGGCTTGAGTAGCCATTTTCTGAATGAGGTGCTTTGACGGGCACAGGTTTAATTTGTGATATGTCTGATTTACCCACCTCTTCTTGTACGGGTCCCGCTTTCTGGGTCCAGTGCAGTGGCCTGTCGCCCGCCCGTTGGGAAGCACGCTGGGAGGAAGAAACAGAGAAGCTGGAGGAACCGCAGGCGGGGTGGCCAGGGCAGCCTGAGCAGGAGCTCCGGGTGGGGAAGGGCGGGCTTGAAGACCGGGCCTTTGTAGGGCAGTCTCCAGGGTGGGGTTCAGGAAAGGAGTACCTTCGGTTTTCGGAGGCTGGACTGGATTCTTCAGGCAGTGGAAGCCGCTGGAGGCGTTAGAGCAGGGGAGGAGGTCACGAGAGAGATGGCCCAGTCCCGACGCTGTGAGAGCCTGGGCAGAGTTTCTGCTTGGTCACCCCGAAAGCAGAGTGTGCCTCCCCTGCCAGGGAGCCGGGGGCGGGGCGCGGGTTCATCTCTGCGGACCTTTGAAGGCTCTCCATGGGCCCAGAGGCCACCCTGTCCCCACCAGGACTTAATGGGCCCATTTCTTGCCAAAGAAGCCTGTGGGTTGTTGTGGGCCAGTTGTTAGGCAGAAGCCCAAGGAAAGTGCCCATGTGCGTGGCATTAAAGCCAACTCTCCCAGAAGCTTCCCAGGAGCCCTGCGCTGGCCCACACTGGCCTCGCCCCCTCCCCCCTCACGTCCGAGCCCCGCCCCTCCCAGGCTCCTTGCAGTTCCTCCAGATCAGACAGCATATGCCCTGCCTGATCCTCGTGCCTGGAATCTCTTCGCCTCACTAGCACTCAGCAGATGAGGGGGTTTGTTTGTCTGTTTGTTTGTTATCATTTCCTTCTCTGCTCTAACCCAGTGCCTAGAACATCTGGCACTCGCAGGCCTTCCGGAAATAGCCATGGTATGAATGAATGTGAGACACACCCCCTCATTTCTCCTGGGGCCTGTTTGTTTGATCATCGCTTTGGTTCTACAGGAGAAAAGGGGGGGACCCTTGCCTCCAAAGCCTAGGTCCCACCCAGGGCCACTCAGCAAATGGAGGAATCTTCCAAGCCAGCCCCTGCCCCTGCCCACTGCTCAGTCTGGCAGGGGGGCCGGACTTGCCCAGGTCTAAGCCTGGTTTGTGACAGAGCCGCAGTGGGAGCCTCTAGCCCTCACCCCCCACCCAGCTGCCTTTGGAGTCCTCACTGGTCCCCGGGGGACGCCCTGGGCCAAGGCTTGAGGATGATCCTAAAGCCTTTGGGTGCCAGCAGATAGTTTTGTTTTTTGGAAGGGAGGAACCTAAAATGGGCTGATGCTCTGGGTAATTCTGACCTCCACCGTTTTAACTTCTTCCCCAGAGGAGATGCCGCAGCCACACTTCTGGGCTTGGGAAGAGGTTACTTCAACATCAGCTGGGCCACCCCCATCCTGAGCTCTAAATGAGACCCCCCCAGGCCCCACTCCCACAGCCTGCAGACATCCGCCGGGCTGCTCTACTGCCCCCCAGCCCCCAGCTGCCTGGGACCCTCCTGTTGCCCCGGTAACCGGGCTCGGCTTCTGGGTGGACCCAGGGGGAAACCCATAAATGCCCATGCTCACACACAGCGTCCATGAGATGGGGAGTAGGGGTGCTTCTCGGAGGATTTGGGGGTGGGGACATCAGAGAAGGAACTTGCGCGTGCTGACGTATCCCTCATCACGACATATCTCCCTACTCAGGTCTCTGCAAAACCCACCTGCTTAACCTAACACAGTCCACGGGGCAGGTTTAATCCCACACTCCCCAGCCTCCCCCCCACTCCAGAACCACCCCGTCCTCCTCATCAGGCCTTCTGGGCCCTGCTGCCCTCTGACCCCCCCCCCCCAGGAAGGGAGCCTACTTTTCTATGCTTTTGACAAGGCTCATCCTGGCTCTTCCCTCCCCTGAGCCTCTCCCTACAGCAAATGCCAACCCTGATCACTGGTTCCCCTGGACAACATCACAGGGACACAGGACAAAAGAGGGGTACCACCAGGCCCCTTGCTTGTTGGCTCAGTGGTAGAGCGTCGGCCCGGCATGTGGAAGTCCCAGGTTCGATTTCCAGCCAGGGCACACAGGAGAAGCACCCATCTGCTTCTCCACCCCTCCCCCTCTCCTTCCTCTCTGTCTCTCTCTTCCCCTCCCACAGCCAAGGCTCCACTGGAGCAAAGTTGGCCGGGTGCTGAGGACGGCTCCATGGCCTCTGCCTCAGGTGCTAGAATGGCTCCGTTGCAACAGAGGAACGTCCCAGAGGGGCCAAGTATCGCCCCCTAGTGGGCATGCTGGGTGGATCCTAGTCGGGGTGCATGTGGGAGTCTGTCTGCCTCCCCTCCTCTCACTGAATTAAAAAAAAAAAAAAGAGAGGGTACCAGCCATATCTTCCTGGCGTTGTAAGTACTCCCTTCAATCTGAGTAAGGCAGGGGTCCCCAAACTTTTTACACAGGGGGCCAGTTCACTGTCCCTCAGACCATTGGAGGGCCAGACTATAAAAAAACTATGAACAAATCCCTATGCACACTGCACATATCTTATTTTAAAGTAAGAAAACAAAATGGGAACAAATACAATATTTAAAATAAAGAACAAGTAAATTTAAATCAATAAGCTGACCAGTATTTCAATGGGAACTATGCTCCTGTCACTGACCACCAATGAAAGAGGTGCCCCCTCCGGAAGTGCAGTGAGGGCCGGATAAATGGCCTCAGGGGGCCGCATGTGGCCCACGGGCCGTAGTTTGGGGACCCCTGGAGTAAGGCTTTGCCCTTGCAGATGTGGTTCCTCGGGTAGGATGCAGACAGCCCGCCTGACTCAGGGTGTGAGGCACCACGACGCCACGCCTTCTTTCCAGAATCAGTGCGTGTTGGGGGTGCAGGGAGTGTTCTGGGCAGGGCCTGAGGTCTCTTACACAGGACCTCTGCTCTGGTTTTGCAGTTTCTTAGGCCTGTAACTATCCTCCTTCCCCTACCTGGACTGATTACATCCTCAGGGTGGGGGGAGCAAGGAGTGTCGACTGGGAGGGGACACAAGGCAGACTTCTGGAAACCTCTGTATCAGCACATCTAATAGGAATAGAATGCAGGCCTCATATGCAAGTTTAGATTTCTAGTAGCCACATTAAAAAAGAAAATAGGTGAAATTAATTTAAATAATGTTTTATTTAACCCAGTATGTCTAAACTGTTATCATTTCAAAATGTAATCAACATAAACTATTATTAATGAGCTACTTACAGTCTTTTTTTTCATATCCAGTGCTCAAAATCCTGTATGCATGTCTCAATTCAGACCACCCACTTTTCTTTGTAATTTTTTCCCCATTACTTACTATTGATATTTACATTTAATATCATTTTGTATTAGTTCCAGATGTCCAGCATAGTGGTTAGACAATCATCAACTTTATAACGAGTTCCCTGCTATATTTCTAGTACCCGCCTGGCAGCATACATAGTTATTACAATATCACTGGCTAGAGTCCCTGTGCTGTACTTTACATCCCCGTGGCTATTTCGTAACTACCAATCTGTGCTTCTCAATCCCTTCACCTTTTCACCCAGGCCCCCAACCCCCTCCCTAGACCACCCACGTTTAAGAGCTCGCTTCCCACATGTAGCTACAGTATTGGACAGCACGGTTCTCTATCTTGAACTGGGTACTAGTCAACGGGTCTAGACGTAGGTAAGAAGAGTATATCTAACCCTATACTAGAGACTTGTGCATTTCATTGTGTGTAAGTTACATTTTCGTTTAAGTTTTTATGTATCCTGTTTAGAGTTCTGCTCGAATGCTCCCCCGGTGTGTCCCCCTCAACCCGCCCTGGGTTGGGATTAGCTACTTTTGTCACATTGTGCTTCTGTTATAGTTATTCCAGTCTGGTGCTATGGCTGGTCCTTCCTATGTATGTTTAACCCATTTCATTATAAGCATTGTAAGGTGAACAGTTCATTTATTATTTTTAACTCTCCAGAGACCACTGTCCTCCTAGAGGCTAAATAAGTAAGCACAGCTGAACTGAGCCCCCTCCCGTTGGTTCTGAACCCCTCTGTGCGGGACCACAGGTGGGCTGATCCTCTGCTTCTGTTCGCAGTCCTACTCCAGATGGTGACAGAGGAGAGGAAGAGGAGGAGGAGGAAGACATGGGACCTTGTCTGCCAGTCACCCCGAAGAACTGCCTTCTTCCCCGGGGCATCAGTGTCCTGGAGAAGCTCGTCAAAACGTGCCCAGTGTGGCTGCAGCTGGGCCTGACCCGGGCGGAGGCGGCCAGGATCCTGCACCGGGAGGCGGCCGGGGTGAGTCGGGGTCCCTCCATCGCGAGGCCAGCGGGGCGGGCCCAGCCACGAGGAGCTGCTTGTTCGCTTCCCTCGCTTAGGTTCTTCGGCTCGTGAACCAGGGCGTTTTCCAGACCTCAGGAGCAGGGCACTCGTGGGAGGGCTGGTTTCCGCTTCGGAGAGGCGCCCCCTCTGGAGACGAGGCGGATGTGCGTGTGGCTGCTGTGGGCTCCCTGGGCATCTGGGCGCCGCAGGCAGGACCGACGCTTTGAGAACTCAGGCAGGTGACTGGGGACGAGAGTCCCAGAACCAGGGGGACCTGAGGACTCATTTTACCCCCCTTATTTACTGATGAGAACAGGGGCTGTGTGGTGGGGCCAAAGATTTTTTTTGGAGTCTGGCTTTGTGAGTTGAGCAAGTGGCTTACATTTTCTGAGTCTGACGGTTCCCACTTTGAAATGGGGCTGTGAATAGAACTGCCCTCCCAGCGGTGTGAGCCGTTCACGAGGTGACGGACAGGTGGAGAGGAGAGGTGAGTCAGAGCTGCCCCCCCCCCCCGCACCACCCCTCCCCCGCGCAGCCTCTCGTACGTGCTGCTTCCCCTGTAGAAAGGCAGTTACAGGTCCTCTGTCTCATCATAGAAGTGACACCCTTGTAAAAATAGATCAAGCTGGACAGGATTGATCAAGTAGGAAGAAGTATCTTATGAAGGTCTGGGCCACCTTTTTTTTTTTTTTTTTTTCCCAACTAACCCACTTCCCACACATCTTTCTGCTTTTGTTTTTTGGTTTTTGAAGGAGGTGAAGTGCACTTCAACATAACATTAACCACTTTAAAGTGCACAACTTAGTACTTCACCGTGTTGTGCAGTCACCACCTCTATCTCGTTTCAGAACGTTTCATCACCCCGAGATAGGAGCCCTTAGTCATGAAGCAGTCGCTCCTCCTTCCTCCCTCCCAGGCCCCTGGCAACCGGGAGTCACTGTGGGGAGGACACGTGTATCTCCCCAGCCCTCTCCCTGGAGAGTCCCGCCTCTGTGACACCTAGTGTTCACTAAGTACTCACTCTGTTCCAGGCGCTCGTCTAAGTTCCTCCCGTCAATTAGCACAGTTTATCCTCCCAGGGGCCTTCTGCGGGAGGAATTACTATTCTGCCCATTTTACAGATGAGGTAACTGAGATACCAAGATGAGTGACCTCTCCCCGGTGAGACGGGGAATGAGTGCCGGAGCTGGAATTTGAACCCGGGCGATCTGGGTGCCTCGGTGCTGTATCGTTCGCACACGTTTTATCTGAGGCAGATGGGATCGTATCTTTCGGTCGTTGGGCGCTTCTGCTGTTCTCACCTTCCCTGTGGCTTGAAGTGCTACACTGAGTCCAAGTTCATGAATTCACAGGGCTGAGTTGGTCAGTGGGACGCCTTCTCACCTTGGACTGGATGAAACCTATCGAATAGGGAGTTGTACCTGGAAATTGGAATAACCGAAACCGATGGGACTTCCAGCGAAGTCCCACCTGCCGTTGCCACAGAACAGGAGCAGATGCGTCTTCTGTTACCTTCCCTGCCCTCACACCCCGTTCTTCCCCGGGAGCCTCTGTATCTTCAAGTCGAAGCGAAGCCCTAAGCTCGTGCCCTGATTAAAAGATTGACCAGCATTTACTCAAAAGTTGCTCTTTGCATGGTCTTATTAATCCTCACAGCGATTTCTCTCTGGTGGCTGTTATCAGTGTCCCCGTTTCCAGAGGAAGGAGTGAAGGCACAGAGAATTTAACTCACTTGCCTGCGCTCACACAGCTGATAAGAACAGAGGTGGCGCGGTGTGATCAGGAGTGCTGGGAAGATACTTGGCTACATAATGTTTCCCCCACAGAACTGTCTGAAATCCCCCTAGTGCAGTGGCTTCAGTGTTCTTAAAGATACAGACACTGTGGGTGGTCCTCGGGCTGTGAGAGCTCACGGAGTCTTCCAAGATCAGCTGGACCCACCCTTTCTGGCTCCGATGAGAGACAGTGCTTCCATCGAGCCTGGGGCCAGGGGTCAGGCGATTTGGCCCCTTTGTCCCAAATATCTGTGTGACCTGGACCATGTCCACCCTCTTCAGTGCTCCCAGCTTCCCTCCCTGCAGCCCGTTTCTCTGATAAGGTGGGGACTTATTGGCCCAATGTTGATATATTTATATATCCAGGAACAAGGCAATCAAAAAGTCGCCTTTATTCATTCTACATCCAGACGGTATTACTCTGTTTACTTTATTTTAGAAGTTTTAGATTTACAGAAAAGCTGCAAAGATAATCCAGAGGTTTTCCTCACACATTCCTCACCCTGTTTCTTCTGTTATTAACATCTAACATTAGCAGGGCACATTGTCACAATTAACGAACCAATGCTGATACATTAGTATCCGCCAAAGCCCATAATTTATTCAGATTTCCTTAGCTTTTACCTAATATTGCTTTTCTGTTCCAGGAGCCTATTCGAGGCACCATCTTACATTTAATCATCATGTCTCCTTGTCATCATGTCACATGGCTGTGACAGTTTCTCAGGCTTTCTTTGTTTTTGACGACCTTGACGGTTTTGAGGAGTTCTGGTCAGAAATTCTGTAGCATGTCCGTCAATTGGGAGTTTTCAGATGGTTAGACTGGGGTCATTGTCATCACATCATGTCAAAGGTACATACTGTCAACATGATTTATTGCTGCGGCCAGCATGGGGATTCAAAGACCTGAGTGGGGGCGAGGAAGATGAAGGAAAACTCGGAGACATAGATAGAGTTTGGCCAGGTGGGACAGTGTGCTCTGATGGAGACACAGTGACCCCGAGCCTGGAAGACCGGTTTGTTCTATATGCTTAAACAAGAGGGCATTGTGCTGGGGGTGGAGGGGATGACTATGTAACACTCTATCCTTCGAGCACATCAGGACGTCCTGAGCCCGTGGTATTGCTGTGTGCTTGCCGCCCTGCTTTTGGCGCTGATACCACGAACAGGCTTCCAGTTGTCATAGTGACCTGCCCTGCCGGGTCACTCAAGGCCGAGCCAGGGCCCTTCCTCTGGTCTCAGCTGCACGTAGGCTGGACGCATTCGGACGCTGTGGCTCTCTACATCTCCCCTTTTTCTATTTCTTAAATGCAGGCATCTCTTTATCTACTTATCATAAAGCTCCAGTACATGAGGCGATCATCCTCTATCTAGTAAGCACGTATTTGGGGGAGATAGGAGGTGACCAACAGTACAGAAGCCTCCTGTGCAGATAATCACATCAGGGACCGGCATCCCTGAGTCCGCATGTATGATATCTGTCAGATAATCACATCAGGGACTGGCGTCCCTGAGTCCACATGAATGATACCTGTCAGATAATCACGTCAGGGACCGGCGTCCTGGAGTCCACATGAATGATGTCTGTCAGATAATCACATCAGGGACTGGCGTCCCTGAGTCCACATGAATGATACCTGTCAGATAATCACGTCAGGGACCGGCGTCCTGGAGTCCACATGAATGATACCTGTCAGATAATCACGTCAGGGACCGGCGTCCTGGAGTCCACATGAATGATGTCTGTCAGATAATCATGTCAGGGACCCTGCGTCCTGGAGTCCACATGAATGATGTCTGTCAGATAATCATGTCAGGGACCCTGCATCCCGGAGTCCACATGAATGATGTCTATCAGATAATCATGTCAGGGACCGGCGTCCCGGAGTCCACATGAATGATACCTGTCAGATAATCATGTCAGGGACCGGTGTCCCGGAGTCCACATGAATGATGTCTGTCAGATAATCACATCAGGGACTGGCGTCCCGGAGTCCACATGAATGATACCTGTCAGATAATCATGTCAGGGACCCTGCGTCCTGGAGTCCACATGAATGATGTCTGTCAGATAATCATGTCAGGGACCGGTGTCCCGGAGTCCACATGAATGATGTCTGTCAGATAATCATGTCAGGGACCCTGCATCCCGGAGTCCACATGAATGATGTCTATCAGATAATCATGTCAGGGACCCTGCGTCCCAGAGTCCACATGAATGATGTCTGTCAGATAATCATTTCAGGGACCGGCGTCCCAGAGTCCGCATGAATGATACCTGTCAGATAATCATGTCAGGGACCTGGCGTCCCGGAGTCCACATGAATGATACCTGTCAGATAATCATGTCAGGGACTGGCGTCCCTGAGTCCACATGAATGATACCTGTCAGATAATCATGTCAGGGACCCTAATCCCGGAGTCCACATGAATGATATCTGTCAGATAATCATGTCAGGGACCTGGTGTCCCGGAGTCCACATGAATGATGTCTGTCAGATAATCATGTCAGGGACTGGCGTCCCGGAGTCCACATGAATGATACCTGTCAGATAATCATGTCAGGGACCCTGCGTCCCGGAGTCCGCATGAATGATACCTGTCAGATAATCATGTCAGGGACCGGCGTCCCGGAATCCTCATGAATGATACCTGTCAGATAATCATGTCAGGGACCGGCGTCCCGGAATCCTCATGAATGATACCTGTCAGATAATCATGTCAGGGACCGGTGTCCCGGAGTCCGCATGAATGATACCTGTCAGATAATCATGTCAGGGACTGGCGTCCCGGAGTCCGCATGAATGATGTCTGTCAGCTAATCATGTCAGGGACTGGCGTCCCGGAGTCCGCATGAATGATGTCTGTCAGATAATCATGTCAGGGACTGGCGTCCCGGAGTCCACATGAATGATACCTGTCAGCTAATCATGTCAGGGACCGGCGTCCCAGAGTCCGCATGAATGATGTCTGTCAGATAATCATGTCAGGGACCCGGTGTCCCGGAGTCCGCATGAATGATACCTGTCAGCTAATCATGTCAGGGACCGGCGTCCCGGAGTCCGCATGAATGATACCTGTCAGATAATCATGTCAGGGACCCTGTGTCCCGGAGTCCACATGAATGATGTCTGTCAGATAATCATGTCAGGGACCCGGCGTCCCGGAATCCACATGAATGATGTCTGTCAGCTAATCATGTCAGGGACCCTGTGTCCCGGAGTCCACATGAATGATACCTGTCAGATAATCATGTCAGGGACCCTGTGTCCCGGAGTCCACATGAATGATACCTGTCAGATAATCATGTCAGGGACCAGCGTCCCGGAGTCCACATGAATGATACCTGTCAGATAATCATGTCAGGGACCCGGCATCCCGGAGTCCACATGAATGATACCTGTCAGATAATCATGTCAGGGACCGGCGTCCCGGAGTCCGCATGAATGATACCTGTCAGATAATCATGTCAAGGACCCGGCATCCCGGAGTCCGCATGAATGATACCTGTCAGATAATCATGTCAGGGACTGGCGTCCCGGAGTCCACATGAATGATGTCTGTCAGATAATCATGTCAGGGACCCGGCGTCCCGGAGTCCACATGAATGATGTCTGTCAGATAATCATGTCAGGGACCAGTGTCCCGGAGTCCACATGAATGATGTCTGTCAGATAATCATGTCAGGGACCCGGTGTCCCGGAGTCCGCATGAATGATACCTGTCAGATAATCACGTCAGGGACCGGCGTCCCGGAGTCCACATGAATGATATCTGTCAGATAATCACGTCAGAGACCGGCGTCCCGGAGTCCACATGAATGATGTCTGTCAGATAATCATGTCAGGGACCGGTGTCCCGGAGTCCACATGAATGATGTCTGTCAGATAATCATGTCAAGGACCGGTGTCCCTGAGTCTGCATGAATGATGTCTGTTTACGGCAACATGTCATTCTCAGACCACTCTCCTACATTATCCCCTTTTCGTATTTCTTAAATGGAGGCGATGGCGTGCTGTGCTTGCTTGGAAGAACTGTCTTTGGATGACTCGACATCCTACTGAAAATGAGCAAAACAAAATTATACAACATATTATTAAAGCAATCAAATACCAAGTAGTATGTTTAAGCATATTAAAAGGGTGAAAGCCTTGTAAATTGTCAAAAATTTGATTTGCTCCTTGTGCCGGACTAACAATATTGTCACGGCTATCTTGAATAATTTGAATATGTTTCTGTAGTTTAGCTACATCGATACTAATATTATTATCATTCCAAATTCCTTGAAGATGCATTTTGATTTTCTTCCATTTCCATTGGGATTGGTTATAGGGAACAGCGGTAACACAGGTCCACTGAAAGGCTGCCTGACATAGGAGTTGTTGGCGTACTTTAATGCTCTGAATTTTTTTTTTTTTTTTTTCCATTTTTCTGAAGCTGGAAACAGGGAGAGACAGTCAGACAGACTCCCGCATGCGCCCGACCGGGATCCACCCGGCACGCCCACCAGGGGCGACGCTCTGCCTGCCCACCAGGGGGCGATGCTCTGCCCATCCTGGGCGTCGCCATATTGCGACCAGAGCCACTCTAGCGCCTGAGGCAGAGGCCACAGAGCCATCCCCAGCGCCCGGGCCATCTTTGCTCCAATGGAGCCTCGGCTGCGGGAGGGGAAGAGAGAGACAGAGAGGAAAGCGCGGCGGAGGGGTGGAGAAGCAAATGGGCGCTTCTCCTATGTGCCCTGGCCGGGAATCGAACCCGGGTCCTCCGCACGCTAGGCCGACGCTCTACCGCTGAGCCAACCGGCCAGGGCAATGCTCTGAATTTTATCACCTAAGTTCAGAAATCCAGCTTCTAATGTGTTCAGCTTTGCCTCCAGCTTTAAATTAACATGTTCTTGATCACGTAAAGCCAAGGAAGTATTTTGAGACAATTGATTGACATAGTGCGCATTTTGAATACTTTGGGTAAGAGCCGTAGCTCCTATTATAGTGGAAGCCAGTAAGCCTATGAGGGTTACTGTGCCGAATGTGGTCACGCCAACAACTCCTTTGGACTTGTGGATAAGTAATTGGTGTATCTCTTCTAAAGCCTGGAGCCCTGCATCATCATACCAGGGTCCAGAAATATTTGCTGGAATCATACGAAAAGATAGTTGTTTTAATGCTAAACTGTCCTGTCCTTTATGGTGTCTAGTGATATAATTTGTCAGATTACAGTGAACACACTGGACTGTATAATATAGTCCAGTTGGAATAATATTTACCAGACCAGCTAAAAGTATACACGGAGGCTGGACACATGCTTGGAGGCCACAACAGAAGGGTTTAGTGACACAGGGGGAACGGACAGAAGCCGGAGGAGTTCGGGTAAAATTTACAAAATCTGTGGCGGGGGCTAACCGCCACTACTCCCTTTGGAGGCGGTTGGAAACAGTTACAAGTATATTGTTTGTAAAACCTCTAGGAGTCATATAATTGTGATGAGGATGAGAGACAGTGAATCTTTGGGACCAATCACAAACTTGTTCGGCCGTTCCTGTACTATTAAAGCATTCTGGCAGAACGGAAGCACATCCAATCCAATGTGGGAACCTGCTTCATTCCTGACCGTTGCCCTTAGGGCTGTAAGGAATAGGGGTGGGAGTGCTGTGAAGTTAGAGGTAAATCCCAATCTGATGACCCTTGGGACTGAGGTTCAAAATGGTTTGTTTAGGGTTGGTCTGAGGGATATCCCTCACTGTCCTATCAGAAAAACTATGTCTAAATTCTTTAAGAGCAAAGGAATCCTCCTCCCATTCCTCCCGCTCTTCCTCCGCCTCTTGTCTATACTCCGGGGAGGTTCCTCTCCCTGCTCCTCCACTCCAGTGGCAAACAGGGTGGGGGGTTGGCCAGGGGGAGGCACAGAAGGAGGGGGAGGGCGAGGAGTACAAGGACCCTCATAACCTCTCACTGCTTCTTTCAAATGGGCAGCTCAAGTGCCTGACGGCCATCTCTTATCTTCTCAGATAGGATCCGACAATCTCTAAATAAATTCCACAAGGAGAAGGCTGTAACGGAATCTATCTGGGCCTTCTGCCGTATCCCGGGCCTCCAGTTGCTTACCAACCCTTGCCCAGGTTTTCTCACTAATAGTCCCCTCTGCAGGGAGCCAGGGGCATGTCTCCTGCACAAAATGTACAGATTCAGAAAGCTGACTCCCGCGGACAGTACAGCCCCAGGCTCCTACCATTGCCTTGAGCATCTGCACACAGAGATTTCTTTCTTGGGAAGCAGAGTAGCCCATGCTTTTACACCTGGTGAAAATCCGCTCCTCACCTCCACTGGTATCTGACACGCGACCTTCCCAAGGAGCGCCCTCTCGCCTGAGATGTTTAGCCCCCCCACCATGCTCAGGTCCCTATTTTGGTGCCACGTGCCACGGCCAGCGCGGGGAACTGAAGACCTGAGTGGGGGCGAGGAGGATGAAGGAAAACACGGAGACATAGAGTTTGGGCCAGGTGGGACAGTGTGCTCTGATGGAGACACAGTGACCCCGAGCCTAGAAGACCGGTTTGTTCTATATGCTTAAACAAGAGGGCATTGTGCTGGGGTGGAGGGGATGACTATGTAATGCTCTATCGTACGAGCACATCGGGACATCCTGAGCCCGTGGTATTGCTGTGTGCTTGCCGCCCTGCTTTTGGCGCTGATACCACGAACAGGCTTCCAGTTGTCATAGTGACCTGCCCTGCCGGGTCACTCAAGGCCAGCCGGGCCCTTCCTCCTCTCTCAGCTGCATGGAGGCCGGACGCATTCAGACACTGTGTAGAAACGCTCTCTACAACTTATCACGCTTGATGTTGACCATGGTCACCTGGTTACGGCCGTGTTTGTCAGTTTCTCCACTGTAGAGTTACTCCTTCTCCCCCTTCCCCGCTGTCCTCTTCAGAAGGAAGTCACTGTGCACAGACCACACAGTGGGCTTCGCTTATCGACCGGCACCTAAATTATTTATTTATTCAATCATTTACTCCCATTAATATGGACTCACGGGTATTTATTTTATGCTTGCAGTTATAATCCAATGCTACTTTAGTGACTTTGTTGCTCAAATGATTGCAGCTTTGGCCACCAGGAACTAGTTCCTGTGTCCCTGTGACGTGCCTCTATTGTGAGTGGGTTTTGTTTGTTCTTTCGTCCTTTGGAGCCCTCCCTGGCTTCCTGTCACGACAAGATGCTCCAGGCTTCTCTTGCATTTTCTTGCCCCAATCCCAGAACCAGCCTTTCCTCCAAGGAGCCTTTATTTCTTTTATTGGAGAACAGGATTTGAAGCCAAGATCAGGAGGCTGTTTGTGTTCATTGCTCCTAGAGTGTCATTGCTTTTAGGCCACAAGGTGGTGTTGAACGAAAGAGACTTCTTATCAGATCTCTTTGGTGGTGGGGTGTTAGCTCAAGAGTTGCGGGGACACAAGCTGTGACGGGGACCAGCTGGGCACGAGGTTCAGGGAACCTTCCCAGGCTTTGAGTCCGAGGAACACCAAAGCCATCCCATAGTCTGTCATTTGGTGCAAACACCACTGAGTCACAGTGAGCAGTTAGATGGGTCTGCCCTGTGCCCAGCACCGGCTCTCATCTTTCCAAAAGGTCTGCAGGGCAGGGGGGCAGCCTTTCTACTTCATAAGGAAGGGAACTGAACCCTGATGGTGAGGAGCCTGCCCTGAGTAAGCGGCTCAGCCACTAAGTGACTGCCTGCAAAGGCTTTAAACAAACGAACTCTCTCAGCCTTAGCCCCAGAAGTGCTGGCTTCTTGGGTTTGAAGTGGAGCTCTAACCTCAGGAGCTGTGAGGGCTCCCTGGGTGACTCTGTGCAGCCAGGCCTGGGCAGCTCCACGTCCTGCTGCAGCACAGCTCCGTTCTGTGTAACGGGAAAGTGGGCCACGTGTCCAGAGCCGTCTCCGGCCACTGGACCACCGACCCCGCCGGCGTGGCAGCCCCTGCACTTGTAGCCTCTGGGAAGAACCAGCCACTTCTGTTCCTGCCCTAATGGGCATGATTGGAAAGTTTCCCCGAGCAACTGGAAAATAGGCCTAAAATAACCAAAGTGGAAAAGCAGACAGCGCTGGACAGTCCGGGCCAAAAATGTATAGTAAAAACAAAACCATTCCAGTGTATTTAGTGTTGGGTTTTTATATATTTATTCGCAGAGAAGGAGGGGGGCCCGGTGGCTGCATACTTCTCTCCCCAAGCGTCTTCTGTGCCAGCCGTTACTGAACTCAGTTGATCTTTCCAGAACACATACTGGTGGAAGGTAGACAGGGAGGGGCTTCCCTGACGGGCTGTCCCAGCCTCCTGCAGCACGGGAACTTACCCGTGAAACTAACCTTTGTGCAAGCTTCCTGGGATCTGGGAAAGACCCCAGGTCACTGATGCCGGGACAGTATTTTCTAGAAGGACGGAATCCTGGGACCTGCAGCCCTCCCCCACCCGCTCACTAGACTGGAGTAGCCAGCTCGAAGAGCGGAAGTGACTTTCCAAAAGACACAAAAAAACAGGGTCAGGTGTAAGAGGGACACCAAGTGCCCTCCTCACACTGAGAGCTCTGACCGCCACCCCACTGTTGTTTTGGGGCTGGGGATTGGACCCTCGCAGTGGGCATGCGCCTGTCGGTTTGTATAGTTCAGGGAAGAGGACTCTTTGGCTTTCTGAGTGCTCCTAATCCAGTGCGTGGGGAGAGCTGCCGAAAGGGGGTAAGGGGGCCGGAGGGGCAGGCTGACTCAGACGCCGGCCAGCAAGATCAGGGTGGTGCTTGTCCCCGCAGAGGAGAGAGGGTGAGGGAGCACGCGGGGCGCAGCCAGGATGGTGGGTGGGCTGGATCATCAGGAAGGCTTTCAGGAGCAGGGCTGGACGGCCTGTCCCACTGTGGGACAGTGCTCCGTTTGTGATCGTCCTGGCTTGCCCAGAGGCGAGTGTCCTAGTGGTGGACAGAGCACACCCTGGTGCCTGGACTTGTCACCTCATGTTCCCCCCGCTGCTCACCTTGAGCTCACCTTTTTGCTCAGGGCTGCGGCCTGAAGTCTGCAGCTGCTAACGGAGATGGCTTTCCTTGTCTGGGGCACCTGCTGCCCCACCATGTGGCCTTTCTGACTCATGGAGCCATCAGGGACAGTTAGGGATAGGAATTCTACCTCTGTGCAGTAGCAGGCTCTGTGCCTTTTGTCCTCAGGACTCTGGGGCAGGGAGGGGGCCCTGGGGAAGGGGGGCACCATATACTGAGTGCTTATTATGTAACGGGCACTCTACTGAAGTCACCTGTGCTGTTCTTTCAATAGTCCTTTGAGATGCTGGGTCAGGCAGGAAGGCTTTTTACTCTAAGCAACAATACACCAGCCTATTGGAGTTCCCATAAGGCTACCGTTGTTTACCTGATGAGAAATCTGGAGGTTGTGGTCTAGAACTAGTTTAGCAGCTCAGTGTTGTCTTCAGGACCCAGGTTCTTAGCCCTGTCTTCAAGGTGTTACCTTTTTGTCCTCATGGTGACAAAATGGCAGACGGAGCTCCAGCCATCTCACCCCTTCAAAAGCTGGAGGTCAGAGGCAAAAGGCTTTCTTTTCCTAGGCTCTGTCTTTCTGTCAGGGGACAAATGTGTTTCTAGATGCCTTAACTGCACTCCTAACTGTGAGGGAGGCTGGGGAAGGGGGTGAATGGCAGAGCGGAACAGAGTAGCTATGATCGGCTTTGACCAAACGTGACTCGTCTCCTGAGGTGGGACACAGTGCGCCCAGGTCAGAACTGGGTCCGTTGGCAAGGGAAAGCAGGGACTGGTTCTCGGGGAGCGAACTCATAGTGACTGTCACAGGCAGGAGCGATTATGATCCCATTTCACAGAGGAGGAAGCAGCGCAGAGGGGTCCCTCGGCTAAGGACTGAACTCGGCCACACTCCTGAGCCTGCAGGCTGAATGAAGCCTTACACAGAGGGCCCCGAGGCCCAGCGCTCAGACCAGGGGTCCCCAAACTACGGCCCCCAGAGGCCATTTATCCGGCCCCCTGCCACACTTCCGGAAGGGGCACCTCTTTCATTGGTGGTCAGTGAGAGGAGCATAGTTCCCATTGAAATACTGGTCAGTTTGTTGATTTAAATTTACTTGTTCTTTATTTTAAATATTGTATTTGTTCCCGTTTTGTTTTTTTACTTTAAAATAAGATATGGCCCTGGCCGGTTAGCTCAGCGGTAGAGCGTCGGCCTAGCGTGCGGAGGACCCGGGTTCGATTCCCGGCCAGGGCACACAGGAGAAGCGCCCATTTGCTTCTCCACCCCTCCGCCGCGCTTTCCTCTCTGTCTCTCTCTTCCCCTCCCGCAGCCAAGGCTCCATTGGAGCAAAGATGGCCCAGGCGCTGGGGATGGCTCTGTGGCCTCTGCCTCAGGCGCTAGAGTGGCTCTGGTCGCAACATGGCGACGCCCAGGATGGGCAGAGCATCGCCCCCTGGTGGGCAGAGCGTCGCCCCTGGTGGGCGTGCCAGGTGGATCCCGGTCGGGCGCATGCGGGAGTCTGTCTGACTGTCTCTCCCTGTTTCCAGCTTCAGAAAAATGAAAAAAAAAAAAAAAAAAAAAAAAAAAAAAAAAAAAAAAGATATGTGCAATGTGCATAGGGATTTGTTCATAGTTTTTTTATAGTCCGGCCCTCCAACAGTCTGAGGGACAGTGAACTGGCCCCCTGTGTAAAAAGTTTGGGGACCCCTGGCTTAGACCACTCCTTCCCCTGTCTTTGCTAGTCCCCTCTGCACACTGAGTTCTTGTCTCTACAGTGGGAGAAATAGTTCCGAGCCCGGGAGGGAGCTGCTCAAAGGCACCTGCCTGCTGCCTGGCTTAAACATGCTCATTTGACACTTGATGGATTGGCTGGGTTGAAGGACAGGGACTGTAGAGGACCCTGCCCTGAAGGTCACTGGCATTGTCCTGGCTCTGCCACTAATAAGTGATGTGACCTCAGGAGGTCTTTTCCCATCTCTGGGTCTCAGTTTCTTTGGCTGGAGTGAGGAGCTGGGCACATCACTGGCTCCCGAAACCCCACCTCCAAGCTCTGGGCATCCCTCAGCAGAGCCTCATAGAAGAAAGAGAGAGGGGGTTACCCAAAGGAGGAGGCTTCGTGTCTATCTACCCTGTGGCTATGTCATTACCCACTGTTGTTTAATAAACCACTCCAAAAGTCAGCGGCTTCAAATAGTCATTTGATTTGCTCACGACTCTGTGGGTCAGCAATTTGGGTTGAGTTCTGCTGAGCGGTTCTTTTGCTGATCTCTCCTGGGGTCAGTCATGCAGCCGCAGTCATCTGGCAGTGTGACTGGGCCTGGCTGGCCGGAGATGACCTCGCTCACATGGCTGGCAGCGGGTGCCGGTTGTTGGCTGGGCCACCGGACTCCAGCGGGCTAGGCATCTTCACATGATGGCTGTGGTCCAGAAGTGTGAGTGTGGAAACGGAACTCCACAGTGTCACTTCTGCTGCATTCTTTTGGTCAAAGCAAGTCCCAAGGCCAGCCTTCCAGGTGTGGGGAATAGACTCTATCTCTGGATGAGAGAAGCTGCAAAGAATTCATGGCCATTTTTAATCTGCCACATAGTGGTTGGTCTTTGAGTCCTTTTTTTTTATCTCTTGGTTCAATTGAAGATACATAATAATAGTAGTAATCTTATAAATAAGTGTTTATTTATCAAATGAGGTTATGCATATAAAACACATATAAAAATCTTACCACATGGTATTGTGCTCAGTAAATGCTAGTAGTCTATAATAGTAAACATTATTATTACATAAGTGCATACTCTGGGCCGGGCATTTTAGACACCTGATCAGCAATTCTCACAACGAACTTGAAAGATGGGTATGATTACTTTCGTGATCAGATGAGGAAATCGAGGCCCCGAGAAGTAAAAGTAACTCACCTATTTACATGTAGCTAGTAGGTAGCAGAGCTGGGATTCCAGTCCCGCTGTATCTCCAGAGAGCTAGCTGCAGGGGGTACGAAGAGAGGCAAGGTGGGCTTGGAGAATCTGCACATGGGACCCCCGAGGGTGTTGGCCGAGAGCTCTGAGTGGGCCCCCTGCTGAGGCTGGGGGCCAGGGAAATTCACACAGCTCACACAGGTGGTCTCCCTCCTGGCAGTGACCTTGGCTCACTCGGGGAGTGTAAGCACAGGAGCTTGGCCAGAACCTAGGATGCCTTGCAGGAGCCACTGCTCTGCCTTTGTTGGCTGCACAGGGACACTGTCATTTACATGCTGCCTGGGATACTTCCTGGAAGGGACCCTGTGACTGGTGAGCAAGCAGCTCAACCTCCCCAAAAGGGAATGCAGAACAGACCCTCTTATTCCAAAGGACAGTGGCCAAGGCACCCCACTGACAGGTGCTGCCCACTGCAGGCACCTGCCAGCACCCCTCCCCACCTGCCCCCGACTAATTCACAGCCCCTTCTCCCCCAGCCCCTCCCCCCCCCAGGGCCTTAGCTTGGCTTTTCAGATAAGAACTCCAGGACCTGGCAGAGGAGGTGCTGTGTGAGGCTTTGCAGTCACACTGAAAGGGGTGGGAGTCAGGCATTCAGAACTGGGGACTTGTCAGAGTTTAGCCTGGGGGGCCTACCACCTCCGCCCCTCACCCTGCCCCCCAGTGAGTCCAGAACCCAGACTTGATGACAGGAGGCACGTGAGGTGCTCCAGGTGACCCCTGGGGCTAGGTTTCCCCTGGCCTGGGGTTTCTTTGACCCCTCTCCGCACCCTGAGTGTTCACCCATCAGCGGAGGTAGTAATAGTACCAACCTCTCAGGGCGGCGGCGCGGGCTGGGTGATGCCCCCTGTAAGGGGCCTGGGCTGGGGTGTGGGCCTCCGCCGCTGTTTTCACTTGTGGCTCCCGTACCATCGACTGAACCACCGCCTCAGGGAAATCCTCCTTATTCTTGTCACAGTAACACACGCGGTAGACGGGTCCCTGGTCCTAGCTGGAGCCCGACACTGGGAGACTGAAGAACAAAGACCAGCGGAGGGGTGGGGTGGGGGAGGGGCAGTGGAGAATGGGTCCTGACTGAGCATCGCTGGAGACCCGCGCACCCCGTGGGGTCTGTGCCTGCGCAGTGTCTTAGTCGCTTTCAACACTGAGGGCTTTGACTTCCTTTCTTGTTTCTGCTGGGCGGTCTTAGGCGTTATTGTCCCCATTGACAGACCAGAACACTGAGGTTCAGGGAAGCCACCGAATTACCAAGGGCCACAGAACTCATAACGGGCCTCTCAAAGCCCTTTGGGAGCCTGAGAAGAAATGCAGATTGTGACAGACTGTGACAGTCACAACTGTCCCCCCAGCTGGGGGTTCCCGTCTGAGGGTTCCTGTCTCCCTGTGGAACCTGAGGGCAGAGAACAGGGCCGCTGTCTCAGTGAAGTGAGGAAGTCCAGAAAGTTACGTGCAGAGTGCAGAAGAACCAATCAGATGGAGGGCGGCCTCGAGGGAGGTCCCAGCTGAGCTGGCAACCATGATTTGTCATTGCAGTCACCCTAGGGAGACACCAGTGGACTGTCCGAATAGTCAGGGGGGAAGGGGACTGTCAGTAGAGTAAGAAATATACACTGTACTGTGGTCCTAGCCCTCTATAGCGCTCTCTCACTCTCTCTCTGACACACACACACACACACATACACACACACACACACACACATGCTCATGTGTACACATAGAGTTCATCCTTATTATCTTCTGTTTTATACTCTTGCATTTTATTTTGGAAAAAAGAAAGGCTGATGACAGTTGCACTAATGAGTCATGACCCACAGTTTGAAAAACACTGCGTTCCTTCCTGTACCATTCCTGACATTCAAGGATGGAGGCAGCTCTGCTATGTACTCGAGGTTCTGATCGAGCGACCGGGCCTGTGCTCCCCACCACCACCACCACATGCACCCCGTGGGTAACAGAGCACATTCCCTCTAAAGACAGAATCCTGGGCGCCATCCTCCACTCCTGCCCTGGCCCGCGGTCAGGGGCCCGGGTTTGCTATCGGCCTTCCCATGGGCACTACCGATTGGCTCAGGCCTCCCTCCCACGTCCGCAGAGCCCCAGGGGACAGGCCCTAGGGGCGGCCCAGAGTTCACTCGATTCCTCACTCACCCACACACACACTCATTCACACACACTCACTCATGCTCCCACCAACAGTTCTCTGACACCAGCTGGGGGTCCCAACAACTCAGTTCAGTTCTGACACTGACTGCCAGAGTGAGCACCGACCCCACGAGTTCAAGGACAAGGTCCCCAATAAGACTGCCCTTCCTGCCAGACACCAGCGGGTCCCCAGGCTACCCACACTTCTGTCTGACGTGGCTACAGAGATGACCCCTCCTCAGGTTTGCTAACTCACTAGAATGACTCGGGACTCGCTGAAAACACTACCTGTGATGAACATTTTATTATCAAATGGATACAACTCAAGAACAGCTGAGTGGAAGGGCTGAGCAGGGGTGAGGTCTGGGCTGGGAGGGGTGTGCAAACCTCCAGACCCTCTCTCGGGGGACTCTGGGCCTGTCACCCTCCCTGCACATCAGTGTGTCACCACCGGGGGCTTTTCTGAGCTTCAGCGTCCAGTGGTTTCATCGAGTGTTCCTCGCATGCGTGATTAAGTCATTGCCTACGTGCTTGAACTCCAGCCCTCCTCTTGGGAGGTCAGGGGTCAGGGCTGCAAGTTCCAACCCCCTTTGAAACTAAGGGCCCACTAGGAGTCATCTGATAACTTTCCCTCAGGTATGGTCACAAGAGGCTGTCTGTGAGTAACAAAAGACACTCCCATCATTCAGGAAATTCCAGGGATTTTTGAAGCTTTGTCAGGAAAGGGGACAAAGGCCAGATAAATATATATATTTAAATCACCCACACACTCATTCTCTCTCTCTCTCTCTCTCTCTCTCTCTCTCTCTCTCTCTCTCTCACACACACACACACACACACACACACACACACACTCATTCCCTTGCACACTGCTGGTTCCCACCAGCCTGGTGGGTAGGAGGATGCATCTTGGACCCCTGAAGAAGAGGCAAAATGACCTCTTTTCTTTGAAAGACAGCATACTCGTGCGGTCAGCTCAGGTCCAGGAGACGGGCTCAGGTCCGTGATGCTGCCGCTCAGAGCAGGGCCAGGCGGTGCCAGGGGCCCAGGCATTGTCTCAGAGCCTGGGGCAGAGGCCTCTGGAGGTGAGCTGTCCTCCTGCTGGGCCCTCTGGGAGGGCTGCCCTCCAGGGTGGGCACCCTTGCAGGCAGCAGCCCACCTGCCTCTCACCGCCCCCCCCCCAGCCTCCCTCTCGGTCCTCCTCCGTGCGCCCTGAGTTCTCACGCTCTCTGCAGGCTCCCGAGAGGGGCTGCTAAACTCATTTCCGACCTCCGTTCAGTGGCTCACGGATTCGTGTCACTGCTCCCAAGGGGACATGCACTGTCATGGAAAAGCAAAACCTTAATCTGAAAAACCTTAAGCCCAGGAGCCCACCCCCTGGGCTGGGTGGAGGGCAGTTGAGAGCTCAGGATGCAGACTCTAAGGGCCTGAGCTCAGACCCCAGTGCTAGCACCTACTAACCTGGCGGTCTTGGGCATTACTTCCTCTCCCAGTTTCCTCCTATATGAAATGGGGATAATAATAGCCCCCCACCCCCCGCATAGCGTTAATAAGAGAGTTAAGTAAGGTCAGGGACACTGAGGAACTGATGTCAGGGCTTGGGGAAGCCTGGGAGGGAATGTGTGTTAGCTGTTACCATCAGTGATAACACTGAAACATAATAACAACATTGTATCATAACATAGAAATATGACAATAATAAGAATAGCAATAACAATGGCAGAGAATTTGGAGCATCACCAGAGGGCCCTACGACAGTGTGCCTCTGGGGAAAGGGAGGAAGGGCCATCTCCGTGGTCCTCGAGCCCCTGGCTTAGGGAGCCAGGTCCCCGGGGAGGTGCCAGTGGCCGTTCACGCAGCTGCTCCTCAGCAGCGTTGGCTGGGCTCCTGGTCCTCCAGACTCCAGCCCCGGCGCCCGGGGCCTGAATGGAAGAAGCTTAGACCCCCAGTTGGGGATGCGGGTGGAGGGGAGGGGGACACAGTGACCTTTCTTAGGAAAGGAAGGAATGACCCGGCCTTGGCTAAGGAATGCTAAGTCCCTCCTCCCCAGGGGCATTTGTGCCCCCAGAGGATGGGGACATTCCAGGTACCTATTGTTTCCTGAAAGGATGGCTGAGTTTGGGTAGGGCCAGCAGAGACTGAAAAGGACATTTTTAAACCACCAAGTTTGTAAGTGATGGCCACGGGAGTGCAGCCCCTCAGCAAGCGGAGCCACAGGAGAAGCAGGAGTGAAGGGTCTACAAACACCCCGGCTCTGGCTGGACTCGGGCGACGCTTGTTACTGGAGCAGAGACGCAGCCTCAAGGCCGAGAGATATTGTCTTACTAGACTTGAGTAAACCCACAGGAGCAGAACGGACAGGTCCCACCTGCTGAGAGACCCACGGTGCAGGAAGAGGCCAGGTAGCCTAGGGGGTGTCGAGCAGGGACACCAGGACTGGGGGGCCAAATCCCAACCCTGCCCCTTACAGCTCTCCTGCAGGCCACGCCCATACGGGTATTGACTCACTCAGCACACCAGCTGTGTGTCTGTCAGGATCAGCAAGTGCCTCGGTTTCTTCATCTGTCAAGTGGGGATAACAGTAAGACTCAGCGTCAGAGGGATACAGATAAAGAGCAAGTGAAGATATACAAAGTCTTCATAACAGTTCCCGTCACAGAGGAAGCCCTGCACTCACTCTTAGCTTCTTTATATCTGTGGGGAAAATAATGTGAATTGGCTGCTATCTGTGACGGTTCTCACCAGCCTCCCCCAGGGTGTACACGCTTGGTGAGCATGTGGGGATGGACTGAAATTCAGCCTGACTCTGAACACTAAACTTCTCTAAGTGTGGACCCTGGACGCCCCCCACTCACCCTGTATCAGACCCTGGACCCCCCCCCACTCACCCTGTATCAGAGTCCCCTGGAGCTTTCCTGCCTCTGCCCCTGTCATCGCCACCAACCAGCATCTCCGAGATGGGACACAGGACTCTGCATCTTAAATACCCCTTGCTTAACTCTGTCTACAACACAGAATTCTTCTGGAAACATCCGTTTAGTTGAACCCCTTTCTGTGGGCAAATGAGAAATTGAGGCTCAGAAACCAGGGGACATGGGCCAGGTGACAGACACATGGCTCTTAAGACAGAATCCCCCAATCTCCTGAGAGATGCTTGGCGGTCCACTGTGCCTCCTTGTTTCTGGAATATTCCAGATGACTTCCACCTCTCTGTTGTCCCTCTGACCTCCACCCACATCTTTGATTCACGGATCCCCCCTTCTTCTGTTGCAGACATTCCTGGTTCGCCAGGACAGCTGCTTGAAGCACCTGGTGCTCTGTGTCCAGTTCCCTTCCCTGAACGAGAGCTCGTCCGAGGTGCTCGAATATACCATTAAAGAAGAAAAATCGAGTAAGTACTCATCCTTCCGTTCTGGCCTCCGACCACACAGAAGCAGCAGCGGCAGCAGATGCTACCCCAGCACCACCACCACCACAGACACTCCCATCAGGCCGGAGGAGTTTAGAATTAGAAGCAGGGGGAAGCTTTCAGTACACTGAAGCTGTCCGGCCCTGTTTGTTTGAACTTGGTTTAAAACACAGAGTCAGTGTCAGTTTCCGCTCACCATGTCACCGCTTGTGGGCTTTGCTTCTTGTAGCTGCTGTGTAGTTGCCGCCTGTTTGCTCGGACCAGAGAGAGGGAGGAAATGGAGAGGAAGTGTCTGGGGCCCTGGATCTTAGTGACAGCTGAACACATACTCAAGCTGTGACCTCGGAAAAGTCACTGATCCTCTCCGAGCCTCTGTTTTCTCACCTGTCAAATGGACATAGTAGTCACTTCCTGCCGGTATCACAGGACCTTTGTGAGGGTCAAATGGACAAGTGCTTTGAAAGACAAAAATCCTGTGTGTGCCCAGGGCTGCCAGGAGCAGGCTTACACCTCAGTGGAAGAGTGTTTGGGGGCCCCTGACCAAGGGTGGGTTTGTGCACAGTGAAATTGTGTGGGCTTCCCCTCCTCTCCTGCGCCAGGCCACATACCAAGGGCCCAAAAGTCTGTTAGAGGAATCTGAAGAATATCCCAAGTACCGCTTAGATCCTCTTATAAGTGGGCCCAGTGCATGTGGGAAGCTTTTTACTCTTGCTTAGCAACAGAGTGACAGCTAGAGAGTAAAATACGTATTAAATATGATAAAAGTATTATAAGTACATAATATAAATATTTATCTATATTTATGCATACTTATGCATAATTATATATTATGTACATATGTAATTTATGTTTACATAATTAAATATTACATAAATACTTTTAAATATTTATTAACAATTTTGGAAAGCTTGTTTCTTCAGAGTCGCTTATGTGCAACACTGGGAATATGCAAAGACGAGTAAGACAGAGTTCTGGCCGCAAGGGTCTCCCAGTCTAATTGGAGGGTGTGGGACATGGTGGGTGGGGAAAACAGACATCAATACTTGCTGTGCAGTGTGACAGGCGTGACTGCAAAGGGACCCTGGGCTGAGGGCCACAGAGGACACAGAGGTCGAATGAACTCAAAATGAGTCTGGAGGTGTTGGCTAGAAATGAATGATAGAGAGTTATTGAAGGCACTAGGCAGAAACCCAGAAGTGTTCCAAAAAGACAGGAAAGCTAAGAATTCTTACACTATAAAGTACATTCTTGAGAATGATCAGTCATGCTTCTTAGCCCTAAGATTGGGCCGGGGCTGTTATCAGTGAGATGGGGGGTGACCTGGAGGATGGGTACCAGGAGGTCTGGTCACATCCAGTGGTCAGGACAATGGATGTCAGCGGCTGGCCGGTGGTCTGGATACGTGATTCCTTCGGGAGATAATCAGAAGGTTATGCACAGGTCTGGTATGTGTCCAGATACGTGTCCAGGCACTGATGCAGGCCTCGGAAGTTCAAACGTTTAAGTCGTCAGGCTAGTTAGGACAGGAATGGCCTCTTCCTCGTGCCTCAGCCTACTTGATTTCAGTAATTGAGCAGCTTGACTATAGTGACCACATTTTATTTCTTCCGCTCTGTTCCTCACAAACCATGGTGGGAAGGATTCCGGGAGGGGTGTCACAGAGTAGGGAACACGGCTGGGTCCTGAAGGGTGAGTGCATTAGTTAGCTGATTTTCTAAGTCGGGAGTAGGAGGAGAAGTTGAAAACAGAGGCCAGTCCCAGCCCTTGCTGTGGAAGGTCCTTTCCATAGAGACCCACACTCACGAAGAATGGGTAAAACGTAATTCACTCATCCGTGTGTTCAACAGATAGTTACTCAGATAGTTACTCAGTGTCTCGTCTGTGTCAGGCACCATCCTGCTACTGGGGACAGAGCAGGGAACAAACCCCATCCCTGCTTCTCAGAGCTTCCATTCAGATCGAGCGGGGGACAATAAGTAGACAATTTAGGGTGACTGTCCAGTGGAGTCAGGCTACGGAGAACATGGACACGGGGAGATTAGCCAGTTGCTGCAATAACAGCAAAAGGTATCATGGCTGAAACCCAGAAGAGGCTGGTTTCCTGCTCATACGCAAGATTCCTGATCCATAAGTAAAGTGTAGGAACGTTGGCTAATGGAGGCTCTGCCACCCCGAGCACACAGCCTCCACTTTCCCATGGTTGGCTCCAGACCAACAGGCTGGAAGGGCAAAGAGCTTGGAGGAGGATTGTGGGCGGATCTTACCAAGCCCTGGAAGTGGGTGTGTGTCACCTGTACTTGTATGCCATTGGCTGAAACTCGGTCATATGACCACACAGCTGCAAAGGAGCCTGGGAAATGTGATGCAGGTGTATGTCCAGGCAGAGCCAGAGGGCTTGGATTTTGAACTGCTAGAAATGTAAGGTGATAGAGTGTGTGGGGTTGTTGGTTTATAGAGAGGATGTTAATGACCCCTGTGCAGCAGGAAAGAAAGGGTAGGGATCTCGAAGTGGAAGGAAACAGAGATCTAGTTTTCTAAGACCAAACACTTAGCGCCCTCTACTGACTGCAGAAGAGTAGAGTTGTTTGGGGCACCTGCTGCTCTCCAAGAACCCTTTCTCAGACGTTCTCAGCAGGTGCCTCTGGGGCGGCAAGGACCCTAGGTGCTCTCTTGAGGTGCTGAGAGAGAGACAGACATCAGCCTATCTGCTAATGGACTTGCATTGTCCTGCTTCTTAATCAGAGTAGCCAGGCCACAAGGACTTCCCTGCCTAGAGACTAGTTACTTACGTGTCTTTAGAACCCCAAGCGTCAAACGTGCTCTTAGATTTTAAAACCAGTATCAGGAAAGTACCTAAAAGTGGGAGTAGTGATGTGCTGAACCTGTCACATGTCAACATGCGCTCTGGAAAGTGCAAGAAGGGAATACTGTTCAAGGTCCGGCTGATCGGGAAGGCTTCTTGGAGGAAGCGGAAATCAGGCTGGACCGACAGAATGCCTGGAAGTTCAGCTTTTCGCCTTTGCTGTGTGCTTCTCTCCCACCTCGCTGCCCCAGCCTCCAGGGCAGTCACTTCTAGGTCTTTCCAGTCCAAATGCAGCCGCCCCGCCACACACACACACACACACACACACACACACACACACACACACACACACACACACCGCAAGCTGCCCTGCCTCCTGGACCCTGGTCAGAAAGCTTGGAACCAGGGCACCGTGTCCGATTGTGTGTCTTATTTCCGATTAGGAGGCCAAGGGACACACAGGGGCACTTGGGGATGGGGGCAGCTTACTTCCCTGCGTTTGTGATTTCCACCCAGCACCATGTGGTAGAATATCATTTTCCATTTTCAAACTTTTAAAAATTCAGTACCCAGCTTTGCTCAAAAGACCGTCAAGGCCCTGGCCAGTTGGCTCAGTGGTAGAGTGTCAGCCTGGCGTGTGGAAGTCCCGGGTTTGATTCCCGGCCAGGGCACACAGGAGAAGCGCCCATCTGCTTCTCCACCCCTCCCCTTCTCCTTCCTCTCTGGCTCTCTCTTCCCCTCCCGAAGCTGGGGCTCCATTGGAGCAAAAGATGGCCCGGTCGCTGGGGATGGCTCCTTGGCCTCTGCCCCAGGCGCTGGAGTGGCTCTGGTCGTGACAGAGCGATGCCCCATGGTGGGCAGAGCGTCGCCCCCTGGTGGGCGTGCCGGGTGGATCCCGGTCGGGCGCATGCGGGAGTCTGTCTGACTGCCTCCCCATTTCCAGCTTCAGAAAAATACAAAAAAAAAAAAAAAAAATGGTCAAAAACCAAACCAAAAATCCTTTATATAACATAACACTTCTACTCATGATCTGTGACCATGCACTGTAACTACGCAGATATGGTCTGTGTTTGTGTGTTTTAATTTGCTCATTCTTTACACCACTTAACTGCTCCCCTCACTTCTGACCCCTGAGATCTGCGCCCATGGCAAACCCAGACGGTATTAAGGCAGGAGCAGGTAATATGTATCTTTGCCATGTTGATTCCCTGGGCCTACCTTTTTTCTCTCGTCTTCCCACTCGGTATTTTCCTCCTTAGCCTGGTGGGGGAGCCCGGACTATAGAAAACACACAGTTCGCGCCGGAAGCCCAGGGCTGCCTTTTACTCGCTCCGTGACCTTGGGCACCAGGGTCCCGCAGGGGGGATGACAATGGCGCCTGCCCCAGAGGGTGCTGGGAGGAGTTAGTGTGCCCAAAGTGCTCAGGACAGGGAGCACCCTTCCACTCGCTAGATGGGATGCTGTCCGATTCATGCATCAACTAGATCTCCAGAAAAAGATAATAAAGTGCTTAGGGTAGTCCCTGGGGAACAACGGGAGGTTGGAGTCGTGTTTGCTGCTGTTTTCTTGTTAATCCTCCTGCAGGGTTAAGCCAAAGGAGGCGTGGAGCGAGCCCACACACATGGCGCCGAGGCTCTGGGTAATTCCGAGTACACGGGGGCCTGCCCGTAGTCCCTCTTGGGAGGAGGGAGCCACCAACAGCCTGAGTCCCCCTGTGGCTGGGGTGGCTGCCGCGGAGGGCGGCCTGAGGAGGAAGTGGCAAGGGAAAGGCCCAGGGCCTGGAACTGGGGCCCTGTGTTGGGACTCCCCACGCAGAGCTGAGGCCAGGGAAGGAGGCGAGGGGATCTCCCGAAAGTGGGTGGTCAGCCTCAGCTGCGGCCTCACCTGTCTGCCTCGAATGAGCAGGCCTCCCCCGGACTGGAGACCTCTGTGCGTCTGTGTGCAGCCTTGACCTCCAGTTCCCCGTGCAGGGTTTCTCTGCCAAACCCTGAACAGTCAGCTCAGACTAGTTATGCCACAGTAACAAGCAGCCCCGAACTACAGTGACTTGCACACAGGGTGTATATGCACACAGGGTGTATATGCACACGGGGTGTGTATGCACACAAAATGATGTGAGTGTATCGTTCACTCCTGTTACGTGTCAGCTGAGACTGTATGAAAACACCTTCATTCTGGGCTGAAAGAGCAGCACCATGGGGCGGGGTGGTGGGAGGGAGACGGGTGGCAGAATTCCACATTGCTCTCAAAGGCTTTATGCAGAGGTGGCAGGTATTGTGTCCCCTCGCATCTCGTTGGCCAAAGCAGGTCAGACAGCCGCGGGATGGGAAGTATTATCCTTCCGCCTGCATGTGGCCAGCAGGGAGGAGTCGCGATGATTTTGAATGAGTTTTATCAGCTACTGCATCCCCAGTACTCCTCTGTGCTACACTAAGGTGACCACAAGGCTTTGCGGTGTCTGAGTCACCACTTAGCTTTATCGGGGACCCTGAGAGACAGCTCTCTGTGTGTGTGGTGGGAGGCAGGAAGGAGTGGAGAACCAGCAGAAGAGGCCTAGCTCTTCTAATCATTACTCGTGCCCATGTCCAAGTTGGGACAGCAAACACCGTGGACGAGGGAGCAGGAACAGGACGGATGGAGGCTAGTCCGCTTCTGGACGGCAGCCCTGATCCTTCATGGCTGTAATGAACCACCCGGCCGGGGCACGATCTGCTCTTCCACTAGTCTGCATCGCTGAAGGTGGTGACAAGGAGATGTTCGTGTGATGGCATTTTTCTGCGGGCTGCTAAGAAAAGGAAAAGCAGCGGCCCCTGTCTCTAGAAGAGGAACCAGGAGGCAGTGGTGGTGGACGGTGTGGTCCGACCCCCACAGGAAGTGGCTCTGGGCACTGGGTCTGAGCCACCTGCCCCTAGCTTCTCGGGCAGCCCCTTTACCCGCCGCCTGTTCCCTGCTACCTGGCGGAGCCCTGGCTTGCTAACGCCTGGCCAGGCCAGCTCTGTTGGGATTTCTTCCTGCCCTGGGCATGTCTCCCACTCTCGGGCCTGTGGTTTCAGGCCCAGTAGTGGACGCTGAGAGATACACTTGTACTTGGGAGCAGAATGCACCTCATGGGCACCTGGTGAACATTGTGCTGATTGGCACTGATAGCGCTCACCTCCGGATGGGGGAGACCTTACACCAAGGAGGAGGGAAGTTCTAGGTGAGTCCTGGGAGTAGAGATCGGTCTGTGTGGGCCGGTCAGGGTGTTGTCACCCAGAATGACTTTGAAGTCCACACGAAAGAAATGCACAGGCGCTCTTGGGTTTGACCCTTTTACCAACTGGCCCATTATTCTAGAGTGATATTTACACCTGTATTTGGACTAAAATGTGTTAAGTCCAAAAAAAAAAAAAGATAAGGAACGAGTATAATGAGAGTCAGGGTTGGCATGGAGAAGGCAGGCTCTAGCTGTTTGCATCGTGGCGAGTTGGGCGCTCTGGTTGATGCAAACCTCTTCTGAAAGCATGAGCGAGCTTTGGAAAGGCGGACAGTTCTAGGTCTTTGTCTGTCTGTCACCTTGTGACATCAGACAAGTTTTTTAAGTCCTCTGTGCTTCCACGTCCTCATCTGTAACACAGCTACTGGAGGACTGATGAGTGAACACATGGAGGGACACACGACGGCACTGCATGGCGCGAGGGAAGCACTCAACAGCGTCGTAACTAGGATATTGGGATTGTAATAAGGAATACCTATTTGGTTATTGTTCCATTCGTGGCACAGAACTCCCCAAGGCCTTGGAATTTCCTAAACGGTAAGAGCGACAAGGCTGTCTTGATGTTTATCACCAGCCCCTTTCAGCCACACCTGAGTTTATGTTCATGGCACCTCAGGCTGGGGACCAGTAGCCAGGAGAGCCAACCATGTGATTGGAAGGTTGGCACTTGCAGCCTCAGCCCCCTGACCTTGGGGAGGGCCGAGGGGCTGGAGGTTGAGTCAATTGCTAATGGCCAATGAATCATGCCTGTGTGATGAAGCCTCCATAGAAACCCGAAAGGACAGGGTTTGGAGAGCTTCCACGCTGATGAACACGTGGAGATTCAGGGAGCAGGGACGCTCAGAGACCGTTTACTTAGCCCTATGCGAGCTCCACGCCCTCCCACTTACCTTGCCGGATACACCACTTCCATCGGCTGTTCCTGACTTGTATCACTTTATAATAAACTGGTGATCCAGTAAGATGTTCCTCTGAGTTCTGTGAGTCACTCTAACAAACTCTCAGAATGAACCGAAGATGGGGCCCGGGGCGGTCAATGGAACCTCATATCTGTAGCTGCTTGATGACAAGCCCACGTGCCAACCTGGACTAGCAGCTGACATTAGATGGGGCAGGGCGGGAGGCAGTCTTGTAGGACTGAGCCCTTAACCTGAAGGGTTTGACACTGTTTCCCGGTAAATAATGTCAGAATTGAGTTGAATGGTAGGACTCTGAACTGGTGTCAGAGAATTGCATTGGTGTGGGAACACACACACACACACACACACACACACACACACACACACACACATTGGGACTGATGTCATAATCAGAGTCACTCTCTAACATCAGTGTTGTCTCCTGGATGAAATGAGACCTTTATGGGGGAAAGCTGTCACCACGCCTATGTGTCGGGAAGACTCAGTAAACACCAGCAGTTATAATTAGCTACGGATATTGAGTAGCATGCAGCTTACACCTCAAAACCATCATTTCCTGCGCCACCTCGCTCCTGATAACTCCTCTAAGAGGCTGATCTCTTATCTCATGTTGGTTATTACCCATGGAGGTGTGGGCTAAAAGCTTACCAGTTTGTTTCTTTCTGTTTCCTGCAATTCCCTTTCAGGCCTCCAAAATTGGGTTGGCCCAAGAGGGAAAAAATATCGTTTCATAATTTAACCTCAAGAATTTATTATTATAAAACATCGATGAATTTCTTTCTGTAGTTTAATAAATTTTGAATCATATCATCTTTAGCCTTCTTTTGCTCACTCAAACATTTTATTGGGAGTTTTCTCCATTTCATTAAACATTTTCAAGTCTTTACAACCAATTAAATATAGGCATACCTCCTTTTTATTGTGTTTTGCGTTATTGTACTTTGCAGATACTGCGTTTTTTTACACATTGAAGGTTTGTGACGTTGCATTGAGCAAGTCTATTGGCACCATCTTTCCAGCAGGCTCAGAGGATGGTTAGCATTTTTTAAATCAATGAGGTATTTCAAAATTTGGGTTATGTATGTTTTTTTAGACCTAATACTATTACACACTTAACAGGCTACAGTATAGTGTATAAAGATAACTTTTATATGCACTGGGAAACCAAAAACTTCCTGAGACTCACTTTATTAAACAATACTTGCTTTATTGCGGTGGTCGGGAGCCGTACCGCAATGTCTCCGAGCCCTGCCTGAACGTTCTGAATGGCTCCTGAAGAAAGATGCACGTGACGTGCTCTGTGACGTGGACCCTGACACTGGATCAGTGGGGGAGACACACACACCCTTAACCAAAAATGCAAGCCAGGTTGTCCTAAGTGCTAGAAGTGTCCTGTGCGCTTTGGGGCAATAAAATTGATTACTTTAGACTGTGGGAGATCAACCCAAGTCTCCTTGGGCCTTGGAGGATGGGAAATCATTCTGAGAAGGAGAAAATGGGGACAAGGCATCTTTAGCAGAGACCACAGCCTATACCAGGCCCAGAGGCAGGGAAGAATCAGGAAAGGGGGGAGGGGTGACACTGTTGGGGTAAGGTAACTGGAAATAGAACTGAAGGTGAGGCCGGGCAGGTGGGGTTCAGCTGGGTCACGGAGGACCCTGACAGCCACCCCAGGTATTAGGGATGTGGTTTGTAGGTCATAGGAAAGGCGTGATGAAAGTCTGAGCAGGAAGTGCCCCGACGAGATGATCAGTGTTTTAGAAGAGAGCTCAGCTGTGTGTGTGATGGATGGGAAGGTCAACTGTGCCAGGACACTGGACAGAGGAAGAGGAGGGCAAGTTTGAGGGACTTGCCAAAGGTGGAGACCTGGTGGCTGCCCCGGAACTGCGCTGGGGAGCGGGTGAGGCCAAGAGGAGGGGCGGGGCCTGGGGCCGAGGGGCGGGGCCTGGGGCCGAGGGGAAGCCCTATTGGGGGATGAGGCCGGAGAGGAGGCGGAGATGTGGCACTGCCTGTCTGGGAAGCATGGACGCAGGGACCTCAGGAGTTGGTTGTGCCCTAAGGAGATAGGACACAGGAGGAGGTCTTGACAGAGATGGGAGAAAGGTCCACAGAGGTAAGAGAAGGAAGAAAAGGGAAAGGGGTTTGTAGGGGGTGGGGTGGGGATGTCATGCCAACTTTAGGCCCAATTGCGTGGCCTTAGCCAAATCTACAGTGACTGCCACCTTCCAGGGCTTTAAAACAGCTTCAGAAAATGTGTCTAAGGGGAAAAGTCCAACTCAGCTGTCTCGGAGAACCAGGGGTGCCCAGCCTCCCCTCTTTCGAAGGGTCCAGGCCTTCGTAACCCCTGGGCTCCTGTGGGTTGTCTTAGCTCAGCATTTGCATCTGGGACTCCCGCCCCCCCCCCCTTGCCAGCTGTTTCAGCCGCCCTGTCCCTCCTTCTTGAAAATCAGCTCTGTGGAAACTCTCTAGCCAGTAAACAGATTTATACTCACAGGTGAAAGGCTAACGCAAGCCACAGCAATGTGGTGCTCCAGGCCATGAGGGTGCATTTCAATAGGCACGAACTTGACAGTACTGGTTTCAGCGATGGAATGTCGTTTGCCCTGGCTGTCCTGACACAGCGGAGAAGGGGCACCTGGTCTGCGTAAGGCTCATCCTGACAGCTAGCATCCTCCCTCTGCCCACACCCACCCCGGCCATGGACTTCCCAACATGGCAACTTAGGCGGACAGCAAGGTCTCATGATGTGTCCCTCGCCTGTTCTTGCCTGTTTGGGATGACTGCCCCCAGGTTATCGCCATGTGGAGGGCCCCTTGGAAGGGAAATGACTCCGGCATCCCGTCTGGAGCTGCCCGGCTCCCTCTGTGCCCCTGCCTTCACCCTCACCGTGTCTGTCCCACCTCTGTGCCTGAGTTTGGGTGTCTCCTGCCCCCTCGGCCTGCCAGGTCTCACCCTTCGCTGTCTGTTCCATATTTTCACATCTTCGTTCCCCGCTGGCAGGAAGCTTCTGAGGGTAGACTGTGTGTCTGATACAACATTTGAGGTCCCCCGGGGCCTGTCAGAGGGCACGGCAGGCAGAAATTGCTCGGCTAACTCTGTGCCACTGGTCAGCTGGTTAATAACACCTCAAACTGGTTTTTTTTCTTCTTTTCCAAGTGGGAGGAGGGGAGATAGAGAGACAGACTTCTGCATGTGCCCCAACCAGGATCCACCCAGCAACACCCCCCCCCCCCATATGGGGTTGATACTCTGCCCTTCTGGGGCCATGCTCACAACTGGGCTATTTGTAGCACCTGAAGAGGAGGATGCACTGAGCCATCCTCAGTGCCTGGGACCAATGCCCTCAAACCAGTCAAGCAATGGCTGCAGGAGGCAGAGGGAGAAAGTGAGAGAAGGGGAAGAGGGAGGGGTGGAGAAACAGATGGTCACCTCTCCTGTGTGCCCTGACTGGGAATCACACCCGGGACCTTCATAAACCAGGCTGATGCTCTACCACTGAGCCAACCAGCCAGGGCAATAATGCCTCACATTTGAGCAGAGAGAAAACCTGGTCTGGAAAGACTGAGGAGGTGGGCTTTATAACCCAGTGGACCTCAGTCCAAATCTCACCCCTTTGTATTCATCAGCTGTGGGGTCTTGGTGATGCTGCTCAATCCTTTATCTCCCCAAGCCTTGGTTTTCTCAACTGTAAAATGGACTCATGATCATAGTGGAACTGCATACAGTAGGTGCTTGAAAAATGTTAACTTCCCCTCCTCCTCCCTGACTGCCCGCCTTCCTCCTTAGCTTGGTTTGGGTCTTAGGGCTAGAAAACTTGGACTTGTATTCAGTTCTGCTGCTTAACTAGCTCTGCTTAACTAAAGCAAGTTGTCTGTCTCCTGAGCCTCACTCTCCTCCGCCACAAATGGGTCAATGATGCTCCAAGGAAATTGTTACGAGGAATAGACAAGAAAACATATGTGACTATATCTAAGACCTGGCAAAAATGCAAGAGTGAGCTGAATACTGCTGCATGTGTGCAGTCGTGCATATAGGTAGCTAGCTTCTATTGCTCCCTGGGTTGTCGTAAGACCAGGTTCTACTCTTAAAAAGTTCTCTTGGGTAGCTGAGTAGATTGGGGTAAGAACAGCAGAAACAAGGCAGAGAGTGCTTTTGCAAGTGCTTTGTGGCTCTCACGGGCCCCTGTGCGGAGGCTCGGCTTGCTCTGGGAGGGTTACCCCACATTCAGGACGTCTGAGGAGATGTTCCGGCTTTGGGGGTTTTCCCAGAACTGGAAGCCGGTTGTTACCTGCAGCACCTCTGGACAACCCTGATTTATTTTGCTCTGGGAGTTTCCAGGTGGCTTCCCCACCTGGCAGAGCGAGCAGCTCTGGGGTCCATGTGAGCTTGGCAGAGCTGTGGGCAGGTGCCGATGAATTGGGCTGTCATTTGGCTCTCTTGGTAACTTGCTGTGTGACTTCAAGCAAGTCACCCCGTCTCTGAACCTCCTGGGAGAAGAAACCCCTGACCTCACAAAATGCTTTGCAAGGGTGAGGGCCCACACAGAGAGAAGGAGCTGCTCTTCGTCCACCTGGCCCACACACCTGGTTCTAAAGCCTCAGCACCAGCACCTCCAAGGAAAAGACAGCTTGCTGGGCATCCAGGGAGCCCAGCTGGCCTCCTGGGAAGTCACGTTGTTATGTCTGTCCCGTCAGCTTCTCCTTTCCGCCCAAACTACGTAAAGAAGCAGTCAGAGGTGAAGCCTTCCGGAGAGTTCCGTGGAGATGGACTGGCGTCTCTGTGGCTCTGTGCGCCCCTCTCCCCGTCCCTGTCCGAGGATCGGTGGTCACTCTGTGCACCTTTTACCGGCAGTCCTGGTCCTGACCCTGCGTTGCGTTGGGCTTATTCCTGTCTTGGCCGTGGTGTCCACAGTGGAAACTTTTAGGGAACTTCTCCAGTGAAACTTCCCCTGCTGGGATGTTCCTTTAATGTAGTCATTGTTGCCGGCCCAGGCTGCCCTGGGCAGCCCCCAGGTGAGAACCAGTTCCCCAATAACGAGGCCTTGCCCAGGAAATCTTAGCCAGCCTTCAGCCCCCATTCCCGGGGACCCGCTGTGTCCCAGGCAGGGGTGGGCGGCCATAGAACCCACTCCTCTCGTCTTCACCACGGCCCTCAGTAGCAGGTGCTGGGACCCCCGTTTCCAGCTGAGGAAACTGTGCCCGAGGGTGGAACCGGGGTTGAACCTGGGCTGTCGACTTCTGCTTTCCGAGCGCCTTCACCTGGGCCAGGCCCTCTCTCGGCTGGTCTGCCATGGTCCTCGTGCGAACATGTGGCTCTCCATGTCAGGGGAGGCGGAGGACGCCAGAGACGGAGGGCGCGCAGCCAGCCGCCGAGTGCATGTAAAAATCAGTAGTCACCCTCAGACTCTGGGGCCCAAGCTCAGATGACAGCCCAGTGCCTGGTGTTCACTGCAGAGGGCCGGGCTGGACAGAAAGGAGGCAGACAGGGACCGGATAGCTTCGACAAGGACAGTCGTGATGAGGGGGGGGTCCCTCAAGTCAGCAGGGTCCCCTGAGCTTCAGGAGTCTTAATGGTCTTGCCTCTTGGTGACCACCTGAAGGTGGGCTTGTCGCTGAGCTGTGGATTGGCTGTGTGCTGGCGCTGGTTTCTTCCAGCCCGGGGAGCCCGTGGTGCTGTCTCTCCCCGTCAGTGTGGCAGGAGCGTTCACCTTCTGGAAATGGACAGAGGCTCTCAGTCGGGGGAGAGCCTGTTGTTACCCGTGTACCAGCTCCCATGCTGTGTCCCCATTAACAAAGTGGGGACGGGAGTGCCCACCTTGTGGGACCATCGGGAGGTGACGTACGGGTGAGCATTTTGCACACCAAAGCCTGGTGTGCGTGCGTAGATATGATGCATGTATTCCTATGTTATTGTTATAATTTTTACATGAAAAGATGTATCTTTAGTAAAAGGGGGGCTGCATCTTTGCAGAAACAGGAAATAAAGTGGAATCGGGGTGGAACGACAGGTACAGGGTAGGCTCCCAGGGAAATCATGGGATGACATTGAGACCACGAGGTCCCTCCTAGTGGCAGCCCGAGAGGCTCCTCCGTACTGACTTCAGGGGCCTGCGGACCAGAGCCGCCCTGTCAGTCACTGAGAGGACGCTGTTCAGCATTTTCCACAGACTCTTTAAGAAAAGCCAGTGGCGGTGACAGTAGCAGAAAGAACCCGCAGACGGCAGGCCCGGATTTGAAGGCTGCCACCTCCTCGCTGGTGAACTGGGACAAGCATCTGAGCCTTTTCCAGCTCAGTGTCCTCGTCTGTAACTTATGGGTTTGGGGAGCCCGGTGGAAGGAGGCCTGTGGGGGGTCTTGGCAGACAGAGACCGCATTGGATGTGTGTGGGTTCTGCTCTCTCTCCCGGGACCCCTCAGAACTCCATTCCACAGCCCCGTCTCAGGACGCCAGGTGGATCCCCAGTATGCAGAAGGTGGCTCTGGGGAAGGTACAAGAAGCTTCCTCTATGTAGCCCAACCTAGAATGTTCTCTACGTGCCTCTTCCTCTATTGAGTGATGACGCACAATCTTTATTGGGAACTTGTGGGGTGCCCAAGCCTTAGCTGGGTACAGTGAGAGCCCAAGGAGGTAGGAAGCTAACAGGGACCGTTTGCTGAGCACTTTATATGCATTAACTCATGCCATCTGCATATCAGCCCTAGAATATAAACACTGCTGTGTGGCAGATTGGAGAGGGCTGTACTTTCTTTGACACTCTTCCCAGCAGGAGCTGAAGGCTGAGCACCTGCCCTTGAGTCTGGGTGGCCTGGGACTGCTTTGGCTGATAGAATAAAACAGAATGATATTGTGCCAGGTCTATGTGTACCTTCTGAAACAACTGGCAGCTTCTGCTTGGACTCTGGGAGGCCTGAGTTGCCATGTAAGAAGTATGATAACGATGAGACCACCTGGAGAGGCTCGGAAACTATATGGAGAGGGAGAGAGTCCCAAGAGGACCCCCTGAGTCTACCCTTCAAGCTATTTCTGCCAAGGCACTGGGTATGGGTGAAGGCTTCTGGGCCCTTTGGACCAGATCAGTCCCCACCTGAATACCACTAAGTGACCTTGTCAGTGCCATGAGGAGCAGAAGAACCTCCCAGCTGAGCCCTGCCAGATATCCGGGACTTGGCAGCCTTGACGTTTGGAGCTGGTTTGTTCTTTGCTAAGGAGGCCTACCTGTGCACCTTGGGGTATTTCCCAGCATCCCGGCCTCTGACCACTAGATGTCAGTAGTATCACCCCCTTCTCCCCAGAAGTGACCACCTAGAATGTCTCCACACTGCCAGATGTGCCCTGGGGGACAAATTTGCTGCTAGTTGAGAACACCACTCTGGGCTCTGCCATCCAATGTGACAGCCACTAGCTACATGTGGCTGTTGAAAACTGGAGCCGGGGCAAGTCTGAACTGAGATGGACTGAGTGTAAAACACACAGATTTGAACACTGAGTTTGAAAAAAAGAAAATACATTGTCTCATTCAGTAATATTTTCTATTTATGGTTTGTTGACATGATCATATTTTGGCTGTACTGGGTTAAATAGACTATCTTATTAAGATTAACGTCACCTCGTTTCTGCTTACTGTTTCCAATGTGACAATGAGAAAAGTGAGAGGTGCATGTGGTGCTCTCATTCTGTCTCTGCTGGACAACAGGGTCCCGAGAACCCGCAGGGGCAGGCCAGGAGAGCGCGTGGACTCCCAAGTCAGGCTCGCTCGTGGTCACGTGCCGGCACCGTGACCTCCCAGCTCTGTGGCCTTTAGTGAGCCACTTAACCTCTCTGAGTCTCACAACTCATAAGTGGCAGTCACTTTCTTCTAGACCTCAGATAAAAGTTCCCAGATTCTGGGACGTTGGTAAAATCCTGACGTTGAA
The DNA here is from genome assembly GCF_036850995.1 of Saccopteryx leptura. Taxonomy (NCBI): domain Eukaryota; kingdom Metazoa; phylum Chordata; class Mammalia; order Chiroptera; family Emballonuridae; genus Saccopteryx; species Saccopteryx leptura. Next base: position 11,776,404 of record NC_089508.1, on the reverse strand, counting down.
GCTGGGCTGTTTCCTGATGGGTCCTCCTCTGGCACTCAGGGCTGTTCTCACCCTCAGGTGGTACCTGGGGCCACCTCCCTCTCCTGTCTCTGCTCCCCTGGATAGCAAAGGGTTTCTTTGTGATGGGTACAGTCAAAGACACCTCCCTGCGCCCGCACTGTGACCAGCGGAGCTGGTGGATGGCTTTCCCAGACTGGCAGCTTGTTCCCTGTGGGTAATTCAGTGCCCCCAGGAGGAGGCGCGGGGAGGGCAGGACTCTGCTCAGCGTCTCCTCCTCCACCCCTTCCCCGCTCCTTCCCCCCAACACCTCCCTGTCTCCTTAGCCCTTACTTAGTCTCCCCTGACCCTTGACAATTCACACATCTGTCTAATGTCTCCCCTTCTGTTTTGGCGTCAGAACCTATAAGTAGTTCCCAGGCAAAGTCCCGTCTGCATTGTGGCAGTCTGTTCCGTCTTCCTGTTCCCAGACTTCAGGCCCCATCTGCACATTGCTGAACATGGACGTGCGCCGTGTAGGAGAGTGTCTCTCATTACAGCTCGGACAGTGCAGTGGCAGCCGCTGCCAGCGCGGCCTCCAGCACGGGGCTCAGGGACAGTGCTCGCAACAGCGGCGAACCCTGGGAAGCACGGGGTGTGAGCCAGGCCAAGTCCTGCCTCTAGGACTGTAGAAAAGGGAAGGGCTGGCCCCGGCTCTCTGGGAGCTTTGTTTGTGGCCAGAGACAGGCTGTGAACGCATCAGAGGGGGTGTAGCCATGCTCTCTAGTGGGTGTGCCTGCTGCCGGGGCCACCGGGAGGGGCCGGGAGTTCTGCCCTGGGAGGCTTCTCCAAGGGCAGCGTGGGTCCTGCCCGGTGGCGGGGGAGATGGTGGGCCCGGGGAGGCATCTCTGCCAGCTGACCAGTGAAGCAGGGGCACGATGAGAGCTTCCCAGTATGAAGCACTGGGACTCCGCCCTCCTCCCCACACCTCCTCTCGGTGCTCCCAGGCCATGACTCGGTGTTCCCAGGCCATGACTTGGTGCTCCCAGGCCATGACTCGGTGCTCCCAGGCCATGACTCGGTGTTCCCAGGCAAGTTAGTTAACCTCTCTGAGCCTCAGTTTCCTTGCCCGTAAAGTGAGGAGAATGGAGTTGTCGCGATGACTCAAAGTACAGAGGCTGGTACATAGTAGATGCTTGATCAATGGTAGATGTTATTATTACTGATATTGTTGATAAAACCTTAAAAACAATAGCCCACCACTATTCATCAAGAGTGCAAAGCCCGTGCCTGGCAGTTGGGAGAAGGTGGCAGAGCGACAGCATTCAGAAGCTCGATCGCAGACAGCGCCGGAGCCCAACCTGGAAGGCGGCCGGCCGACCCGCTCTCGCAGGGCGATGCTGCACCTGCTCCAGACTTCGGTGTTCCCATCTGAGCCGTGGCGGAGGCTGGCCAGGAGCTGCCTCCGAGGACCCTTCTGTTCTGGCTTTCCGTGGTTTCGCGTCCACTGGGAGGGACATTCGGCCATGGCTGGGTCCCTAGTCTGAGCAAGCTTGCAGCGTGGTATAGAACTCAGTAAAAACGCATTGCTGTGCCCCTTTTATCCTAAAATTCCTAAGATAATCAAGAGGCGTTGGCGCCTTATGCCCGCCACGGCCAGCAGAGACGGCCAGGCCCCGTCCTCAGGGCTGCCGTGGGCAGGTACACGGCTGCGCGGTGCCCGAGCGCCTGCTGGGTGAGCTGAGTGGGGGGTGAAATCCAGCTGGTGTTCCGCTGGTCAGGCCGTGCCTTTTTGAGCAGGGCTGCAGCCTCCTGGAGAAGGAGCACTTCTCTGCTCCTTGGCCAAACCCTGCCCCAGGGCACGGGGAGTGCTTGGAAGCAGCCCCCTGCTGCGACCCCTGACCATGGCTGCCGGGACCCCCCTGTTCCTTTCCCACCGGCCGCCAGCCAGAGGTGCACTGGGCAAAGGCTTGCTGTGCCGACTGGGCACAGGGTCCTGCCGCGTGCCCCAGCCCGGGGGCCGTGGTTGGTGGGGAGACGGGAAGCTGGAGGCCCCTGGGGCTGGAGGGGGTGTGGGCCTTGACACAGACAGGCTCAGCAGGCCGGCAAGCCGACGGTGAAGGGGCTGCAGTGCCAGCGGTGAACCCGAGGCCAGGGTGCCCACCCCGGACTGTCAGTAACAGCTGGGGAGAGGGAAAGGGCACTGATTCCAGCACATGTTCGAATCGGTGTTCTCTCCCGGCTCCCGGAACCCTAACTGGCCCCCCGGCCCTGACTCCCACTCCCACAGGCCCTCCAGACCTCCTCTCCGGGGGACACCACTCCAGCCTCTGCCCAAGGCGCTGCAGGGCCGGGGCGGCCCCAGTGACTGACCCTCACCCGGCAGGTAGAGGAAGCCCGTGTCGGAGAGCCGAGTTCTCTGGTCTGAGGGCACGTGGTGGGTGCAGCGGCAGCCCCGCCCTGGGCAGTCCTGTCCAGGTTTGGACTTTGCCCAGAGCTCGCCCCGGTCTGTGCTGCAGTCCTCGTGTGGTTGGCAGGGGGACCGGTCACTTCTCACTTCTCCCCGCAGCCTCCGCCGCGGGCTGGCACCAGCAATGGCCCAAACCCGAGTCTGGCAGCACCCCCATCCCATGGGTCAGGAAGCTGCTCTGAAGCATCTTCACCAAGCAGGGGGTTCGCTGAGGGGGCCCAGAAGCACGGGGTCCCCGGACTCCAGGGGAATTGCTTCTCCTGAGCACAGGGGAAGTCGTTTTCATCTGTGACAGGAAGTCAGGCCCTTGGCTAGGCCCTGATGGTAGCAGCAAACAGTCCTTTTTTCATCTTAGCCACGAACTGTCCAGGTGTGTTTCCCATGGCAACTGTGGTATTGCTGGGTTGCCGTGGGTCCTGCCAAGGAAAAGGAAGCTTGACCTTCTAAGTGGGGCAGGAGCTGAGGGGGGAGGGCACCTGGCGACGTGGGCCTGGCCCTGCCTGTGACCTGTCCGCAGGCCCTCTCCCCTGCCCCAGGCTGCGCACCGCGCCCCGGCCCACGTCCTGCTGGCCTGCTGTCCTCGGGGGTCCTTCCTCCTGGCATTTCCTGGCAGGGGCCCAGCTTGCTCACCTCGTACCCCTTTTAGGAGGGGGATCCGAATCCACTAGGCTCGGTCTCCTGCCTCATTCTGGGTGCTGGTTTCAGGGAGAGTCAGCTCGGCAATGTCCCACGAGGCTGTGGCGTAGCCATTCCCTGGGCCCGTCTGATCCCCACGCCACCACCCAGCCAGGTGGGATGGCCTCTTCTCTCCAGAGGTGAACCCTCTGAGGGGTCCGAGTCCACCTCTCCTGCCACCATGCGGTCCTCTTGCCACCCTCTGGGGACACTGTCCTCCTGGGGCAGGTCTCATCCGTCCAATGCTCTCTCCATACATGGGCATGTTGAGGCCCTCGCACCGTGCAAGGTCTTCCCTCGGATGAGAGCAGGAACGCCTCTCCCACCCCCACTGCTCAGAAGAGAATGAGTGAGTCAGTTGTTTGACCCCTCAGGAAGGTGGCCCGGGTAGTCCTGTGGCCAGAGCTCCAGCCCCTTCCCTGTCACCTTCCAGCTGCAAGGCTGCCTCTCAGTTTCTGCATCCACTTCCCCTTTAATTTCAAGAGACGATGGAAATAATAACTGTTTGTCAGTGAAGGATTACATGATGAAAAGGCTCTAGCTAAAGAGGAATAACTCTGACCCAGCCTTTTGAAGGAGCGTTGTCACTGGAAGTGTATCGACAGCAGCCTGTTGTCAACCGAAGTGTATCTGAACAGTGATCTCTTGGGTGAACAAAGTCGTCTGCGAACAAGGGAGCCTGGGTTCCTGCTTCTCCGGGAAGCGTTCCCTTTACAGTCCGCGTTGCCCTCGGCAAGGTGGCGCCTCGGTCCTCGTTTTCGCTTAGTGATCTGCCCCCCTTCGAAGCTGAGGGTCAGGCTCAGGTGAACAAATGTTCAGCCTTCGTTTTAGCAACCAGGGGTCTCAAACTCGCGGCCCGCGGGCCGCATGCGGCCCGCCGAACAATTTTGTGCGGCCCACAGACTAATCCACCAAGTTCAAAATATTTTGGATAAAATTAAGTAAGCCCGTGGATTAGTCTGCGGGCCGCACAAAATTGTTCGGCGGGCCGCATGCGGCCCGCGGGCCGCGAGTTTGAGACCCCTGAGTCAGACCCTGATGACGCCACTTGTCACCAGCCGTTCTCTGCTCAGAGTGAACTTGACGTAGGAAGGTTTTCATCTGTCAGGTTGGCTCGCCTCAGTCACTGGGAATTTGTGGTAATTAAAACCCGGCATGTCTGAAGTTTAGCTTTGCACCTTCCATGAAAAAGGTGTCTATGAGGGGAATTAATAGTGTCAGGAAGATTGCAGAGGGGACTTCAGCCTAGATTAGAGTAATAACTGGTTAAAGGCCCATTATGCATTAATTATAACAGCAGATGCTGCCAATTACAAGTAAGAGTTGACTTTTAATTATAACGGGTTGGATCATGATACAGCACCAGCTGAGTGTTTACTGTTTTGCAGACAAACTTGAACAAGATTCATTTTCTTTTTTCATTCTTAAAACAAATGTTTGAAAGACCCTAGTAAAAGGATGAAAAGACAAATTACAGATCAGGAAAAAATATTTGCAAATTACACAACTGACGAAGGCCTTATATCTAGAATAAGAACTCTCAAAACTCAACATTAAAGAGAAGTAACCCAGTTAAAAATGGGGAAAGGATATGAATAAACATCTTTCCAAAGAACATACACAAATGACCAGTTAGCACATGCAAAGACGTTCAGCATCACTAATCCCTAGAGAAATGCAAATCAAAACCACAGTGAGATATCGCCTCACACCCACTAGGATGGCTATAATCAGACAATAACAAGTGTTGGCAAGGGCATGGAGAAATTGGAACCCTCCTACATTGCTAGTGGGAACAAAATGGAGTAGTCACTTTGAAAAACAGTTTAGCAGTTTCTTAAACATGGAGTTACCAGGTGACCTAGCAGTTCCACTTCTAGGTTTATATGCCCCGAGAAAACGAAAACACGTCCACCCCAAAACTTGTATACAGATTTTATCAGCATTACTTGCAGTAGTCAAAAACTGGACACGACCCAAATATCCATCAACAATAAACAGATACACGAAAGGCGGTCTGTCCATACAATAGACTATTATTTCCTCAGAAAAAATAATGCAGAACAATGTTGCAAGAAAGAGGAGCGAAGTAAGGAATCCTGCTGCAACATGGACAGACACTGAAAATATTATGCTGAGCAAAAGAAGCCAGACACGGAGGACCACATGTTGTGATTCCATTTATGTGAAATGTCCAGAATAGGACAGTCTGTGGGGACAGAAGATAAATTAGTGGTTGCCAGAACCCACGGGGAGGAAGGACTAGAAAGTGACTGCTGATAGGTCCAGGGTTTCTCTTTGGGGATGATGAAAATGTTCTGAAACTGATGGTGGCGATGCTTGCCCAGCTCTGTGTATATGGTAGGACCGTTTATTGTGCACTTTAAATTAATGAGTTGTATGGCACGTGCACATCTTAATAAAGGGATTAAAAAAAAACCTCAACGTTAAAAAAACCATCCAATTAGAAAGTTGGTGAAAGACATAATTAGACATTTCACCAAAGAGGATAGATGTACAGATAGCAAATAACCACAGGAAAAGTTTTTCAATGTATTTTCAAAATCCAAGTTAGAGAAATGCAAATCAAAACCATAATGAGGCCTGGGCAGTGATGATGGCGCAGTGGAGAGAGCGGCACCCTGGATCACGGAGGTCGCTGGCTCAATCCCAGGGTCACCGGTTTGATCTCTGGTCAAGGCACATATGAGAAGCAATCAATGCATGCACCACTAGAGTGGAGCAACAAATTGATGCTTCTCTCTCTCTCTATCTCTCTCTCTCTGCCCCCCTCTCATAAAACATGAGATGTCACTCTGGAGTGGTATCAACTTGGCCAACAGGGGGAGACACTGGACCATTGTTGGGACTGCAAAATGGTGCCGCCACTCTGGAAAGTAGTTTGGCCATTCCCCTGATGGACTTCTCGTATGACCCAGCAATGGCCCTGGGCGTAGATCTCAGAGAAAGGAAGGCTTGTTTTCATGCAGAAAACTGCACACGAATGTTCATAGTTGCTTTGTGTGTAATAACTCAAAACTGGAAACTCCCCAGGTGCCCTTCCATGGGTGAATAGTCCAGCAAACAGTGCTACATCCAAACCACAGACGCTACTCAGCACCACGAGGGCACAGGCGACTGATTCAGTCAGCACCCTGGATGACCCCCGAGGAAATTAGGCTGAGTGAAAAAAAGCCAGTCTCAAAGGCTGTATACTGTGTGATTCCACTTAGACGTTTGTGAGATAACATAACCATAGAGATGGGGAGCAGATTAGCAGTCGCCAGGGGTGAAGGGGTGAAGGGATGGGGGAGGTGTCTGTGGCCGTCAGCGGGCAGCACCAGGAGCCTTGCGGTGATGGCGCAGTGACTATCTTGATCGTGGTGCAGATTATAGGCAGCGACACACGGGGCACAATTCGTAGTACTGTACAAACATGCGCGTGTGCCCACATAAAACCAGGTGAAGGGTGCCCAGGACCTCCCTGTACATCTCTGCAATTTCATGTGAATTTATAAGCATTTCAAAATAAAACATCTTGTAGACAGACTAATAAACATTTGAGAGCTGGTGCTGGGGTAACCATGCGGAACAAAGATACACACACAGTCCCGGCCCTCAGGGGTGCTTTTGTACTGTTGAGCAGTAACGTGGAATTTCTTTTCTTTTCTTTTTTTTTTTTTAAACACTGAATAGCTTTCAGTTCTGTGTGGCTATTTCATTTTGACATTGGGGCTGTAAATGCCAGAAGCCGTTCCGGCATGTGTGGACCTGGCACCTCTAGCCTCCCCTCGCTCAGCCTCGATGCGGGTGAGTCATAAGGTTAAAGGTTTCTTTTCTCTAAGTAGAGGCAGAGTCCTGTTGTTGTCACCTGTCGTCACCTCGTGACATGCCGGAGGCGGCTGGCTGGTTCCCGTTCTCTCTCCTCACCCTTTGAAAGAGAAATGGTTAGACAGGGTCTGGCGTGTTCCCACCAAGGTTTCCGCTGAGGGACCTGGAGACGCCTCGCAGTGGAGGCTCCTGACTTTCACAGGTAACCTGCCCGCACTGGCAGCTTTGTGTGGGAGGAGCCCGCTGGCCGGGTCCCTGCCATGAGCTGCTGCCAAGGGCGGAGTGGGCGCTGGATGTTCCTGAGGCTCTTTCTGAACTGGCTTGGAGGCGGGGGTTCGGGGAGCGGTAAGGGGCGGCACGGGTGGGTGGCGTGGGAGCTTGTCACCTGTGCCCGGCAAGGCTGTGCGCAGGTTCTGAAGCAGCATGAGCCGAGAGGGCGCTGGAAGCCAGTTGGCTTTAGAGAAGGGAAAATGTACAGAATCTTTACAGTTTCTCTGCTTACAGAATATATCGATGCTCATTATAAAAACCCCGGAAAAACTTAACACAGGCGGTGCAACTGTCTACTCTGTGTGCACTTTTCATTTTTTAATAATGGCTTTATTGAGATGTAGTCATATAATGCATCCCGAATTATATACATGCACCCGTCTAAAGTGTGTGATCCTGGCTGTGCTGGATGCTGAGGGAGGCCCACCCTGGGGCTCAGCCCTGGCCCTGGCGTGCAGGAGCCCCCGCGCGGGGTGGGCAGTGGGTGGGGGCTTGGTGTGGAGGGAAGCAGTTCCCACCATCAGGACGGGGGAGATGCAGGCAGCTGGCTGGGGCAGAGGCAGAAGAGGTCTGAAGAAATAAACATGAGCCGTGATCCTTGCCTGTGATTTCAAAATCCATGGTTTTTAACATTAAAAAGGTGATTGCCCACTCCGTCTAGCATGGCGCTGCACGCCCTCTATTACAGAAGTGAATGAAGGAGCCCTGGTCCCTGCCCTTGTGGAGCGGACAGCCAACAGTGACAGGGAAACTAGGTCTAGAAGAAGGACGGGCTTTGTCGAAAGTGCCAGAGGGCACAGAAGAGGGGGTGACTGACTTCAGCTTGAAGGTTTCGTCTGTGTTGTGCAAAGGTCAAAGCATGTCTTGATAGCAAAGTAAAGCTGCTGATTGTTGAGCACGAGCGCACCCGGTGTGGAGGCCAGGCTTTCTGTGGGCAGCACCACTGACCGCCTTGAGGGATTCCTGCAGAAGGACTTGACGGTCCCGCTCTGCGGATGGGATGGTCTCCACCTCTCCTTGGCCAGTGCTAGGGGGCGGCGTTGTTCCAGAGACCAGCCCTAGGTTGCGCTGTGGGCCGCCACACCGCTGTTCTTTCACAAAGGGTGCCGATTCAGGGACTGTTTCTCAGACGTTGGTCATGTGAAGGCATCTCCAGGGTACCTCCCTTACTATGATCTACTTAATATTTTTCTTTACACTCCCTTTTAAATTTTTTATATCTAACCTAGTGGGAAACCATGATCTCTGTGCCATACATAGATGATAAATATAAACTTTTTCTTTTAAATCATGTTACCTGTTTAGAGCAGTGTCTAGTCTAGGGAAAGAAGGCAAAATATAAAAATAATGCTATTGGAACAACACCTGTTTGTGCGTGTCTCCCCTGTAACCATCTGGCGGACCACCCGTGCAGTGGAAGGCTGCCCTGGCGACCGGGAGAGCCGGCCAGTGTGACCTGGCCACGTGCATGTTCGGGTCGCGGGCAGGGGGCTCTTTCCCTTCGCAGGTGGAGGGAGTGAGGTGCAGGGAGGGGAAGGGACACAGCCAGAGTCACATTGTTGAGCCCAGGGTTGGAGCCAGGCCTAGGGCCGGGTCCTGGCTTCCCCTCCACCACACAGATGCTAGAAGATTCTGGAAATTGATGCACCCATGTTTCTCAGCCCCTCTGACCCCTCCCCGAAAGTTCGCTGCGGGGGTCCCCAGTGCAGGGAGCACCCCTGTTGGGCAAGTGAAGTCCTGAGGTGAGAGTGCAGCACCGTGGGGGTGGATGGCGCCGAGATCACCGGTGAGGGACTCGCTCAGCTTCTCTGAACCCCTTGCTTGGAGGTTCCAACACAGGGCATGGCGTCGTGCACTCCTGGGTTGGGGCATCGAGGCCACATCCTGGCACCCTGCCCCTCTGAGGAGCCATACCCACCTGGGGATGGGATCTTAGGCAAATCCCTCTTCCTTGGTCAGAGCTGGAAAATGTCAGGGTCGGCCTCACCCTTAGGTCACCGTTGCACACAGATCAAGTGAGGTTCTAATAGGTCCTCTTGGGTGGAAGTCCTGTGGCCCCAGCACACTGCCCCTGACCAATGAACCTCCCCGGAGGCCAAGACAGAACCAGGCAACTTTCTCCCTGCTGTCTCCTCGCTCCTCAGAATTGTCAAGTTGAGATGACCCTGACCACTTAAATGTTCATTCTGTTCCTACACGCTAGAGCCTCCTGTGCTATTTCGCCCGACGTGATGTGTATTAGTTAAGACAACACCAGCTGCTGTGAAACACCACCCCAAATCTCAGTGGACTAACACCCACAGAATAGCGATTTTCAGCTGGTGTGCCACAAGAATTTTTAAAACATGCACCACCTGCCTGACCAGGCAGTGGCGCGGTGGATAGAGCATTGGACTAGGATGCGGAGGACCCAGGTTCGAGACCCCTAAGGTCCCCAGCTTGAGCGCGGGCTCATCTGGCTTGAGCAAAAAAAAAAAAAAAAAGCTCACCAGCTTGGACCCAAGGTCGCTGGCTCGAGCAAGGGGTTACTCGGTCTGCTGAAGGCCCACAGTCAAGGCACATATGAGAAAGCAATCAATGAACAACTAAGGTGTCGCAATGAAAAACTGATGATTGATGCTTCTCATCTCTCTCCATTCCTGTCTGTCCCTGTCTATCCCTCTCTCTGACTCTCTCTCTCTGTCTCTGTAAAACAAACAAACAAACAAAAACATGCAATACCTGACTATTTATTTGGTCAGGGGCACTTGTCAAAGGACCTCTTTTCCCTTAGATTGTCATATGAAAAAAATCACAACAGCCAACACAAGAATGGCTGTCCAGTGCGAACGAATCAAAATTATATACCTGGGTTTTTTTCTTTTTTTTTGTCAGATTGGCTAAAAATATTTTCTGGCGTGCTGTAGAATTCTAAGAACTAGTTTGTGTGTGCTGTGAGAAGTTCACTTCTCACTTCCCTGTGCTCCGTGAGGCAGCCGGGCTCTACGGCAGTGAACTCAGTAGACACGGCCACCCTTGGGGACCCTCCTTCCCTCCAACGGGGCCACTCATCCGAGCCTCTGTCCTCTCTCCCTCAGTATTGTACCTGGAAGGCTCGGTTCTTGTGTTTGAGGACATCTTCAGACTGATCGCGTTCTACTGTGTCAGTAGGTGAGTAGACCTGGCCCCGCAGGAGGGGGTCTGTTTCCACAGATGCTCGTGCAGCGTTGGGTGGGGATGGGAAGTCCCAGGGAAGCCCCAGAGGGAAGGGTGCAACCCACAGGATGCGGAGAGAGGGGACAGTCCCCGGCTTTACCCTGGTAACCATGGAGGGTGGTGTTTCTTGGGCCTGCCGGTAAGGACCCCTTCCTCACTGCCACCCTCCCACCCCCCACTCACTGCCCATCACCTTAACCTCCTGTGTCCGGCTTCCGGGACGGCTTGGAGTCCTGTGTGGACCCGGCCCACCCCGTGGAGGGGTGGTAGGAGGAACTTGCTGGGGCAGCAGGAAAGGCTGATACCTTCCACGCGAGAGAGCCTGTGCTTGCCGAGTGGGTGCTGGGTGGGGCGCGTGTCTGGTGACCAACCTCAGAGCTGCTCTATTTATTCAGAACTGGTTGCAGAGCAACAGGAATTTAAAAATACATTTTGTGGCCAGAAGTCAGTCGCTTAAGCGACAGTGCCTTGACAAGGACTAGCTAGAGGCTGGCCAGGATGTCTTGGGGCCCAGGGCTCCAGGCCCACGTGTCCCTGAGAAGACACCGTCCTCGCTGCCTCTGGGGAAAGCCACACTCACCCAGAACACCACTCCCACCCGCTAGGGCCGTCCTAGGCCCCGATGGGCAAAGAAAGGTGGCGCTGGTAACAACAGTTGCCAACAGCTGCTGCCGATGGCGGGCTTTCCAGGTGTCCAGCACTAAGATTCCTTATAACCATTATCCTTTTAAATCTTGCCAACAACTATACAAGGTAAGTGCTCTTGTAATACCCATTTTATAGATGAGGAAAACCAAGACTGAGGGAAGTAACTTGCTCAAGGTCACACTGCTGGTAGTGGGAGAGCGGAGATTCAAAACAGATAGAGTTCCAGGGTCCACTGTGCACACCCTGCAATAACACTGACGACCTTGCCTGTCCCTCCCGGGCCACAGGCACGGCATCTGAGGCCCCTGCCCTTTGTAAACAAGGACATGTCTAGCTCTCCGGGAGACAGGCCTTTCCTGGGCTGAGGTCTCACCTTGGTAGAAGGTGCCAGGCGGCATGCTGGGCACATTCCGGGGCTTTCACCGACTGAGGGAATGATGACTGATTGCAGAGCCCAGACCTCGAGCTGGTTCCTTACTCTCTCTCAGTCTCAAGTCCATGTTCTGTGACACGGGACTAACACCCCTTGGAGAGATGCTGGAGGAGGCAGGAGACCGCACGCTGCCCGACACCCAGCAGGGGCTCTTGTTCTGTTTCCATGGGTTGGGCCCTTTGGAGGGCGTGCGGGGTGACCGCTTCATGTGTTCAGAGGGGTCTGGGACCGTGGTCACCAGGCTCACCACTGCCATCCATGCCTCAGCCCTTCCTCCTGTGACTGCTGCTTCTCCACATTCCAGAAAAGCGGGTGCCTGTTCACCCACCCTCGAACACTCAGGGAGCCCACAGGGAGGTCCCAGGGCACGGAGCCCGGCGTTCCTGTGTTTGGGGTGGGAGGAGTCGGCTCCATCGCCCCCTCTGTGGAGTGCGATGCTGTGGACGGACGAGCCCCAGGCTGGGAGTTGGAGGCTCAGTGCTGAGCGAGGTGACCCTGGGCCAGTTGCTGACCTCCCCTGACCCTGTCTGTCAGGGAGTGGCAGACAAGATGGAACATCAAAGTGCGAGAGCTCTGTGGGTCTGGAGTTCTAGAACGCTGCCCGCAGGCTCCCGCAGGCGCAGGGAGTGACCCGGAGACGCACATCCCAAGTGCCCCTGTGTAGTCTCCTGCGGGGCCTTGCTCAGAGGGCGGTGTGGTCCATGCTGGACACTCGGGTGACAAATGCCAGTCCTGGCTCTGGGGCCTGTGTCCTCAGCAGCGTGCTGAGCTGCCAGCCCAGCCCACCCCGCCTCCTTCGGAGCCTGCTACCCAGTGGGCACTGAGACCTGTGCCCGTTCATCGAGCACATTCCCCGTGGTGGCGTGGGCCAGCCTTGACACCGTCACACGGCGTGATGAGGACTTCGCCAGAGCAGGAGGCCCTGGCCTCGCCGAGCTCTTACCAGGGGACACGTGCTGGGCTCCACCAGCAGCCTCTGTCTCCCCACCCCCGCCCGGCACAGGAAGCCACAGGCTCTGCGTCAGCGTGTTCACCCCAAACCTAACGCAAACCCCAGTGCTCCCAGCCGGACGGGGGCCTGGGGACTGGTGAGGGTTCCGGGTATGGTTCCTGAACCTGGCTCGGACCCCCAGTCAGCCAGGGGGCTGGTGAAAATGCCGACTCCTGGGGCCGTCTTGGAGAGCCTGACTCAGTGGACCTGGGGTGGGAAACAGGACTGTGCATTTATAACGTGTGTGTGTGTGTCTGTCTGTGTGTAGTGTATGTATATGTACACATATATGATATATACACACACACATATATATAACCTGCACTTAGAACAAGCCCGTACATGCCCTGCATTTATAACATGTGTGTAGTGTGTGTGTATATTATATACACATATATGATATATACACACACACATATATAACCTGCACTTAGAGCAAGCCCGTACATGCCCTGCATTTATAACATGTGTGTAGTGTGTGTATATTATATACACATATATGCACTCGCATACATATATATAACCTGCACTTAGAACAAGCCTGTACATGCCCTGCATTTATAACATGTATGTAGTGTATGTATATATTATATACACATATATGATATATACACACATACATATATATAACCTGCACTTAGAACAAGCCTGTACATGCCCTGCATTTATAACATGTATATAGTGTATGTATATATTATATACACATCTTACACACACACACATATATATAACCTGCACTTAGAACAAGCCTGTACTGTACATGCCTGCATTTATAACAAGCCTGTCAGCAAACCAGCATTTGTGAACTGCTTTTAGGCAGGGATAGTGATCGTTTAGCTGGGGGTCTCCCCGGGGCAGACTGAGAGGAGGGTCCATGTGCAGGTGACACTGAAGCACTTGCCCCAGGAGAAAGCAGCAGGGAGTGGGGGTAGTTCAGGGACAGGAGGGAAGCCCAGCAAGGGTGTGATGGCGGGGGCAGCCCCAGCCTCAGCGGATCCCACCGGCAGCTCTGGAGCATAAAGAGGACCCCAGGGACTGGGCTTTGTACCCCCAAGCCAGCCAGCCACCCCTGGGGCACACCCAGGCATCATGGGCCAGCAGGGCAGTGGTGAGGCTCCCGCATGCAGGACAAGCCGCTGAGCGGCCCGGGTGCTGGCTCGCAGGAGCAGACCCTGCAGAGGCTGAGCGGTGGGCGCACGGAGCTGGTCAGACGTCTGAGGGGCCGGGTGGGGCGGCGGCAGCGAGGCCGTGACAGGACATCTGTGTTGGGTCGGGCTTTGTGGGTCCAGCTGTGGGTCCCAGAGTCCCTTCTGACCCTGCAGTGGGCCTGTGGGGAGCGTTTCCCCCTCAGACCCACCTTTCGGGCAGCGACCCTCCCCCAGGGTGAGCTCAGCTCAGAATCGGGCACGAAGGTCCTTGTAAGGGACTTGGCAGAACGCCTGGCACTAAGCGAGTGCTGCAGACACAGCCCAGCGTCTCCTCACTGCTGTTGTGATGAGAAGATGGAGGTGTGACCTGCTGTGGGTCACACAGTACGTGCTGAGCAGGACCGGAGCTGGAGCAGGTCCGCCCGGGCCTCCGCTGCGCCCCCCAGCACAGTGCACGAGGCCTGAGGCCAGAGCGCGAGCTGCTCCCCCCAGCACAGTGCACGGGGCCTGAGGCCAGAGCGCGAGCCGCTCCCCCCAGCACAGTGCACGAGGCCTGAGGCCGGAGGGTGGTGCGCGAGCTGCTCCCCCCAGCACAGTGCACGAGGCCTGAGGCCGGAGGGTGGTGCGCGAGCTGCTCCCCCCAGCACAGTGCACGGGGCCTGAGGCCGGAGGGTGGTGCGCGAGCTGCTCCCCCCAGCACAGTGCACGGGGCCTGAGGCCGGAGGGTGGTGCGCGAGCTGCTCCCCCCAGCACAGTGCACGAGGCCTGAGGCCGGAGGGTGGTGCGCGAGCTGCGCCCCCCAGCACAGTGCACGAGGCCTGAGGCCGGAGGGTGGTGCGCGAGCTGCTCCCCCCAGCACAGTGCACGAGGCCTGAGGCCAGAGTGCGAGCTGCTCCCCCCAGCACAGTGCAAGGGGCCTGAGGCCAGAGCGCGAGCTGCTCCCCCCAGGACAGTGCAAGGGGCCTGAGGCCGGAGGGTGGTGCGCGAGCTGCTCCCCCCAGGACAGTGCACGAGGCCTGAGGCCAGAGCGCGAGCTGCGCCCCCCAGCACAGTGCACGAGGCCTGAGGCCGGAGGGTGGTGCGCGAGCTGCTCCCCCCAGGACAGTGCACGAGGCCTGAGGCCAGAGCGCGAGCTGCTCCCCCCAGCACAGTGCACGAGGCCTGAGGCCAGAGCGCGAGCTGCTCCCCCCAGCACAGTGCACGAGGCCTGAGGCCAGAGCGCGAGCTGCTCCCCCCAGCACAGTGTACGAGGCCTGAGGCCTGAGGCCAGAGTGCGAGCTGCTCCCCCCAGCACAGTGCACGGGGCCTGAGGCCAGAGCGCGAGCTGCGCCCCCCAGCACAGTGCACGAGGCCTGAGGCCGGAGGGTGGTGCGCGAGCTGCTCCCCCCAGGACAGTGCACGAGGCCTGAGGCCAGAGCGCGAGCTGCTCCCCCCAGCACAGTGCACGAGGCCTGAGGCCAGAGCGCGAGCTGCGCCCCCCAGCACAGTGCACGAGGCCTGAGGCCGGAGGGTGGTGCGCGAGCTGCTCCCCCCAGGACAGTGCACGAGGCCTGAGGCCAGAGCGCGAGCTGCTCCCCCCAGCACAGTGCACGAGGCCTGAGGCCAGAGCGCGAGCTGCTCCCCCCAGCACAGTGTACGAGGCCTGAGGCCTGAGGCCAGAGTGCGAGCTGCTCCCCCCAGCACAGTGCACGGGGCCTGAGGCCAGAGCGCGAGCTGCTCCCCCCAGCACAGTGCACGAGGCCTGAGGCCAGAGGGTGGTGCGCGAGCTGCTCCCCCCAGCACAGTGCACGGGGCCTGAGGCCAGAGCGCGAGCCGCTCCCCCCAGCACAGTGCACGAGGCCTGAGGCCAGAGGATGGTGCGCGAGCTGCTCCCCCCAGCACAGTGCACGAGGCCTGAGGCCAGAGCGCGAGCCGCTCCCCCCAGCACAGTGCACGAGGCCTGAGGCCAGAGCGCGAGCCGCTCCCCCCAGCACAGTGCACGGGGCCTGAGGCCAGAGGATGGTGCGCGAGCTGCTCCCCCCAGCACAGTGCACGAGGCCTGAGGCCAGAGCGCGAGCCGCTCCCCCCAGCACAGTGCACGAGGCCTGAGGCCGGAGGGTGGTGCGCGAGCCGCTCCCCCCAGCACAGTGCACGAGGCCTGAGGCCGGAGGGTGGTGCGCGAGCCGCTCCCCCCAGCACAGTGCACGAGGCCTGAGGCCAGAGGGTGGTGCGCGAGCCGCTCCCCCCAGCACAGTGCACGAGGCCTGAGGCCGGAGGGTGGTGCGCGAGCTGCTCCCCCCAGCACAGTGCACGAGGCCTGAGGCCGGAGGGTGGTGCGCGAGCCGCTCCCCCCAGCACAGTGCACGGGGCCTGAGGCCAGAGCGCGAGCCGCTCCCCCCAGCACAGTGCACGAGGCCTGAGGCCAGAGGGTGGTGCGCGAGCTGCTCCCCGCAGGCCCTGCCCTGCCCTGCACCGCAGAGTCCAGGACCTCCTGGTGGAAGGGGGGTCCTGGGGGGCCAGGCAAAGAAGGGCGGCAAGAGAATTCTGGGTGGAGGAAACGGCGCGGGCAGAGGCCTGGCAGTGGGAAAGTAGTTCAGGGTGTGCCCCAGGGGTGGCTGGCTGGCTGGCTTGGGGTACAAAGCCCAGTCCCTGAGGTCCTCTTTATGCTCCAGAGCTGCCGGTGGGATCCGCTGAGGCTGGGGCCGCCCTGCCATCACACCCTTGCTGGGCTTCCCTCCTGTCCCTGAACTACTCCCTGGCAGGCAGCTCAGGGAGTGTTTCAGGGGGAGAACTGGACACGTGGCTAGGAGGTTAGATGCTTGGAAGGCCCTGAACGCCATGCCCAGGAGCTATGGGGACCTCCTTCCGCAGGTGCCCTGAGCCACACTGCTGCTCAGTCAGACCATAGAGGGACGGGACGGGGCCGCAGAGGCTGGTGGGGTTGAAGCAAGGGGAGGTGGAGGCCGGCCAGGACCCAGGGAGGACTCTGCCCCAGGCAGTGGATGGGGGACCCAGCGAGGTGGGGCAGCCAGTGTCGGGAGGAGTGGGTGGGGGTGGCAGGGGCTGCACAGGGAGATGCCAAGGCTCCTACCCTGAGCAACAGGAGGGCAAACCCCCTGGGTCGTGTCTGGAGCATTACGACGCTGCAGGTCTCTGCTCCGGCCCTTGCGAGGTTCGTGAGGTCTGGTTCCCAGCACACCCGGGAAGGGGGTGCAGTTAACTGAAATGAGGAAGGAAGGGAGGAGCCCCTTGCGCCTGTCCTCTCTAGGAAGTGTCCAGACACCAAGCATTGTGACTAAGCTGCCACCTTCCTCCTGGCAGGAGGAGGGGGTGGCGGGCTGGTCCTCTTTGCCTTTGAAGAAAGCTGTCTGACACCCCTGCCACCTTAGCCAGGAGCTGCCGTCTTGCCCTTAGATGGTCTTGGTGAGCAGGGCAGAGGGAAGGAGCCCCACCCACTGCTCCCTGCACTCCCAGGAGGAGGAGGAGACACACGCCTGTCTCTACCTGCAGGTGGAGGCTGCGCTGGTCGTATACCCCAGGTCATTGCATTCTCAAAACAGCCCCCTAAGAGGGCATCGTGTCCCCACTGTCACCCCAGGGAATGGAAGTGACACCGTGCCAGGAATGGCAGAGCTAGGGTTCTGGTCGGGTCTGTGGATTCTAAAGTTCAGGCTGGTTTTCTCTGTCGTTCTCCCTCTCTCTCACTTAAAAAAAAAATACCAGAAGGAATTCATGCTCTTCCCTCTAGAGTGTTACCCACAAAACTCACCCAGAATCTGTGAGGAGCTGGAGCTGAGGGGTGCCATGGGCATCGGGGGTTCAGAGACTGCTCTCCTAGGCCTGTTCTTGTATCTGAGAAGCACTCCCCAAGTCACACACACACACACACACACACACACCCGCAAATTATCTAGGACCTAGGGAGGCGCCACGCCCCTTGGGGGCGGAGAAAACCAGCCCGTGCTGATGCAGGAGTGAGATAACAGAGGCGTTGGAAGGTTTTCAGTCTGCGTGTCACAGCCCGTGAGGAGGCACGCTGTCAGACCAAGATGGGGTCTTTGTCCAGGGTCCTGACACGGAGCGCCTAGAGCCTCAGGGTTTCCCGCAGGATGGGGCGCCTCTCGTTATTCAGGATGAGCCCCTGTCTGTCATGCCTGAGTCTGTGCTCAGAGGTGACACAGGTGGGACCCCCAGAGAACCTCGAGATGGGGCTGCTCAGCAGGAACGCCGGGTGACTTCCAGTTCCCCCGCCCTCCTGGATGGACACCCCAGTGCTGGGAGGCTGTTGCCTCAGGACAGCATGCCGCTCCCTGTCCCTACCCCCCACCTCACCTCTTCCATCAGGCTGTTCCTGACATCCTGGGGGATGTCTGCTGCCTTTATAATAAACCAGTAAATGTAAGTTAAGTGTCTCCCTGAGTTCTGGGAGCTGATCTAGCACATTGTCGAGCCTGAGGGCGGCATCGTGGGAATCGTGGTCTGTAGCTGATCAGTCGGGAGGACGGGTGGCCTGGGACTTGCAGCGGGCACGCAGAGTGGGGGCAGTGTGGTGCGCGTGGGTCCCTCACCGGCGGGCTGTGCACTGACTGCAGGCAGGTCGTGTCAGGACTGGATTACCTTGTGCAACACCCTGTTGGTGTCCGGTGGATGGGTTGTTGAGGTCCGGAAACACCCAGAGGGGGTCCTCAAATCAGTTGAGTGGATCATGACTATGACTGGTTCTTTCTTTTTTTTAATGAAGAATTAAACTAGACTAGAAAATAGCAGCATGTGACTCATGTAGCTGCTGAACTTGTTGTGTGTGTGAGTGTGTGCATGTGTGTTGTGTGAAACATCAGATGTTTCTTACTGGCAGTCTTGGTCCAAAGATCTTAAAAAACACCAGCTAGCCCAGAGAGCTCCAGGGAGGGGCGTTTGCACGCCGGGACGTACGCAAGCTGACCCACCAGAGCGTGCGTGTGTGAGACTGTCAGAATGCTTATTCTAAATATCTCATTTTGAAATTTTTTTCTTTGTGAATGCTTTCTAATGAGCTTAATAATTTATAAGATATATACATCCATACATATCTGGAGAGCTATTTAATTTGTGTTTTTATTGATAGCCCTTGCTTTGCGGGCTGGGATTCCCACCCAAAGCTGTGTCCATCAGATCCCTGTGAAAGCTATTAACAAATGTGGGCTCCTGGCCCACCCCCGACCTGTGACTGGGTACTCCTGGGCGTGGATCTGCACAATGCACATTTAGCCACTCCCCTAGGGAATTCTGATCCCAAATTAATTAAGCCAAAGATATTAATGCCTACCCACAGGGTTGGAATTAGGTTTTGGGGGGAAGGTGGATAGAGTGGTAAATATGGCTGGAATGCGGAGTCAGGTCAGACTGTGACAGGCCTTGAATGCCAGGACAAGATGTAGAATTGGAACCATCCATCCTGGGGCTCCTGCAGTGCCACACGCCCTCCTGGCCCCTTGAGACAGCCCTGGGCTGGGAACCAGAGGCCTGGGGCTCAGCACACTCTGCCTTCTACCCACCATGTGGCCTGGTCTTGTCCCTTTTGGGGCCTCAGTTTTCCTATCTGCACAATAAAGGGAGAAGGTATCTGAGTCTCTGCTGGGAGATCTCTGAAGAGGTCCTACACAGTTTCCCATTCAGACCAAAGGCAGCAGAGTGACCTGTCTGACTGTGCTCACCAGGGAAGCCCGACTATGTTTCTATTGGGGGATGTCTGACTGTGTGCTCCCTGGGGATGTCTGACTGCACTCACTGGGAGATGTCTGACTGTGCGCTCACTGGGGATGTCTGACTGCACTCACTGGGGGATGTCTGACTGCACTCACTGGGGATGTCTGACTGCACTCACTGGGAGATGTCTGACTGTGCGCTCACTGGGGATGTCTGACTGCACTCACTGGGGGATGTCTGCACTCACTGGGGATGTCTGACTGCACTCACTGGGGGATGTCTGACTGTGTGCTCACTGGGGGATGTCTGACTGCATTCACTGGGGGATGTCTGACTGCACTCACTGGGGATGTCTGACTGCACTCACTGGGAGATGTCTGACTGTGCGCTCACTGGGGATGTCTGACTGCACTCACTGGGGGATGTCTGACTGTGCGCTCACTGGGTATGTCTGACTGTGCACTCACTGGGGATGTCTGACTGCACTCACTGGGGATGTCTGACTGCACTCACTGGGGGATGTCTGACTGCATTCACTGGGGGATGTCTGACTGCACTCACTGGGGATGTCTGACTGCACTCACTGGGAGATGTCTGACTGTGCGCTCACTGGGGATGTCTGACTGCACTCACTGGGGGATGTCTGACTGTGCGCTCACTGGGGATGTCTGACTGTGCGCTCACTGGGGATGTCTGACTGCACTCACTGGGGGATGTCTGACTGCGCTCACTGGGGGATGTCTGACTGTGCGCTCACTGGGGATGTCTGACTGTGCGCTCACTGGGGATGTCTGACTGCACTCACTGGGGGATGTCTGACTGCACTCACTGGGGGATGTCTGACTGTGCGCTCACTGGGGATGTCTGACTGCGCGCTCACTGGGGGATGTCTGACTGCACTCACTGGGGGATGTCTGACTGTGTGCTCACTGGGGATGTCTGACTGCACTCACTGGGGGATGTCTGACTGCGCACTCACTGGGGGATGTCTGACTGTGTGCTCACTGGGGGATGTCTGACTGCACTCACTGGGGGATGTCTGACTGTGTGCTCACTGGGGGATGTCTGACTGCACTCACTGGGGGATGTCTGACTGTGCGCTCACTGGGGATGTCTGACTGCGCGCTCACTGGGGATGTCTGTGCGCTCCCTGGGGGATGTCTGACTGTGCGCTCACTGGGGATGTCTGCACTCACTGGGGGATGTCTGAGTGCGCTCACTGGGAGATGTCTGACTGTGCGCCCACTGGGGATGTCTATGCACTCACTGGGGGATGTCTGACTGCGCTCACTGGGGATGTCTGACTGCGCGCTCACTGGGGGATGTCTGACTGCACTCACTGGGGGATGTCTGACTGTGTGCTCACTGGGGGATGTCTGACTGTGTGCTCACTGGGGATGTCTGACTGCACTCACTGGGGGATGTCTGACTGCACTCACTGGGGGATGTCTGACTGCGCGCTCACTGGGGGATGTCTGACTGCGCGCTCACTGGGGATGTCTGACTGCGCGCTCACTGGGGATGTCTGACTGCGCGCTCACTGGGGGATGTCTGACTGCGCGCTCACTGGGGGATGTCTGACTGTGCTCACTGGGGGATGTCTGACTGTGTGCTCACTGGGGATGTCTGACTGTGTGCTCACTGGGGGATGTCTGACTGCGTGCTCACTGGGGGATGTCTGACTGCGTGCTCACTGGGGATGTCTGACTGCACTCACTGGGGGATGTCTGACTGTGTGCTCACTGGGGGATGTCTGACTGTGTGCTCACTGGGGGATGTCTGACTGTGCTCACTGGGGGATGTCTGACTGTGTGCTCACTGGGGATGTCTGACTGTGTGCTCACTGGGGGATGTCTGACTGCACTCACTGGGGGATGTCTGACTGTGTGCTCACTGGGGGATGTCTGACTGTGTGCTCACTGGGGGATGTCTGACTGTGCTCACTGGGGGATGTCTGACTGTGTGCTCACTGGGGGATGTCTGACTGCGTGCTCACTGGGGGATGTCTATGCACTCACTGGGGGATGTCTGACTGCGTGCTCACTGGGGATGTCTGACTGTGTGCTCACTGGGGGATGTCTATGCACTCACTGGGGGATGTCTGACTGTGCTCACTGGGGATGTCTGACTGCGTGCTCACTGGGGATGTCTGACTGTGTGCTCACTGGGGGATGTCTGACTGCACTCACTGGGGGATGTCTGACTGTGTGCTCACTGGGGGATGTCTGACTGTCACTGGGAGATGTCTGACTGCACTCACTGGGGGATGTCTGACTGCGCGCTCACTGGGGATGTCTGACTGCGCGCTCACTGGGGATGTCTGACTGCGCTCACTGGGGATGTCTGACTGCACTCACTGGGGGATGTCTGACTGTGTGCTCACTGGAGGATGTCTGACTGCACTCACTGGGGGATGTCTGACTGCACTCACTGGGGGATGTCTGACTGCGCGCTCACTGGGGATGTCTATGCACTCACTGGGGGATGTCTGACTGCACTCACTGGGGGATGTCTGACTGTGTGCTCACTGGGGGATGTCTGACTGTCACTGGGAGATGTCTGACTGCACTCACTGGGGGATGTCTGACTGCGCGCTCACTGGGGATGTCTGACTGCGCGCTCACTGGGGATGTCTGACTGCGCTCACTGGGGATGTCTGACTGCACTCACTGGGGGATGTCTGACTGTGTGCTCACTGGAGGATGTCTGACTGCACTCACTGGGGGATGTCTGACTGCACTCACTGGGGGATGTCTGACTGCGCGCTCACTGGGGATGTCTATGCACTCACTGGGGGATGTCTGACTGCACTCACTGGGGGATGTCTGACTGCACTCACTGGGGGATGTCTGACTGTGCGCTCACTGGGGGATGTCTGACTGTGTGCTCACTGGGGATGTCTATGCACTCACTGGGAGATGTCTGACTGCACTCACTGGGGGATGTCTGACTGTGTGCTCACTGGGGATGTCTATGCACTCACTGGGAGATGTCTGACTGCACTCACTGGGGATGTCTGACTGCGCTCACTGGGGATGTCTGACTGTGTGCTCACTGGGGATGTCTGACTGCGCTCACTGGGGGATGTCTGACTGTGTGCTCACTGGGGATGTCTGACTGCACTCACTGGGGGATGTCTGACTGTGTGCTCACTGGAGGATGTCTGACTGCACTCACTGGGGGATGTCTGACTGTGTGCTCACTGGGGATGTCTATGCACTCACTGGGAGATGTCTGACTGCACTCACTGGGGGATGTCTGACTGTGTGCTCACTGGGGGATGTCTGACTGCACTCACTGGGGGATGTCTGACTGTGTGCTCACTGGGGATGTCTATGCACTCACTGGGGATCTGACTGCGCTCACTGGAGATGTCTGACTGCACTCACTGGGGGATGTCTGACTGTGTGCTCACTGGGAGATGTCTGACTGCACTCACTGGGAGATGTCTGACTGCACTCACTGGGGGATGTCTGACTGCACTCACTGGGGGATGTCTGACTGTGTGCTCACTGGGGATGTCTGACTGCGCGCTCACTGGGGATGTCTGACTGCGCTCACTGGGGGATGTCTGACTGCGCACTCACTGGGGATGTCTGACTGTGTGCTCACTGGGGATGTCTGACTGCGCTCACTGGGGGATGTCTGACTGAGCTCACTGGGGGATGTCTGACTGTGCGCTCCCTGGGGATGTCTGACTGTGCGCTCACTGGGGATGTCTGACTGTGTGCTCACTGGGGATGTCTGACTGTGCGCTCACTGGGGGATGTCTGACTGTGCTCACGGGGATGTCTATGCACTCACTGGGGATGTCTGGCTGTGCGCTCACTGGGGATGTCTGACTGTGTGCTCACTGGGGATGTCTGACTATGTGCTCACTGGGGATGTCTGACTGTGTGCTCACTGGGGATGTCTGGCTGTGTGTTCACAGGGGGATGTCTGACTGTATGCTCACGGGGATGTCTATGCACTCAGTAGGGGATGTATGACTGTGCTCACAGGAGAAGTCTGACTGTGCACTCGCTGCACATCTCAGTGTGGAGCAGCGAGGGTCAGAGGCAGAAAGGGGTGGGTCAGCCACTGTACCCAGAATAGAGCCTTTAATGGAAGCTTCCTGGGTGTCCCAGGCCAGCAAAACTAGGAAAAAGCTGTGGCCTCCTCCCCACTCCCATGGAGGGTCTCCCAGTCTCTGGGTCCATAGTGTCGGCCCAGGACCTGGATCTGACTAGATGCTTCCTCAGCCCCAGAGCTGTGCCCTCCTCCCAGGGAAGGTTCCAGTCCGCGTGGGGACCCCAGCAGCCAGTGGGATTGCTGGGGTGGTTCCGTTGTGGGCTGTGGGTTTGGGTGCGGGAAGGCGAGGGCTGGGGAATGGACACTCAGGTCCCTCCCACACGTGACCTCCAACCCCTCGTGTTCCCGCAGAGATTTACTGCCCTTCACGCTGAGGCTGCCACAGGCCATCCTGGAGGCCGGCAGCTTTGCGGACCTCAAGACCATCTCCAACCTGGGCCTGGGTAAGTCCGCCCTGAGGGCTGGGAGGGGGCAGGCTTGAGGGATGGGGCTCTAGAACCGCCCCGCTGACCCCTGTGCAGAGGGATGGCCCCTCAGGCTGGGTCCAAGCTGGATTCTGAGCGCCAGCTCCCATGGACCGCAGCACCCCTGCCCCAGGCTGCTGAACCCCTGCAGCAGGAAGAGTCTCCCAGGCGTCAAACAGCTGCCCAGCAGGTCTGAGGGAGCTGGGGCTGGTCGGCGCGTGGCTCTGGGACAGGCTGTGGCCAATGCCAAGGTCCTTCTCCACGGTGGCCAGCGAGCCGGGTGCCGGCAGCCACTACAACCCTGGTCGTCCTTGTCAGGCGGAAAAGCTGCGTGAACGTGATCATGAACTGAACTGTCCCCCTGCCCAACCAACTGACCCTAAGCACACCCCACCCTGCCCCTTACCCTTCTGACCGTCTGAGGGATGACGAAGGGAGAGGAAAAGAAATGAGGAGAAAAGACAAGAGCGCTCTGACCCAGCCCTTCCGCACAGTAACGAGAAGGTCTCCCATCTGCTGGGCCCTTTCCTGGTGTCAGGCTTTGCTGAGTGCTCTGACTCAGGCCTCGCCCTGCCGGCCCTCGGGAAGCCAGGCCAGCCACCTCGGAGGGCTCCAGCTCCTGGGCACAGGCCTGGTCTCGCGTATGAACAAAGCAGATGATCAATAGGTGAAATCTCTCGACTCAGCCATGCACGGGACACGGCACTACACACAGCCGAGCGCGGTGCCCGGGATGGGGGAGCGCCCTGCTCGCCAGTGCCCGTCAGATGGAAGGAGCGATGCCTGAGAGGGCGGGAGTGGGTCACAGGAGTTAAGGGCACACCTGGGATCAGAGAAGATACCCGCCGGTGCCCTGGACAGGCTGGGTCCACCACCCAGGGGGTCCTCTGGACAGCAAAGCAAGAGATGCCGCAAAGAAGCTCATGGTCAGAACTGAGGAAGGAGGAGTCGCCCCGGCCCTGGGGTGCCGACGCGTCACGAGCACTGGCTGCGTTCTCTCTGCTTGGCCGGCACTGGCTCCTCAAAGCTTTAAACAGCCTTATAAAGTAGGTTCTGGTATTGGAAGCCCCACTTACGGCAGAGGAAGCTGAGGCACGAGAGCTCAGTGAACATATCCGGTGTCACCCGGTCGGAGGCAGAGCTGGGACCTGACCCAGGCGGGGTAGCTGCAGCACCCCCAGATGTTTCACCCCCAGATGTTTTAGTTGTTGGGCTCTTACCCTCCCAGGAGTTTGAATGGGGAACAGGTGACCGATTCATAATTCACGCTGTCCAAATGACATTCCCCGCTGAGCTCTATAATGGCATGGATGACACTCTCAGTGCAGCGCGCTGAGCACTGGCTTGTGTCGTCCTTGTATCGCCACTTTAAAGACAGAAAATCAAGGCTTAGCACAACTGAGAAACGTGTCCAGGAGCCCGGGCGGGAAATGAACAAACTGGGATGAGCCCCAAGGGCTTCCTGACTCCCAGCACGGCCGGTCCACTGGCCCTCGCTGCCCCTCACGGCCTTCTCCGTGGTCTTTGCAGCCAGCAGTCAGAGTCCACTGGCCCTCGCTGCCCCTCACGACCTTCTCCGTGGTCTTTGCAGCCAGCAGTCAGAGTCCACTGGCCCTCGCTGCCCCTCACGGCCTTCTCCGTGGTCTTTGCAGCCAGCAGTCAGAGTCCACTGGCCCTCGCTGCCCCTCACGACCTTCTCCGTGGTCTTTGCAGCCAGCAGTCAGAGGCCCGTGTGAGGCCTGCTCATAGGCAGGTGAGCTGGATGAGCTCGGCCTGGGGAGGGGGGCCTGAGAGGAGGCTCGGGTTGCGACAGCCCTTGGCCCCACCGTGGGGTTGAGGCAGGCGTCCCGTGGACTTTCCTTTCGAGAATAGATACGAGCCCTGCTGTCCTGGAGAGCTTGACCTCGGGCCCAGTGAGTGGGGGTAGGGGAGGCTTCCATCTGGGAAGGCAGTGGCAGTTCAGATTTGTCAGTAAGCACTTCCTTCCTCGAGAAGGGCATTGACATGTCTTAGGGACTGGACAGCTTGGGTTCTCGTCAGACCTGGTGTCCCATCCCCAAAGGCTGAAGGATATAGAGCAAGACTCATCAGAACAGTTCCCTGGGGAGAGGGAGACCGGAGCTGGGAGGGCACGTCCGGTCGGAGGCCGAAGGTTTTGGTTCTGCCGTGTCCAGACCCGAGCCTCATCCACCGTCTCCTGAGTTCATGCGAACATATATTTTTTCTTCTTTTCCTAGTGAGAGGAGGGGAGATAGATAGACTTACGCATGTGCTCTGACCAGGATTCACCTGGCAACCCCCATTTAGGACCGATACTCGACCCATCTGGGGCCATGCTCATAAATGGAGCTATTTTTGCCACCTGAGGTGGAGGCTCCACAGAGCCATCCTCAGTGCCTGGGGTCTGTGTGCTTGAATCAACAGAGCCATGGCTGCGGGAGGGGAAGAGAGAGAGAGAGAGAAGGGGGAGTGGGAAGGGTGGAGAAGCAGGTGGGCGCTTCTCCTGTGTGCCCTAACCGGGAATCGAACCCGGGACATCCACACGCCGGGCCAATGCTCTACCACTGAGCCAGCCGGCCAGGGCCACGTTGGTGATAATAAATATGCAAAGAGCAGCATTTGCCAAGGGCCAGGATGCACAGGCACTGGACCCAGGGTGTCACGTGTTGTTCCAAGCAAGGCACTCTTGTAGCAGAGAACTGAAACCCAACCAAGCTGGCGTAGGCAAGAGAGGACTTAGTGAAAGGACACCAGGGAATCTCCAGAAATACAGCAGAAGGCCAGCGGGCGCTGTGGGCACAGCTGTTCCCCAGACACAGGCCGGCTCCGGGCGGCCCCTCCCAGGGTCCCGTCAGCATCAGGTTCCTGCTGCTTTGCCTTCCACCCACCTGACCCAGCCCCGCCCCCACCTGATGATCTTGCAATTGGGATAAGTTTTTTTGTTTCAATTACAGTTTGCATTCAGTATTCTTTTGTATTAGTTTCAGTTGTGCAGCACAGTGGTTAGACAGTCCTGTACTTTACGAAGTGTTCCCCCCGAGATCTCCAGCAGTACCCACCTGGCACCACAGAGTTATGACAACATTCCTGCCTCTATTGCCTGTGCCGTACTTGACCTCCCCGTGACTGTTCTGTGACCACCAGTCTGTACTTTTCCATCTCTCCTCCTTTGCCATCCCGTCCCCCTGGCAACCACCAGTCTGGCCTCTGTATCCTCCTTTGCCATCCCGTCCCCCTGGCAACCACCAGTCTGGCCTCTGTATCCTCCTTTGCCATCCCGTCCCCCTGGCAACCACCAGTCTGGCCTCTGTATCCTCCTTTGCCATCCCGTCCCCCCGGCAACCACCAGTCTGGCCTCTGTATCCTCCTTTGCCATCCCGTCCCCCTGGCAACCACCAGTCTGGCCTCTGTATCCGTGAGTGGGCTTCTATTTTGTTTCTTTCTTTGTTTTGCTCTTTAGTTTCCACATAGAAGTGAAATGATATATCTGTCTTCCTCTGGCTGACTTACTCCACTTAGCGTAATACCCTCTAGGGTCCATCTATGCTGTCACAGATGGTAAGTTTCATTCCTTTTTATGGCCGAGTAGTGGTCCACTGTGTATATGCACCGCAGCTCTTTGATCCACTCTTCTGAGGACGGACACTCGGGCTGCTTCCAGGTCTTGACTATTGTCAATAACGCTGCAGTGAACATAGGGGCGCATATGTTCTTTTGAGTTAGTGTTTTGGGATTCTTTGGATATATTCCCAGAAGTGGATTCTCTGGGCCCTAAGGCGTCTCCATGTTTAACTGTTTGAGGAATCGCCACACTGTTTCCCCAGTGGCCACACTAATCTGCATGAGATAAGTTTATGAGGTGTGTATGTGTTTCCTATCACTGTGATCAGCAGTGCTGTTTTTCTAGCCTCCTACTCACTCTTTACAAAAAAATGAGAAGAACATAATAAATACCCAGATAGTTGCACGAGCCCTGCTGTTCAGACTCGGGTGCTGTTGCAGAAAGTGAGCTATTGATTGGCAGGTTCGGCACCATGTGATAGCCAGGAACGCTTGCTTGTGCACTGACAGGAGACACTCTGAGTCTGGCCTTGGAAAAGACGACATTTAAAGGGCAGGCTCTATAGGAATGATCTTGGGCCTTCAAAGCTAACTTAGGGAGCAGCTCAGCCCTAAACTATATGGTGTTGAGCCTATGTGCCAAAGGAATCGAGACAAAGCGGTAGAAACTAAGGGTAAGATCGGCCGACATTCTCTGACTTGTCTGCAGTCTGTCTAATATGTTTAAAATATTTTTAGAGAAGGCATATGTTTTATAGCTCTTCCAAGTTGGCGTATAATTTGCTTTTTTCCCTTTATATTATGTAGTGAGCATTTTCCTAGTTATTGAAAGCTCATTAAAAACACAAGTTTGAATGATTGTCCAGGAAGCCCATCTTTGGGGTGCCATGAAAATACATATTTATTCGCTGAACTCATTGGACTTTTGGGCTATTTCCACGACATCTGGAGTTCTTGGTTGCATTTACTCAGGACCTCTCTGCCCTGCCACCAGCCTGGGCTCCCCAAGAGTGAAACTTCCATCACCTTTGTCCCCAGGGCCTGCAGCCCGTCACCTGGCCTGGGCCAGGCCCTCTGAGGATTGTAGGAGTGGGCACCTGGCACGAGCTTTC
Organism: Saccopteryx leptura; assembly: GCF_036850995.1. Classification (NCBI taxonomy): domain Eukaryota; kingdom Metazoa; phylum Chordata; class Mammalia; order Chiroptera; family Emballonuridae; genus Saccopteryx; species Saccopteryx leptura. The sequence goes on along the minus strand of NC_089508.1, from coordinate 11,747,895 downwards.
TCCATATAAGGCACAGGAGGCCATGGGCCAGCCGAGCCCGAGGGCAGCACAGAGGCTGGGAGGCAGGGGCCCCAAGGGGACACCGCAGCCGAGCCCAGGCCTGGCACGGGGCCAGCCGGCACAGACGCCACGGCTCTGCCACCTCTAGGGTTGCATGACGGTGCTCCACTTCTCCTCTGGCCTGGACCTTCTGCAGGCTGCAGAGAAAGTGACCTACTTCCTTCTTTATTTCTTTGAGCTGAGGCCTGCACTGCCTCTGGCCAGCCCCCAGGCCCTGAAGGGCGGCTCTTGGGGCGTCAGCCCCCCTCCCCTCCCAGTGCCATTGGCTGCGGGCCTCTTCCCTGCCGGTGAGACCACCGGGCCTGTCTTAGGGACCGGGAGCATTTTCTAGTCACTCAGGCCCTGGACCCATCTCCCTGACCCCAGTGTCTGCTCCACACCTGCCAGCCCCCAAATCTAAGCTGTGGGAAATGAGATTTGTTGTTTTTATCTCTGCGTGACGGGCCCTGTGAGAATGGCTGGCTGACTGGCGGTCCGTCCACTTGTGGAGCTCCGTGGTCCTCCTTTTGCCTTCCTCCTCTCGTCTTCATTCTCTTGCCTTTGGACATCCTCCCGTGGTCGGTTGTCCCCACCTCACCATCCAAACCCACCTTGCCCGCGTCCCACTCCTAGGGCGCCGCCCCCGACTCTGGCTAAGCCGGTCCCCTTGTGCAGGAGAAAGGGCCAACTCGGGTCTGCGCGGAGCGCTGGGCGCTGGAAATACTCGGACGGAGGAAGCGTCGTGCTGCCTTCTGGAGACTCGGAGTCTGGGAGGGGGAGGCGGGAGTCAGGTAACACCGGAGAATTACAGCCCCAGGGATGGCCACTCGGTCAGTGGTCAGCATGTGTGCCAGAGCTGGGGGCACAGGGAGCGCAGGGGAGGCCCGGGTGTGTAAGGAAGACTCCACCAAACAGGGGGCATTTGGCCCGAGCCTTGAAGGGTGAGTGGGACTTTGCCAGGTGGAGGGTGGGAGAGCGTGCCAGGCAGAGGAACAGCGTTAGCCACGCCTGGAGCGGGCAACCCAGGGCATGCTCAGGAAGAATGGGGTGGCGCTAGAAAAGATGGTCAGATTCAGATGCCATAGGCCTTGAGGGCCCGGCTACAGGGTTGGCCCTGATTCTGAACAAACAGCAATCGAGGGACTACTAGATGCCTGGCACGGTGCCACAACGAAGAGACTGGATGGGGGAGAGCAGGCTATGGCCATGATCTAGGTGAGCAATAGTGGGAGTGCCCAGGCATGGGCGGGCAGTTCTGATTACTGCCTACCTGCTGACGTCTGCCTTCACCCAGAGGAAAAGCTTGTGGGGACTGGCAGGTGAGCGCTGGGGGCTTCTGCTCACCTGTGGGCTGCTGTCCAGTTCACCTCTGAGTCAGACTGGCTGGCAGGTGAGCACTGGGGGCTTCTGCTCACCTGTGGGGCTGCTGTCCAGTCCACCTCTGAGTCAGACTGGCTGGCAGGTGAGCGCTGGGGGCTTCTGCTCACCTGTGGGCTGCTGTCCAGTTCACCTCTGAGTCAGACTGGCTGGCAGGTGAGCGCTGGGGGCTTCTGCTCACCTATGGGGCTGCTGTCCAGTCCACCTCTGAGTCAGACTGGCTGGCTGGCTAGGAGAACTCCCCAGGAGACCTTATTGGGGCTGTGTAGACAGGGCACAGTGCTTCCCTTGCTCACTCCCCAAGGCCGGAAGAGCTGTGTGCGTGATGCCAAGCACCCAGCAGACGGGGTGACTCATGAAGGGGTCAGTAGATGCCCGAGAAAGTGAAGTGCAAGGCCCAGGTGGCCATGAAGAACAGCTCGTGTGGGTCATGGGGAAGCCCAGAGACCCCCCCTCCGTCCAGGTACTCTGTCCTCAGATGGTGACTGTGACGCTTTGCAAATGGTAAAGAGTCCCACGAGAGTTTGTCACCTGTGTTATCATGGAGATCATGAGCTGCCACACTCGGGCTGGCAGACGCAGGGTCTCTGCCCAGCACTGAACCATGAGCCCCACGGTCCTCCCTGTGATGGCCCCACCTCAGAGGGGACACGCAGGCTTGCTTGTCAGTTTCTCAGCAGCCTACTTGTCCTGGGATTATGCCCTGCTCACCTTGATTCGGTCTGCGGACCCCTGGCCAGCAAGGGGGCAAATACCCGCATCCCTGAGAATGCCTATCTCTTAGGGCAGGCGCGCACACTGGGCCCTCAGCCACCTTGTGACATCTGCTTTCTTTCGGCATTAAGAGCCTGTTGTGCTCTTACCACATCCCCAGTCCTGGGGTGCACGCAACCCTCCGCTCACTTACGCCGGCCGAGCAGCTGAGAATGGGAAGTGTCGCAAGTTCCTAAGAAGGGAGACGGCACACTCGGTGGCTGGTGCACAAGCTCAAGAACCAGGCTGACTTGCTCCGAATCCCAGCGCCTTCCCTCACCAACCCCGTGACCGTGGGAGAGTTCTTTGTTCTCTCTGGGTCTCTTATCTTCACTGCAGCACAGGGAGGGTGCCGGGACTTACCCTGAAGGCCTGCGTCAGGGACCCGTGCGCTGACCCGCGTATAGCAGGGGGCCCACGCGGCCAGAACTCAGTGCGTGCGTGCTCCTTGACTGTCCGGGGCGTTGCTTTTGGTAGTTCTCTTCCTGATGAAGTGCTCCCAGAGGTCAGCAGCTCCGGGTGAGAGTCTAGAGGCCTGGCCCCATCCGTCACAACGGGGTCTGCACGAGGAATCTCTGACACGAAGAAGCTGAACAGGGCCTGGGTGCTCTGTTCCAGGAGGAGCTGCCTGAGTGAGCTCAGAGCGGCTGCAAGCCACCGAAGTTGTTCCCAGACACGGTGCCCTGGGCCGTGGAGGGCCCTGAGCATCTGTCAGAGTCTCCACAGGGCTTGGCACCCAGAAGTCAGGCACTCCTGAGCTGGCTGACCCCAGTGCCCTTGCAACGTGGATGTGCCATGCCCCTCACCCAGAACGACAATGCCTGGATGGGGACAGAGGTGTTTTGGTGGCCGCGGTCACGGGCTGAGTTGTCAGGGCTAGGGCAGGAGCAAGTCGTGCTGGAACTTAGCTCAGCAGTGCAGGAGCCCCTGTCTTCTGACAGCCCCCCCACACACACTGGGGGTGGGTGGGAGAGCTTGCTGTTTTAACATGGGGATTGACCAGAGGCAGCCGTTGTGCAGTGGGCAGGTGTTCCCACGGAAATGGTCAGGTCTGAGCATTCAAGCCACAATCCACAGGTGTTTTTTTCCTGCATTGAACACCTGTGGTGGCCAGAACAGACCCAAAGCACCTCCCCTGTTGGGACCCCCACCCCCATTCCAGAGATGGCTGGACGGAGGCCTAGAAAGATCGAGCAGCCTGCCCCAGAGCCCACAGCTGGTCAGCTGCAGGAACTCGGAGCTTTCTGTCCCGTCCAGCCCCACATGGCCTGCCCCCTGTGTCCCCGGTGCCCTCCATGGTGGGCCCTCACACACCAAGGGACAGAAGTGAAGCTGAACCTGTCACCACTGCTGCCTGGCCCCACCCCGGCCCTGCAGGGGAGGATCTTGTGGGGCTTCCCCTCTCAAGGCAGGAAGTGGTGGGAGAGGTTTAAAACAGTCCAAGAGGGCAAAACAACCTGGGGAGCACTGAACTACACGCCCTGAGACGGCCCCTCCAGCCCACGCGTGGCCCTGGTCTCACCCCACCCACAGCGCTCCCTCTGGCTAAGCGGGCGACTCAGCTCCAGGACCGACTGCCTCTTCCTCTCCTGTTTCCACAGGCTTCTGGGACTCCTCGCTGAACGCCCGCCGAGCGGGTGGGAGCCCAGCGGAACCCCCCAGAGGCCGAGCCCCCAGGACGCCCCCAGGTTCCAGCCTCAGGTCTGCTTCCCATTACGAGAACTGCTCGTGTGAAATTGAACTCTCCGTAGGAAATGACCGCCTGTGGTTTGTGAACCCGATCTTCATCGAGGACTGTGGCAGCACCCTGCCTGCTGACCTGCCTCCCCTTAGAAGCTGCCCCTCTGGCTCGGTGCCTCCCACCCCTGACTCTACCTCACCCACCTCCAGGTGGGCCCCTCGCCGCCCAGCGCCCCCTCCCCCCGCAGGCCACCCCCACCCCTCCAGCCCCGCCCGGCCTCCTCCTGCCCCCGCCCCTGCCCCTGCCCTAGCCTGTCCTCTGCCTGGTTCTCCCCCACCTCCAGAGGCCCTTCCTCCTGCCTCCCCAGCACCTGCCTCCCACCCGGCACCCCATGTCCTAGGCCCCCCAGACCATCCGAGCCAGCTACCCATGACAGCCTGTGGGAGGCCTCCCTACCCCCCTATAGGCCTGGGCCCCCTCAGGGAGGAGGAGGTGAAGCCAGGGGCGGCCCCCAGCCCCTTGCAGCAGGCCCCTGCCCCTCCAGGGCCGGTGAAGAAGGGCCTCCCTGCTGCTCCTCCCAGACGCCGAGTCTCTGAGAAGGTCTCCCTGGAGGACCAGAGTGTGGGGAAGGCAGACAGGGGCCTCACGGCACAGTGGGACCAGCCAGGTCCTTCCAGGGCATCCCCACTCAGCCTGCCTCCCCAGGGGACCTCACACAGTCCTGGGGACGGGTCTCCGAGGACCACAGAGCAAAGTCAGGGAGCAGTGGCCGATGCCAGAGATCCAAGCAGCCTGCCAGAGCTGTCAAGGAAGGTCCGGCTCCCCCCGGTCCCGCCCCCTAGAAAGAAACGGATTTCCCGGCAACTGGCCTCAGTCCTCCCAAGCCCCTTGGAGAGTGCGGAGCTTTCCACGGAGGAGGTGTCCCTGGAGAAAGCCAGCCCTGGCCCACCCAGAGAAGTCCAAAGCCCTGCCTCCCAAGCCTGGACTTCGAACCCCCATACTCAGGCCGGTGCCCAGCCCCAGAGCGCTCCGGAGTTCAAAGGCTCCCTGGCCTCCCTCTCGGACAGCGGGGGAGTGCCCTCCTCGGCCACCGACCAGGACTCCTACTCGACCAGCAGCACGGAGGAGGAGCTGGAGCAGTTCAGCAGCCCCAGCGTGAAGAAGAAGCCCTCCATGATCCTGGGCAAGGCGCGGCACCGCCTCAGCCTGGTCAGCTTCTCCAGCGTCTTCCAGGCCTTCCTCTCCAACGACCGCAAGCTGTACAAGAAGGTGGTGGAGCTGGCCCAGGACAAGACCTCGTACTTCGGCAGCCTGGTGCAGGACTACAGGGTGTACAGCCTGGAGATGATGGCGCGCCAGGTCTCCAGCACCGAGATGCTGCAGGAGATCCGCACCATGATGACCCAGCTCAAGAGCTACCTGCTGCAGAGCACGGAGCTCCGGGCTCTGGTGGACCCCGCCCTGCACTCCGAGGAGCAGCTGGGTGAGCCTGGGGCGAGGGCTGGGAGGGGCCGGAGTGGGGGGAGCATCCCTATCGTATCCACCCAGGGCTAACTGAACTAACCGTTCCGCTGTTCCGCCTTGTGCTTCCGAGTTGTGCCGTGTGCCCAGTGAGACCGTGGAAGGAACTCGGCCCACGTTAGCAGCTGGGCAGGACCCCACCCTTAGGATGCCGCTGGCTTTATTAGGGAGACAGTCACAAGGAGTAGTTAGAGGCAAAAGGAGTCCCAGCGTGTGGCTGCTGAGGGCCAGAGTCGGCCTCTGCAGGGGGCCTGGTGGCGCTCAGGGGTGAAGGGACCCTGGGGGGCTAGGCAGAAGCCCTCTCATTTTGTAGATGGGAAACAACCGAGACCCTTTTCCTGGGGACAGAATATTTCTCTACTGTCACCCAAAGCAGCTGAACCATCATCCTGGTGTCAAATAGATAAGGGTTCAAATTCTTAGACCCTGGCTAACTGTGTAACCCACACCATTAGAGCCTGGGTTGACTCATCTGTAAAGTGGGGACAGTGGCATGTATGTTGCAGAGTTGCTGAGATATCAAAGCTGGCTGACTCCCACTCTATTAGATGAAAAGGGCACCTCTTGGCTAAGATGGCATTTGGACAGTGAAGGAATAAGCCAGGTGGATAGCTGTGAAGTGGCTTCTCCAGGCAAAAGGAATAGCAGGTGCAAAGGCCCTGAGACAGGAGCAGGCATGGCAGGTGGTAGAGCAGCAAGAAGACCAGTGTGGCTGAAGCAGCATGCGCACAGGGGAGTGAACAAGGTGCTGAGTGAGAGAGGCCACAGGGACAGATCACTGAGGGGCCTTGAAGTGCAAAGGGAAGACTTTGGCTTCTATTGTCCATGAGATGGGAGGCACTGGAGGGTTCTCAGCACAGAAATGTGGCCAAACGTGCCATAACAGGATCACACTGATTTCAGTGTGGCGAATGGACTGTAAGGGGCCAGAAAAGAGGCTACGAACATAACTCAGGCAAAAGATAGTGGTAGCCAGGTCAAGGTGGTCGCCTAGGAAATGATGAGAAGTCAGGTGAGGGTATGCTGTATTCTAGAGATTATAGAGTTGAGTGGATTTGGGGCTAGAAAGAGAGACATCCAGAATAATTCCACCAAACGTTTACTGGGTACCCAGGCCCTCCATATACGCTGCACAGCTCCCATGTGACTAGCGCCCCCCGAAGCTATGGAGTAGCTGGCAGCTCTATAAGACTTTAATTTGGGCCAGGCCCTGGGAGAGCATTAGGACACAGGGTATCAGTACGAGGGCCCCTGTGCACTCCGTGTCTTCTGGCGTGGCTTTCTGTTGAATGCACCACACTGTCTCGTGCGTCAGAGACACGGGGCGTTAACTGCTGGGGCTCTGAGTATGTTTTCCAGGGATTGGAAGATGAGGATGGCCATACTGTCGGGCAGCATGGCCTGGCGGCAGGATCCCTGCCACGGGGGTCCTCACCCTGCTACTCTCTCCCAACTGCAGAAGCAATTGTGGAGTCTGCCTTGTACAAGTGTGTCCTCAAGCCCCTGAAAGAAGCCATCAACTCGTGCCTACGTGAGATCCACAGCAAGGACGGCTCGCTGCAGCAGCTCAAGGAGAACCAGCTGGTGGTCCTGGCCACCACCACCACCGACCTGGGGGTGACCACCAGCGTCCCGGAGGTGCCCGTCATGGAAAAGATCCTGCAGAAGTTCGCCAGCATGCACAAGGCCTACTCGCCCGAGAAGAAGATCTCTACCCTGCTCAAGACCTGTAAGCTCATCTATGACTCCATGGCGCTCGGCAACCCAGGTAAGCGGCGGCCGGAGGGGCCTGGACTGGGGGCTCTCTCCAGGCTGCGCTGTGCGTGGATCTGTGACCCTTCCCCTGCCAGGGCCTCCAGAGCCTCTGGAAGGCACTAGAGAAGTCCACGTAGGCTCAAAGGCCTGCCAGGGCAGAACCTGGTGGGGGTACAGTTCCTGGGCACCTTGCAGGAGTTCCCTCTTGGGTACCAAAAGGAGGGTATGGTCGCCATGGAAGCCAGCCCATTCTGCAGCTTTGTGTGAATCACGACAAGGCACTGAATTAGCCTCCTAGGGCTGCTGTGACCAAGTACCACACACTGGGTGACTTCCACAGCAGAAACTTGACTCTCTCATGGCTCTGGAGGTGGGGGACTGAGGTCAAGGTGTCAGCAGAGCCCTGCTCCCTGTGAAGGCTCTGGGGAAGGGTCCACTCCAGGTCCCTCTCCCAGCTGCCGGAAGGTGTCGGCTTTGGCAGCGTCTCTCCCGTCTGCGCGTGGCGTTTCCCCTGCGTGCGTGTCTGTGTCTGTCCAAATGTCCCCTTTTCATAAAGGCATCAGTCCTATTGGATTAGAGGCCCACCCTCCTCCAATATAACCTCATCTTAACTAATTACATCTGTAACAACCCTGTTTCCAAATCAGGTCACTCCAAGGTACTTCCACATAAGAATTTTTGAAGGGACATTTACCCCCTAACAGCACCTAAATCGATTAGCATTTATTATTGCTCATAAGTCAGCTGAGCAGTTCTGCTGATCTGGTCAAGTGGGCCGAGGCATGGCCGGGCTAGCTAGGGGGTCGGTGGTCAGAGGGGGTCGTTTGGAGGCTGGCTGGTCTAGGACGGCCTGGCTCAGGTGTTGGGTGGTCGACTGGCTGTGACTGGCCTCGGAGAGGGGTGACTGGGCCATGCACTGCTCATGGGCCAGCAGGCTAGCCGGTGTGCTCGGCAGGAGTTGGCGGTCCAGGAGAACAAGCAAAGCCGGGAGGCCGCTCAGGGCGTGGGCTGCAGCTGGCGGCGCCACCTGAAATGTTTCGTTGACATGTTGAGTCGCAGGACCAGCCCAGCATCAAGGGGTGAGGAACTAGACACTCCTTCTTGATGGGAAGAGCTGCCAGGTCAAGAGCCTCCAGGGGCGCAGATGTAGGGAGGGGTCACTGAGACTGCTTGTAGCCATTCATCGCAGCGCTCCTCCAGGCCGACGGGAACGGGCATCCCTGGACCGTGTGCACGCCTCAGTGGCCAGGGCGGGGCCGGATCCACCCCCAGTCACCCCCCAGCTGGTGCCCGGGTGCAGTGTGCCCTCGGATCCACCCCCAGTCACCCCCCAGCGGGTGCCCGGGTGCAGCGTGCCCTCGGCAACTGCACATGGCGGCCGTGGTAGCGGGGAGTGAAGGGACCGTTCCCTCTGTAACCACACAGATGTGGGGTCACATTCCTGACCTGTCACTTACTGCCTGTGTGACCTTGAATGGGGTACTTAGCCTTGTAAGGCTACATAAAGAGGAAGCTGTTTTACAGAGAAGGGAAGCTACGATTTCAACGGCTTCAGAAGCCACACTCATTCACCGTGAGTATGAGAAACAACAGATGTAGGACGTCAGCCTCAGGGCACAGCACCTCCCGGCCCCACCAGAGGCGGCTGTTTGAGGGGAAGGGTTCTCTCCATCTCCTTTAGAGCAGGGCAGGCAGCCCGTGTGGCCACAGGCAACAGAGGCATTGTGGGTATGGGACTGGGGAAGGGGCAAGGTCCAATCCCTCTAGAAACACTCCCTTCAGAGGCCTTTCCCGCCCAAACTTGTCATTTGGGGAATTATTTCCCCCGACCATACCAGGGCTCCAGGTGACATCAGGTCCAAAACCTCCCTAGGTCCTGAGACACTGTCACAGGCTGACAGCTTTGGGCCCGAAGTGGGCAGTTCCGTTCCCAGCAAGTCCCAGTTTGCTCAGATAGCTCGGGCATCCTGTAATTCTTTGCAACACACACGCTCTCGACAGTAACTTCAAACACAGCGATTTCACTGACAGTGGATTTGCTTAGGAAAAACCGTAGAGCGGGGAATGGGGCAGGGCCGGCTAATTTTGCGAGAAGAAAGGAAAGGAAGGCAGTTGCTGAGAGGGCCCGCCCGGCACAGCACGTGACAGAGCACGGTGCTCAGTTTCCCAGTCCTCCGTGGAGGGAGGCTGGACTCTCTCTGCTGACTCAGGAACCAGCCCCAGGTGGGAATCTCTGAGCCTAGAAATGCAGGCCGGGTTCCTGGCTCCCTATAGAGATTCCTCGCCAGGAACACATGGGTCTCCCATCAGGGAACCGACAGCGTGTTTTCCCACCGGGGTGCGCACTGGGCCTCAAGTCCCATGACTCCCGGTCTCGCCTCTGCCCTGAGCAGGCCGGGCTGCCGGGCTGCGTGGCTGGGAGCCGCAGCCTCTTCACCTGGGAGGAAGCAGGTCCTGCCGAGAAGAGCAGGGGCTTCGGGGTTCATTCACGGGCCTGGGCTTGAGCCCCAGCTTTGGATCAGGGGGCATGAGAGTGTATAGAAAACGCCTGGACAGTGTGGGCCCCAAGGAGGTGCTCGCCTTCCAGGAACTCGGTCTTCTCGCATAGAACGTGGGGCTGGGAGCACCTGTCTCAGGGCTGTTGCAAGGGTCAGGTGCCACCGAGGATGTGTGTGTCCCGTGGACACGAGGGGGCGGGAATGGCTGCCTCCTCGCCGCGTTCCCGAGGACACGAGAGGCTGAACCCTCTCGGTGGTTTCCAAGCTGGGTTCCAGGAGGCACCCCGGGGGCCACCGAAGGGACACAGGCAGGCGGGGCCCAGCCTGGCTTCACCCGGATTATCCCGCTTGTCCCTGTTTTCCACATGGGGCTCTGCGTGGAACTGTGTGTGAGATAACCGCTTCTGCTGGGAAATTGTTTGGCTTTAAGTCTTTACGACTTCAAAAACTCCAAAAATAGAAATAGGACATGAAAATGGAAACAGCCATATGTCTTTTCTGGATTGTTAATATCTTATCCCATTTGCTTTATCATTTCCGCCATCTCTGTGCGTACGTAATTTTTTTTTTTCTGAGTCTCATGAGAGTAAGTTACATGCATCTTGGCTCCTTGCCCCTAAATACTTTTCTCAGAATAGGGATATTCTCCTACGCAACCCCAGGAAAGCGGTCTGCTTTGTAAATGTACCTCGACAGAATATTTTTATCTCAGCCACCATCTGGGTTCCAGGTTGTCACTTGACCTAATACGGTCCTTGTCAGCAGCCTTTCCGCCACAGGCCCAGGATCAGGGCTCACATATTACGTTTAGTTGTCACATGTCTTTTACCTCCTTGCATTTGGGACATTTCCACAGCTTTTCTTTGTCTTTTATGACATTGGTGTTTTCAAGGAATGCAGGGTTCCCTCCCCATCCCCCACTAGTTTTTCTTTTTAATGAAAGTTCCTCATTTTATGTACGTCAGATGTTTCCCCATGACGAGAGAGAGGTTATGCGTTTTCAGCCAGGTCCCGACTGACTTCAGTTCTCCTGAAATTGACATTGACGTTGACATTCACCCACCTTAAGACCAAGCCCGGTACCCCAAGCATCTAACTCACACCTCCCTCCTACCAGATGCTGCTGATGGCTTGCTACTCAGAGTGTGGTTTTCAGCCTGACCAGGCGGTGGCGCAGTGGATAGAGCATCAGACTGGGATGTGGAGGACTCGGGTTCGAGACCCCAGGGTCACCAGCTTGAGCACAGGCTCATCTGGTTTGAGCAAGGCTCACCAGCTTGAGCCCAAGGTCACTGGCTTGAGCAAGGGGTCACTCGGTCTGCTGGAGCCCCCTGCTCAAGGCACATATGAGAAAGCAATCAATGGACAACTAAGGAGCCACAACGAAGAATTGATGTTTCTCCTCTCTCTCCCTTCCTGTCTGTCTGTCCCTATCTGTCCCTCTCTCTGACTCTCTCTGTCTCTGCCACCAAAAAAAAAGAAAAAGGTGTGGTCCTCAAACTCCGGCAGCCCCATGTAGAAGCCCTGGGAGCTGTCGGCGACCCCGTGGAGGCCAGAACTCCAGCTTGGGTCCTGCCTGCTCCCTCCACGCTAAGCAGAAGTCAGCCCTTCCCTCCCAGCTGCCCTGCTCCTGCCCCTGCATCTCCAGGGAAGAATGCCCTCATTGCGCCACGCTGGCAATAGTAACCAGCGGTCCATTTGTGGCCCACTGGAGACAAATATAAATAGAAGGCCTGGCTGCTGGCTGGCGAGACCTGTTGGGACAGTGAGCATGGGGTTGAACGTAGAGACACCAGGCCTGAGGGAACTGCAATGCCATCTCTTCAGAAAGGTGTTTGATGTTTATGCCCATGATACAGAAGGGCCAGGGCTCAAGCCTAGAACTTTCTCACTCCAAAACCTGTGAGCCGAGCAGCCGGCCTAGGAACAGATCCCACGATTCCTGATTCCTGATCAAGGGCCTCCTTCACTGTAGTAACTAGGTTAGGGGCCTGTGTCAGGCAGAGGGAAGATTCACGGACCTAATGGCTTTGGATAAATTGGCCCTCCGCCCTGCAGCCAGGAGCAGCCCATGTTTCTTGTGGATTATCGTGAGGTTCAATGAGACCAGTTAGGCCTTCTAGAGTCATAACTCCCAAATCCCCTACAAACAAGTTATTCCCACCTCTTCAGTGTCTAACGGCTGGCCTGCTTCTGGGAAGAAGGAGATTCAAGCCCAAGAACTCCCCCCTGAGATGGGAGAGGGAGGAAGGTTAAGAGGAATGCAGTGTTTGCAAATGTGAGCTTCTTTCTAAAAGAATAGAAAGAACCTTCTTCTAACATAGATAAGGAGCAGGCAACATCCCAGAGGGCAGTGAAAGCCAACAGGCGCCCTTCTTCGGTTCCTTTGATAGTCTCTGTCAGTGCGCTGTACTCCAGGAAAGGGGACTTGGCTCCTGACCCTGGGGGACGGGGTACCCAGCAGACAGGTGGTTGAATGTGGGGGCCACAGGAGTGGCCGTGGAGTCCCAAAGTCCATCAGGCTTGTTGCCATCTACCTCCTTGGCAGAGACCACACACTGAGTTAGGAATCTGCAAGTGGTTCAGGGTTGAGCCGAGGCCAGGGTTGGATGGGAGAGGGAAACTTGGGGGATACCCCAAAAGCATGACACGACAGGCCTGCGACACTGGCTGGCAGTGTAGAGGACAGAGGGAGGTCAGGATGTTAGTTTTTTAAAATCTATGTTGAAAAAAAATATAAACTGATTTCTGATGACAAAAGTCACTAGTGTTTATTGTGGGGGGGGGAAGAGTATTTTGATGGATTTCTTTCTGTTATTTTTGAAATAGATATAGATCGGTAAGTAATTAAGGAAACACTTTCAGTGTAACAGATAAACCTTGCGATCTCTGACTTGATAGAAGTTCATTTCTCAGTCATTAAGTCCACTCGCATGGAGGGTTAAGGGAGGGGGAGTGGGCTCTGCTCCAAGAGCCATTCAGGGATCTAGGCTGAGGGAGACTTTCTAAGTGCCCTTGGACATTGAATCCAGGAGAGAGACAGACAGACAGACAGACATATGAGCCAAGCCTGGTAGCGAAGCACAAACTTACTTTAACACCCCACAAGAGAATGGGGCTCAGGCCCTCTACGGTGTCATGTTCTGAGGATTACAAGACATGTTACCCTCCTGTCTTGTGTAACCAGGTCCGATATTTCTCACGTGCTAATAACCCAGTTTCCATCTGTGTTGTTGAACAACCACCCACAAGGCATAGCCACTCTTATCCCCATTTTATAGCCAAGGAAACAGGCTCAGTGTCACACCTATGCAGGTGAGCAGTAGACCTTGGACTTGGATCCACGCCCTATGCTGAAGCCCTGCATTCTCCTGCCTGTCCAGGGTGTCCTGGGGTCAGAGATGAGCTCAGAGGAGGCAGGCCCACGTCATGGGCAGCCTCACGTCTTCCCAGCCTGGCTGGGACTTTTGGCTTCAGGTCTCTGAGCCCACAGCTGTGTGGCCGGTTGGCTTGCGGGCTGAGCTCTCCAAAGAGGAACTCAGGGAGCTGGAGTGATTTCCTTAGGGATGTGGCCCTTGCTCGAAGCAGAAGTGAGACTGAGGCCGTGACTGCACAGAGTACAAACAGCTGGACAGGGTACTTCAGGGGATCAGTGGGAAAGAGGTACCTGGAGATGGAAAGCAGAAATCACCAGGAAATGCAGGCTGCAGCCCAGAGGGGCCTCCAGAGTTAGAGGGACGTGATCTCTGATTCAGGAAACACACGTATTCCAATCACAGGAGAATTTTTTTGCAACTGTGCCCAAGCATCCCATTGGCGCTGCCCGAGGCCCCACTGTGCACAGGGCTGAGATGGGGCCCAGGCTCCTGGCTTCACAGGAAGGAGAAGGCAGCCCTCGACTACCCCTGGGCATCAGCTGGGAGCTGGTGCACGCACATGTCGCTTGATGCTTATGTTTATCTGCAAGTAGCTGTCAGGGCAGGGGGCCTGTGTGGGTATTCCTCACCCACATGGGGCGGAGAGGCCCGGACTCTAGTCTCAGCCCCTCTACTGACCAGCAGTGGGCTTGGAGCAGATTCCTCCCATCTCTAGCCTCAGTTTCCTCACAGTGAGGTTGGACTTGATAGACCCAAGGCCGCTGATGTATTAAGTCAGCTCATACCAGCTCCTGAGAGCTAATGTGTATGTCTCTTCCCCACGCCACATTCATTTTGGTAGCAGCTGGAAAGGGCCGTTGTGGAAATATTAAGCCATGGAAATTGGCAAACACCACAAATCAGGCTTTTTCTTCCTTCGGAGAACCAGTTAAGCATTTCCCAGCACACCACTGTCTAAGGAAGGCCCACCGTAGATCCTAATATCCTTGACCATGACCCAACCCTGGGCAGGACAGACTAGTGCCCTGTGAGAACAGCTCAGTCTACTGTTCGTGTCTTATGTCCCAAGCCCTGTGGTAGGGACTTGGAAGGGACAGAGGCTCAGAGTGGTTAAGGGACTTGCTCATGCTCACACAGCGCCCATCCCTGCCCTCAGGGAGCTCACAGTCTGAGGAAAATGGTGGGCTCTGAAATAGTTACCGTGTGGGAGTTGAAGCGGGAACCATCCAACTGGGCTTGAGGATGTGGGAGAGAATGAGAAGTTAGTAAGGAAAGGTAGGAAGGGGGCCCCAGGCAGAGGGAACAGTGTGTGCAAAGGCACAGAGGAGTGAAAGTGCCTGCAGAGTTCAGGGAATGGCCCGCGGCTTTGTACAGGGGAATGGTGTGTGTGTGTGTGTGTGTGTGTGTGTGTGTGTGTGTGTGTGTGTGTGTGTGTTTGCGTGGGAGGTGATGGAGGCAGAATGAGTTGAAAGTTGCAACTCATTGCAAAGTGTTAAGTAAGCACCAGCACCTGGGGAAGTCCAGGAGAGCTTCCTGGAGGAGGTAGAACCTGAAGGAAGAGTATTGAAGTAGCAGGAACATGAGATTGTGAGTGTAAAAAAAATTAGATTCAAGTCTTGGCTCACCACATCCTAGCTATGTGATCTTAGGCAAAAAGCTTGACTTCTCTGGGACTCCCTCTCCTCCTCTGTAAAGTAGGCGTGATAAATCTAACACAGCTCACAGAGTTGCTTTCGGAATTCATTGGGGTAATGTTTATGAAACACATGTTGCATCTTTACAGTCACACAAATGTTGGTGCTGTGTGGGAGATGGGAGGCACGGGCCTGAGGAAGGAAGGGGAGGGCTTGCCAGAGAGGTGAGTGTGGCAAAACCAAAGGGCAGGAAGGCGGGCGACTTGTTCTGAAACCGGTGACCAGAGAGATAATGTGGCTGGAGGCGAGTAGCGTCAATCATGTTGGACAGGTATCTGTGGGCCCAATCGTGGAAGGCCTTGCACGTCAGGGTGAGAGATCTGGACTCGATTCCCTAGGCAGTGGGGAGCCACTGATGGTTCTTGTGACGAGACAGACCACGATCGTAGCCGTGTTCTCAAGAGATGGGGTAGTAGGCAGAGAGGGCCAAGGACAGAGACCCCGCTGGGAGGGCTGGCTTGGGGGAGTCGCGCTGGGGAAGCAAAGGGTGAGTGCAGGAAGGAGGCAGGGAGGACTCGTGTGGGCTCTCTCCGCTCTGACTGGCCGCCAGGGACAGAGCGCCAGGAGAATACGGGGAGCTCCCAGGTCTTGCATCTCAGGACTTGGGGGGGGGAGTGGGTTGGTCCCTTAATGGAAATAGGGAGGCCACGCATGTCCACTCAGAGCCCACTGACCTGTGCTGGTTCACGCTCCTCAGGGTGTGATCCAGACACTGTGAGGGCAGCGGGGCCAGATGCCTCCAGAGGGGCTGTGGGATTCAACGCCGAACCTGCCTTTTTCCAAAGCTCTTCCTACCCCTCCTGTTACTCGCGACTTCCTGGTACCCACAGACTGCGGAAAAATCAGACCTGCAGTGCTGGGTAGTTCTAAGAGGACAGCAATGAATGAGTGTGTGAGGTGAGCAGGTCCGCGAGCAGGTGTGCCCTGGCCCAGCGCTCTGACGGCCACCTGGGAGCCCTTTCTACTGGCCTTTGCAGCTCACGGTCTGTAGAAGTTAGCATACAGCTTAGACCGCTGTTAGCACACATATGCACCCACCAGTGATTTACACAAAACTGAATTGGGTTCACTCTGACGTGCCAGGGTCGGCGGCTGTGAAACCTCTCTTCCACGAGGTCCTCGGAGATCCAGGCTCCTCTCCTGTCACTCCACCATCCGCCGGGGGATTCTCTGTCCACATGCCCCTCCCTTCGGAGGGCAGGACCTGACAGCCGAACACATCCCTTCCTTCTCGAACCCCCTGAGCCAGGACTTAGATCCATGGCTGCACCTTTCCTCAGGGGAAGCTGGGAAATGCCGTCTTTATTTTGGGTGCCCACGTCCCAGCTGGAAGTCAGTTCTGTCGCTGTGAAAACAGAGAGAGACCGGACAATGTGGGAGGAGGAGGAAGTAGTCTCTGGCCCTCACCGCAAGCTAGCATGAAGGGCTAGCCAAGGAACACAGAGCGGCCAGAGAACACAAGGCCCTTCTTGGATGAGTGTCCGTGACCCCAGAATCGCAGTCCCTGGCACGGCCACTGGCTCTCGACTGGCAGGGTCCCGCGGGCTGGGGCCAGCTCCGAGTCACTTCCTTTGTCCCCCGTGTGCACAGCCCCACGCTAGTGCCCACTGGTCACACACAGCTGCCGTTTCCCAAGCACACAGTCAGCCACAGCCCTGAGCCCCACCGGCGGGGCCAGATTTGGGTGAGGTGAGTGAGGCACTTGCCTCATGTGCAAAATTAAAGGGGCTGCCCGAAATCTCAGTAATCAAGATAAATTCCATATATGTGTGTGTATACACTTTTATATGTATACTATATATATTATGTTATATATATACGCACATATTTTTTTAAAAATACCATGGTTTTTAGTGTATTCACAAAATTGCATAACCAGAACTACTTTAATTCCAGAATATTTTTATCGCCCCCCCCAAAAAGAAACTCGACCCACTTGTAGTCAGTGTCCTCACCCCACCCCCACCCCAGCGCCTGGCAGCCGCTCGTCTACTTCTGCCGCTCTGGGTCTGCCTATTCCGGACGTTCCTTATAAAGCATCACGCAGCACCTGCTACCTGTGGTCTCTGTGGCCTGTCCTTGCACTCAGCATAGTGATTCCAAGGGACGGAGGTGTCCTGGCGTTTGTGCCTTTCCATTACCAGATAGTGTCCCGTTGTATGGACGGACCACGTTTTGTGTCTTCACTCACCAGCGCACAGATGTACCTTTGGGCTCTCAGGAATAATGTTGCCGTGAGCATGTGTGTACAAGTCTTGCGTGAACCTGTTTTTGTTTCTCTTGGGTATGTAACGAGGAGTAGAAATGCTCTGCTGCCAAATGTTAAGATAAGTAATATTTTTAAAAAATAAAAATTGGTGCACAAAAATCTATGACGAACAAAAATGCCAACATGTTAAGGGTCTGTGACCCTGTGCTGTGTCCAATGGGAACAGTTCCGATCAGTGATGATCAGTGGGTTCGTGTAAGTTTTACGAGGGCTGACAGTGGCACGCAGACCGATTGTTAACCCGGGGTTTGGTATGGCCATTTTTTTTTCATTGTGAGCTTTCATTAACTTTTTCTGCTTGGTTCAAAATACAAGGGGATATTTTGATAAGTAGCTATAAGAGTATGTTTTCTCTTTTGCTGTGGGCCCCAATATGGCTCAACAAAGCGCTGACCACCGACATTATTCCATTTAATTCCCCAACCCCCCCCCTCTCATTCTCAACTTCTCTGCCAAGGTTAGACGAGGGAGAGGACTTCCTAGGGCTCACCGCGAGGAAATGGGAGAGCTGGGATTTGAACCTGCACCTGAGGCCCTACACCACCCCCTGTACCCATCGTGATTTATTTCATAACGGATGTGGCCAAGGGAGAGTCAGTCACTTGGGCACTCTGAACCTCAGACTCTTCTTCAGTCAGATGGGCAAAAACAACCCCTACTTTATGTAGTTATTAGAAGGGACCAATGTGAATGCGCATAGTTAACTATGAAAGCTGCTTTCCTCCACCTCACGTGCTGTCTTGAGCTGCACCTTGAGGCAGTGAATTGAATCACTCAGTGATATCTGTCCTCGTGTGTCCTGAAGGAACCCGCCAATCATGTCCCCCACATGGAGCCACAGGTGAACATTTAGTTTCTGCCCAAAGGCTTAGAAAAATAATTTGGTTTTCCCCCAAGAAACAGGTGTATTTTCTCAGGGATGGTGAGAAGACGGTGGCCGAGTGTGCTCTCCTTTTCACCTTGGCCACCAGGGAACTCGGAGCTGAATTTGTGGCTCCAGAGGAGCAGTTGTGTGAGTTCTTGCTTTTGTGTTTTCCTTTTCTTCTGTGGTGTACAATTGCTCTTGTAATATATGTTTTCCTTGATGGTTACATTTTTATTTAGGTTTTACTGTTCTATTGTGTATTTCCTGAGGGTCACCTAAATGCTTTGTAAAATATACCAAGTTAGAGGTACACTTTTTGAAAGAACTGTAGGCCTGACTGGGCGGTGGCGCAGTGGATAGAGCATCAAACTGGGATGCGGAAGACCCAGGTTCGAGACCCCCGAGGTTGCCAGCTTGAGTGAGGGCTCATCTGGTTTGAGCAAAAGCTCACCAGCTTGAGCCCAAGGTCGCTGGCTCCAGCAAGGGGTTACTCGGTCTGCTGAAGGCCCATGGTCAAGGCACGTATGAGAAAGCAATCAATGAACAACTAAGATGTTGCAATGCACAACGAAAAACTAATGATTGATGCTTCTCATCTCTCTCCATTCCTGTCTGTCTGTCCCTGTCTATCCCTCTCTCTGACTCTCTCTCTCTGTCTCTATAAAAAAAAGAAAAGGAAAGAAAGAGAGAGAGAGAGAGAGAGAGAGAGAGAAAGAAAGAAAGAAAGAAAGAAAAGAAAGAAAGAAAGAAAGAAAGAAAGAAAGAAGAAAGAACGAACTGTAGATTGCTTGGCATGTATTCAGACTGATTATTAATCTCACCCAAGACACAAAAGGCAACGGCCCTGGCATGATCCTGCTGGGGCCATGCCCAGGCCTGGGACCTCCAGCCGAGTCTGGGGGCCTCTGTCTGAGCCCTGGCCTCCCTTCGGTAATAGGAGGTGAGAGGGAGATGGGGACCCCAGAGGCCATTCCTCACTGTGCAGAGCTGCTCAGTCGAGCTTTCGTGTTCCTCAGTGCACTTGGTTTGCGTGCTAAGAGACCAAGTGGGGGGCTCCAGGAGGACCCTGTCCCTGTAGGAATTCTTGTCCTCCCGGTCCAACCTTTGATTCTGTATTGCCACATGGTCCGCCTTCAGAGCCAACCTGGGAAGGCCCACCTCCCACCCACTCTTCCCCGTGGCATCTATTCCTGCCCAGAGGCTCCGAGCCCTGTGAACATCTCCCACAAAAGCAGAAGGGATGAGTTCTTCTTTTTGGAGGCATGTGCATTTTATAATTTTTTTTTTTTATACAGGGACAGAGTCAGAGAGAGGGATAGATAGGGACAGACAGACAGGAATGGAGAGAGATGAGAAGCATCAATCATCAGTTTTTTGTTTTGACACCTTAGTTGTTCATTGATTGCTTTCATATATGTGCCTTGACCACGGGCCTTCAGCAGATCGAGTAACCCCTTGCTCGAGCCAGCGACCTTGGGTCCAAGCTGGTGAGCTGTTTTTGCTCAAGCCAGATGAGCCCGCGCTCAAGCTGGCAACCTCGGGGTCTTGAACCTGGGTCCTCTGCATCTCAGTCCGATGCTCTATCCACTGCACTACCACCTGGTCAGGCAAGGCATGTGCATTTTAAAAGAAACCCTTGGCCCCAGCTGGTTGGCTCAGCGGTAGAGCATCGACCCTGCCGATTCCTGGTAAGGGCACACAGGAAAAGCACCCATCTGCCTCTCCACCCCTCCCCCTTCTCTCTCTCTCTCTCTCTCTCTCTCTCTCTCTTTTTCCCCCTCCCTCTCCTGCAGCCATGGCTTGAGTGGTTCAAGCAACTTGGCCCCGGGAACTGAGGGTGGCTCCATATCCTCACCTCAGGTGCTAAAATAGCTCAGTTGCCAAGCAATGGAGCAGGGGCCCAGATGGGCAGAGCACCGCCTGGTAGGGGGCTAGCCAGGTGGATTTTGGTCGGTCGGGGCACATGCAGGAGTCTGTCTCTGTATCGCACCTCTCAGTAATAATAATAATAACCACCACAACAACAATAATAATAATAAAAGAAACCCTCCGGGAAGGGCACTGCTAAAACCAAAGCGATGAAGGTGGAAGGGTGAAGTTTCTGACCTGCAGCATCGACGGAGGAAGGGCTTCCGTTCTGCAGGTGGAGAGGGCGATGTATGGTTAGCGGGGACAGGGAGCCCACCCGGAAGACATCAGCGTTAGAAAGGTAGGTGTTTCTGGGTGGGTCTGTGAGTAAGTGTGATGTGAACTTGACTGTCAAGCAGACGGCGTGGAGGGGCAGAGCTGGGAAAGAGGAAGGGACCACGCTGTGCCTACCCCACCCAGCAGAGGGCACCTTTCTCAGTTCCTTCTTCCCAACCAGACTGTCACAGGCCACCCCAAGAAGTCTGCTTCCAGGGCTTCCCCTGTCCTGAGAGTCATGAGAAAGCAGGAAGGGTCCTCTTCTAGGGGTGACCACCCTACACCCAGCAAACCATTGTCCCCTCCCCTGGGCAGGGAACGCCCCCAAGGAGAGCCTCGCACTCACCACCTTCTGCCTCCTTCCTCCCCCCAGGGAAGCCCTACGGGGCAGATGACTTCCTGCCTGTGCTCATGTACGTGCTGGCCCGCAGCAACCTCACGGAGATGCTCCTCAACGTGGAGTACATGATGGAGCTCATGGATCCCGCCCTGCAGCTGGGGGAGGGTGAGTCCCTGCCCCAGGGCCCAGAGCACACCCCTACCCAGCCACGCCAGGAGTACACTGGGCAGCCCCACAAGCACCTCCTCGGTGCCAGACGCCACTGAGCCTTGGAGACACAACACAGGGCCTGGCACAGACCCTGTCCTGGAGGAGCTCACAGACTAGCAGGGGAGCTGGGCCAGGAAAGAGACCATGTCACTGGCTCACAGACTAGCAGGGGAGCTGGGCCAGGAAAGAGACCATGTCACTGCTTTTTGAAACATGGTGAAACGCTGAAAAGCCCAGAGGGTATGGGAACACGTTACCCAGGCTGTGTAGTCAGGGAAGACTTCCTAGAGGAGGTGACACCTGAGCATGGAAGAATAAACAGGAACCAGTTAGATAAAGAAGGAGGAAAGGCATTCCTCACAGAGGGAACAGCAGTTGTTAAAAGCATAAAAGATAAGGCTGAAGCCCTGGCTGGTTCGCTCAGTGGTAGAGTGTTTGCCCAGCATGTGGATGTCCTGAGTTTGATTCCCAGTCAGGGCACACAGGAGAAGGGGCCATCTACTACTCCACTCCTCCCCCTCCCCCTTCTCTCTCTTTTTTTTCTCTCTCTTTCTCTCTCTTTTCCTCCCACAGCCATGGCTTGAATGGTTTGAGTGCATTGGCCCTGGGCACTGAGGATGGCTCTGTGGAGCATAAGCCTCAGGTACTAAAAATAGCTCAGTTGCAAGCATGGCCCCAGATGGGCTGAGCATTGACCCCAGACAGAGGTTGCTGGGTGGATCCCTGTCGGGGCACATGCGGGAGTCTGTCTGTCTCTCTCTGTCTCCCTTCCTCTCACTTGGAAAAAGAAGAAGAAGAAAAAGATGAGGCTGAAGAGGTAGGCAGTGTCCACAGGGAGTGTCTGAGCAGAAAATGATCAGTTCTCAGGCTGGGTGGCCCTGGGGACTCTCAGTGCCCCTGCTCATCCAACCCTGGGCCATGGCCTCTGTCCGTGGGCGGAGGTGAGTGCTATGAGTCAATGGCAGAGGTGTGGTCTGCTCCACCCACCCTCAGTTTTCCTTCCCCTTTCTTCCTTCCCCCACTTCCTCCTGCCCACTTAGCTTCAGCCACCCCTCCACCAAGAATTCCAGAGGGGCAGCCAGCCTCAGTGTTGGCTCCGAGGGAGCCCCAAATTGTCCTCTAAGACATTAGTCTCAAAGAGTAAAACAAGACTCTCAGGCTCCAAGTGGCCCCTTTGGGCTTTGTGGTTCTAGTGATAAACCGACCTTTTTGCATCTGTTTGCATTTTTAGCGTGTATCCATCTCTGGGGGACAGTTCTGTGATTTCTTAGAAGCTCAGAAGGGCATGTAAAGCCACGAAGTTTACTTCACATGTAACTTTGGCTTGTGCTCTGGGACCTCTAGATCTATTTTTTTCTCCTCTATAGTTAAAATTTTCCTATAGTTGGAACAGCCTGCCCTTCAGAAGTTGTAGGAATTCAGTAGAAGCCAGGCTTTCTTCATCAGTGATTATTGACTACCCAGGACATCTATCCATCCACCCATCTATCCACCTACTAACCCATCTACCCATCCATCCATCTACTCATCATCCATCCATCTACTCATCATCCACCCATCCATCCATCCACCCACCCATCCACTCATCTACCCATCTACCCATCTACCCACCTATCTACCCACTTACCCACCCATCTATCCACACATCTTCCCCTCTACCCATCCATCCATCTACTCATCATCCACCCATCTACTCATCATCCACCCATCCATCCATCCACCCATCCACCCACCCATCCACTCATCTACCCATCTACCCACCTATCTACCCACTTACCCACCCATCTATCCACACATCTTCCCCTCTACCCATCCATCCATCTACTCATCATCCACCCATCTACTCATCATCCACCCATCCATTCATCCACCCATCCATTCATCCACCCATCCACCTATCTACCCATCTACCCACCTATCTACCCACTTACCCACCCATCTACCCATCTATCCACACATCTTCCCGTCCATCCATCCATCCATCCATCCATCCATCCATCCATCCATCCATTCATCCATTCATCTACCCACCCACCTACCCATCCACCCATCCAACCAGCCATCCAGCCAACCATCTACCCATCCATCCATCTGCCCACCCACCCACCCATCTATCCATCCACCCATTCAATCACCTGTTCATCCATTCATTCACCTACCCATCCACCCAGATACATACCCACCCATCCATCCATCCTCTCACCCATTCATCTGTTCATCTAACCCCTACTGTGTGCTACGTCCCATGCCAGGCACTTGGGTTGCAGTGCAAGGCAAGACCGATGAGGCTGGTGGCCTCATGAAAGTAAATGCATGCCTCATTCTGTACCCCACAGTTTGGGCCCTCCACCCCAGACCTTCATGGGCTTTCTTCCTGGTCTCCTTAGCCTTGAACATGCACACGGAAGCACCACAAGGCTCAGGGGCTGGACAGAAGCCTCAAACAATATTGACCTGTCTCCTACAGGCCCCGGAAGCCTGTGGGGGGAAATAGAAGGGACTGGAAGGCAAGGAGGCACCATTCAGGACAGACATGGCTGAGCACCCCATTTCTTAAGACTAGCCCCCTCAAAAGTATAGCAGCCCACCCAGCACTCTCAGCAGGAAGATTAGCTTTATCTTGTGGCTGCCATCCATGTTACCTCTAAAGGTCAAAACTTTAGCTCTGTGAGGAGATTTCAAAGGAATCAATGGGGTATTTTCGGAAAATAGAGATTTAGACGGGCAGAACCTCGCCAGGCGGCCGCCATGGCTCCTCCCAGCAGCCCTCACCCATAGCAGCGTCAGAACCTGCCCGTGGTGGCCGGGGTACAACCTTCACACCAGGCTGCACACACCAGGAGCTGGGGTGGTTGGCGTGGGTGCCTCCCTGAATCTCTGTTCCTAGCCCAACAGCCAGGGTTGAGATCACAGCGCCCAGTACAGGCCTGGCCTCCCAGCTGTTGGCCTCCTGTCATGAGATGAGAGTCTCCAGCTTTGGCAGGGGCTCCCTACCTAACAGGTCTGCCAGCTGTCGGACCTCCACCTGGAACTGTCTTTCCATGGCTTCACCCTCATATCCTAGCAGGGTGGTGGTACTCCATTGCTCAAGTCCCTGAGTGCAGGTGAAAAAGGGCCCTGACCGGAGGGGGAGGCAGGGCCCCCGCTGACCAGTCCCTGCACTTGGTCCTCTGTGGAGCTCAGCGGTGCCTGGGACACAGGCAGGGCTATGAGAACTTCACTTGCTTGAACCTAAGAGAAGTAACACAGGATGTAGGTTAAAAAAGGGTGGTGCGGCCCTGGCCGGTTGGCTCAGCGGTACAGCGTCGGCCTGGCGTGTGGGGGACCTGGGTTCAATTCCTGGCCAGGGCACATAGGAGAAGCGCCCATTTGCTTCTCCACTCTCCCCTCTCCTTCCTCTCTGTCTCTCTCTTCCCCTCCCGCAGCCAAGGCTCCATTGGAGCAAAGATGGCCCGGGCGCTGGGGATGGCTCCTTGGCCTCTGCCCCAGGCGCTGGAGTGGCTCTGGTCGCAACAGAGCGACGCCCAGGAGGGGCAGAGCGTCACCCCCTGGTGGGCAGAGCGTCGCCCCCTGGTGGGCGTGCAGGGTGGATCCCGGTCGGGCGCATGCGGGAGTCTGACTGTCTCTCCCCGTTTCCAGCTTCAGAAAAATACCAAAAAAATTAATTAATTAATTTAAAAAAAAAAGGGTGGTGCAGAGGCTGGACTTCAGTCCCGGTTCTGCGTCTGACTGGCTGGAGACTTTGGGCAAGTTGCTTAACCTCTCTGGCTCAGGAAAGTGAAGATATTGGGCTCAATGTGGGGTTTTCAAACAGTCTGGACACTCTTGTGTTCTGCAAAGGTAGCTGGGGGCAGGAGGCGCAGGGCAGCTGAGCCCCGCCTGCTCGTGGTTCAGTTTGTATGAACAAACAGTTCTGCATTCAGCAAAAAGCCCACAGGCTAAACTCCGGAGTCTATACTGTGGGACCTTCATGGTCTGCCAGCTGGTCCCATGCCTTGTAGTTTGGCAAAGGACAAGTGACGGGGCCCCGCCTTCTTTGCAGC
The DNA here is from genome assembly GCF_036850995.1 of Saccopteryx leptura. Classification (NCBI taxonomy): domain Eukaryota; kingdom Metazoa; phylum Chordata; class Mammalia; order Chiroptera; family Emballonuridae; genus Saccopteryx; species Saccopteryx leptura. The sequence goes on along the minus strand of NC_089508.1, from coordinate 11,723,289 downwards.
AGGCCTATGAGGTGTGAGAGATCGGGGGAGATCGGGGTGGGGAAGATCAGTAGAGAGGGCCTGAGCATTAAGCTGATGGGACCCAGCCCCTTCCTAGCCTCTTCCTGCAGCTCCTACCACTCTGCACAATTGTAGGACAGACGGGCACCCAGGCAGCTGTGGGGCAGCTGGCAGGAGCCAGCTCAAAATCCAAACTTCTCCTAGCAGCCCCTTGATGGACTCATTCTCCCACGTCCACCCTCCCCGCTGGCTGACACATGAGTGCTTTACTGGCCTTTTCATGAAAAGGGACAACAAGCCAAATTCTATGCTGTCCTTGGCACATATTTAAAAAAAAAAAAAAAAGCTCTTTCCTACACCAAAACTCCTCTTTATCTTACCTCCCACCAAGCCCAGCCAGAGTGTTACCTTTTCCCATGTTGGCTATAGAATTTGTAGGTTTGTGTAGGCAGCTCCATCCACTGTAAGGAGTTAGGAGTGCTTTCAGCCGCAAATAACTCACACTGCAACTAATAATGGTTTAAATCAGAGTAGAGGGCGGTTTTCTCTCTTGCACCAAGAATTCGTGGGTGTGCTACTGATAGTGATGCTGCTTTTCAGCCCTGCCATCAGGAAATCATGGACCCAGCTACTTCCCTTGTTCTTTAGGATGTGAGCCTTTGGCTTTGTGCCTGTCACCTCTGGTCACAAAATAGCTGCTGTGCCTCTGGGCTCACTCTGTGTTCCAGGCAGGAGGATGGGAATGGGGATCAACTGAGTCTGTCCCTTTCACAGGATTTCCTGGAAGTCCCACCCAGGGACTTCCACTTACATCTAAGTTGCCTGAACAGGGTCCCCTGTCCTCTACCCCGATTGCAAGGGAGTCTGGGCAGTGAGCATTTTCAATTGACTACTACTTCCCGCTAAAAAGAGGAGGGTTTAGTTAGTTAAAAAGAAAGAAAAGATTCGATTTGGGTGGGTCACTAGGAGAATCAGCCCCATGTCAAAAATCTCCCCCAGCCCTTTAGGTTGAGGCCTGTGCAAATCATTGCCTTTTATCTTAAAACTTCATGTATACTTTGCAGCCTGAAGTTTGTCAAAGCTTAAATTACTTTAGGACACATTAGATGTTACAAATACATGTGAAATAATTTAAGAAGGTAAAAAGAAGTAAGGAAAGGAACGGTTTATATTTTTTACTGTAAATCTTTAAAATCTTATAACCATAATTAAAATTTTCTCTACACCTTTTAAAAATTACTTTTTAGAGTAGGATGTATATGTCGCTATATATACTTCTGTGTGTGTGTGTGTATTCAGTGAGAAGTCACCTGCACCCCCCATGTCTCCCAGCCACCCTTTTCCACCCTAAAAACATCTGTGATGATCGGTTTCTTCTGTAGCCTTTGAAATGTAAAACACTATTTTAATAAAAATAAGCGAGTTCTATCTCAAAGATGAGCAGGACCTGAGCTCGGGCTGAGGGCTGGCCGGGAAGTTGGTGGGGTGGGGTGGGGTGGGGTGGGGTGGGGGGCTGGAGCTCTAGGGGGTGGTTCTGCTTCCGCGCAGCAGCGGTGGGTGGAGCTTGGGGCAGTGGGCGGGGTGGATGGGGCGGGGCGAGCGCATTTGGAACATACTCTTCCCTTTGTGGATCGGCCAAGGCGGTCCTAGCTCAGCCTGCACACCCTTGTGCCCGCAGGTTCCTACTATCTGACCACCACCTACGGGGCCCTGGAGCACATCAAGAACTACGACAAGATCACGGTGACCCGGCAGCTGAGTGTGGAGGTGCAGGACTCCATCCACCGCTGGGAGCGCCGGCGCACACTCAACAAGGCCCGGGCCTCCCGCTCCTCCGTGCAGGTGACGCCTGGGACAGAGGATGGGAGGAGACTGTGCCCCAAACACCTGCTGGCTCAGGAGCCTGACACCGACTGGCCAGCTCCTGCCTGCCAATGTGTGCCCAGCCCTGTGCCTCCTTCCAGGGGAGGGACCTAGGAAAGTATCAGCAGACAGGCATTGGGGCTCTAGTTGGGCTGACAAGATTGGGATAGGAGGAATGGGACTTTTACCCAGCATTTCTTAGCACCTATTATGTCCTAGCACCCTGATGGTCTCAGGCCAGTCTCACTTTTAGAAAGTCCACGAGCTGATCCACAGCCTTGATCCTAGGTCCCTGGACAAATGCAGCAGCTGCCAAGGCCCTAGCCTGCCCCCTCCACTCCAACTTCCATCCCTCCCACGCATCTCTATACAAACTCAGTATCAAGCAAGCCATTGGTGGCCAGACCTCTGGCTCCTCCTCCACCTCCGGACTGAATCGGGTCATGCTGAGCTCAGCCCTGCCCTTGCTAATCCAACTCTCTTTCACTGGCTGCCACTGGTCCATCCTCAGTATCTTCCCTGCTCCCCCCCAACTTGTTCCCCATTCCCTACAGCCGAGTTAGATGCCCTCCTCTGTGCTTTCTGCTACTACTCTCCCCATTGCAGCACATATCACACCGTACTGTGACCATCTATGTATGAGGACACTGTCCTGGGAGGGAGGGCCCATGCTCACATGTCTCAGGGGCCCCAAGCCCAGGGCCTGGGACAGAATAGAATTGGGGTTGTGTGCAGAATGGAGGGAGTTGGGACAGCGAACCAGGCAGCAATCCAGAGGTGTAAATAGCTATGCAGACTTTCTTCCTCACACTCAGAGCACACTGTGCCTGAACCCCAACCCTGGCTTGCAAGATGGCCCATCTGTAAAGAGAAGAGGCGAGCAAGGCCTGGGAAGCAAAAGGCCCAAGGTCTGGACTCAGCTGTGTACTAACCTGCTGTGTGACCCTGTGTCATCCCTGGCCCTCTCTGGGCCTCCATTTCCCTATCAGCACAGGTGGATGAGTTCTGCCAGTACACGTTCTAGGCTGCCATGTGTCTTGAAATGTAATGGGTCTCTGGGTTGGGGAGGTGGGGTGGGGGAAGCACTCATTTTAGCTTCTGTTCATTTCCATGGTGTAAATACTCCCATTGTGACTAATTTCAAGCTAATTTGGCAGCACTGAACTTGGAATTTGGAATATATGTACACAGTTGGCTCTCTCAAGCCAGCATGAGTTGGCAAGAGTCAACTCCAGCACCCTGTGCTCCCCACCCCCACCTGAACACCTGTCCCTCCACCGACTCTTAGATATGGTGGACACTCTTGGTTCAAGACTGACTCATGCATTCTTTACTTCCTGCTTCTTCCCTGTGGGTTCCCAGAGCTAAGCCAGAGGGAGCATCAGTGCCTCCCACTGGGGAGGCGAACCTTAGCAAAGAGGCCTGGGTCAGGGACAAGGAGCCCCTTAGCACTGATTCTGGGGCCGAGGGGGCAGCACTGTCTGCCCCTTCCCAGTTCCTTCCCGGCCTCATGCCTCCCCCTCTCCCCTCTCCCCTCTCCAGCTTGCCCCCACCCCCAGGCTCTTTCAGCCCTAAGGACTGAACTGTTCTACCTGCCTTAGCAGTCCAGCTGAACCATGGGGTGCTGGGGCTGGGATCTGCCTCCAATTTTATTTATGCCGCCGCCCTCCCTGCTGGGTATTGCCCCTGAGGTGCAGGAGGACTGCAGAGATAAGGAAGTGGCCCGTGAATAAATGATGATGAGCCCATGCACCTGCCTGCCACCAGGGGGCGAGCTCACTTCTCATTGCCGAGACTCAAAGCCACCGTCTCACCCAGAATGGTCAGCCCCACTGAGAAGTGAAGCTCAGAGTGGGAAGGACTTTGCCTTAGGTCACACAGCAGGGTCAGCCACAGGTACCCTGACTTCCAGCCTCACGACCTCTCCTACAGAGAGGAGTCGGGGGCCCAGACAGAGAAAAGGTCTTGTCCAAGGCCACTCAGCTTTGCATCCCTATCCAAGCTCCCAGCAGTGGGGTGGGGGGTGAGACAGGACGCCCGCTAGGCCCGCCGGTGACACAAGCCCCCTCCCTCTCACCCCGCAGGACTTCATCTGCGTGTCTTACCTGGAGCCGGAGCAGCAGTCGCGGACCCTGGCGTCGCGGGCGGACACAGCGGCCGCGGCGCTGTGCGCACAGTGCGCGGAGAAGTTCGAAGTGCTGCAGCCCCAGGACCACCGGCTCTTCGTGCTGGTCGATGGGCGCTGCTTCCAGCTGGCGGATGAGGCGCTGCCGCACCACATCAAGGGCTATCTGCTGCGGAGCGAGCCCAAGCGCGACTTCCACTTTGTGTACCGGCCCCTGGACGGCGGGGGCAGCGGGGACCCGCCCTGCCTCGTAGTGCGGGAGCCCAACTTCCTCTGAGGCCGGGGCCATGGCAGCCCCTCCAGGGCCGAGTCCACGGAGACTGGCAGGGCAGAAAAGCTGCCAAACCGGGGTCACAGTCGCTCATGCCCCGCGCTCACATTCGGCTGCACCCCCTCCTACCTGCAGGTGCCCCACACCTGACCACACACACTCCCAACATGGATACCCCATGTAAGCAGCCCACTGAACATGCCTGGGCCAACGTGGCAGGATGGTTGTGAAATTTGTGAAATGATCAGAAGCAGTGGCCAAGCATGCTACCTGAAGGAGAGCCATCGCACTGGGGCCAGGTTATTTCTTAGGAAGGGAAACAGGCTCGGCGAGAGAAGGGACCGTCCAGCCAGCCAGCTGCAGCAAGATGAGCTCTTTGGGCTGATCACACAGCCCTCTGCCTTCTCCCACCTCCGCCCAGTCCCAAGTATTTCCGGGCACCCCAGGATGGCGCTGAGATGTCTTGGACATGCCCAGAATGTCAGGAGTATCTCTCAGGGTGTGTGTTGAAGAGAGAGGTCCCCCCTCCCTGCACCAGAGCCTGCCCTCAGCTGCCAGCACCCACAGCTCCTGAACGGCTCCAGAAGCAGCCAGACTTATCCTGGCACCACCAACCGAGGCCATCTGCATGGCTACGTGGACGAGCCTGGCCTCGGCCACACGGGAACACTGACGGCCCTTTCCCTGGTGGGCATCCAGGGCTGTGGGAATTGTGGCAAGAGGCACCGTGTGGAGAGAGTTTAATAAAAACCCTTTTGAAAATGGTATCTGCCTTTCTCAAGGGGCTAGAGCTCTGCTCAGCCAACCAGGCTGCCCATGAACAGCCTAACTCCCTTCCCAGGTGGGATTCACAAGACTGCTTCCTTCCCACTGGGGGCCCCGTATTGTGAGAGCTTGCAGTGTACCCTCTGCGCGCAGGGCCCTGGCCCCTGTCTGCCCCTCAGCCTGGTCATCGCCTGTCTCCTCACCATCCTTGGTTCTCATCATTCCCACTTCTGGATTGTCTTCCAAACACTCTCTCACTTCCTGCCTCTGCTACCTGTCCCAGAAACACCATTCCCTAAAGCCCTTGCCTGATCAAACTCCTATTCATCCTTCAAAGCCCATGTCCTCTAGGAAGGCTCTGACTTCTCGGGTTGGCCAGATAGTGCTTGTCCACATTCCCACAGTGCCCTGGGCTTGTCTTTCTCACAGAGATGCCCCATCATATTGCAGTTCTCTGCTGATACTTCTGCTTTCTCCACCGGGTTTGCACCACTTCTGTCTGTGTCCTCAGCATTGGTTAAAAATGTGTATTTGAGGAGTGCCTGCCAAATGTCAGCACTCTTCTAGGCCCTGAGAAAGAGCAGAGATCTAACCAAAGCTCACATGGATAGCAAGCACTGAGTAAGGTGTCCAAAGGACTCCTAATTCAGCTAGTCAACAAACCAGCTCATTCAGTCAATCAACAAACACCTGTAGGACCCTGGCTCTGGGCCAGCCCTGTGTGAGACGTGGGGATTGCTCCAGATGCAGCCAGCCCTGAAGGACTTTCAGGCTGGGGGGGGGGGGGGGACAGACATGAGAAAACAGGCAAACCCAGACGGTGATCCCGAGTTCCCTTCTCTCCCTCGTGCCAACCCTGCCCCCTTCCTGAGCTCCTAGTGTCCCTCAGAGCCCTGAGATGAGCTACCTTCTCAGCCTTGTGCCCCCAGCAGCTGCAAGGCAAGGTGCCCTCTTCCTCCAACAAGGCCTGAGACTGGTGGAGAAGGTCAGAGGGCGGTCCGTTTACCCTAGCAGCCTCTTGCCAGGTGGGGCCTCAGCTTGGGGTGGGGAGGGATTCAGAGGACAGACTGGGTACCCGCTCAGCCCTGGGGTACTATTTAAGCTTCTAGGAAAGGAGCGGAGCCAGCCCGTGACCAGGACTGAGGGGCTACTTTCTGAACAGTGTGTGTGTGTGTGTGTGTGTGTGTGTGTGTGTGCGCGCGCGCGCATGTGCACACACAAGGGTGAACACTGGGCCCAATGTCCTGAGGCCAATTCTGGGGTCCTGGGGTCCACCCACCATCAGGAGAGGCCAGAGAGGAGGAGGGGTGGAACCACCTGGAGCCCCTGTCAGCTAGACGCTCCCGCCCCAAGGGACTTGTGCCGAAACATCAGGTGGGCCTGGTCCAGGGCCAGTAGACGAGGCCATTCCACGTGCTGAGTGCCCGGTGGTGCCGGTGCTGTTAGGAGTCACTCAGAATTATCTTATTGAATCTACACAACAGCCCCTTGAGGGAGGCATGTGTGGATGAGGACATGGAGGCTCAAAGAAAGGCAATGTGTTTGTCTGCTCGGGCTGCCGTCACAAAACTCCACAGATGGGCGGCTCCAACGGAGACAGATTTTCTCCCAGTCCTGGGGGTAGGGAGTCAGAAACATAGCGGTCAGCAGAGTTGGTTTCTCCTTGGCTCCCAGACGGCTCCCTCCTCACTGTGTCCTCCCGTGGCCTTTCTCGGGAGGGCCACCCCTGGTGTCCTTTTCTCTTCTGATAAGGACACCCACCAGTCCTGCTGGAGTAGGGCCCACCCATATGGCCTCACTGAACTTGAATTAACTCTTCTAAAGGCCCTGGTTCCAAATTCAGTCACGTCCTAGGTTACCGGTGGTGAGGACTTCAACTTAGGGACTTAGGGAGACACAGTTCAGCCCACAACAGGGGTGGCTGACTGGCCCAAGGTCACGCAGCCAGTTCAGAGCCAAAGTGAGGGCTGAACCCAGGGCTGACTGACCCCCACATCTAGGGCTTTCTCTCCCCATGCAGCATCCCAAGTGACTGGTTTGTAGAAATCCAAAGTCAGATGGCCTTGCCTGGCGCGGGCCCCAGCTCTGCGCAGGCGGACCACCCTGCAGCAGCTGGCCCTGCTGAGCATCGCAGACTGGCCTCCCCAGAGAACCCAGATGCAACTGAACGGGCCTAGCTTTTCCAGGACCCTGAGCAAGGGGTCAGGAGGCCAGAGCTCTGTGTGTGTGTGTGTGTGTGTGTGTGTGTGTGCGCGCACGTGCACCTGCATGTGTGTGTATGTGTGTGTCCAAAAGTGATGGAATCATAGGTTGTGACAAAGAACAAGGGCTCCCCTGGGCCTCCTCCCTGGCATTTGTCCCCTCTCCTCCGGAACAGCTGAGGCAAACATGACTCTCATGCGGCCTGTGGCCCAGGACTGTCAAGTCTTCTGTCCCGGGTCCCGGGAATCTCGTGTCTTCTACCAGCACCTGTGAAACTGGCAGGTGACCTTACTAGCTGGCAAGGAGGGTACAATCTTAGGCTCCGGCAGTTCTTAACAAAAATAATGTAAGAAAGTGAAAAACCAGAGGAAAATGAAATAGTGTGTTGTATGCAGGATAACCGGTCATCTCAAGGTGGCTGGAACAGAAGGCCTGAGCAGGGACTGGTGGGAGAGGAGGCCGAAGGGGCGGGGCGGGTCAGGGCCTGCGTGGTCCTGATTGGCAGCACAAGGAGCCTGGGAAATTCTCTACCCCCGCAGGACAGAGTTGGAGGGGGCCAGATGAGAGGGAGAGGAGAGTTACAGATTGATCTGCAGTTGGCAGCTGCCTGCGCTGAGCCTGGAGACACAGGGAGGGGGCAGCCATGCTGAGAACCAAGGTGGCTGCCACCAGGCCAGGCCGAGGGTCACTTAGCAAAAGGCACAGGGGACCCCAAGGCCCACCGCCACTTGCCAGCTGCCCATAAGGCTCAGCCACAGATATGGCCTCGTGCTATATGTGAGTTGGGTGAGGCGGGGTCTCGGGGAGTCACCAGGGCAGGGGAGCGGTGTTCACCAGGTGAATGCAGATTCAGATTCGGCCGTGCAGGGGAAAGATGGCACCCACCTGCTGGCTGTGTGGGAAGAGGCTCAACCCAGGGACACCGGCGGCTCTCGCCCCAAGCCACGCAACTCAGTCTCTCCCTGTACACCTCTGGCACCCCTGAGACGCTGTCCCTCCCGAAGCCCAGGGCGAGTGCCTGCGAGCGAGTGAGTCTGTGCACAGGCCCTTTAAGAGGACACCTGGGTTTCCAGAGGCCTTCTGTCTCACCTGGGTGGATGGACTCCCTGCTGATTCCACAGCCAGATGTGGTGGGGGCTCCTCTTCCCGCACTGGTGCTGGGGAGCCCGGCGTAGGGCTGGGACCCCTCTCTCCTTAGGGGGGCTCTCTGCGGCTGAGATATTCCTCAGCCACCCACACCCATGGGTGCGGAGCCAGCCCGGTCACGTCTCCGCCCCTGCCGCCAGTCTCAATGTGGAGTCTTTCCACCCTGAGCTACAGGACCTCTGCCCAGCTAGTCTTCAGGTAGTGCCCCAGGTTCTGCTATAATTTAGATGTAATTTTGATGTGGTCGAGCCCAGCATTTACCTACTCTGCCACATTGGTCAAATCTTGCAAACTTGTACATGAAGGGAATTTTCTGACTTTGAAAAAGAACCTCTTAAAAACAACAACAACAACAAAAGAAAACACCCACGCTACCATTACACTCAACGGTGAACGTCGGAATGCTGTCCCCTTAGGATTAGGAACCGGGTAAGATTGCCTATTCATTCTATTCCTGCTCAACATCCTTCCAGGTGCCGGTACAATGAGACTAAAAAATAAATAAATAAAAGGATGTAGATTGACAAAGAAGAAATAAAACTATTCCTACTCACAGAGGACATACGTATCTGCACAGAACGTCCCCCCACAAAAAAAGTTCATCAGTAAGTGAGTTTAGAAGAATCAGTAAACGAGTTTAGAAAGGTTATAAAGTATAAAACCAACAACAAAACAAACATTATATTTCTATACAGTAGCAATGAACGATTGGAAACTGAAACTTGAAATCACACTTACAATAGCTCTCCCCAAAAGATGCAACACTAGTTCAATAAGTTAGCAATATTTCAGTTTAAAGTTGGTTGAGAATTTGATATTGATCTTTGTCATTCATCTCTTTTTTTTTTTTTTTTTTTTTTTTTTACAGAGACAGAGACAGAGTCAGAGAGAGGTATAGATAGGGACAGACAGACAGGAATGAAGAGAGATGAGAAATATCAATCATTAGTTTTTCGTTGTGACACTTTAGTTGTTTATTGATTGCTTTCTCATATGTGCCTCGACCGTGGGGCTACAGAAGACTGAGTAACCCCTTGCTCGAGCCAGCGACCTTGGGTCCAAGCTGGTGAGCCTTGCTCCAACCAGACGAGCTCACGCTCAAGCTGGCAACCTCGGGGTCTTGAACCTGCGTCCTCGGCATCCCAGTCCATCGCTCTATCCACTGCGCCACTGCTTGGTCAGGCTGTCGTTCATCTTTTAATATTACATATAACTATATATGTATGTATCTATAAATACTGTTTTTAGCATATTTTTAAACAATAGAGTATTGTCCTGTGTATATGTAATTCTGCAATAATACAAATATTTTTAAATATTTTAATATTTAGCCATAATGACCTCCATTGTATAATATTTTGTTGCATGGATATACCATAATTTATTTATCCATTTCTCTATTCAAGGAGATGTAAGTTATTCCCATTTTTCTAAACAATGCCACAGTTCACACTAATGTATGTTTCTTTGTCCACATGTGGGATGTTTCTATAGGGCAGTGGTCTTCAAATCTTTATTACGTTTAATAAAAACATTTTGAAAATGTACCCACAATGTATGAATATAGTATCCTTTATAAATTATATATGTACCAAATTAATATGTGCATTATAAGTGATACAAAAAAGAAAAAAGGATGAGGAAGTAAAATAAAAAACAAAAAACCCAATATTTTACAAATATTTTTAAATGGTGAACATACAATTAAATATACAAATGATATATTGTAGAGTTGTGTACTTGAAACCTGTATAATTTTATTAACCAATGTCACCCCAATAAATTCAATGACATTTTTTAAATAAAAATAATAAAATAAAAATAAATAAAATAAAAAATATTTTGTTCATTATGGGTACAATAATCATTAGTGTAGCTAGCTAATGTGATTGTGTGCTTCATTAGTTTCTAAAAAAATCTCAAGTTGAGATTTGAAAAAAATAAAAAGCTACTACACAGAGGACAGGTTGTTTATTTCAATCCAGTCAGACTGATAAAGAGACTCGAAGGAGGAAGTGAGAGTGAGGTCTAATGGGCCTTCCACATTCAAAAAGAACCTTGCATTTAAAAGATGGTGGAGGTTTTAACCCATGGTCTGGAACAGCTGGAAATCCACATGCTGAAGACTGAAGTTAACCTTCCCTAACCAATACTGTACACCAGGAACCTATGGCTCGCTAGCCAGATGTGGCTCTTTTGATGGCTGCATCTGGCTTGCAGACAAATCTTTAATAATAATAAAAAAATAACGTTAAAAATATAAAACAGCCCTGGCCGGTTGGCTCAGCGGTAGAGCGTCGGCCTAGCGTGCGGAGGACCCGGGTTCGATTCCCGGCCAGGGCACACAGGAGAAGCGCCCATTTGCTTCTCCACCCCTCCGCCGCACTTTCCTCTCTGTCTCTCTCTTCCCCTCCCGCAGCCAAGGCTCCATTGGAGCAAAGATGGCCCAGGCGCTGGGGATGGCTCTGTGGCCTCTGCCCCAGGCGCTAGAGTGGCTCTGGTCGCAATATGGCGACGCCCAGGATGGGCAGAGCATCGCCCCCTGGTGGGCAGAGCGTCGCCCCATGGTGGGCGTGCCGGGTGGATCCCGGTCGGGCGCATGCGGGAGTCTGTCTGACTGTCTCTCCCCGTTTCCAGCTTCAGAAAAATGAAAAAAAATATATATATATATATAAAACATTCTCATGTATTACAATCTATTCATTTCCTACCGCTCATGTTCATGGTTGAGGGTGGCTGAAGCCAATCACAGCTGTCCTCCGGGACAACACCAAATTTTTATTGGATAATGTGTAAGGTACACGGGTCATTGTGAGGTCAGGAAGTAAACTTCCCTCCTTTTAATCAAAAAATCAGCTAGCTTATTGCAGAAACCCTTTTGACGAAGAAGATGGCTAAATGAAAAAAGATGAGGAGTATTGTACTTTTCAGCAGGAATGAACAGAGGAATTTGCCTTTGTGGAGAGAGCAGGTTCTGCAGTATGTCTAATATGCAATGATAAAATTGCATCGATGAAACGGTCAAATATAAAGCGGCACTTTGACATACACCATACTACATTTGCATCGAAATACTTAGTGGGGGACAGCAGGAAGAAAGCATGTCAAGAGCTACTGTGCAGAGTGCAAGCTAGTCAGCAGCAACTCCGTGATTGGACTTAACAAGGTGACTGGAATTCAGCTAGCTTTGCTGGTGCTTTAGCAATTGTGAGAAACGGAAAGCCATTCACAGGTGAGGAGTATGCCAAAACATTCATGTTTGATGTTGCCAATGAACTTTTTGACGACTTTTCGGATAAAGACAAGATAAACGAATAAAAAACATACCTCTGTTGGCAGGAACTGTTCACGATTGTACCATTATGATGGCAAATCAAATTGAGGCTACACAAGTGAAGGACATAAATGCAGCACCATTCTTTTCTCTTGCTTTTGATGAGTCGACAGACATAAGCCATTTATCCCAGTTCAGCGTGATTGCAAGGTATGCTGTCGGTGACACACTATGTGAGAAAAGTCTTGCTGTTTTGCTTATGAAGGAGACAATAAGAGGGGGGATTTATTCAAGTCTTTCACTGAGTTCGCTAAAGAAAAAAATCTACCAGTGGATAAACTTATTTCGGTGTGTACTGATGGTGCTCCGTGCATGGTGGGGAAAAACAGAGGATTCGTAGCGCTTCTTTGTGAACATGAAAAGAGACCCATCCTAAGTTTTCACTGCATCCTACATCAGGAGACGCTTTGTGCTCAGATGTGTGGCGAGCAGCTTGGTGAGGTCATGTCGCTGGTCATTCAGGTGGTCAACTTTTTTGTTGCCCAAGCTTTAAATGATGACCAGTTTAAAACTCTGTTGGATGAAGTTGGGAATAATTATCATGGTCTGCTTCTGCACAGCAATGTGCATTGGTTGTCAAGAGGGGAGGTGCTCAGCTGTTCCGCGGCTTGTCTGAGCGAAATCCAGACTTTTCTTGAAATGAAAAACGTCAAGCATCCTGAGTTAGCTAACACTGAGTGGATCCTGAAGTTCTACTATCTCATGGACATGACTGAACATCTGAACCAGCTCAATGTGAAAATGCAGGTGTTGGAAATACAGTCTTATCCCTTCAACAAGCAGTGTGTGCATTTGAAAACAAGCTGGAACTCTTCATCGTCGACACTGAAACAGGTTGTTTACTACACTTTGAAAAACTGGGAGAGTTTAAAGATGCGTGCACAGCAAGTGACCTTGCTCAACATCTTGATCTCCAGCAGCTAGCAGGCTTCACATCTAATCTCCTGCAGTCATTCAAAGCATGCTTTGGAGAATTTCGTGAATGCATTCGTCTTTTTAAGTTCATCACCCATCCACACGAGTGTGCAGTGGACAGCGCCGACCTGAATTACATCCCCAGGGTCTCTGTCAGAGATTTTGAGCTACAAGTTGCTGACCTGAAGGCCTCAGACATGTGGGTGAATAAGTCACTGAATGAAGATTTGGAAAGACTTGCACGACAGCAAGCAGAGTTGGTGAGCAAACACAAGTGGGGAGAAATGAAAAAACTTCAACCCGTGGACCAGCTGATTGTCAAAACTTGGAACGCACTTCCCATCACATACCACACACTGCAGCATGTGAGTATTGCTGTACTAACAATGTTTGGCTCTACATATGCATGTGAGCAGTCTTCCTCACATCTAAAGAACGTTAAGACCAACCTACGATCACATTTAACAGATGGAGGTCTCAATGCCTCATGAAGCTTTACCTCACCACATATCAACCAGACTACAAAGCCATCAGCAAAACCAGGCAGCACCTGAAGTCACATTAATGGTAAGAAGTACTTTATTCATCATTGGTTAGCAACAGCATAACAATGTTATTAAAAAGAATTCAGAGACTTATTGTACTTTAAAAGTGTTGGTCTTACATAAAATACATACATTTACTTGTATTTAGTGTTAAACATATTGTATGGCTCTCACGGAATTACATTTTAAAATATGTGGCGTTCATGGCTCTCTCAGCCAGAAAGGTTCCCGACCCCTGCTGTACACGAAAACTAACAGAATGGATCATAGACCTAATAGAATGAAAACAATACAATCTGAAGAAGACTAACAGGCGTAAAATGTTTGTGACCTGGGTTAGGTAATCGTTGCTTAGCTATCAGACCAAAAGCACAAAAACAAAAGAATAATACTACCTGACCATTGGGGGCGCAGTGGATAGAGCATTGACTTGGGATGCTGAAGTCTCAGGTTCAAAACCCCAGGGTTGCCGGTTTGAGTGTGAGATCATCGATATGATCCCATGGTCACTGGCTTGAGCCCAACAGTGACCAAAGCATGTGTACCGATGTAATCAGAAGGAAGGCTAGTAACTCATACCATCAGATCAGTTCTACTCACACTTTTGTGATCTGAGTCCTCACAAACACTTAGGACGTAGTGTTGATTTAACTTGAGTAATATCAGAATCTGTAGCTTAAATGGACTTAGAATTAATTCAGTTTACCACCAGTTCTTTAACTTTTCATTGACTTACGCTCACCGTTAGACTAAAACTGAACAGACTGACTCCAGGTTCATGTTGACTGGTATCTGATGCTTTAGTTCACAGGGATGGCAGTGTTTAAAATAAACCTGACTTTCTTTTTTTTAAAATATTTTTATTTATTTATTCATTTTGGAGAGGAGAGAGAAGGAGGGAGGAGCAGGAAGCATCAACTCCCATATGTGCCTTGATCAGGCAGGTCTAGGGTTTTGAACTGGTGACCTCAGTGTCTCCAGGTCTATGCTTTATCCACTGTGCCACCACAGGTCAGAGCGATAACCTGACTTTCAGTCTACTTTTATTTACTAGGAAAACACCAGTAAACATATTTTCAGACGAGATCGGGTGTGTTCAGGGTGATATGGTCGCAGACCCAGTGAACATATTTTCAAATCCCACGAAGACCACTCCATCACGAGTATAAAATGCAGTGTTGAATTATAAATTTTATTTATATTTAAAATGTGTACTTAGCTGATAAATCATATTACATAACCCTAGAAGTCCAAACTCAATTTGTCTGCTCGAGCGATTTTTATTTTAAAAGCAATCTCAAGTTTGATTTCTCCTTCTGACTTTTGCCTAATGGGTTGAAGGTGCTGGCTGCCCAGAACTTAAGGGATTTGGAGATATGTCACCTAACACAGTTAACATGGCCCTACCTGCATCCCTGCCTTCAAAAACTACTGCAGGGACTCCTATAGCACTGGGGTAGCCGTATATTCACAGTTTAGGATCATTCTAGACGGCATTATGGCATATTCCTCCAAACAGCGTTTCCAGGATCACCAAGTCTTATCTCTGTTAACTAAACACATGACTATTTAGCTCTGTGTGTACATGTACCCCACATGTCAGTATTCCCACAGTCATACCCAGAGGTTTGCAACCCTCAGTAGATAGCACCATACTAGTCACTGGGGTCCTGACATCCGGTAGGCTCGGCTTTCTGAAGTCTATTCAATTCCAGGTCTGTGTCCTCATTATCCTTCAGGTTCCGGTGTGGTCCCCCTGGGGCTCCCAGGAAACACACTGATGAAGGCCTAGCTTTTAAAAGTTAAAAAGATAGCCTGACCAGACAGTGGCGCAGTGGATAGAGCGTTGGACTGGGATGCGGAAGGACCCAGGTTCGAGACCCCGAGGTCACCAGCTTGAGTGAGAGCTCATCTGGCTTGAGCAAAAAAAAAGCTCACCAGCTTGGACCCAAAGTCACTGGCTCGAGCAAGGGGTTACTCGGTCTGCTGAAGGCCCGCGGTCAAGGCACATATGAGAAAGCAATCAATGAACAACTAAGGTGTTGCAACGAAAAACTGATGATTGATGCTTCTCATCTCTCTCCATTCCTGTCTGTCTGTCCCTATCTATCCCTCTCTCTGACTCTCTCTCTGTTCCTGTAAAACAAACAAACAAACAAACAAACAAAAAAAAAACCTGGGCTTGTCTGGCCAAGGCACATATGAGAGTTAATGCTTCACATATGAGAGTTAATGCTTCCTGCTCCTCCCCCATATTCTCTCTCTCTCTCTCTCTCTCTCTCTCTCTATCTCAATCCTCTCTAAAATAAATAAATAAATAAACTCTTTAAAAAAAAGGAAAAAAAGTTAAAAAGATATTACTGCTTGTCTGTATAGTGTACTAAGGAGGTGGATTTGCTGATGCCTGACTTACAGCTTAATTTCTGAAAGATGTTCTCAAAACCACCGTTATAGTTTTTGTAGCCCCACAGTCTCTCGTACTGTCTACCTTTTTTTTCAGTGAAGGTTGCAAGTACGAGCTGAATAATCCCTTTCTGCGGTGACCCCACGTTTACTGAAGGAGATGACTATGACCCAGGTGATGTGTCTGAAGAGGGGTTTGGGTGACGTGGCAGGGAGCTCACGGGGAGCAAGCTCACAGCCCAGGGAGCGGCCTCCACGTGGGGAGGAAGGTGTCATGCTGGATGGCTTTGCTTAGAAACTGCCTGGTAGAAATAATCTGTGTATCTGCAGATCTATGCGTTTAACTAGGACGGCAGTTCTGCAAAACAAGAGATCCTTATACGTTTGTGCAAAATGAACATTTGGGGTATCTTGCAATCCAGCGATTATCCCTTTTACATTCAAGCCAGCGTGACTTTGCCGGTGCCTGTTCAGGGTAGACTGCTTAATCAATAAATTGGCGGCAGGCTGTGTGCCTCTGCTGCGGCTGAGATTGGGATTCTCTTTGCTTCCCTCTCTCAGGCTCCTTCCAATGAAGTTGGTGCTTCAAATAGGAAGTTTAAAGACCCAAAAGGAAGCCCTGGCTGAGTGGCTCGGTGGATAAAATGTTGGCCTAGAACAGCAAGGCTGTGGGTTTGATCCCTGGCCAGGGCATTCAGGAGAAGTGATCAATGAGTATACTGCTACATGGAACAATAAGTTTTGATGTTTATTTCTCTCAACCAATGGGAAAGAAATTTTTTTAATTTTTAAATAAAATATATATAAGACTCTAAAGGAACAGAGGTCGGATCTGCTAGGTCACTATTCTGGTGACCCTGGAACAAAGAGCCTTGCCCTTCTTAGGGCTGAATGTTCCAGAGGCCAGCGTGGGGGCCCTAAGAACTTTCTACTTGTGTGGGAGTCAGAGGATTTGTCCCCGAGGCAGGCCTTTGTGCCTGGGGACTGTTCTGTCCTAAGTACTAAGTCCAGAAAATACTTCCCTTAGGTTTCCATTTCAGAGGGGGCTCCCCTAAAACATTCTGTCCCCCATAACGTAGGAAAGACAGAGGTGGGAGGTCAGGGCCATTTGTCACAAACTCTGACAGGTCTCCCCAGCTTTGCAGTCTCTGCTGCCCCCTGCTGTTCAGCTCGGATTGTAGCCTCCCGTAACACCAGCCTTCAGTGAGACTCAACTTCAGTAAGTCACGAGCCCTCACGGGGTCCTTCATTCGGTTTACAAACCGGGAAGGAATTCTTAATACAGGCAGAGACTCAGGGTGGTACAGGTTCAGCTCCAGACCACTACAGTCAACGAGTACTGCGATACAGTGAGTGGTACTCTTATTGCTGGCGGAGGCTCTTGCCTTCAGTTTGTAAAATTGCAACATCTGTGAAGCGCAATAAAACGGGGTATGTTTGCCCCCATCAGCTGCTAGTTTGCAGCCCATGTGTGCCCAGTGAGTATTAAGGACCTGCCGCCGGCGTGGCAGGAGTGAGGGGGCCCCTGGGGTGGAGGTGTGCCTCTCTAAGAAGAGGAAAGAGCTTCCCTCTTGACGTGGCGAAAAGACAGCAGTCTCTAAGCCAGGAAGAGAGGTCTCCCCCGGAAACCCACCCTGAGGGCATCTTGGGCTTGACCTTCTGGGCCCCAAAGCGGTGAGAATATGAATTTCTGTTGTGTTGTTTGAGCCGCCCAGGCTGTGGTATAGTGTGATGGCAGCCTGAGCTGACTTATATGGGGACCCACTGTCCCCATTTGTCAGGGGCTGAAGGAGTTCCGGGGACAGTCCTGAGCAAACCAGGACCAGCCGGTCACCCTAATTGATGAACGGCGGCATGCAAAGTGTGCCGGCTTCCTACCCTGCCCGGCGCGTAGTGGGTGTTCTGGAAGGGCTAGCAATTACCTCATTCCTTCAGTGACTGTTGAGTGACCTGCTCTGTGCTAAATGGGGTTTCAGACTCTGGGGATACAAAATAGATCAAACCTGCACTCATGGAGTTTATAGACATTTATTGAGCGGTCCAACCAAATCATCAGGGTCTAGCAGTGACTGATTAATAATAGGAGCCGTGTCACAATGGGAGGACAGCGTTCAGACAGGGTCGGGCCCTGGAGAAGAGGCCCGTACGCACTGTGTCCTCACAGAAGCCACTAAACGAGGCACTCCAGTTTTTTCATGTTTCAAAAAAAAAAAAAAAATGCAGAAGCCCGAGGAGCTGGTAGTGGCCAGTGCCTGGTAAAAGACCCGAGGTGTCTTGTCAAATGGTTCTAGGAAATCCCAGCTGCCCCAAGTTTTTCTTTTTGACTAAGCAAAGTCCTTGCAAACTATTTGGAAGTTTCCCCATCTTGGCCACAAGATAGCAGAGAGCGTGCTTTGGTCAGTGTGGTATCAACCAAAGGCTTTTGTAAATGTCAGCGATATTTTATTAGGAAGTTTTCATGAATGCACACAGAAGGCCTCATAGATCCTGAGTATTTATATATCTAGAAGTTTCCTTTTGTTGGACTGGCATTAGTGGACTTCTGTGCTCTCTGGGACTTAGATGCAAATTCCAGCAGGGGTCGCTGTTCCTCAGTATGTCACAGGCAGCGTGTGGAGGCAACCGGCTTGATATGAGTTAGGAAACACATGTATCCAGCACTTCCTACATGCAAGAGTTTGTGTTATTTTACACCTATCTTCATCCACTCTTTGTTCGTTTAGAAATATTTATTAAGGTTCTACTGTTTTCCAGGCATTGATGTAGGCCAGGTAAACTGATGAATATATACTATAATGTCAGGTATTGATAAGTGCTATGAAGTGAAAATAAAGAGGAAGGAGATAGTGTGCTGAAGGCTGGTATCTGAGCTGGGTTCCCCACGGAGGGCTTCTCTGAGGAGGTGACAGTTGAGCAGAGACCTGAATGGAGTAAGGGAGCAAGACAGGCATCTGTCCGCCTAAGGGAAGAACATTCCAGAAAGAGGTCCTAAGAAGGGCAAATGCCCTGAGATAGGAATTTGGTTGGTGTGTTTGAGAATACGGCAAAGAGGCTCCGTGTCTGGCATGTGGGGAGCAGGGCACAAGGGAGGAGTGACTGGGATTGGTCACACAAGGCTGTGTGGGCCAGGATACCTCGGCTCTTGTCCTGTGAGTGTTGGGAAGTGGTCAGAGCAGTGACTCTCAGTGCACACTGTTCATTAGAATCACCTGAGGGGCTCTCATTCCCATGCCTGGGCTTCACCCTTGCCAGCTGGGATCAGAACTCTGGAGTTGCAGCCTAGACACACTGGGTTTTTTCTAAATGCTCCCAGGGGTTCTAATAAGCAACCACAGCTCAAAGCTACAGCATTTGATCTTGTGTGAAACTACAATAAAAGCTGCAGAAACATGATGCAAACACTATGATTAATGATACCATGTGCCTTTCTGAAAAGACAACGTTAGATCTAGTAAGTGCGTGGGAATACGGCATGGGTCATTGAAGACAACTCTTTAAAACTATGAACTTCGGCCTGGCCAGATAGCTGTTTATTAGAGCATCGTCCTGATACACCAGGGTTGTGGGTTCAGTTGTGGGTCTGGGCACATAGAAGACTCAATCGATGAGTGCATGGATAAGTGGAACAACAAATTGATCTCTCTCTCTCTCTCTCTCCCTTCCCATCTCTCTAAAATCAATAATTAAAAAAAAACAAAAAAACTATGAACTTCAAGTTGGAACACCTGCCTCCCATCAACCCAAATGCATCTTGACTGGAGAAAATGCGGTTTCTAAAGCACCCCAGGTCACGTGATGCTCTGCTGACTGGTGTACTAAGCATGGCGAGATCACTGAAACACAGGCCTGTTTTGTTCCTGTATATTTTTTAGAATGAGAAGTTTAGATCTAGGCCTCTTTGAGACAAGGTTTGGAATTTCCACAGTTGATCATTCTCATCCCCCTGCTCCCTCCCTTCCTTCCTGTCTGTCTCTCTCTCTTTAAATAAATAAAGGCTTACTACAGGGATGGAGGGCCCATTACTGCTGAGCGCTTACGAACCACAGGAGGAGAAAAAGTCAAGGCAGTGTGATTTATGACATTGTCGCTTATTTAAGAAATGAAACATAGCTGCTTTACCCTTTACAGCCATGAGCATTCAAGCTTCTGTGTTTGTTAAATGGGTAGATGTAGTTTTTTCCTACAGGGAGGGCAACTAGAGATGCAGGATCAAGAGGGTAGTTAATAGTTCTAGGAATAAAACAGAGCTTTACCACCTATATCTTCATTTTTATTTTATTTTATTTTTTTACAGAGACAGAGAGAGAGTCAGAGAGAGGGATAGACAGGGACAGAGAGATAAGAAGCATTAATCATAGACCGAGCAACCCCTTGCTCAAGCCAGCGACCTTGGGCTCAAGCTGGTGAGCTTTTGCTCAAACCAGATGAGCCCTCGCTCAAGCTGGCGACCTTGGGGTCTAGAACCTGGGTCTTCCGCATCCCAGTCCGACGCTCTATCTACTGCGCCACCGCCCGGTCAGGCATACCACCTGTATCTTGAGGCCTTTTAAGAAACTACCCCTTTAAAAAGACTACTTCTCAGTGTTTGCATTGCTTCGATCAGCCAGCCCTGGGGGCTGCCCCTGTTGAACCTCAGTGACGGACACACGTGGTAATCTTGTACTTGTTACTTAAAACATGAGAGCGCCCCAAATCCATAGGACAATAAAAGTTCTACATCCTGAAGTCATTCACTTAGCCCTACGAAGACCTTACTGAGAGAGGATGGTTTATGCTGATAAAATTTGGCCCATTAGAAAAAATGTATTGCTGAGGTTGCCAGTTCGAGACCCTGGGCTTGCCTGGTCAGGGCACATATGGGAGTTAATGCTTCCTGCTCCTCCCCCTTCTCTCTCTCTCCCCCCCCTCCCCTCTAACAATGAATAAAAACTTTAAATTTTTTTATTTTTAATAGAAACAAAGTATTGGCCCTGGCCAGTTGGCTCAGTGGTAGA
The DNA here is from genome assembly GCF_036850995.1 of Saccopteryx leptura. Classification (NCBI taxonomy): domain Eukaryota; kingdom Metazoa; phylum Chordata; class Mammalia; order Chiroptera; family Emballonuridae; genus Saccopteryx; species Saccopteryx leptura. The sequence continues at coordinate 11,702,726 of NC_089508.1, read as the reverse complement.
GCATTGGCCCGGCATATGGACATCCCAGGTTTGATTCCCGGTCAGGACACACAGAAGTGACCATCTGCTTCTCCGCCCCTCACTGTCTCCCTTCTATTTCTCTCTTCCCCTCCGCAGCCATGGCTCAGTTGGAGCAAGTTGGCAGGTCAGGGCACATGGGAGAGCCTGTCTGCCTCCCCGCATCACACTTAAAAGAAAAAAAAGAAAAGAAACAAAGTACTTCCTCTGAATTTGTCAGGCATAACCCTATTTTGCCAGTATCTCACTTTATTCATAATTCCAAACCTCAAGGGCATCAAGCACTGCCACATGAGGCAGGTTCCACAGTATGAGGCAGCCGGTCCAAGTGCCAGGTTCAGTAGGTGTTAAACCTCTTTCCTTTCTTTCCCTCTAGCTGTCTATCTAACAGCCATCTAACTTCCTGTAGGAAGGCAGCCGGTCCAAGTGCCAGGTTCAGTAGGTGTTAAACCTCTTTCCTTTCTTTCCCTCTAGCTGTCTATCTAACAGCCATCTAACTTCCTGTAGGAAGGCAGCCGGTCCAAGTGCCAGGTTCAGTAGGTGTTAAGCCTCTTTCCTTTGCTTTCCCTCTAGCTGTCTATCTAAACAGCCATCTAACTTCCCTGAAGGATCCATCCTTCACCAACCACATCCTTTCTACTTAATGTGCACAATTTGATGGTTTTTAGCATATTCGGTTTTGGAACATTTTCATTGCTGTGAAAAGAATCCTCACGCCCAGTAGCAGTCCCCACTCGCCCACTTCCCCTCTTCCCAGGCCCTGGCCCCACCATCTGTTTCTGTAGATGTGCTGATTCTGGGCATAAGGTAGCAGTGCAGTCACACATGTGGTCTGTGACGGGCTGCTTCCACTCGCACTGTTGTGCGGCATGTCGTCAGCGGTCCGTGCCTTTTTACTGCTGCGTACTATTCTGTTGTACGGATGGAGTTAGTGGTCCTCTTTACGTCTCTAACAAACCCACTGTGAGTACCCCCGTGTGTGGGGCACCAGGCAAAGGCAAATGAAGACAAATCAGGCGGCCTTTGCCCCAGAGGAGCTGAGATAACCCCCTCACCCCCCTCACGGGGTGAAGAGCAGACCCCGACACCTGCTATAAGAGATGCGAAGAAGGCCCTGGCCGGTTTGCTCAGTGGTAAGAACATTGGCCCAGCATGTGGAAGTCCCGGGTTCGATTCCTGGCCAGGGCACATAGGAGAAGTGCCCATCTGCTTCTCCACCCTTCCCCCTCTCCTTCCTCTCTCTCTCTCTCTTCCCCTCCTGCAGCCAAGGCTCCCTTGGAGCAAAGTTGGCCTGGGTACTGAGGATGGCTCCATGGCTTCCACCTCAGGCGCTAGAATGGCTCCAGTTGCAGTGGAGCAATGCCCCAGATGGGCAGAGCATCGCCCCCTGGTGGGCATGCTGGGCAGATCCCAGTCGGGCGCATGTGGGAGTCTGTCTCTCTGCCTCCCTGCTTCTCACTTCAGAAAAATCCAAAAAAAAAACCCAGAAGAGATGCGAAGAATGCAGAGGGGAGAGGACATCCATGTGTGGGGAGAGGAGGAAGCTAAAGGTTTGAGGGAGAAGTGGCACTTGCAGACACACCGGGAGGATCTGTCAGATACGGGCAGCGCTCTCCAGGGCAAGGGGACGTGCCAGACGCAGAGGCACGGGCGCCCAAGTCCAGGAGGGCCGAGGAGCCAACGCGGGGTGCTGGGAGGGAGGAGGGAGAGGAGGCCGGGGCACAAAGCGCAAGGCAAGGGCTGACATGAAGACTCGGGTTCAGTTATCACTTTATTGTTTAAGGTTTGTCCATTATTGAGGAACACAACATAAAATCAATCAAAACTTATATTAGTTCCTAAAAATAGTTTTCCATTCGGGGCCTCTGTTGCCCTTCAATAACATCATTCTGAAGGCTTGACAGGCTCCAGCCTCAAATTCCTCACACAGAGGTTCTTTCCCTGGGGACGGAAGCCCAGGTGAACTTCTTGCTCCTTAAACGGATAGGCGAAAGGAAACCTCTACGGCAAGTAGACCTTGCTCAGCAGAGCTCTGCCTGTGCCCGTGTAGTTCTCAGAGCATCACACAGGGTCTGTGGGAGACCAGGACACGGGCAGGGCCAGCAGGCTGCCATGGAAGACCCCCTCTTGCTCCGCCCACTCTGCTTCTCGCACACAGGGACCCGTTCACGCTCGGAGAAGCAGCAAGGAGGCGGCGTTTCAGTAGTAACCGCGGCATACCGTGTCCATGGACGACTTTATTCTGTAAGAAACAGGAGGAAGTCGGTGATCCCTGTCAGCTCCGGAGACAGGGAGACACACATGACCCAACTCGGAGCAGGCGGTCGTGTAGGACACCCCCGCACCCTCCCTGATGCAATCGCCACTGAGAATGCATCTCCCTCTGCTGCCCCCAGAGAGGAGCCGCAGCCAGCCCCCTCTGCTCTCAGTGACAGTGACCCTCCAAACGCCACGTGCTGACTTACCTGTCAATTGGATAAGGCTTTTCACAAAGGTTGACCAGCACGTACAGATGTCTCAAAGCATACTCATACTGGAGGGAAACAGACCAAAAGACACAGTCAAATGTCATCACCTCACCACACAAGTTACTCTTCATTGGGGGATCTGAACAGTGATTCTTGGCCTTTTTTGGGCCATGCCTCCCCCACCCACCTTTTAATAATCTAGTAAGATTTATGAACCCCTCCCCCACATGCACCTGAGTGGGGGGGGGGGCGCTGGCAGGCCTCCAAGCGCACTCCCAGCCCCAGGTTAGGACACCTGGACACCTGGTTGGAAACCCCCACGCCCCACTCCACAGTTGCCTAGAGCCACCCAGCCACCTGGCCTTTATTTCTGGGAACCTCATTCTGGGAGGGGCACACCAACAGGAGGTGACTGAGACAGATGGTAAGTGAATGCTAAACTGGGCTGTACCAAAATAACCGGGGATGCTTATCTTAAAAGAACCTCGGGGCCCTGGCCGGTTGGCTTAGTGGTAGAGTGTCGGCCTGGCGTGCGGAAGTTCCGGGTTCGATTCCCAGCCAGGGAACACAGGAGAAGTGCCCATCTGCTTCTCCACCCCTCCCCCTCTCCTTCCTCTCTGTCTCTCTCTTCCCCTCCCACAGCTAAGGCTCCATTGGAACAAGGATGGCCGAGGCGCTGGGGATGGCTCCTTGGCCTCTGCCCTAGGCGCTAGAGTGGCTCTGGTCGCGACAGAGTGACGCCCCGGATGGGCAAAGCATCGCCCCCTGGTGGGCATGCCGGGTGGATCCCGGTCGGGCGCATGCGGGAGTCTGTCTGCCTGCCTCCCTGTTTCCAAATTCAGAAAAATACAAAAAAAGGGGGGGGGGGGAGTTGAGTCACATGACTAGTAAACTACCCATGGGGACAATTAAGACTGTGCAGGGCCAGGATTTATGGTCAGTGAGCTGGATGACCTTCTTCCCCTCATCCCTGTCAAAGTCCTCTCCCTGAAGGAGCCTATTGTTTCCTTAGCCTGGGTGGAACCTTCTACAACAGAATGCATCTGATGTGGATCCCGGCGGACAATACTAATTTAGCTTTAGAATTTAAGAAGCAGGAAAGGCCCCGTGGCCCGTGGAGCCAGGGGCAGCCAGGCGGTGGCAGGAGGAGCCAGGGGGAGGCACGGAGAGCCAGGGGCGGCGCGTGGCCCCAGCCAGCGTACCGTGGAGGAGTGCCAGTTGAAGCAGTGCGTGCGGAAGTGGCCGACGGCGGCCTGGTAGCAGTCGTGCGCTGTGAGCGGGGCTCTCGTGGACAGCAGTCTCTCCACCTCGTCACTGGACTTCGTGACCAAGGAGACAATCTTCTGCACTGCCTTCTCCATGACATTCCTGCTCTGTGAAGAAACACAACTTTTCAAAACGTGTCTGTCTCAATGAAGCCTCTCTTGGAACCCTGGATGGGTTAGAAGCTTCTCCTCACTCAGCCCGCACCCTGGAATGTTAAAATGGGTGCCAACCGATGTGTCTGCAGCAGGCAGATGTGACAGGAGACTCCTGTGACAGCTGAAAACCTTTAGGAATATCCTGTCTTTTGGAGATCTCCTGGCATGAGAAAAACACCCCTGAGGGCAGGCCCACTCTGAGAAAAGAGGCATAGAAATTGTGCCCCAGATAGCCTGCTGTCCCATGAATGGTGCTACGTGTTCACAGGTGCCTTTGCCCGTTTCAGAGACCATCAAAGGTCACCCAGAGGGATACAAGGAGGATACTGTGTTCCCATATGATGAAAACCTACATCATACAGAAGATGCTTCTTCATTAACCAAAATTTACAATCAGGTCTCTGAACACTCTACCCCACCCCCAAACCCAAATGATACAAAGACTCGCTGCCCACATGTGTCAGACTAGTGGTTCTCAACGCAAACTGGTCCAGAACCACTGGTTCCCCAGACCTGTCGGATCTGCACAATTTCCCTCCTTTCCCAACTAACTGTATGAGGTTAGGTTTTCCTCAAATACTTCAGCCAGAACAGAACCCAGCAGGGCGAATTCAGAGGCAGGTACAAGGACCCAGCTGCCTTCCATTATGCTGGGCCAAAAAAAGATATGTAAAAACATAAAGTAGGCCCTGGCCGGTTGGCTCAGTGGTAGAGCGTCAGCCTGGTGTGCAGGAGTCCGGGTTCGATTCCCAGCCAGGGCACACAGGAGAAGCACCCATCTGCTTCTCCACCCCTCCCCCTCTCCTTTCTGTTTCTCTCTTCCCCTCCCGCAGCCGAGGCTCCATTGGAGCAAAGATGGCCCGGGCGCTGAGGATGGCTCTGTGGCCTCTGCCTCAGGTGCTAGAATGGCTCTGGTTGCAACAGAGTGATGCCCCAGATGGGCAGAGTGACACCCCCTGGTAGGCATGCCAGGTAGATCCCGGTTGGGTACATGCAGGAGTCTGACTGCCTCCCCGTTTCCAACTTCAGAAAAATACAAAAAAAATAATAATAATACAAAAAAACCCCAAAACATAAAGTAATACCACCCATGGCACCAAAATTGGTTTTATTTTAGAAAATGGTATTTTTAAGCCCTGGCCTGTTGGCTCAGTGGAGAGAGCATCAGCCCGACATGCAGACGTCCTGGATTTGATCCTGGGTCAGGGCACACAGGAGAAGCGACCATCTGCTTCTCTTCCTCTCCCTCTCCCCCTTCTCTCCCACCTGCAGCCAGTGGCTCAACTGGTTTGAGCACCGGCCCCGGGCACTAAGGATAGCTTGGTTGGTCCAAGCCTTGGCCTCAGGAGCTGAGGGTAGCTCCAGTTGATTCGAGCATCCGTCCCAGACGGGAGTGGCCAGGTTGATCCCCGTCAGGGCTTTTGTGGGGGGATATGTCTTTCTATCTCCCTTCTTCTCTCTTAAAAAAGAAAAATGAAATTTTTCATAAAAATACATTAACACAAAATGGGTTTATTGCTGTCATTTCTAAATGAGTTAATATTTTTAAAATTTCAGTGTTCATTTCCAATGCAGGAAATACTGACATAACTCACACAAACATTAGCTTTTTGGGATGAATAATCTAAGTGTGTAAACAGGACTAAGACTAAAAAAGTATGAGCCCTGTTGTATTACACTGTCCTACCGACAAAAAACATGTCCTGGTTAATATATCACTATAGAATGAAAGACCAATTGTCAGGATCATTAACGGGTGGGGCAAAAGTAGGTGTCTAGTTGTTCCTATGGAAAAGAATACAATAATTAATACAAAAACAAATTGTTTCGTGTACTAATGACTGTAAGCCTACTTTTACCCCACCCTGTATATGAATTTAAAACAGATCACAGAGATTTTTATCTACCCCCCCCTCAAAAAAAACACCTCAGAACAAACTCAGTACGTCAGTCCCTGTGCCGCCCGACGCGGGCAGAGTTAGCAGAGCTGCTCTGTCGGAGGGACAGCCGGCCCCACCCCGCATCCCCCTGGGCACAGAGGCCCTCACCCAGCATCCCCCTGGGCACAGAGGCCCCCACCCAGCATCCCCCTGGGCACAGAGGCCCTCACCCAGCATCCCCCTGGGCACAGAGGCCCTCACCCAGCATCCCCCTGGGCACAGAGGCCCCCACCCCGCATCCCCCTGGGCACAGAGGCTCAGAGGCCCTCACTCAGCATCCCCCTGGGCACAGAGGCTCCCACCCAGCATCCCCCTGGGCACAGAGGCCCCCACCCCGCATCCCCCTGGGCACAGAGGCCCCCACCCAGCATCCCCCTGGGCACAGAGGCCCCCACCCAGCATCCCCCTGGGCACAGAGGCTCCCACCCAGCATCCCCCTGGGCACAGAGGCTCCCACCCAGCATCCCCCTGGGCACAGAGGCTCCCACCCAGCATCCCCCTGGGCACAGAGGCTCTCACCCAGCATCCCCCTGGGCACAGAGGCTCTCACCCAGCATCCCCCTGGGCACAGAGGCCCTCACCCAGCATCCCCCTGGGCACAGAGGCTCCCACCCAGCATCCCCCTGGGCACAGAGGCTCCCACCCAGCATCCCCCTGGGCACAGAGGCTCTCACCCAGCATCCCCCTGGGCACAGAGGCCCTCACCCAGCATCCCCCTGGGCACAGAGGCCCTCACCCAGCATCCCCCTGGGCACAGAGGCCCTCACCCAGCATCCCCCTGGGCACAGAGGCCCCCACCCAGCATCCCCCTGGGCACAGAGGCCCCCACCCAGCATCCCCCTGGGCACAGAGGCCCCCACCCAGCATCCCCCTGGGCACAGAGGCCCCCACCCAGCATCCCCCTGGGCACAGAGGCTCCCACCCAGCATCCCCCTGGGCACAGAGGCCCCCACCCAGCATCCCCCTGGGCACAGAGGCTCTCACCCAGCATCCCCCTGGGCACAGAGGCCCTCACCCAGCATCCCCCTGGGCACAGAGGCTCCCACCCAGCATCCCCCTGGGCACAGAGGCTCCCACCCAGCATCCCCCTGGGCACAGAGGCCCCCACCCAGTATCCCCCTGGGCACAGAGGCCCCCACCCAGCATCCCCCTGGGCACAGAGGCTCTCATCCAGCATCCCCCTGGGCACAGAGGCCCTCACCCAGCATCCCCCTGGGCACAGAGGCTCCCACCCAGCATCCCCCTGGGCACAGAGGCCCTGCCCAGCATCCCCCTGGGCACAGAGGCCCTCGCCCAGCATCCCCCTGGGCACAGAGGCCCTCAGCCAGCATCCCCCTGGGCACAGAGGCCCTCACCCAGCATCCCCCTGGGCACAGAGGCCCCCACCCAGCATCCCCCTGGGCACAGAGGCCCCCACCCAGCATCCCCCTGGGCACAGAGGCCCTCACCCAGCATCCCCCTGGGCACAGAGGCTCCCACCCAGCATCCCCCTGGGCACAGAGGCCCTCACCCAGCATCCCCCTGGGCACAGAGGCTCCCACCCAGCATCCCCCTGGGCACAGAGGCCCCCACCCAGCATCCCCCTGGGCACAGAGGCTCTCGCCGCGCTGTGATCTGACAAGTAACCCCCAGTTACAAACTGGAAACAAACTTGGCAGTCCTAAGTGATAACCCAGGTATTTTAAGAAGAATGTTCGGCTCTGACTGATATCCTAAGGCAGTACTAATTTTGAGATTGGATTTTATGTATACACACACACATATAACACATATATATGACACATTTATATCATATAATAACGTATACTATATATCAAATATATCATATATATATATATGATTAGCTACTAAATCACTAAGCAGCAAAATAAAAATGTCTTTTAAACAACTAGGAATTTAAAAACAAAACAAAAACATAAACAAGCCTGACCAGGCAGTAGCGCAGTGGATAGAGCATCAGACTGGGACACAGAGGACCCAGGTTCGAAACCCCAGGGTTGCCAGCTTGAGCCCAAAGGATGCTGGCTTGAAGCCCAAGGTCACTGGCTTGAGCAAAGGGTCACTCGCTCTGCTGGAGCCCCCCGGTCAAGGCACATATGAGAAAGCAATCAATGAACAACTAAGGAGACAAAGGAGCCGCAATGAAGAACTGATGCTTCTCATCTCTCTCCCTTCCTGTCTGTCTGTCCCTGTCTGCCCCTCTCTCTGACTCTCTCTGTCTCTGTCACAAAAAAACAAACAAAAGAAAAACCACTCCCATAAACCACGGCCTCTTGGCAGGACACAGGAAATAGCCCGATTCCTTTGCTGCCTGCTACCACAGGCCAAGGTCAGTTTACCAATGAAGATAAAGAGCACCACTGCTCCACTCACTGCTTCTATTTGCACAGACACAGAAGCCAGTGTCCTGTCCCACAACTAGCCTGTGGCCGGAGGAGGGGCGACCCCAGAGTTCTGTCCCCAGGCTCTGAGCTCACTGGCTAACAGGAGGCAGAGACTGAGCGCACGAGGCCGGCAGCAGCGCCTGGACCAGGAACAGGACCAGGACCAGGACCAGGACCGGGACTCACCTCCAGATGCCTCTGGATCTCTGCCACCAGACGCCGAGACTCCTGCAGGTCATTGGTGTACATCAGTTTTCTCTTCATGATCGTGAGGGGCACGTCAGGGCTTGGGGTGAGGTCCAGGTGCTGGACCGGAGGCAGGGAGACAGGAGAACTGGCTTGGTGCTTCACACCCTGGAACTGCATCAGTTTCATGGTAGAGATGGACTGGGGGAGAGGAAGAGAGAAAGACCGTTGTTACGGGAAGAGCTGGTGTGCCAGCCGTACCCTGGGTCCTGGAGGCTCAACGGAGGTTTCACCGAAGGGCCCCAGGCACGGCCTGTACTCTGCAGCAACGAGCAGCCTGTGAACACGTGCCAGCGGTGGGCGAGCACCTTCTGAGCCCCTGAGATCCACCACTGAGGGCCCCAGGCACGGCCTGTACTCGTGCAGCAACGAGCAGCCTGTGAACACGTGCCAGCGGTGGGCGAGCACCTTCTGAGCCCCTGAGATCCACCACTGAGGGCCCCAGGCACGGCCTGTACTCGTGCAGCAACGAGCAGCCTGTGAACACGTGCCAGCGGTGGGCGAGCACCTTCTGAGCACCTGAGATCCACCACTGAAGGGCTCCAGTCGCGGCCTGTACTCGTGCAGCAACGAGCAGCCTGTGAACACGTGCCAGCGGTGGGCGAGCACCTTCTGAGCCCCTGAAATCCACCACTGAGGGTCCCAGGCACGGCCTGTACTCATGCAGCAATGAGCAGCCTGTGAACACGTGCCAGCGGTGGGCGAGCACCTTCTGAGCCCCTGAGATCCACCACTGAGGGGCCCAGGCACGGCCTGTACTCTGCAGCAATGAGCAGCCTGTGAACACGTGCCAGCGGTGGGCGAGCACCTTCTGAGCCCCTGAGATCCACCACTGAGGGCCCCAGGCACGGCCTGTACTCATGCAGCAATGAGCAGCCTGTGAACACGTGCCAGCGGTGGGCGAGCACCTTCTGAGCACCTGAGATCCACCACTGAGGAACTGCACAATGCCTGGCATCCCTGGCAGAACTGCGATTCTTTCACTTATGAAAGGCACCCGCTCCTCCACATCACGGAGAGGGCGGGCCAGAGCGGGTCCACTGTGACAAGCAGAGCTAAAACCAGAGAGGTGTCACCTGAGACCCACACCTTCAGCCACCCACTGCAGCCTTGTCCAGGGAGCCCCGATACACAGGCCTATGTAACTACCAACGTCCCTTTGGGACCTATTTAAAAGGGGAAAAAGTCTCTAATTTACAGCTAAAGGGTAAAGGTAGCACCCTGCAACTCGCAGATGGCGGCAGAACCCAGATACCCGAGGCAGGGGTTCTCAGGGCCGTGCCATGGGGCTTTGGCAGCTTCCAACTGAGTAACCTCTCGCTGTGTGCCTGCCCTGTGTTCTTGATGCACAACCTTCCTTTTTTTCTTTTAATTTATTTATTAAATTTAATGCAGTGACATTGATAAATCAGGGTACATACGTTGAGAGAAAACATCTCTAGATTATTTTGACATTTGATTGTGCTGTGTACCCCTCCCCCAAAGTTAAATTGTCTTCTGTCACCTTCTATCTGGTTTTCTTTGTGCCCCTCCCCTCCCCCAACCCCTCTCCCCTTCTTCGCCCCATCCCCCCACCCCCACCCCTGTTGCCATCACATTCTTGTTCATGTCTCTGAGTCTCATTTTTATGTCCCTTCTATGTATGGATTCATATAGCTCTTAGTTTTTTTTTCTGATTTACTTATTTCACTCCGTATAATGTTATCAAGGTCCATCCATGTGTTATTGTAAATGATCCGATGTCATCATTTCTTATGGCTGAGTAGTATTCCATAGTATATATATACCAAAGCTTTTTAATCCACTCGTCCTCGGACGGACACTTGGGCTGTTTCCAGATCTTTGCTATTGTGAACAATGCTGCCACAAACATGGGGGTGCATTTCTCCTTTTGGAGCCGTTCTATGGTGTCCTTGGGGTATATTCCTAAAAGTGGGATAGCTGGGTCAAAAGGCAGTTCGATTTTCAGTTTTTTGAGGAATCTCCATACTGTTTTCCACAGTGGCTGCACCAGTCTGCATTCCCACCAGCAGTGCAGGAGGGTTCCCTTTTCTCCATATCCTCGCCAACACTTATTCTGTGTTGTTTTGTTGATGAGCGCCATTCTGGCTGGTGTGAGGTGATATCTCATTGTGGTTTTAATTTGCATTTCTCTAATGATTAGTGATGTTGAGCATTTTTTCTTATGCCTATTGGCCATCTGTATGTCCTCTTTGGAGAAGTGTCTATTCATCTCTTTTGCCCATTTTTGGATTGGATTGTTTGTCTTCCTGGTGTTGAGTTTTACAAGTTCTTTATAAATTTTGGTTATTAACCCCTTATCAGGCCTGACCTGTGGTGGCGCAGTGGATAAAGCGTCAACCTGGAAACGCTGAGGTTGCCGGTTCAAAACCCTGGGCTTGCCTGGTCAAGGCACATATGGGAGTTGATGCTTCCTGCTCCTCCCCCCTTCTATCTCTCTCTCTCCCCCCTCTCTATAATGAATAAATAAAATCTTTAAAAAAAAAAAAAAAAAAAAAAAAAACCTTATCAGACGTATTGTCATTTTTTTGCAGGTAGCTGTCCAATTTTCCCAACACCATTGTTAAAGAGGCTGTCTTTACTCCATTGTATTTCCTTACCTCCTTTGTCAAATATCAGTTGTCCATAGAACTGTGGGTTTATTTCTGGGTTCTCTGTTCTGTTCCATTGATCTATATGCCTGTTCTTATGCCAGTACCAGGCTGTTTTGAGTACAATGGCCTTGTAATATAACTTGATATCAGGAAGTGTGATACCTCCCACTTTATTCTTCTTTTTTAAGATTGCTGAGGCTATTCGTGATCTTTTTTGGTTCCATATAAATTTTTGGAATATGTGGTCTATATCTTTGAAGTATGTCATTGGTATTTTAATTGGTATTGCATTAAATTTATAGATTGCTTTGGGTAATATAGACATTTTAATGATGTTTATTCTTCCTAACCATGAGCACGGTATATGCTTCCACTTGTTTGTATCTTCCTTGATTTCTTTTATCAATGCTTTGTAATTTTCCAAGTACAAGTCTTTAGTCTCCTTGGTTAAGTTTACTCCTAGGTACTTTATTTTTTTGGTTGTAATTGTGAAGGGGATTGTTTCCTTAATTTCTCTTTCTGACTGTTCATTGTTGGTGTATAAAAATGCCTCTGATTTCTGGGTATTGATTTTATATCCTGCCACTTTGCTGAATTCATTTACCAGGTCCAGTAGCTTTTTGACTGAGACTTTAGGGTTTTCTATATACAATATCATATCATCTGCAAATAATGATAGTTTTATTTCTTCTTTTCCAATTTGGATGCCTTTTATTTCTTCTTCTTGTCTGATTGCTGTGGCTAGGACTTCCAGGACTATGTTAAATAAGAGTGGTGAAAGGGGGCACCCCTGCCTTGTTCCTGATCTTAAGGGTATTGCTTTTAATTTTTGCCCATTGAGTATGTTGGCTGTGGGTTTCTCATAGATGGCTTTTATCATGTTGAGGTATGATCCGTGTATTCCCACTTTGCTGAGAGTTTTGATCATGAATGGGTGCTGGATTTTATCAAATGCTTTTTCTGCATCTATTGAAATTATCATATGGTTTTTCTCCTTCTTTTTGTTTATGTGATGAATCACATTAATTGATTTACAAATATTGTACCAGCCTTGCCTCCCCAGAATAAATCCCACTTGATCATGGTGTATGATTTTTTCCATATATTGTTGGATCCGGTTTGCTAATATTTTGTTGAGGATTTTAGCATCTATATTCATCAGAGATATTGGCCTATAATTTTCTTTCTTTGTGTTGTCTTTGCCTGGTTTTGGAATCAGAATTATGCTCGCTTCATAAAAGGAGCTTGGAAGTCTTCCTTCCTCTTGAAAATTTTGAAATAGTTTGAGAAGGATAGGAGTTAGTTCTTCTTTGATTATTTGGTAGAATTCCGTTGTGAAGCCATCTGGCCCCGGACTTTTCTTTGTTGGGAGTTTTTTGATAACTGTTTCGATCTCATTTGGTGTAATCGGTCTGTTTAGGTTTTCTGATTCTTCCAGATTGATTTTTGGAAGATTGTATGTTTCAAGGAATTTGTCCATTTCATCTAGGTTGTCTGAGTTTTTTGGCATACAGTTCTTCACAGTATTTTCTTACAATATTTTGTATTTCTGTTGTGTCAGTTGTTATTTCTCCACTCTCATTTCTAATTTTATTTATTTGAGTCCTCTCTCTCTTTTTCTTGGTGAGTCTAGTTAAAGGTTCATCAATCTTGTTTACCTTTTCAAAGAACCAGCTCCTAGTTTCATTGATCCTCTGTATTGTTTCTTTAGCCTCTATGTCATTTATTTCTGCTCTGACCTTTATTATTTCCTTCCTTCTACTACATTTGGGCTTTACTTGCTGTTCTTTTTCAAATTCTTTTAGATGCAGGGTTAAGTTGTTTGAGTTTTTCTAGCTTTTGAAAGTGTGCCTGTAGTGCTATAAACTTCCCTCTCAGTACTGCTTTCGCTGTGTCCCATAAATTTTGAGTTGTTGTATGCTCATTGTCGTTCGTTTCTAGGAATTTTTTTATTTCTTCTTTGATCTCATTCTTAATCCATTCATTATTTAACAACCTGCTATTTAGTTTCCATGTGTTTGAGAATTTTTGAGCTTTTCTGTTGTGGTTCATTTCTAATTTCATGCCGTTGTGATCGGAGAAAGTGCTTGCTATGATTTTAGTCTTCTTAAATTTGTTGAGAGCACTTTTGTGCCCTAACATGTGGTCTATCCTAGAGAATGTACCATGAGCACTTGAAAAGAATGTATATTCTGCTGCTTTAGGGTGAAAGGTTCTGAAGAAATCTATTAAATCGAGTTGATCTAGTGTTTCCAATAAGTCTGCTGTTTCTTTGTTAATTTTCTTTCTTGAGGATCTATCTAGTGATGTTAGTGGGGTATTGAAATCCCCTACTATTATAGTATTGCTGTTGATCTCGCCCTTTAAATCCATCAAAGTCTGCTTTATATATTTGGGTGATCCTATATTAGGTGCATAGATATTTATAATAGTTATATCTTCCTGTTGGATTACTCCCTTTATCATTATGTAGTGGCCTTCTTTATCTCTTACTATATCCTTTGTTTTAAAGTCCAATTTGTCTGATATAAGTATTGCTACCCCAGCTTTTTTTTCATTTCCGTTTGCATGAAATGTTTTTTTCCATCCTTTTACCTTCAATCTATGTGTATCTTTTGTTCTAAGGTGTGTCTCTTGTGGACAGCATATGTATGGGTCCTGTTTTCTTATCCACGCAGCTACCCTATGTCTTTTGACTGGATCATTTAATCCATTTACATTTAAGGTTATTATTGATATGTAGTTGTTTACTGCCATTTTCTTCGTTAAAGGTGTATTTCTTTTTTGCTATATTCTTTTCCCACTTTGATCTGTTTATAACAGGCCCCTTAACATTTCCTGCAGCATTGGTTTGGTTGTAATGAATTCCTTGAGTTGTTTTTTGTCTGGGAAGCTTTTTATTTCTCCTTCGATTTTAAACGATAGCCTTGCTGGATAAAGTAGTCTTGGCTGTAGGTTCTTGTTCCGCATTACTTTGAATATTTCTTGCCATTCCCTTCTGGCCTCAAGTGTTTCTATTGAGAAGTCGGATGTCATCCTTATGAGGGCTCCTTTGTAGGTGATAACTTTTTTTTCTCTTGCAGCTTTTAATATTTTCTCTTTATCGCTCAGCTTTGGTATTTTAATTATGATGTGTCTTGGTGTAGGTTTCTTTGGGTTTCTCTTTAATGGAGTCCTCTGTGCTTCTTGGACTTGTGAGAGTTTCTCTTGCATTAATTTAGGGAATTTTTCAGCTATGATATGATTGAACAAAGTCTCTATCCCTTGTTCTTTTTCTTCTTCTTCAGGAACCCCTATGATGCGGATGTTATTTCTCTTCATGTTGTCACAGAGCTCTCTAAGAGTTTCCTCTGACTTTTTGAGTCTCTTTTCTCTTTTCTTCTCTGCTTTCATGCCTTCATTCCAGTTGTCCTCCAACTCACTGATTCGATCCTCAGCTCTATCTATCCTGTTTTTAATTCCTTCCATTGTGGTCTTTATTTCTGATAATGTATTTGTCATCTCCGACTGATTCTTTTTTATACTTGCTATTTCTTTATTTAGGTGTTCATAATGACCATCCATTGTTGTTCTAAGATCCCTAAGCATCCTTACAATCATTATTTTGAACTCCGCATCTGGAAGTTTGATTACTTCCATATCACTCAGTTCATCTCCTGAAGGTGTCTCTTGTGGTTTCATTTGGATTGCACTTCTTTGTCTTCTCGTTATCTGTTTTTGGGTGTTTTATTTGTAGAGTTGGTTGAGTCTAGGCTTGGTGTTGTCAGCCTCCAGTTTTCAGTTGTGTTATTTCTAGATCTTCTTGGGTTGGTATCAGCTGTTATCTGTAATCCACTTTCGGATTTGGGCAGCTTTGAAGTCTTGATTTGTTTGTTTTCTTAACAGGTGATAGTCTTGTTTACTGATCTCAGCAGGGGGCTTCCTTGAAACTGTATACAGGAATGCGGTGGGTGTAACCTGAGACTCTGAAGGCCTCTTTAGCCAGCTAATCTCACTGGGGGCAGGGTGTTTTCTCAGCTTCAGCAGGGGGAGGTGTATCTCAGATCTCCATGGAGACCTGAGGTACTGCCCCTCCTCCCCACTTCCTGTTTTCAGCTGTGTCTTGTTGCACTGATTGGAGCTGGATAGATGTCCGGAGATCTCTGATCCAGAAGCACTTCAGCTCTGTTTTGTGAAAGGTTCAGTCCCTCACCCAGCTATGGCCGCCTCCAGCACAGATGAGTCAGCTTTCTTAGGTTGTCTCCTTCATTCCTTAGCCCCTCACAGTCTGTCCCTCTCTCTTTCCTTTCCACTTGGGAGATAAGCTGGTCTTTTCAACACACCTCGCTCCCTGGTCGCCAGGCAAGTGGCTGTGAGCAGTAGTTTCTGCTCTTTTCTCTTGTGTGAGATCCCCTCTGGGCTCTCAGCCTCACCCCCCCCCCCCATTCCTGTAAGCAAGGGAGATTCAGGAGCTCCCTACCAGGTTTGTTGTGGCTTCTTCTTTGCTCCTTGGTTTTTGAGAGCTGTTCTTGCAGTTCAGAGTTGGTTTTTCATGCTGATTTTTCCTAAATTGATTTGTATTCCAGTTTGGTGGTGAGAGCTGGGTGTCTGTGCGTCCGCCTACTCCGCTGCCATCTTTTTCTCTCCATGCACAATCTTCCTTAATGCCCCTAAATAGCTTGTGTACGAGGGCTCTGCCCATGAAAAAAATGGAGACTCCGAGAGGTTAAGTAGCTTGCCCAAAGCCCCATGGCTTTGCGAGTTTAAAAGTAGCGAGGTCTGATTCCAAAGCCCAAACAGGGTCCCCAGTCTGGGAGTGGCTGTGAGAAGCAGAGCCATCCTGTGCCCCAGACAGTTCTCCCTGGGATCCCACTTCTCTCCACCAAGGCGTAACCATCCACGCAAGTCGGCCGGGACCTGGGGACCCGAACAGGAGTGTCGGCTCCCTGCTCACCTTGTTTCCGTACTGCATGACGTGGCTGGTGTTGGTGTGCGACTTCACCAGCTGGTACTGCTTGTGGAGAGTCTCCTTGGTCAAGTCCTCCTGCAAAAATGTCAATAGTCAGGTCCTTTGGCCATCAGAGCCTGAAGGTCAAGCCTCAGCTGAACAGCGGCCCCCGAAGGGCTCACCACATCCGAGTCTTCCATCCAGTTGACGCTGTACCAGTCCCCCAGGTACGTGGACCTCTTCTCATCGTAGTAACAGGCATAGGAGGACTCATCGGGATTGGCGGCAGTAGTTGCATAAACTACAAGGAATTAAAGGCACTTGTTAGTCACATTTTATCCTCTGCTGTGGACTCCACCTGAAGCTTGAGTCTTTCTGTCTTTCCTGGGGCAATCAAAGCATGCCACCTGCGGTCAGCACCAGGGAGGCATCGCTGTACCCAGCACTGTTCACTCCGTTATGATAACGTGACTAAAATGACATATGGAAGGAAGAGAAGCCAGTTGATAGATACTCTGGACAGCAAAAAGCAAGCACGGGTGCTTATGAGGACATGACGCTATTTTGAAATAATGCCACAAGGTTTTAATAGTTCTGGCAACTTGAAGAAAAAAAATAAGTACCTAATTTAGTTTCTGGAGAAAGTTAATATTTATTGAAGAAACTGACCTATACAATACATTTCCTATCTAGTTACTATGGGCTCAGAACTGTGTTTGACAAATGTTATCACTTAAAATGATGAACAGGCCCTGGCCGGTTGGCTTAGTGGTAGAGTATTGGCCTGGAGTGCAGAAGTCCCGGGTTCGATTCCCGGCCAGGGCACACAGGAGAAGCACCCATCTGCTTCTCCACCCCTCCCCCTCTCCTTCCTCTCTGTCTCTCTCTTCCCCTCCCGCAGCCGAGGCTCCATTGGAGCAAAGATGGCCCGGGCGCTGGGGATGGCTCCTTGGCCTCTGCCCCAGGCGCTGGAGTGGCTCTGGTCGCAACAGAGCGACGCCCCAGAGGGGCAAAGCATCGCCCCCTGGTGGGCAGAGCGTCACCCCTGGTGGGCGTGCTGGGTGGATCCCGGTCGGGCGCATGCAGGAGTCTGTCTGACTGTCTCTCCCCGTTTCTAGCTTCAGAAAGATACAAAAAAAAAAAATGATGAACAAGTGCTATCTTTATACCCATTTTACAGGTGGGACTACTGAAGGGTCAAAGAGGGTAAGTCACCTGCCCAAGATCAGAGCCAGCAAGCACCATGTCACAAAGGGCCAGAGTGAAAAGACTATGTGATTTTGGACTTGAGCTTGACTAGAACCTAGAAGAGCACCATGAAACTCTTAAGCAGATCCCTTCTTCTCTGGTCATGAATCCCCGAGGAGGGCACAAAGCCCAGAGATGCCGACACCTCTCTCCCCACTTCTACGTACCAGGCTGCCTTTGTACCCGCTTATGTAGAGTACTTGGTTCTTTGTGTTGGCAGAATCAGAGAATGACCCTGAGCACCCCTGAGCAACGGGCTCATCCAACCTACCATTGATGTCGGTAGGCAGATCACTCATCATGGACCCAGACTCACAGGCTTCGATGTAGAACACCATCTGTGAGGCGAATGAGACAGGTGAGCTCACACCGCGGCCGGGCAGACCTCCCACCAATGCTATTTCGGCTCTGCTCATTCTCATGACCCAGTCTAAGGGTCTGTTCCCTTTGCTTCTGGAGACTTCTGTAAGAGCCTGCTGCCAGAGGCTACAGAAATTGTTGTCATACAAACCAGAAGGACTCGAATGTATTCCCCACCAACAGAATGAATGATCTATTTGCTGAAATAAGCAGACAAAATGGAGTCACAGATGGTGCTAAGGAAAACTGTCACCGTCCAGCACGGAAAACCACGTTCCTATCAGGTACAGGCCTGAGCTACGCTGTTTCTCTAAAGGGCGCTATGGGCAAGCGGGGGCCACAGCAAAAAGAAGATGGTGATATTTTCCTCCTCCGCTGCCCCAAACTGGTAGCAGTCCTAGGAACAGTCGTCCTCAAAGTATGGTCTCTAGACTAGCAGCATTGGCCTCAAATTTTCAGGCCTCGCCCCAGACCCCAGAGTCAAGCTCCAGAGGTAAGATCTGTGCTCTTTGTTAGAACAAGGTCCCCAATGAGTCTGGTCCACTGGCGGAAGCCCCAGAATCAGGAAAGGTTAACGCTGGGAAACCCGATGGGTTGAAAGGACACTCTTTCCAGAAAAGACAGCCCCCCAGAGTCAGCAGGCCGGTCGCGGAGCACTGAGCTCTGCCTCCGCTGCCTTGCTCGTGACTCCTCCCCCACAACCTCCCCAAAGACCGATGTTACCTTCTGGTACTTTTTGTGTTTGTACATGTAATGGATGGTCTTATGCAGGTCCTTGACGTGAAGCTAAAAGGCAAGAATATTGACATTGAGATCAAGGCCTAGCCTGACCAGGCGGTGGCGCAGTGGATAGTGCGTAGGACTGGGATGCCAAGGACCCAGGTTCGAGACCCTGAGGTCACCAGCTTCAACGTGGGCTCATCTGGTTTGAGCAAAAGCTCACCAGCTTGAACCCAAGGTCGCTGGCTCAAGCAAGGGGTTACTCGGTCTGCTGAAGGCCCCCGGTCAAGGCACATATGAGAAGGCAATCAATGAACAACTAAGGTGTCGCAAAAAAACTAATGATTGATGCTTCTCATCTCTCTGTTCCTGTCTGTCTGTCCCTGCCTATCCCTCTCTCTGACTCTCTCTCTGTCTCTGTAAAAAATTAAAAAAAATAAAGAGATCAAGGCCTCAAGAGAAACCATCTGCTGGCTAAACCACCAAAATAAAGTCCTAATGATGCCTTCAAATTCTTATTTACCAATCCCTGGAAATGATCTTAGTAACAGCATTACCACGACTGTTGTCTCAAGGGTATTATTCTATATTTCAAGCAGAGAGTAGGCGTCCTCACGCCGCACTTTGCGCGGGGCACTCAGACAGTGCTCCCAGTCCCAAGACAGCCACTGAGGCTGCAACACGACCGGCAATGGGAGGAGGACTGGCCGGAAGAGATGCCAAGCTACCAGCATCTCTTCCAGGGAGATTTCAAGCTACTACGTGTCCCCCACACACCACCCTGGTAGCGCAGTAGAAACCCATGTCACAGGTTTGATGTCACCACCCAGGTTTTGTTTCCCATTCTAGCTTGTCTTTACAGCGTTAAGTAACACTTACATCGTCATTAGGAAAAGCCAGTAATCCGGTAGCTCCGTGATCCGTGAAGTAAACGAACACGTGATCCCGGGGGCCGCTGCCGAGACAGAAGGACAGACGAGAGTCACGGTCGACCTTTTCCTTTCTCTATTCTACTTCCACTTCTCTGAAAAGTCACCCTCACCAAAACACTAAGAATTTTGAGGGTTATAGTCTTCCAATGGGAGACCAAGAAGACAAGCCCTCCTGTCCCTCTGATCCAGCTGAGTGTCACTCTGAGCCACACGCATATCCTGGAGCCTGGGAGCCCCGCCTCACGGCCAGGGAGGAGGAGACCAGTGCTGGGTAATCGGACAGATGAGGTGTGATCTGGGGAGTGGGGTGCTTTGGCAATTGGGCCTCATCCCCAGAAGCCACTCTCCAACCAGATCTCCCCAAAATAAGTAAGGGAGCCAGGGCACACATACAAACATGTCCAGCAGCTCCAACTTCCGCCGGGCCCCCGGCCTGCGCAGTCTGGGACACCCACCTGCCCACCCGCACCAGGGCACCACTCTGAGGGCGTTGCTTCCGGCTACAGAGATGTAATAACTTGCTTGGAACCAATGTGGTTCATCCCACATAGACACCTGTCTCTGCTCTAATTCACACGAGCTTCCCTGTGCCCAGGTCTCTAAGTGTGAGAGAAACAGCACCGTATGCCAATTAGCAGAGACTCTCTGAAGGCATGTTACTAAAGACCCTGACCTCATATAAAAATGCTACAAAGAGATGCTGAACGAGCAGACATCTCTAACCCACGGCCGGCACAGCAAGCACTGGTGTTCGCTTTCCCCATGCGAAGGTTAGCGCTGCCTTATGAACAGTCTCGTCCCCCGCGGCGCTGCCCTGTGATCCGAGCACAGCGATGGGGGCAGGCCTGGCCCTGCAACCTGACCCCCGCCAGCCTTCCCGCCTGTCTCAGGTGTGCCACCGGCAGTGGAATGTGACCAGCACTAGGGTCCACGGACAACAAAAGCAGCAGGTGTAAGTGATGGGGAACAGTTCGTGAAGAATGAGGAGGAACCCTGGATCACAGAGTTAATGTGGTACAGAAATGGGCTGCCAAAGGAAGCCATCCACCCTGGGCAGCCTGCCACACGTCGGGACAAAGCGCCCCACTCCGCCGTTCTCATGGGTGAACGCGCCGGGAGCCCGGGAGCCAGAACAACCGCGTTCTGGTTGCTGGGTCACTCAGAAAAGTGCGGGGGCCGTAAAGCAGGCAGACGTTACCTCTTCAAGACCTTCCCAGAGCCTCTGCCCTCCACTGCTTTCGCATCGCCTCTCAGCACAGCCAGGAAGACTTCCGGCGTGACGTCCTACGAAGAATTGGGAGTTGAAATCAAATGTGTTATTCCGAATCGGAGCATTTGCTGAGTCTGTAGCAGACCCAGGCCACCAGCCCAAACATCTCCAAGGCCCGAGGCGTAAGAGCCAATACTTAATTGCCAATTCCCTTAAAAAACAAATATATTTTAAAAAGAGAGAGCAAACAGGAACCAAGAAAGACCAAAATCAAGGTCACATGCACTACCTCTTCTCAAATAACATGTCTTTGGCTGATGCACTCCGCAAGCCTGCCATTCCTTCCTGACCATTATAAACCCATGCGGAGAAACCCGAGGCTGCTGGTCAGTCAGGACAAGGAGCAGAGGAAGAGCACCCACCTCAGGAAGACAGCAAAGAGGCGGCAGAAACATCCGCTCTGTGCCCGGCCCTGGCATCCAGCTTACTGCCTAAAAGGCTGAGTCCCAAGGACATTTGATGTCCTTAAAGGAGATTTTCTAAACTGATACCTGCTCATTAAAATAATGCAGTAAAGAAAAGCACATAGGAGCCTGACCAATGGTGGCACAAGGGATAGAGCATCGACCTGGGACACTGAGGCCCCAGGTTCAGAACCCTGAGGTCTCCAGCTTGAGCACAAGATCACAGACATGATCCCATGGTTGTTGGCTTGAGCCCAAAGGTCATTGGCTTGAAGCCCAAAGTCACTGGCTTGAGTCCATGTCGCTTGAGCAAGGGGTCACTGGCTCTGCTGGAGCCCCCTGGTCAAAGCATGTATGAGAAGCAATCAATGAACAACTAAAAGTGCCACAACTATGAGCTAATGCTTCTCATCTCTCTCCTTTCCTGTCTCTGTCCAAAAAATAAATAAGTAAATCACCAAAAATCCCACCACTTAGATTACAGACATCTCCTTATACAAGTTTGGGAAAAGTAGGCTAACAGCTGTGAGTACGAGAAACACAGTTTAATCTTGTATTATTTATTATTGTATTTTCCATACGAACTGTAAATCTACTTGTGCCCTACCCTGTACAACTAGAGAGAAACAATTTCATAGAAGTGGGATGATCATCTATTATGACATGTAGGATGTGTTCAATTTAACTGTATTTGAATTTAAAAGAGAAAATGGAAACTAAAAGAATCGCTAAACTTCTCAGAAACGTTTTCCACCAGTAATATTAGTTCCAAAAATATTCCTCTGATATTAAGAAAAGGAGACTATAAAAACTACAAGGACAGCCTGACCAGGCTGTGACGCAGTGGATAGAGCATTGAACTGGGATGCAGAAGACCCAGGTTCAAGACCCCGAGGTCGCCAGCTTGAGCGCGGGCTCATCTGGTTTGAGCAAAAGCTCACCAGCTTGAACCCAAGGTCGCTGGCTCAAGCAAGGGGTCACTCGGTCTGCTGAAGGCCCACGGTCAAGGCACATGTGAGAAAGCAATCAATGAACAACTAAGAAGTCACAACGAGAAACTGATGATTGATGTTTCTCATCTCTCTCCGTTCCTGTCTGTCTGTCCCTTTCTCTGACTCTGTCCCTGTAAAAAAAAAAAAAAAAAAATCTACAAGGACAAAGTCATCACTGTGTTTTTTTGTTTTTTGCAATGTCAGTGTGCCTCTTAGTCTCATTTATAGGAAATGTTTCATGTAAATTCAACAAACAAGGAGTCAGAGTCCAAAGGTATAGGACCCCAAGGGAACTACGCAGACAATGATGACAGGATCTCTCCACTGCAGGAACTTCTAACACTTAAGTTTAAAGACAAAACAAAAATTTAAGTTTGGTTATTTGAGTAACCAAACTAGAGATAAGGTGACGTGAACCCACATAAAAGTGTCCCACTTTACAAAAAAGAGAAACGAGATAATATCCCAGTTTTGCAACCTCCTGTCAATCAGTAGATATAGGCATTATGCATCAACATTTTCTTTATATATATACATTTTGGTTCCTTTTGTTATTTTTCTTTCTATTGAATTTATTTGGATAACATTGGTTAATAAAATTAAACAGGTTTCAGGTGCACAATCCTATAGTATTGCCATAGTGTTTTTAAAAAATGTGTCAATTTATACAACCTCAGTCAACTGGGAGGGATATAATAATTCAGAAGTGATATATGATAATAATTAACAAAAAACTATCTCAGCAAAATCCAAAGAAGCTTTTGTACCGGGTTGGTGCTGAAAAAACTGATTTTGGGGAATGTGTACAGATAACCTTTAATCGGATAAACAGAAATACCTCCGGAAATTCAGGTATGAGTGAAGGAAATATATACGATATTATCAGGCTTACTTGAAGTATAAGGCAGTGGTTCTCAAACTTTTTGAAGTTGGGGCGCATTTAAAATCCTACAAATAATTGTAGGCGCACTATATAAAATTTCTGAGAAATATGTTATAATATTAAAGAAAAAATATAAAGTCTAAGCATGCTTTTATGGTAATTAAACAAAATAAATATGACAAAATTAAATTTATTCTGACATTAGAAAACATTTTTATGTTATATTTTTGGTTATGCTTTTTAGAATTTGTAAAAAAGAGGGGTTAA
This sequence comes from Saccopteryx leptura, assembly GCF_036850995.1. Classification (NCBI taxonomy): domain Eukaryota; kingdom Metazoa; phylum Chordata; class Mammalia; order Chiroptera; family Emballonuridae; genus Saccopteryx; species Saccopteryx leptura. Next base: position 11,679,631 of record NC_089508.1, on the reverse strand, counting down.
AAAATAAACAACAGCCTGACCTGTGGTGGCGCAGTGGATAAAGCGTCGACCTGGAAACGCTGAGGTTGCTGGTTCGAAACCCTGGGCTTGCCTGGTCAAGGCACATATGGGAATTGATGCTGCCTGCTCCTCCGTCCTTCTCTCTCTTTCCCTTTTTCTCTCTTTCCCTTTCTCTCTCTCTCTCTCCTCTCTGAAAAATTGAATAAAATCTTTAAAAAAGTAAAAAAATAATCAACAAAAAAGTTATCTTTTTATATATAGAGATACATTCTTAGTAAGATTTAGTCAATTCGGCAGGTCCCAGTGTGAATGTGTTAAGTTTTTTCATTCTTGTGTTTATGAGAAACATGAGCCTGATGTGTCCTAGTGATTTCTTCAATGTTTGGGCATACATGTGAAAGGCAAACTCTCATTTCCTTGTCAACACATTGGAAGAATTACTCTCTTTTTACTCTTAACTGTGTTGAGTGCAGAAAACCCCCACCATACATATCATCTTAACTTTACACCAAACAAAGAATAGAAGAAACTTGCCTCCAGTCTTTCCGGGGAACATGGAGGGTAGTGTAAACAATCCAGCACCACAGCTTAACAGCCTTTTGCAACCTAATCAGGCAAGTGAGGTGGGGGTTTGGGCAGACTGTCAGCTTACAGCCAATTCCCCACACCTCTGTCCCCCAAAAATCTAAACTCCAACAACCCTGTTGGTTTTTTGGTCCCCAAGAGGAACATATTTCTCTGGAATACCATAGAGCACACCTGGAAATCTTCTAGGGCACACCAGTGCACCCTGGTGCACACTTTGAGAACCACTAATATAGGAGACAGGAAAGTAAAGATTGGTAGATGACAACTTACCTCTAACATTTTTCCTTTTTTTCCCGTCTATAAAAACTCTCAAATATAACTCCTCAAGCACAAATCTTAATACAAACATAACACCCTGACCAGAAATCAGTCCAGTGAGGTACGGACACTAGAAAGGCACACAACAGAGAAAACGATCACGAGAACGAGAGGAGCCCCGCCAGCCGGCTGCGCACGCCGCCTCACCTCTCCGGTGTAGTCCTTCAGGACCCCCTCGTACACGTCCGTGCCGTTGGGCCTGTTGATCACAACTCCTGGGGTGGGATTGCTGAAAATCAAAGGAGCCAGTTGAAGCCCCAAATCTGGCAGTCTCTGCAATCCCTCGGTTCAAAACTATGCCTGTTCCGCATAACATTAGTAATCAACCATGTTTGAAGACACTGCCCATAGCCCGCGTGGTCACAAAGTGTTAGTGGTTTTAGCAGCTTGGGGATCGTGGTCATCCCACAAGTCAAGTTGTTGGCAGGAGCAGTGAAGGCCGAGTTCTAAGACTCAGGACAGCAACAAAGGCCCGGGTCTGTCTGGCCTCCCCACGGAAACCACACAGTGTGTTGGGAGCAGATCTCATAAAGAGATCTCTCGGAGCAAAAGTACTCGTAGAAAGAGACCACAACCAAGACTTGAATACGAGAGCTCAGGCATTAAGCTCAGAACGGATTATGAGCTGGCCTGTGATCTGAGGAAAGGGCAGCGGCCTTCCAAGGGGCCCCAGCAGGGGACCGAGCAGCGGGGGAGATTCACACTGGTCAAGTTTCATGTCCATACTTACTGTTCCTGGTCTCCTCCAGAAATCAGATAAGCAGTCATGACAGAAGTATATGTAAAATTAAATTCAAGGAATAATAAAAGTAAATAGGGCCCTGGCCGGTGATGCAGTGGATAAGAGCATTACCCAGGAGCGCTGAGGTCACCAGTTCGAATCTAGGGTCACCAGCTTGACCCGGAGGTTGCCAGTTCAAGCCTGGGTCAGAGCTTGACTCTGAGGGCACTGACTCAATCCCAAGGGCACTGGTTCAACACCTGAGGTCACCAGGTCAAGCCCTGGTCAAGGCACATATGAGAGGCAATCGATGGCACAACTAAGAGGAACAATAAGTTGATGCTTTTCTTTCTTTTTCTTTCTCTGCCCACCCCCCCTTTCCTCTCTCAAAAATAAATAAATAGGTACATAAAGGGCGGTGGGATCCAATAAACAACGAGCCTTTTCCGAACAGGTTGTGAGGGGGCAGCCCCCAGCCCCGTGCTGCCCACCTGCTCGGAGGTGAGAACGAGCATTTCTGAACCCAATGATGAGTCCTCCGGGCCGAGAAGGAACTGGCGCTTCCCGCTCTTCCGGCGCACCGGCTCAAACCCTGCAGCAACCTCTGCCCACGACTGCGCCATTGCCAGGGTGCCCCGAGTTACGTTCAAAGCTCTACATGACGTAGCCGTGGGAAAGTTCATCCACAAGTCTGTCTGTAGCTCGTGAGGCCCCTGATCTAAGGACTCCATGAGTCTATATGCATTTTTTTTTCATTGCCCGGAAGGTCTTCCCCACCAAGTTGAAAGTGCCCCACACTCACTCCTCAGAGGTGGCAATGTCATCATACATCATCACGACGATCTGCTCGTCGGGGATCCCATTGCGGTGGACGATCTGGTAGGCGTGGCACGCATCCGCCTGGAAGACGTGATTTGGGCAGGTATTAAGTCTCCCCCAGGAGGAGGCCAGTTTGGGAGTTCTAATGAGCTACATGTTCTTTCTCATAGAAGGCATGCTGTGAATCATTTCCTATTGGCTAGGTCTTTAAATTATTTTAAAACATATGCATTTATATTTTTGCACTCAATTTTTTAAAACCCCAACCCCCCTTATGATTCAAGCTCTTATTCCTCAGGCAGTATATTGGACGACTACACACACACCATCACACCGCATTTACATACAGGTAAGAAGGTCTTTGAAGGAAACTCAGTATTATGTCAGATTTAACCGACCGCTCTCGTGAAAGTGGAAGTGAGCAGACACACCCTCCAACTCACATGACAAATCATCCTATTATTTATTACTCCTGTCAGAAAGCAGGCTCATTAAAAATCACACACAGCCCTGGCCAGTTGGCTCAGTGGTAGAGCGTCAGCCTGGCGTGCAGGAGTCCCGGGTTCGATTCCCAGATAAGGCACACAGGAGAAGTGCCCATCTGCTTCTCCACCTCCCCCCTCTCCTTCCTCTCTGTCTCTCTCTTCCCCTCCCACAGCCAAGGCTCCATTGGAGCAAAGTGAGGGCTGACGATGGTTCTGTGGCCTCTGCCTCAGGCACTAGAATGGCTCTGATTGCAGCAGAGCCACGCCCCAAGATGGGCAGAGCATCGCCCCCTGGTGGGCATGTGGATCCTGGTAGGGTGCATGCAGGAGTCTGTCTGACTGCCTCCCCATTTCCAACTTCAGAAAAATACAAAAAAAAAACAACAACAACAAAAAGAAAATTTAGGCCTGACCAGGTGGTGGTGCAGTGGATAGAGCATCGGACTGGGATGCGAAGGACCCAGGTTCAAAACCCCACGGTCTCCAACTGAAGCATGGGTTCATCTGGCTTGAGCAAAGTGCACCAGCTTGAGCCCAAGGTCACTGGCTTGAGCAAGGGGTTGCTCGGTCTGCTATAGCCCCTGGGTCAGGGCATATATGAGAAAGCAATCAATGAATAACTCAAGTGCCGCAATGAAGAATTGATGCTTCTCATCTCTCTCTCTCTTCCTGTCTGTCTGTCCCTATCTGAGTTTCTCTCTGTCTCTGTCAAATAAAAAAAAAATTTTAAAAATAAAGAAAATTAAAAAAAAAACCACACACAAATACTTCGGAATAAATCTAACAAAAGAAGTGCATGGCTGACACTGAAAATTATAAAATATTGCGGAGGGAAATTAAAGAAGATCTAGATAGAGAGTCATCTCAATCACGGATCAGAAGACAGTATTATTTAAAATTTTTAAAGAGATCAGCAGGCTTTCACAGGAATTGACAGGATGATCCTAAAACGTATATAAAATTGCAAAAGACATAGAATAGACAAATTTAGAAAAAGAAGAACAAAGTTGAAAGACTTTCGGTTTCTGATTTCAAAACTACTCCAGGAAAAGAACAGTCTTTCAACAAACGGTGCTGGAATAATTTGGATATCCACATGCAAAATAATGAACTCAGGCCCTCATTCCATACTACCTGTATTCACAAAAGTTAACTCAAAATGGAGCACAGACTTAAATGTAAGGGCTAAGACAAAACTTTTGGAAGACAATAGAAAATCGTTGGGAGTCTGAGTTATAAGCGCAAAGATGTTATACATATGACACAAAAGCATGGTCTATAAAAGAAGAAAAATGATACACTGGACATCATCAAAATTAAAAACGTTAGCACTTCAAAAGACACCGTTAAGAAAATGAAAAGACAAACAACAGAATATGAGAAAATATTTCCAAAACACATTATCTAACAGGACTTGTATCTAGAATATGCAAAGTACTCTTGTGTACCTCAAAAAGATGATCAAACCAGAAAAAATAAATAAAAGATTTGAGCAAACATGTTGCTTAAGAAGATATACGACCCACACACGTGCAGGCCCAGTAGAAGAGGCAGCCACAGACAGCAAACTGCCTGGTAGCCGAAGGCTGGTTAAGGCAGTGTCTGACATCAACTTGCACCAGAACCCTGTCCAAGTGGACCCAGAACCAACGCAACCAGTGTCAGCCCTACTAACCACACAAGCAGCATACCCAAAGGGAGACCCCAGCAGGCGCCAGACCCTGCTGGAAACAACTGCCTCAGGGGGCTGCCCCCACACAGTGGCTCATACACTGTGACCAAGGCCTATCCTTATAGTCACCTGGCCGGAGGGGTAACCCTACCACAAACAGGCCAACAGCATTCAGGATTCAACTACAACAGGAATGTGCACATAACCCACACAAGAGCCGTTCCTGCAGCACGTAGGTCCGGTGATCTGAAGGCTACACCACTGAGCCCCACAAGACACCTATGACGTCAAATCACAGAAAGACATTGGGAGTCACAGCAGATCGACCTAATACACAAAGATAAACACAGAAAGGCCGACAAAATGGGGTGGTAAAGAAACATGCCCCAGCCTTGACCAGGCGGTGGCGCAGTGGATAGAGTGTCAGACTGGGATGCCGAGGACCCAGGTTCGAGACCCCGAGGTCGCCAGCTTGAGCGTGGGCTCATCTGGTTTAAGCAAAGCTCACCAGCTTGGACCCGAGGTCTCTGGCTCAAGCAAGGGGTTCCTTGGTCTGCTGAAGGCCCACGGTCAAGGCACATATGAGAAAGTAATCAATGAACAACTAAGGTGTCGCAACAAAAAATTGATAATTGATGCTTCTCATTTCTCTCTGTTCCTGTCTGTCTGTCCCTATCTATCCCTCTGACTCTCTCTCTATCTCTGTAAAAAAAAAAAAGAAAAAGAAAAAGAAACATGCCTCAAGTGAAAGAACAGGAGAAATCCCCAGAAAAAAAAATGAAATGAAATGGAAGCAACCAAGATAACAGATGCAGAGTTCAAAACAATGATTATAAAGATGCTCAAGGAATTTAGGGGAAGAATGGATGTTCACAGTGAGAACTTAAACAAAGAGATAGAAAACATGAAAAAGAACATAGAAACCATAAAAAAAATCAGAAATGAAGAACAAAATATCTGAAATGAAGAATACAGTAGAAGGTATCAACAGCAGGTTATAGATGAAGAGGATCAAATCAGTGATTTACAGGACAAGATAACAGTAAACACCCAAACAGAGCACCACAAAAAAAAAATAATTTTAAAAAATGAGAAAAGCCTAAGGGATCTCTGGGACAATATCAAGCATCAAACCTGCTGCATCATAGGGGTGAAGAGACAGAACAAGGGATCAAGAACCTGTTTGGGGCCTGACCTGTGGTGGCGCAGTGGATAAAGCATTGACCTGGAAATGCTGAGGTCGCTGGTTCGAAACCCTGGGCTTGCCTGGTCAAGGCACATATGGGAGTTGATGCTTCTAGCTCCTCCCCCCTTCTCTCTCTCTGTTTCTCCTCTCTCTCTCTCTCTCTCTCTCTGTCTCTCCCTCTCCTCTCTAAAATGAATAAATAAAAAAATAAAATTAAATTAAATTAAAAATTAAAAAAAAAAAAAGAACCTGTTTGGCCTGACCAGGCGGTGGCACAGTGGATAGAGCGTCGGACTGGGATGCGGAAGACCCAAGTTCGAGACCCCGAGGTCGCGGGCTCATCTGGCTTGAGCAAAAAGCTCACCAGCTTGAACCCGAGGTCGCTGGCTCGGAGCAAGGGGTTGCCAGCTGATCTCTCAACAGAAACACTTCAGGCCAGAAGGGGCTGGCATGAAATAATTCAAAACAATTTTATTAACCAATGTAACCCCAATAAATCAAATAAAAAAAAGATACACAAATGGCTAATAAGCATATAAAAAGATCTGTTTGTAGGGGAATGCAAATTAAAATCACAAAAACTACTTCACAAGCAGACAGACAATAACAAGTGTTGGCGAGGATGTGGAGAAGCTGGAACCTCCGTTCACTGTCGAGGAAACGTAAAATGATGCAGCCACTTTGGAAAACAGTTTAACAGTGTCTTAAAAAGTTAAATGTAGCCTGACCTGTGGTGATGCAGTGGATAAAGCGTCGACCTAGAAATGCTGAGGTCACCGGTTCGAAACCCTGGGCTTGCCTGGTCAAGGCACATATGGGAGTTGATGCTTCCAGCTCCTCCCCACCTTCTCTCTCTCTGTCTCTCCCTCTCCTCTCGAAAATGAATAAATAAATAAAAATAAAATAAAAATAAAAATGTTAAAAAAAAAAGTTAAATGTAAATCTGCCACATAACCGAGCAATTCTACTCTTACTTATCTGCCCCAAAGAAACATAAATGTCCATCCACACAATGTTTTTGGCAGCACTGTTCACAGCGGGCGACACATGGGAACGCAAATGTCCACCGACTGGTAAATGGACTGACGAAATGTGGTCTAGCCATACAACTGATACTCACTGGCAATAAAAATGGATACTGCCACCTGTTACAACATAGATGAACCTCAAAAAATGTTATGCTAACAGAAGCCAGACACAGAGGTCATGTGCTGTATAGCCATTTGTGTGAGTGTTCAGAAATGGCAAATCTATAGACAGTAAGTGTATTAGTGGTCGCTGGGGCTTGGGCTGGAGGCTGCAAATGGGCCTGAGGGATCTTACTGGGGGGGTGGACCTGTTCTCAAACTATCTTACAGTGATGTTCGCACAACTTGGAAATTCACTAACGTCACTGCGTTGTGCACTTGAAATGGATGAACTACGTGATATATAAAATATGCTTTGGTAAAGTTATATATCTTAGAAAGGGCAGGTGGGCGTGTCCCATTTAGTGCTCGCCCCCGCTGCTGGGACTCCTCACCAGCCCCCTGACAGGCACGTGCGTTTCTCCGCATTTCACAGATGTGGACGAGGCCGGAAGGGCTCCGCGCTTCACGCCCACGTCCAGAACCCGACCGTGCCCTGCCCTTGCTCACGCACAGCAGTCTTAAAGCCACGACTCGGTTCTCTCCTGCGTCCTTGAAGGTACTTGGTTGCCCTTAACTTGACCTCGACCTCACAGGAGTTCTTTGTTAAGAAGCAAATATTTGCTGGCGCTCAAAAGAAATAAAAGTAGGGCTAAAACCGAGTCAAGTAATTGGGAAATGGTGTTGAAGGCTATTGGGCTCACTTCCCTTGAACATATCTGACCTACATGAATTTTTCCCCTTAAAAACAGAAGAGCCAAATGAGGTAACATCTGAGAGGAGGGCATTGAGCAAGACTTTGCCCTCGGGACTACTGAGCAGAGAGCCCCAGCTCAGCAAAAGCTACAAGTTTCTGCACTTGTAGTTCCGAAGGGCTTACGAATGCATCCCGTGATTTCCTGCTGTGGGCCACTGTCCTGACGCTGTCCGCTGTCCGCTCCTGCTTCCTCCACCTCAGGCCAGCTGTCAGCTAAACAGGGACAACCGGCCTAGAACAAAGGCCAAACACGACCTGCACGCTCTGGTCTCAGTCGCTGCGAAGGGGCCCACTGTCGAGGCAGGAAGGAGCTGAGAAAGGGCTCTCATGGTCTGCTCATCTGACAGGTGTACACATATCACCTCCTGACATGCGCTCTGAGCGCTAGCAAGGCAAGGCCAGGGTCACTGGCTTTGGGGGGTTGCCTCACTGAGCGCACCATCAAGCTCACACCTTCTGGAGGGAATCAGAGGTTCAAAGTGAGATTAAGTAACATGCTCAAACTAATACTGCAAGTAAGTGAGAGCAGGAGGGGCACCTGAGGTCTGTGCGAGTCCAGAGCCCGCGCGCACTCATGACCCCGCCCTGCCCTGGCCTGTGCACGGACAGCCCTCCTCTCCGAACTGCATTCCCCTGACTATGTCCGCTCCGCCCTCTACCCTAACCCCTCCCACTGCCCTCTTTAATAGCACCTTTCTGTTCTTAAATATATATAAAAGTGAGACTTTGCAACAACATGGACTAACTCAAAAACATTATGCTAAGTGAAAGAAGCCAGACACAAAGACTGCACAGTGTCTGACTCCATTTACCTGAAGTTTCCAGAGGGTAAGTAAATCCATGGTCACATGGAGCCGGGAAGAAACAGGGATTGACTACAAATGGGCAGAAGGGAACGTTCTGGAACAATGGAAGTGTCCCCAACTGGACTGTGGCCATGCCTGCACCACTGTATGAATTTACTAAAAACCACTTAACTACACAATTATCACGGGCGAGTTGTGCGACATGTAAACTTACGCCTCAAGGAAGCTGTCTTCAAAAAGTGGTAATGGCACTTGTTTTTAAAACATGTCAAGTGAAAGGTGGTCTTTCAGAAACATGATGGCTCTGCCACTTGACCCTCCATCATCACATCTCTTCCTTCCTTCCACCTCCCGTTTGTTCAAGGTCAAGGCTTCTCTCCCTCTCGGCCTCAGCTACCTGCCTGCCTGCCTGCCTGCCTCGTCCAGGCCCCCAGGAGACAGCTGCTCTTACAGCCTTCCTGGGAGGAGGGGGTGGCCCCTCTCCCTCCCCTACAACCAAACTCCAAACCAGCGTGGGGCAGGGGGGGTCACCATGCTTCTGGCTCCTCAGTCCTCCCGCCAACCCAAACAAACAACGTTCTCCTCACAGCCCCACGGCCCAGCAATGACCTCACTGCCCCCCATCTCCTTTCTCCTGGTAACACCTAGCTCCAACCTGCCTCTCCTCCCAACTCCTGGTAGCCTCCAAGTCCTCCTGATGACAATGAACTTCACCTTCAACCTACTGCAACAACCACCCCACTGCCCTACCCAGGCCTGAGATTGTCCTCCGTGGGCTCAAATTCCTGTCCGGGAAGACCACCTCCAGCCCACTGCTCCCCTGGCGACCTGCGTTGTCCCCTCACAGGCCTGTTGGGGGCCAGGCTGTAGCTGTCACCATGTGCTCCCTGCAAGTCAGAACCTCCCCCTCTCTCCACTCCCGGGAGTCCGGCTTCCACCCCCGCCATTGCAGGATCCACCGACCCCAGGCCTGGCCCTCCCCGCACTCAGAATGTCCCACCAGCGTCACTCCAGACCAAGCCCCTGTCACCCATGAATCCCAGCCAAAAATGAAAATCTCAAAAATCCAATTCAGTCAAGACAAAACGTGGTTTAGGTCACCATCATAGAGCAGAGAAAAGCACTTAGCAATGATTTCATTGTGCCTGGTGTAACTGATCTTCCCTTAACAAAAGAAATTTGTGATAACAAGTGCTGTGTTGATCCAAGGAAAATGTAAACCTCCATAAAAATGTAAGTTTAAAAGTCTCTGTAGGTTCCATGGGGAAGGTTCTTCCAAGTGCTTTTAGTGATCAGCTTCCAAAGTCAAGAAAGCAAACGCCAGCTGGCAGCTGGCAGGATACAGAATCCGGCCAGCGGGCCACAGGCTGAGGTCAGCGATGAGTCAGCGCATGCGTCTCCCCGGCCTCAGCCCATCCTCCTCTTAGTTGGGGACAAATGTTTCAGCCTGTGGCCGAATTTCTTACCTTGCTTCCCTTTATTCTATTTCACTATTAAGTATTTTACCCAGGGAAACTAGTAACACATAAGAAAAAATACAAAAGATGTTCTAGGAGCAAAAGGTAATTGGACACCTGTACTTAATGTTTAACTGGTATTTTTTAGAGTCGGTTGCATAAAAGCCAGGGCAGCTGATGAATCAGCTGTTGCCCATCTTGACCTGAGTGACACCTTCTCTCCCCCGTGGGCAGAGGGAGGAGGAGCCTGCCAGCGGAGGCCAGCTCGGGTTGCTCCTCGGAAAATGGGTCAGGCCTGTTGTTAAATATTAAAAGGAAAGGGGTCATTGTTATGACAAGTTTCTAATCAAGCCAAATTTCCTGTTCTGCTAACATACAAAAACTATTCAAGAAATAAGTCATTTCAATCATCAGTTTTAGAGCTCACAGGATATCTAAACAACCCCCTAACTTAACAGATGTGAAAACCGACACCCTGGGAGGGAAACACACACACACACACACAGGAGGAGACACTGCCAAGTGATCGGGAACACAGCCTCCAGGCCTGCGCCAGCTAACACAGCAGCCACGGGCCACACACACAGCGTGGAGGGTGACAAGCGTGACAAGCACTTGAAATGTGGCCAGTCTGAACTGAAAGCGCCATGAATGTAAATTTACAATTTACACTAGATATCAATGACTCAGTACATGATATAAAAATGCAAGGTATCTTATTATCAACTTTTCATATTGATTACAAGTGAAATGATAATAGTTCAGATATACAGTACTGGATAAAATAAGATAATTTTACCCTTTATTCATTTATTTTACTTTTGAAAAATGTAGCTACTGGAACATTGACCCTGACCCCTGCGCTGCCCTTTGGACTGTGCTGCTGTACAGCTCATAGGCGGGGGTTCGAATCCAGGCTCGACCACAGGCCACGTGACCCACACTGGGTGACGTGCTGACCCTTTCTATAGCTCAGTCCTCTCTTTCATAAAGAGGGATAAGAGCCGGAACCACTACACAGAACCCACTCCAGTTCACTGTGTAAAAGGCTCTTAGAAGACGGCCCCGCACATACTGTGACAGTCTACACATCCTGTTTCTGAGAATTCAAAGATGAAATGACTTCTTAAACGACAGCTCTATTGAGACATAATTCACATACCATAAAAGTCAGCCTTTCAAAAAATATACAACCCAGTGGTTTCTAGTATAGTCAAAACATGCAACCATCAACCCTATCTAATCCCAGAATATTTTCATCACCCCCAAAAAAAGAGCCCACGCCCTGTTAGCCCTGCCTCTCCACCAGACCTTGGCAACTACCACTTGACTACTTCTCTCTCTCTAGATTTCCTTATTCTGGACATTCCATGTAGTGGAACCCTATGATATGTGGTCCTGTGCAGCTGGCTTCTTTTATTTAGCATCAGGTTTTTAAGGTTCATTCATGTTCAAGTATCAGTACTTTATTCTTTTTTATGATGGAATGACACCCACTTCTATGGAGACACCACACTTTGTTTATCCAGTCATCCCATGATGGGCATTCCGACTGTTTCCACGTTGGGGCTGGTATGAATAATACTGCCATGTTTGTTAGAGGACAAGTTTTTGTGAGAACCCATGCGTTCGCTTCTCTTGGGCGTATACCCGGCAGTGGCATTGCTGCGTCATATGGTAACTCTGTGTTTAAGCTTTTGAGGAACTGCCAGACTGTTTCCCAAAGTGGCTGCATCACTTTACATTCCCACCTGGAGGCTGCACTTTTAATGCACTTACAGCTGTGGATTCTTTTCTACTTTCTGCCAGGCTGGTTTAGTGGGGATGTTAGGAGAGACGGGGAGGAGCTAGGGACGGGAGAACCACAGGGCAGAGGCCCGGAGGACAGAGGCTTCCGGAGGCTCGGACTAGAGTGCCGGGCTCAGACCCATCTGAAACTCAACTACTGTGCGGCCTCAAGCAAGTCACTTCCTCTCTTTCGGTCTCAGTTTCCTTATCTATAAAATGAAGGTGTTGACCAACGGGTCTCAAGTAGGGATACTTGGTAAAAGGCTGGAGACACTTATGATTACAACAGTGGGCAAAGGTCAAGGACGCTGCTAAACATCCTACTATGCGCAGCCCCCCCCCCCCCAAGAATAACTTGGCCCCACGTGTCAACACCTCCAAGGCTGAAAACCTTAGGTTAGACTAAGGTAACTCCACATGGGCCAACTACTTTCCAAAATAGATGTATCGTTTTACAATCCTCCAGCAACACGAGGGTTCCCGTTTCTCCACTTCCTCGCCAACACACTTACTTCCGCCAGCCTAGAGGGAGTGGAAGTGGCTTTTTAGTGCCTGTTCTAGTAACGATGTCCAGGAGTGTTTACAGAATGCCAGTACCATAAAGAGAAGAGTCTTCTTCTTACCTGGTGCCTATAATTATACCAGCCATTTGAACCTGCGACAATGACCACCCAGTGCTTGCCGCCATCCTCAGGACTGTCTTCGGGAACAGCACCGGTTCCCAGAACCAAGCTGAGCAGCACCACTATTCCCCAAGTCATTCTGGGCCTTGGCATCCAACTGCAGAGAGCTGGGAAGAAAGAAGGCAGAGTCAAGCAAAAACAAGGAAGGACAAGAACAGAAGAATACTGTTGGCCCCTAAGAAAGGATCAGAGTAAGTGGGCCAAACAAGACCATTCAGGCATCAGGCAGAACATGCTGAGGATGAAAATGTGGACAGAGCAGAACTTTATTTTTAGCTCCGCTGCCCCTTTCCCAGGTGGAGGAGGGGGCTGCCTGTATCTCCCAACCTCCACTACAAGTCGAAGTTATGAGTATAAACCAAAGAATATCCAGAAAGCTTTTTGAGCGACCTTTAAAGTTTTTGTCACAACTTGGTACACAGCAGATAAACGCCACCAACAAAATCCACTGCATTAGAAAAATGTCACCACATACTATGAACTGTTTGCAAGAAAAGAATATACATGCAATGTAAGTGCAGAAAAACATGGAAGACAGACATAAGACTGTAACAGCAGTTACTGTTGGGTGATGGGTGGTGGAATTAAGGATGATTTTTTTCAGATTTGTCTTTCTTACTACAATTAATGTATACTACTTATATAATAAAATTTGTCAAAATTCAGTATATGTTCAATGTAAACAACGAGTGACAACTTATTCGTTGGTGACAAGATAACTCAGTAAGTCATCAAACACTGGCAGCCCAAATTAATCTCTGTATAACACAAAGGCATTTACATGGATTCCGTACAGCAGGCAAGGCAAAAATTTTAATTCTTGTTTTACAGAAAGAGAAAACTGAAGCAAGAGAAGTAACCTGGCCGAATTCCCGGCCAGGTGGCTCCGGCCAGGGACCAGTAGCTGTGCCTTCTGAACTCCCGGTCCAGCCTTCCTGCCGTGTGGTTCTGCATCTCAGGACTCTTCTTAAATGAGGCACATGCCTAATTTATACTCCAATGCCAAAACCTGAAATAATGTTTTCAAGCACCATGCATTACTCAGATCAGACCCTGTCCTGTGTCATGAATATGCTATTCTTAAAAAATAATAAGCCTTCCTGTCAAAAACCAGGCCTGTCATTCTGAGATAAGAGGAAAGCCAGCCTCCGAGATGTGGGGACTCAGAGCAGGAGCGGCTGTGAGGCTGACCTCTGCCTCCAATGATGTCATCTGGCAAAACAACGCTCGCTCATCCATTCACCTGCTCGGCCAGTCTCCTCACACACCTGCCAGGTACTGGGGAGGCAGCAGGGCCAGGACAAAGCCTCTGCCCTCACGGAGCAGGCAGCCAGCTAAGACAGGAACCACCCCTAAGCCTAAGAAAGCACCCTTAGCACTCTGTGCCTAACTCAATATGGTGATCTTCCCCCATACATGTGGCCTTAGGCCAGTCCGTCTCCAAACTGACCGTTCACCCAGATCACTGGAGGGTCTTATTAGAATGAGGGCCTGAGACTCTGCATTTCTGCCCAGCTCTGGGTGGCTCCCAGGACTAACGTAGCAGGCGTCTTCAGTAACCCGGGCAGGTTCCAGCCCACATCTGCCTGAAGCCCCGCACCCCAACACTGCCCGATCCGTCTGAAGTCTCCCCTAAGAACTCAATTCTTCATCTGTAAATTGAGCTGGTGCCCAATTCGGGTTTCCTTAGCTCCACTCAGGTCTGTGGGTGGATGGGACACTACAGTACATTGTGACAGTGACTACTGAGGTGACCCGCCCAGCAGCCCTCTGATTTTGAGCTCACCCTTAGCTGCTGGCTGCAACTAAGCCTGCCTGGGAAGCCTCCCCCAGGGTAGGAGTCAGCAAACGTTTTCTACAAATGGCTGGACAGTCAGTATCTCCAGCCTGGCAGGAGATTCCATCCCGTCACAACCACTCAACTCCCCACTGTCTCACAGAAGCAGCCAGTGACCACACGTGAACCGATGGCTATGGCGATGCCGCAACAGAACAAGCGGTCTCTCTGGTCCGCCCTGGGGAGCGAGCAAGGGCCCCCTGTCCACATGACAAGTACAGCCCGCTGGTTTGATCATCTCTCATCAACAGTCACTGAACGGGCTCCCTGGTCTGCACAGCAGTCGAGTTTGGTTCATGTGACCCAGTGGTCGGCAAACTCATTAGTCAACAGAGCCAAATATCAACAGTACAGATTTCTTTTGGGAGCCAAATTTTTAAAATTTAAACTATATAGGTAGGTACATTCCTTATCGAGGTAGCGCCTGCATGTGGTATTTTGTGGAAGAGCCACACTCAAGGGGCCAAAGAGCCGCATGTGGCTCGTGAGCTGCAGTTTGCCGACCAGGGTGTGACCCAATCCCGAAGAGGCCCAGTCCTCTGGAGGCACTCACAGGTATGTGGCCTCCTCCCTTCACATTCAGGGACAAAAAGAATAAATGAAACACTGGAACTGAATGGCTGCCTTGGCCGTAAACAATAAAACGAACACCAGCAGCTAAAGTGCCTAAATTGGCAAACAACACAACAGCTACTAAAAAGGCCCTACCAGGTTTTTTAGAAACTCGTTTATCTTTCATTCTCCTACTAATATACTAGCGAGTTACACCTCAGTGAGGAAAAGTGCCCTATAAATACACAGTGACATTTTTATAGTTAACATTTGGCGATGGTTCTCCTCTCTCATTTTTTTCTCAAAGATTGTGGTTCCTTGAACATAATGGCAAGTTAAAGGCCTTCCAGTATGACAATGATTGGAAAATGCCACTTAAAGAACACAAGTATACTATTTGGGGAAACATCTAAGGTCCCGCAGTGCAGATAAGACATGAAAGTACTATAATCATTCCATTACCCTCAGCAATCAACACGCCTCAAAGCAGCCAATGGCAGTCGGCAATTTCCTCCTGATCAGCAATATTCTTGACGAAGTCACAAGTAATCTTGCAGCATGTCTATTACTCTTGTTTTAGCTAAGTGAAAAATTCATGGAGAAAAAGCATTGATCCCTGCTAAACTAGCTCTTTGTGACACTGTTCAGTCCACATCCATCCCTCCATCCAACACAGAGGGCACGCAGGCAGCCAAGAGGGAACCAAACACCAAAACCCTTCACTGAGCTGACCTTCTGGAGGGGAGAGAGGGACCGCTGAAACGGACAGGTTGTCAGGTGGAACTGAGCGACACGGAGACTGTACCGCAGGAGGGAGAGTGTTTGTAGGAGGGCCAGGTATCCTTTTCAGAAGGGAAGATGCTAAGGAGCTGAAGGAGCCCATCCCACTGGAAGCAACATAAATGGTCATCTACAGGGACCGTCTAGTTCAGCTCTTACGGTACACCCTCCTAAGGGGGTCCTGTGAAGCTTTTCACGAGTAAGGCAGATCTCAATGCCTTAGTGCCGAGAGTGGAAAGATCTCCAATGTGTTGCGTCTGCTAAACATCTGTAGGGAACAAAATGGCACCCAGCTGATACTCTAACCAGGGAAGGGGCTCGTCTCCCCAGGCACAGGGTGGCAGAGGGGGGCAGCTCTTGCTATCTGCTATGAGCCATGCGCCCTGTGCGAGGCATTTTACACCAGCCTGTCAGCAGCAGGGGGTCAGTCTCATTACTCCCTTCAGACACTTGAGAAAACGGAGGCTCAGAGGTTGAGAAACTGACTGGGGAGTGGCTGGGAAGTAACACACATCTGACTCCCAGACTTTTTCCTCCACATCATCTCACTCGTCACGAGGGTTGTTTATGTGAACGTCTGGGAGGCCCTGTAACCACAGAGGGAGACACTACCCCATATCTGGGGCACGTGACAGGCCTCCACGCTTCCTCCAGCGGGACACCCACGGTGCTCTTCACCACCCCGCTACCCTACGGCACGCGTGGGCAGTCAGAGAGAACCTGATCCACACAAAGTCTTTATGAAAGAATTTTCACCCGTGTCCAATGACGAATCTTCTGCTGGTCCCACTTGGTCCTGTGACCTACACTAGGTCAGCGATTCAACTGAAAGATTCTGCTGGACTTCAAGAAGCATACCATCAAGTGGGGTTCGATCCACTTGGGACGTTTGGGGCAGATTGCCCATTTAAGATAAATTATCACCAACAATATAAGAAATAAGGTCACAGGAAAATAAAAAAAAAATGAGGTAGAAAAAAAGTAAAAAAAAGAAATAAGGTCCTAGTCACATGACCATGTAGATAACAGACTCAAGTTCAAACCCAGATTTGACACCAAAGCCCACACTCTAACCAGCATCGGCTGTGACCACTGCCAGATCTGATTTGTTACTGGCTCTGGGTTAGAAGCCGCCAACCATCAAAGCCAAGCTGGACAATGACATCTGACAAGAGCCTTCCAAACCTGAAGGTCTTTGATCCTACTCTCTGCTCTCCAAAAGTTTACAATAAAAATCATCATGCAAATAGTGCCTGGCTGACATTACACAAGAGAAACAAGGACATGTGACAAGGACCTCCTTGACCCAGACTTAAATCAAGTTCCTCTGAGCCCGCCTCCTGACTAAGCTTTGGTCTGCATAGCCATTTTGGCAAAAACCCTGCAAGAATCTCCCACCTTTGATATCTAATCAAGCTCCTCTTAGTAATTTTCCAGCCACTGCCCTTCTCACTCAGCCCGTAATTCCCAGCTGTCCTTGCTGTATTCAGAATTAAGCTCAGCCTGACCAGGCGGTGGCGCAGTGGATAGAGCATCAGACTGGGATGCGGAGGACCCAGGTTCGAGACCCCAAGGTTGCCAGCTTGAGCACGGGCTTATCTGGTTTGAGCAAAAGCTCACCAGCTTGGACCCAAGGTCGCTGGCTCGAGCAAGGGGTTACTCAGTCTGCTGTAGCCCCACGGTCAAGGCACATATGAGAAAGCAATCAATGAACAACTAAGGTGTCGCAAACGAAAAACTAATGATTGATGCTTGTCATCTCTTTCCATTCCTGTCTGACTCTATCCTTATCTATCCCTCTCTCTGACTCTCTCTCTCTGTCTCTGTGAAAAAAATAAATAAATAAGCTGAGATGCCTGGCCTGTGGTGGCACAGTGGATAGAGCACTGACCGAGAACCCTGGGACTGGTTAAGGCACATGCGAATGACAAGCAACCAACAGCTAGAGTGAAGAATTAAGCTCAGTTCTGTACCAGTCTCTCTCCCCCAATGAAATAGCTGAAATACAGTAAAAAACCCTCTTGCTGGTTTTGTTTTTGCTTTTGTTTTGTATTTTTCTGAAGTGAGAAGCAGAGAGGCAGGGAGACTCCTGCATGCACCTGACCAGGATCCACCTGGCCTGCCCACTAGGGGGCGATGCTCTGCCCATCTGGGGTGTTGCTCTGTTGCAATCAGATCCATTCTAGTGCCTGAGGCAGAGGCCATGGAGCCATCCTCAGCTCCCAGGTCAACTTAGCTCCAATGGAGACTTGGCTGCAGGAGAGGAAGAGAGAAAGAAAGAGAGAGAGAAAGGAGAGGGAGAGGGTAGAGAAGCAGATGGGCACTTCTCCCGTGTGCCCTGACCGGGAATCAAACCCGGGACTTCCACATGCAGGGCTGATGCTCTACTGCTGAGCCAACCAGTCAGGGCCTTATTGTTTTTAACACGTGTCCAATATGGGTTCTCTTTAACACAGGACTTGTAAGTACTAACTTGGGGAGAGGAGATCTTAGGGTCTCTCCAGGCCTTAACTGGCCATCTATGAATGAGATGGTAGAACTAAATTAAGAGACCATTCAGTTCTCAAATTCTTTCATTTCCTGTTTAAAGAATGAGATTAAAATCCAATTAAGTCTTATCTCAACTATCACATGAAAAATGTGTTTCGTTCAGGTCAATTAACTTTATTTCCTATAGAGGAGATGTCTGATTCAGCAGCAATTTAGATTCTAGATTAGGGCATGTCCTTCTAGGATATCTAATATCTAAAAAGTTTTTGGAAATTTTTTTACAACTCTATAAACTGTGGATAACAACAATGCAAGTAATTATTAATACATTCAAATTAATTCTTATTAAGGGGAGAATTTATTAACTTCCCCCACTGCTGTAGAAAGAAGCCAGTTTTGCCTCAATTTGCATATTCATTTAATTATTTCTGACCTGCAAATGTGGTCTGTACTTTGGAATCTCCTTTGAACAGGCTGTAACACCTTACTAAGTTTCCTCATTAATGAGTTAAATATTATCTTAAACACTTGTTCATTTCTTTTCTGTACAAAATGATGACTTTTAGCTTTTTAAAAAAAATTCTTTTAACATAACAAAGAGCCTGACCTGTGGTTGCGCAGTGGATAGGGCGTTGACCTGGAATGCTGAGATTGCTGGTTCAGAACCCTGGGCTTGCCTGGTCAAGGCACATATGGAAGTTGATGCTTCCTGCTCCTCCCTTCTCTCTTTCTCTCTCTCTCTCTCTCTCTCTCTCTCTCTCTCTCTCTCCTCTCTAAAATGAATAAAGTCTTTTTAAAAAATTACAAAAAGTAACATATTTCATATACAAAAAAAAAATTACAAAAAGTATAAGCAACTAATTGTATTTCAAAATAGACACAGTCAAAAAATAATTTTTAAATTTACTAATGGTTAGAAGAATTTAAAAACCTAGCAAAGTAAAATTGACTAATAGTTATGAGTTTTTACATTTTATTTTCTTAGTTGGCACTTGAATTTCTTTTACCCAAATTACTACTTTTGAAACCTACATCAATGGTTTGTAATCTTTTCCCCAAATGACTTTCATATCTATATGTTAATTAGGTTAAATTTTGTCCCAATTCATGTTTCAAGAAATTGAAGGGTGCGCCTGACCTGTGGTGGCGCAGTGGATAAAAGTGTCGACCTGGAAATGCTGAGGTCGCCGGTTCGAAACCCTGGGCTTGCCTGGTCAAGGCACATATGGGAGTTGATGCTTCCAGCTCCTCCCCCTGTCTCTCCTCTCTCTCTCTGTTTCTTTCTCCCTCTCTCTCTCCTCTCTAAAATGAATAAATAAAATAAAAATAAAAGTAAAAAATTCTAAAAAAAAAAAAAAAAAAAAAAGAAATTGAAGGGTAGATACTGAGCTACAGAAATGTACAAACTATGGCCCTGGCCGGATAGCTCGGTTGGGTAAAGCATCGTCCCGAAGTGCAGAGGTTGCCGGTTTGATCCTCAGTCAAGGTACATACAGGGACAGATCGATATTCCTGTCTCTTTCTCGCTCTCTAAAATCAATAAAAAGAAACATTAAAAAAAAAAAAAAGAAACATATAACACAAAACACCTGCTACCTGTCACTCAGGCCATCAACTGTTAATATTTTGTAAATCTGTTGCATCTTTCCCCATAAAACAAAACATTACAGCTCCGAGTTTTCCCCACACCACAAGTTAACTACTATGATGTTAGCATTTCTTTCCAATCGACTTATTATACTTTTAAAAAACATACATATCCATGTTATAAACAGTCCCTTATTATAGCCTGACCAGGCGGTGGTACAGTGGATAGAGCGTCAGACTGGGATGTGGAAGACCCAGGTTCGAGACCCCGACGTCGCCAGCTTGAGCGCGGGCTCATCTGGTTTGAGCAAAAATTCACCAGCTTGGACCCAAGGTCGCTGGCTCAAGCAAGGGGTTACTCGGTCTGCTGAAGGCCCACGGTCAAGGCACATATGAGAAAGCAATCAATGAACAACTAAGGTGTCGCAATGCGCAACAAAAATCTAATGATTGATGCTTCTCATCTCTCCATTCCTGTCTGTCCCTGTCTATCCCTCACTCTGACTCTCTCTCTGTCTCTGTAAAACAAAACAAAACAAAAAAAACAGTCCCTTATTATAGCCTGACCAGGTGGTGGCGCAGTGGATAGAGCATCGGACTGGGACGCAGAGGACCCAGGTTCGAGACACCGAGGTCGCCAGCTTGAGTGCAGGCTCATCTGGTTTGAGCAAAACTCACCAGCTTGGACCCAAGGTCGCTGGCTCGAGCAAGGGGTTATTGGGTCTGCTGTAGCCTCACGGTCAAGGCACATATGAGAAAGCAATCAATGAACAACTAAGGTGTCGCAAAAAAAAACTAATGATTGATGCTTCTTATCTTTCTCTGTTCCTCCGTCTGTCCCTATCTACCCCTCTCTCTGTAAAAAACAAACAAACAAACAAAAAAAACAGTCCCTTATTAATGGGCATTTAAGCTGTTTCAACTTTTTAAATAAAATTTTTATTATTTTATTTTATTCATTCATTTTAGAGAGGAGAGAGTGAGGGAGAGAGAGAGAGAGAGGAGGAGCAGGAAGCACCAACTCCCATATGTGCCTTGACCAGGCAAGCCCAGGGTTTCGAACCAGCGACCTCAGCATTTCCAGGTCGATGTTTTATCCACTGCGCCACCACAGGTCAGGCTGTTTCAACCTTTATAACCATTATAAACATCCTAATATTCCTCTCCTTATACGAATACAAATGTCTGGTTCCTTAGGCCACTTTCTAGAAGTGCAACCACTGGGGCTTCAGATACACCCACTTTGCTAGTAGCTACAGTGCTCTAAGGTACACTCCCCCTAGTAGTGAATCCTTTCTTCAAATACCTATTATTTCTTTTTTTTTTTTTTTTTTTTTTTTTTTAGTGAGTGAGGAGAGAAAGAGAGAAAGAAGGGGGTGGGGGGAGGGGAGGAGGAAGCATCAACTCCCATATGTGCCTTGACCGGGCAAGCCCAGGATTTTGAACCGGTGACCTCAGCATTCCAGGTCAACACTTGATCCACTGCGCCACCACAGTTCAGGCTATTATCTCCTGATTATCAAACATTTTCATTTTTTTATTTCAAATGGTTTTTATTGTATACCAATGGCTGGTAAATACAAGGGTTATTTCTAGCCCCTCTTCTGGTCTATCCATTCTGTGCCCTGTCCCTGTCTCAGGGTGCACTGCAACTGCAGGACAGGACGATGACCTCCCCACATTCACACTATACAGAGCTGCTCGCTGCCCGGGGAGCAGGGTGGGTCCGTGGGTCAGTCTTCGTCCGAGTTACTCGGGCCCACGTACTCGCAGACAGCATCATAGTGAAGCTCCACCAGCTGAGTCTCTCTGCGCAGGTGAACCACAGCCTGGCTCCGCTCTCTGTCCCAGGCCAGCAGACGGCCCACACTTCCAGCGTGTGGCCCCAGCACCACCATCACCCGGTTTCCCTGGACCTTGGGGATGAGGGTCTCCAGCATGTCTTCCCTGATGCCTTCCAGGACCTGACCTTCGTCTGTTCGACATACACAAGTATCTGGGCTGAGGACATCTTCAACTGTCATCTTGGTGTTATAATACTGGCCACCTTTGTGCAGTCTGTCCACAAACCGCACTCGCAGGTCCCTGTGTACCCAGTGCCGACTCCCGGAGGCTGCTTTCTTACTCTTGCCTGTAGGCTGGTCGGGTCGGTCTGGACAGTGTTTCCTCTTCCTCTCTTCCACTTCCTGCCGAGTGGGCAGGGCTTCAGCCTGGGAGACCTTCCACGATGAGGCTGTTCCAGTCTGTTGCTCTGAAGAAGTTTTGCTCACCTGGGTGAGATCCAAGGAATTCTTGCCCAATTCCTGCTGGGAGACAGGCCGTATGCAGTACTCACTAACAGTCACCATGCGGCTCCCCCCGGCCAAACGGACCATGGCGCGAACATTGTCAGGATCGACGCCTTCCACCTTCCCACAGAGGCCTCGGTAAGGGCCAGAAAGGACCACCACAGCTCCTCCAGGTACCAGTCCTTGCGGCTGGTCCTCCTTATCCTTCTCGTGCTTCCCATCTGCCCTTGGCAGACAGCGGGGGCTGGCAGGGCCCAGGGGCTGGACCTCAGTGAGGCTGGCACCCAGCCCTAACCCTTTAGGTCTCAGTGAGTTGACATGGGGCTTCACCACTTGACTGAAGGTGCAGCCGATGCCCTGGCCAGGTTTCCAGCCCATGCCCCGCAACATGGCCAGCCCGTAGGCCTCCACAGGGACTGCCTCATAATCAGCCTCCTTGGGTACTGTCTCTGCCCGGGGTTCGCTGTCTGCCCCTTCCGCCCTGCCTGTGCATCTGTTCTGGATCGTGGGAATAGCGAGCGTGGGGGCGACACCCATATTCTCTTTCTCAAGAGACTTCTTGGATTCCTCAATGAGCTCCCTCACTGCCTGAGACAGCATCCCATCCACCATGGCCTCGGTGCCTGCAGATGGGCCAGGGGCCTGGGATGGTGGCTGCCTTTGAGGGCCATTCTGGATCAAAGGGATGATGAGTTCCTTGGGGGCTTCTGAGGGAGTAACACTCTGCAACTTCCTCCCTTTCACGGTCTTCAAGAAATCCTTCTCTTCCAGATCCGCACCCAGGACGCCTCCCAGGTCATCCAGGCGTCTCTGGGTGGCCGGACGAATGAAGCCGAACGACACTGGGGCACCGGAGGGTCCCGCCTGCCGCCAAACACCCTCTTCAGCATCTGCCATCTTGCCCCTCTTCAAACTTTATTATTTCTAATCTGATGGATATAAAGTGATCTAATTATGGGCTTACTGTGCACTTCTTGGGTTACAAGAGTCAGATGTTTAATCATTTCAATTTCAACCCCTTTGATACATGCGACAGGGATTCGATTACAATCTATAAAGCAACTCCTGCAGTTAAAAAATGCTGGATTTTTCCTCAATAGATAGTCATAGGTTAGAAAATTCAAGGGGTAGGGTTTTCCTCAATATAGTTTTACTGAACATTACTGGGTATGGTATATCTCACCTCCGCAGCAGTTCACAACTCCCCTCCTCTCCTCATCCTTCCCATTGTAACGCTGCCCCTGTGTAAACCTGTGCCCCCACCCCTGTAACACTAGACTAGTTCACTGTAGACTGCCTCTCCGTTTTACAAAATAATCCCGGCTCAAAATGCTTCATAAGACTCAATCAATGTCTGCTAATTAATACAGTCCTGCCATAAAAATAAAAAAAAGCTGGTCTACTCCACTCACTACCATACCACATGACAAGTCTCAAACCCTGGGCATTTATTCTCATCTATAAAACTGAGCACCTGACACAAAGTTCCTTCCTCCACCCTAGATTCTACAATTCTTGCTCTGGAGTAACCCATGTAGGTATAACCTCAACTCTGACAGGGGCGGGGGACCAAACCAAGCTAACTTTCACTTCTATGGCTGCCGTGAATCTCCCTGTAATTCCCATCAGCTCAGGCCTCCGAGACAGCTTCCCTGACTTCTCAGAGGGAATGTTCTCCTAAGCTTGGGCATTTCTGTTGCTGTCCTTACCAGTCCTTCCCCTTAGGCTACTGAGAACTGGCTGGAACAGGGTGCAATCTTCCATTGTGATAGCACCAACAGCGTGAACAGTTCCTGGGCTGTAAAGGTCAGAACCAAGCCCCAGACCTGGCCTGGTCTTCCCTCTTCTTGCGCGCCCGTTCCCCCGCGCCCGTTCCCCCGTGCTCGTGGCGGTGCAGCCTGGTCATCCAGCCAGACCACGCACAACACAGGGCCCGCCTCCACCCCCACAGGATGGCGGGCTAAGTCGCAGGGTTTTTCTCTAGGGATTGGTTGTTTCCTGAAACTCTCCTTCACAGGGTGAGAAAGGATTACTCAGGAAGGGCGGGGTGCTGTCCCGGTAGCTCAGGTGGTTCGATTGTTGTCCTGATGCGCCAAGGTTGCGGGTTTGAACCCCAGTGGGGGCGCAGGCAGATATCAGCCAATGAACGCACAGATGAGTAGAAAATCGATGTTTCTCTTTCTCCCCCCCCCCCCAACCCCCACCCCGCCACCGACCTCTTCTGTCTCTAAAATCGATACAAATTCAAAAAGAAAAAGAAAAGGGATAGGGGTACAGAAAATCCCGTGAGGCCAAGAGTCTGGGCAGACGCGCGGCCCTGGCCGGGACGTTACCTGCGGCGGGTGACCACAGCGGCGACGGCGGCCGCAGGGTGGACAGGAGCGTGGGAACCCTTCGCAGCGCGCAGCCTCAGACGAGACAGCTCAGGGTCCCGCTCTGCAGTGATTGCGGCTCGAGGCCCTCCGTCTCCCTTTTGAGGGCCGATTGCGCCGCGCTGATTGGTGAAGCTTCGAGGCAAGGCGTCTGTGAAAGCCAATAGGAAGGGAGGACGAGGAAGCGACTACAAGTCCCAGCGTGCAGCGGCAGGGACTTAAATACTCTGCCGCCTGGGATCTAGGGGAGGTGGGAGTCCTATAAACTGGGGTCGGAAGTGTCAGTGTTTTCAGGAACCAGAAATTTTGTAATTCCAGAAGTGTCCGCCAAAGGATCAAAACCAATGCGCAGAGCACTTTAACCCACTGGTTCCTAATTGTGTCTGCACGTAGGGAAGCTTCAAAAATATACTGCTGCCCAAGACCCAATCACGCCATACATTGTTGTGAGTTCAGTGGTCAGTATGGGGCCTGGGTTTTGCAATCCTTAAAGATCCCCCACAGAGGCCCTGGCCAGTTGGCTCAGTGGTAGAGTGTAGGCCTGGCATGCAGGAGTCCTGGGTTCGATTCCAGCCAGGGCACACAGGAGAAGCGCCCACCTGCTTCTCCCCCCTTCCCCCTCTCCTTCCTTTCTGTCTCTCCCCCTCCCGCAGCGGAGGCTCCATTGGAGCAAAGTTGGCCCAGACACTGAGGATGGCTCCATGGCCTCTGCCTCAGGCGCTAGAATGGCCCTGGTTGCAACAGAGCAATGCCCCAGATGGGCAGAGCATCGCCCCCTGGTGGGCTTGCCGGGTGGGTCCCGGTTGGGCGCATGCAGGAGCCTGTCTGACTGCCTCCCCATTTCCAGCTTCAGAAAAATACAAAAAAATAATAAAAATAAAAAATTTTAAAAATTAAATAAATAAATATAAAAGATCCCTCACAGAATCTTGAGTGTGCAGACCCATTTAATCTTTGTAACAACCCTATAAGAGTCAGGCACTATTGTCATCCTGGCTTTACAGAAAGGACAACTGAGAGAGATTATGTCAGGGAGGTTAATTTGTCTCTAAAGGTCACAAACCTCTGACCTAGGCAGTCTAGTTCCAGAATTCCATGCTCTTAATCCGTATACAATGCTATTTCTCAAATGTTTGGTATTATCTCACAGGGAACTGGAGAGAAAAATAAAATATTGTGTATGCAGTGCCATATGGTAGAGCCCAGTAAATTGAATTAAAAGGAATTGATGTGGTGGCACAGTGGATCAAGTGTCGACCTCAAACGCCGGTTCAGGACCCTGGGCTTACCCGATTAAGGCACATATGAGAGTTAGTGCTTCTTGCTCCTCCTCCCCTTCTCTCTCTCTTTCTCTCTCTCTCTCTCTCTCTCTCTGTCTCCTATAAAATGAATAAATAAATAAAAATAATTATAAATAAAAATAAAGTAAAAAAATAAAAGGAATTGATGTGAGGGAATAAGTGCAGTTCTGCTTAAGAACAGCAAGGGCAAAAGAAAAAAAAAAACAGCAAGGATTACAATCCAGGACTACATTTATCAGTTGTCCCCCTTGTTCGTTTATAATCTATTTTTATAGCTGTAGAGGAAAGAATGTCCAGCCTAAGTAAGAGTCTTGTAAGATTTTATTTGAGCCAAGCTGACAACAATTTTAGGGAAGGAAAATCTCAACAGATTGAGAAAATGTCCCAGAGAATAGCAGTTTTACAGCTTTTTTTTTTCTTTCTTTTTTACAGAGACAGAGGGATAGATAGGTACAAACAAACAGGAATGGAGAGAGATGAGAAGCATCAATCATTAGTTTTTCATTGCGAAACCTTAGTTGTTTATTGATTGCTTTCTTACATGTGCCTTGACTGTGGGGCTACAGCAGACTGAGTAACCCCTTGCTCGAGCCAGCGACCTTGGGTCCAAGCTGGTGAGCTTTGCTCAAACCAGATGAGCCTGCACTCAAGCTGGTGATCTACGAGTCTCAAACCTGGGTCCTCTGCATCCCACTCCAATGCTCTATCCACTGCGCCACCGCCTGGTCAGGCTACAGCTTATTTTAAACATTAGAATCAAAGCAGGAGACTTAAGGCGGGTTACATGAAATTCTTTGGAGATAGATTAGGGAGGCAGGAGAAAGCACACCGGGAAATCTCTGAAACTGGATAAAGAGTAAAACAGATACATGCTTCTTTTGCACTGGTGGCTATAGGATAGTTAACACTGACAGAACACAGAGATATCTAAACAAGACAGTAACAGTGAGGGGTTCTGTGGTCTCCTGCTCTGGTGGGAAATTGGGCTCTGAGGGGGTTGGGAAAAGGGGATTACTTGACATTCCAAAGGTATGCTATCTCAGATGCAAAAAGACAGTAGACAGATTCACTTAAGGTAAAGATTGACTTTGTGAAGAATACTACAGGTCTAGGATTTGATTTACCCACTATGACTCATTTTTAGTTAAGAATTTTTATGTTCAGACCATCCTATGTGGTTACATTCAGTCTCTGAGTTTGTAAGGCCCGCCATGCAGGTTTAATAAGTGACCCCTCTTTCATCCACACAGTAAATCATGGGTCAGCATACTGCCTGCTCTCTGTTTTTGTAAATAAAGATTGTTGAGAAAACAACCACACCCATTAGATTAGGTTTTATCTCTGACTGGTTTTGCAAACAAGGCAGAGTTGAATAGTTATATGAGAGACCATATGGTCCACAAAGTCAAAAACATTTACTGTCTGACCCGTTACAGAAAATGTTTGCCGGCCCTGGCCGGTTGGCTCAGCGGTAGAGCGTCGGCCTAGCGTGCGGAGGACCCGGGTTCGATTCCCGGCCAGGGCACATAGGAGAAGCGCCCATTTGCTTCTCCACCCCTCCGCCGTGCTTTCCTCTCTGTCTCTCTCTTCCCCTCCCGCAGCCAAGGCTCCATTGGAGCAAAGATGGCCCGGGCGCTGGGCATGGCTCTGTGGCCTCATGCCTCAGGCGCTAGAGTGGCTCTGGTCGCAATATGGCGACGCCCAGGATGGGCAGAGCATCGCCCCCTGGGGGGCAGAGCACCGCCCCTGGTGGGCGTGCCGGGTGGATCCCGGTCGGGCGCATGCGGGAGTCTGTCTGACTGTCTCTCCCTGTTTCCAGCTTCAGAAAAATGAAAAAAAAAAAAAAAAAAAGATAAGAAGAAAATGTTTGCCAGCCCTGGTTAAGTTCTTGGCCCAGGAAATGGCTTGGAAGTGACCATGAGCTTTAAGCCCAGATCCCTCCAAGTCCAAAGTCAA
The DNA here is from genome assembly GCF_036850995.1 of Saccopteryx leptura. Lineage (NCBI taxonomy): Eukaryota > Metazoa > Chordata > Mammalia > Chiroptera > Emballonuridae > Saccopteryx > Saccopteryx leptura. The sequence goes on along the minus strand of NC_089508.1, from coordinate 11,652,061 downwards.
TTCTCATGACCATATGTTTTCACAGTCTTCCTCAATGGGGAGCATAAGGAGTTCATTCTGCTATATATCAGTATTTATTCAATAACACACTTAGTGCCTGTCTCTTATGTGTTGGGTACAGCTGAGCATTGAGAGAAATAGGATTCTCTTCCTACCTCTTGGGAAATCAGCGTCTAATAAGAGAGGCAGAGTGTGTCTTTAACTATATATACTCCGATTCACACGGAATAAATGGTGGCCTTTGTCTGGCTAGGCTTTCACCACTGAAATGGAATGAAAGTGGTGGCCTGATGCCAGGCATGTTTAGGACAATAGGGAGACAGGGACAACTCCTTAGTCTCCCTCCGCAACAGTGTGGGTTGGGAGTACAGAGTGTGGGACAAAAGAAGGTGACTGGAAGTTGAATGACAATGAGAGGTTGCCATGGTGATAGTCAAATGAGCCTCAGAAGAAGCTGTAAAGTGGCTATAAATAAAATATATTATGCTCACTTTGTTAAAGATGACGCTGCCCACATGGAGGCCGTCACCCAGGTGATATTAATGTGTGTTGGGGGCGTACTGAGGGCAGGCAGGATCCTTGTAGCCTGGGGCTTGGTTTTAGGACTAAGCCTTTCCCACCCCTTTTGATGTGGGGTGGTGCAATCCCATCATTCCTCAGATAAGTGACTTGTATTAGAGACTTCCCTATTTTGTATTTATATATTGGATTAATGGTCTTGATTTCTACACTATAAAATGGGGGCAGAACGGGAGCTTGCTCTCTTGGTTCCTGAGATTAGCATTAGAGGAGAGAGCAGAGAGGAGAGCAGAGAAAGCCACGTGGAGGAGGCCAGGAGAAGCAGCCAAGATGGTGGAGTGCTGAGTGAGAAGCCAATTTGTGCAGAGTTTGTGCAGGGAGAAGGAAGGAGATGGGGAACGGAGGTGAATAAGTCTGGTGAGCTAGAAACCTTTGATTCTAGGAAACTCAGATAAGTCAGTAGCTTTGTGAGCACTGAATGAGTGGATTTTGGAGCCCAGTGTGTATTTTTACTTGCCCTCCAGGTGCAAGCTAGGATTAAAGCTGATGGCCCACCAGTTTTTGGCTCCGTTGTTTCTTTACCGACTGTCCGAATCCAATGCGAACCTGCATGGGCCAGGTGGCTGTGATGGTGGCCGTGGATACTGGCCTTACACTATCCTAGGCCACTCACGAGATGTCTGACATAAGAGAGGTCTGGAGTGGGAACTGGGTGCACGTGGTGGATTCTGTGGTCAAGCTACCTGGAGTCGAATCCCAACTCTACCACTTACAAGCAGTGTGGCCTGAGCGATTCACTTAGCTTGTCAGTACCTGGGTTTCCTCACCTGGAGGACTAGAGATGGGAAAAATCAGGGAGGTCTAAACCATGTGACCAGCAATGTGCTAGGGAAGGAAAGGTTTCTCTGGGGGTGAGGTCCTCGTTTTCCTAGTTTTCCTTGTTGCTAGGCACCTGGGTCCTTCTGCCCTGGTGACTTCTGTACCTGGCCTATCATCCTTGCTCTGCTCATGTCTGTCTAACCACCGACCACAGTACTACTCTGTTTATTTACTTTTTAAATAAATCATATTTTCTAGAGCAGTTTTAGGTTCACAGCCAAACCGAGCAGAAAGAACAGAGATTTCTCATATGCCATCCCCCTCCCCCACTGCAGCCCACAGGCACACATTAGGCCAGGGGTCGGGATCCTATGGCTCGGGAGCCAGATGGGGCTCTTTTGATGGCTGCATCTGGCTTGCAGACAAATCTATAATTAAAAAAAATAATAATGTTAAAAATATAAAACATTCTCATGTATTACTATCCATTCATTTCCTACCACTCATGTGCATGGTTGTGGGTGGCTGGAGCCAATCACAGCTGTCCTCCGGGACAACACCAAATTTTTACTGGATAATGTGTAACATACACGGGTCGTTGTATGGCTCTCACAGAATTACATTTTAAACTATGTGGCATTCATGGCTCTCTCAGCCAAAAAGTTCCCGACCCCTGCATTATTAGGCTATCAACATCTTGCACCAGAGTGGTGCATTTATTATAATCGGTGAACCTGCACTGACCCATCACATCTCCCAAGACCCATAGTTTACATTACAGTTCACTGTTGGTGATGTATATTTCATGGGTTTGGACAAATGTATAATGATATGTGTCCATCATTAAGTATCCTACAGAGTAGTTTCACTGCCCTAAAAATCCTCCATGTCCCACCCATCCATCCCTCCCTCTCCCACCAAGCCCCCGGCAACCACTGATCTTTTTATTGTCAACACAGTTTTACCTTTTCCAGAAAGTCATGTAGTTGGAATCCTGTGGTATGAAGCCTTTTCAGATTGGCTTCTTTCTTTTAATTTGAAAGCTGCTTTTAATTCTTCCTGGAACAAGACTGGGTATAAATAAATAGATAAAGATAGAAATGCCTAGCCTGACCAGGCGGTGGTGCAGTGGATAGAGCGTCGGACTGGGGTGTGGAGGACCCAGGTTCGAGACCCCGAGGTCGCCAGCTTGAGCGCGGGCTCATCTGGCTTGAGCAAAAACTCACCAGCTTGGATCCAAGGTCACTGGCTTGAGCAAGGGATTACTCGGTCTGCTGAAGGCCCACAGTCAAGACGCGTATGAGAAAGCAATCAATGAACAACTAAGGTTTCGCAACGAAAAACTGATGATTGATGCTTCTCATCTCTCTCCGTTCCAGTCTGTCTGTCCCTATCTATCCCTCTCTCTGACTCTCTCTCTGTCCCTGAAAAAAAAAAAGGCAAAAAATGATATATAAAAAAAAAAAAAAGAAATGCCTAATTACCCTTTGCATTCCCCAGGTACCTTGACCCTTGGGTCTGAGCATTTTAACAATGTGTATTTTCAGCAGCAAAACTAAAACTGAGAATGTGACGTTGGAGTCCAGCCACAGGGTTTCAAGTCACATGTCTCACTGCTGAGTCTTGGGGAAGAACCCTTGGTTACCAACCCAGTGAACATCTTTAGGCCAGTAAGCACTTCTTAGTCACTCTACAGATGCACTTCATGTGGACGTTTGGGCTGGTCAAAGTCAGGTGACTTATTCAGATTAACCCAGCTCAGTAGAACCAGCACTTCCCCTACAACTGTGTCCTGAGTGAAGCCACTTAATATTCTAACCGACTAGTATGTCATACCTGAGTGTGCACTGATAGGCAGAGTGATAAAGAGTTCTTAGGTTCTTGGAATCAGAAGGCACCTTGGAGGCGGCAGTGAGAATGGAAACAGAATGAACTACCCAGAGACTCGCCTGGAAACCATGGATGTATGGTGCTGCCTCCACCTTTTCTCCCTTGAAAACGAGAGAGTTGAACCCAATGATCCTGCAGACCTCTTCCCAGTAGAACAGGTCAGCCTGTCTATGGCTTCCCAAACTCTTGGACTTCACAGATCATTAGATTTCACCAAGTTTCAAGAACTGATACAGGTTATCTAGTTTATAGTCTCCAGAGAAGAATGATAAGAAACAAAACAAAACAAAAAAAGACTACCATTCCTATCACTTGATTTCCAGAAGAAAAAAACATATTAACTGAAAAAAAGAATTAAGATAAATAATCTCAGCATAAAAGACAATCCTTGTTAAGGAAAAGTGTTGGCAACTTTACTTCAACATGAGCACTGTGCAGTGGTTCTGTCTTTCTCATTTATAAAAAAATAGCTTTATTGAGATACAATCTATCATAAAATTCATTTCTTTTAAGTATACAATTCAACAATTTACAGTAAATGTACAGAATTGAGCGACCATCCCCACAATCTAATTTTAGAACATTTCCACCAACCCCAAAAGATTTCTTATACCATTTACAGAAACCACTACCTGTTCCCACCCATCAGGTCCAGGTGATCATGAGTCTGCTTTCTGTTTCTATAGATTTGCCTGTCCTGGACACTTCTTGTAATGTCATCATGCATTATGGGCCTTTGTGTCTGGCTTCTTTCATTTAGCATAATATTCAATAGTTGAAAGGCTATCCATGTTGCAGCATGCATCAGTAGTCTGTTCTTTTTTATGGTTCAGTAATGTTTTATTGTAAGGCTATACCACATTTTATTTATCTATTGTTGAAGGAGGCAATCAAGAGGACATGATCATTAGTTGACTCTCAAGGTGGACCTGGGCAATCGAAGGTTCCTCACCACCTCCCTATCCGTAAGACCAAGTTTTCCCTAGAGCTCAAGCTAAAAGTTTCAAGAAAGTCCCCTGCCCAGAGAATCATCTCCAAGAACAGGGCTTTGCCCGAGTGCCTAGCTGAGGAGGACAGTGGGGCTCCACCAAAATGCTCCTGACAGATCTGGTTCCCTCCATCACACCTTGCTCAGAAATCACTGCTTAGTCCATCAACAACGATCCACTGTGTGTTTTTATCCAGTCCCTCAAACATTGTAGGCACTTAACAAATGTTGGCTGAATACCAAATGAACGTGTAAGAGTTAACCAGAGAGCCCTTGGTTCCAATTTCTGGTAGCCTTCCTTCTAGATTGAATGAGGTCCCTTTCTGACTTTTGGATGTAGAAGTTTAGAAATGGAATAATGATGGAGATAATATAGCCCATGACTCTGGTTTTGGAAATAAAGAAATCAAGATACTAAAGGAAACATGACTTCTGAATCATACAGCACATTAGCCACAAAGTTGGACTTGAACACAGCTCATCTGATTTTCAGCCCAGATGCATCTCTCGATGTTGCTAAAGGTGAAAGAGTCTAAGACTCTGGGCTGAGTCTGGGTTGATCTCAGATCATCTGAAAATCACTTGTTGAATCAAGTTCTTGTTATCACCTTGTCTCATTTTTTTTAATACTTCCTCTCCCAAATAAAACTTTTACAATTTTGCCTGACCTGTGGTGGCGCAGTGGATAAAGTATCAACCTGGAAACACTGGTTCAAACCAGAAAGTTGCCGGTTCAAAACCCTGGGCTTGCCTGGTCAAGGCACAAATGGGAGTTGATGCTTTCTGCTCCTCCCCCCTGTTCTCTCTATCTCTCTCCCCTCTCTATAATGAATAAATAAAATCTTTAAAAAAAAAAACTTTTACGGTAGAGCGTCGGCCTAGCGTGCGGAGGACCCGGGTTCGATTCCCGGCCAGGGCACACAGGAGAAGCGCCCATTTGCTTCTCCACCCCTCCGCCGCACTTTCCTCTCTGTCTCTCTCTTCCCCTCCCGCAGCCAAGGCTCCATTGGAGCAAAGATGGCCCGGGCGCTGGGGATGGCTCTGTGGCCTCTGCCCCAGGCGCTAGAGTGGCTCTGGTCGCAATATGGCGACGCCCAGGATGGGCAGAGCATCGCCCCCTGGTGGGCAGAGGGTCGCCCCATGGTGGGCGTGCCGGGTGGATCCCGGTCGGGTGCATGCGGGAGTCTGTCTGACTGTCTCTCCCCGTTTCCAGCTTCAGAAAAATGGAAAAAAAAACAAAAAAAAAAAACTTTTACAATCTTCAGGTTCAGTAAATCAAAGAAATACTATCAGTATCATCTCTTGGCACATCTTCTATCTTCAGCCAATGAGCATGAAAAGACATTGGAAAAAGCCACTATTATCTTTAGCTGATATCCTGGAGCCCATGACTTCCCCAAACCAGAGCTGAATTACATAGTGAAGCTGGCTTGTGAGGTGCAGTAAAATACGTGGGCAAAAATTCACCTAAGTTCAAAAGTAAAAATAGTTTACAGGAGAAAAAGATTTCCTCTTTTTTATTCTTTCTGTACAACAAAGCACTTGGTTAAAAGTGAGATTGCTGACTGAGGAAATAAAAACGTCAAAACAGGAAGCAGTAACTGGCTAACAAAGCATCGCATCCAATAACAGGCTCCCAGGCAACTTCATGCTTTCATAAATGAGTGGGCAGGCCCTGAATCAATGAAAAGTTGTACAGAATATATGAATAAGCCTAATACTCATCCTCATAGGGGTGCCTTATGCTAATAAACTTTCAGGATGACTCACTTTTCCTTATATCACTCAGGAAAGGAGCTCTGGTGTCTTCTTCATGCTATTCCTACCCTTGAACAAATGCTGATATGTTATTTAAAAAAAAAAAATCCTTTACCTAAGTCCCTTAAAAAAATCTCTTTATTTCAGGCACTGTGGCAGTGCTCAGATTATTTGCCAAAATTTAAAACTGTTTCATTGTTTTTCTTGTTTTATCACATTGGCTAAGACTTTTGGTACAATGCTGAGTAGCAGTAGGTATTTGGGTTTTTAAGATATAATTTCCTTTGTTGTTATAAAATATTTCAAACAACAACAACAACAAAATTTCAAACATAAGACTATAGAATAACAGATGCCCCTATTCCCACCATCCAGCTTTACCGTATTCATTTCTGACTCTTCAAAAACTTATATATGCAGCCCTGGCCTGTTGGCTCAGTAGTAGAATGTCGGCCCAGCGTGTGGAAGTCCTGGGCACACAGGAGAAGCGCCCATCTGCTTCTCCACCCTTCCCCCTCTCCTTTCTCTCTCTCTCTCTCTCACTTCCTCTCTCTCTCTCTCTCTCTCTCTCTCTCTCTCTCTCTCTCGCTCTTCCCCGCCTACAGCCAAGGCTCCATTGAGGCAAAGTTGGCCCAGACACTGAGGATGGCTCCATGGCCTCCACCTCAGGCACTTGAATGGCTCCGGTTACAACAGAGCAACGCCCCAGATGGGCAGAACATCGCCCCCTAGTGGGAATGCCGGGTGGGTCCCAGTTGGGCGCATGTGGGAGTCTGTCTCTGTGTCTCTCTGCCTCCCTGCTTCTCACTTCAGAAAAATACAAACAAAAAACAATTTATATATGACCTGACCAGGCAGTGGCGCAGAGGATAGAGCGTCGGACTGGGACGTGGAGGACCCAGGTTCAAAACCCCTTAGTTGCCGGCTTGAGTGCAAGCTCATCTGGTTTGAGCAAGGTTCACCAGCCTAAGGTTGCTGGTTTGAGCAAGGCGTCACTGGTCTGCTGTAGCCCCTGGTCAAGGCACATATGAGAAAGCAGTCTATGAACAACTAAGGAGCCATAACAAAGAATTGGTCCCTCTCATCTCTCTCCCTTCCTGTCTGTCTGTCGCTATCTGTCCCTCTCTCTGACTCTGTCTCTGTCACACACAAAAAAACCCACAACTTATATATGAAGGCCCCTCTGTCCCTGCATCCTCCATTCAGAAGTAACTGCTATTATAAAGTGATGCTTATTATTACTGTAAATTTTTATACTCTCAATATGCAATTATACATCTATAAAATTTACACAGTACAATGAAAAGAATGGAGGAGGATATTTTCACTTATTACTGAGTGAAAGACATCAATCTGAGAAGGCTGGATACTATAGAATTCTGATTATATGGCATTCCGGAAAGGGTAAGATTAGGGAGACAGTAAAAAGAGCAGTGTTTGCCAGAGGTAGGGATGAGGGGGTGAATAAGCAGAGTGAAGAGGATTCCAGGGCAGTAAAATACTGTGTGACATTATAGTCATGGATATGTCTCATCATATTTTTGCCTAAATTGATAGAATGTACGTCAGCAAGAGTGAGAGCCCTAAACTGTGAGATTTGGGTGATTATGATGTGTCGATGTAGCTTCATCCTTGGTTTAAAAAAATGTACCATCCTTGTGAGTGATACTGACAATGGGGGAGGCTATGCAGATGTGGGAGCAGGGGGTACATGGGAAGTCTCTGTACCTTCCACTCCATTTTGTTGAAAACGTAACACTGCTCTAAAAAAAAGAAAGTATTTTTTAAATTACATAATATTCTTTTATAGCTTTAAATTTTTAAATAAATGTTATTATTCTATACAGATACTGAAAGGCAGAAACCACAGGCCAAAGCAAAAACGCAAGGCTAGTGTGTTTCAAAAGGAAAGTTTATTTTAAAAGCACCTGGATCCCGGCTCTGGAGAGTTGGCTCAGTGGTAGAGTGTCGGCCTGGCGTGCAGGAGTCCCAGGTTCGATTCCCTGCCAGGGCACACAGGAGAAGCGCCCATCTGCTTCTCCACCCCTCCTCCTCTCCTTCCTCTCTGTCTCTCTCTTCCCCTCCCACAGCCAAGGCTCCATTGGAGCAAAAGTTGGCTCAGGTGATGAGGATGGCTCTATGGCCTCTGCCTCAGGCACTAGAATGGCTCTGGTTGCAACAGAGCAATGCCCCAGATGGGCAGAGCATCGCCCCCTGGTGGGCATGCCGGGTGGATCCCGGTCGGGTGCATGCGGGAGTCTGTCTGACTGTATCCCCATTTCCAACTTCAGAAAAATACCAAACAAAAGAAAAGAAAAGAAAGATGGTGGCTGAGTAGCCATTTTGATTTTTAATTTTTTTAAAATTATTTATTTATTTATTTATTCATTTTAGAGAGGAGAGGGAGAGACAGAGAGAGAGAGAGGAGAGACAGAGAGAGAAGGGGGGAGGAGCTGGAAGCACCAACTCCCATATGTGCCGAGACCAGGCAAGCCCAGGGTTTCGAGCTGGTGACTTCAGCATTTCCAGGTCGACACTTTATCCACTGCGCCACCACAGGTCAGGCTGAGTAGCCATTTTATCTATCAGATACTTCTGCAACTTTTTTCCATCCACATTATTTTTTATTTATTTATTTATTTATTTGCATTTTTCCGAAGCTGGAAACGGGGAGGCAGTCAGACAGACTCCCGCATGCGCCCGACCGGGATCCACCCGGCATGCCCACCAGGGGCGACGCTCTGCCCATCAGGGCGTCACTCTGTTGCGACCACAGCCACTCTAGCGCCTGAGGCAGAGGCCATGGAGCCATCCCCAGCGCCTGGGCCATCTTTGCTCCAATGGAGCCTCGGCTGCGGGAGGGGAAGAGAGAGACAGAGAGGAAGGAGAGGGGGAGGGGTGGAGAAGCAGATGGGCGCCTCTCCTGTGTGCCCTGGCCGGGAATCGAACCCAGGACTTCCGCACACCAGGCTGACGCTCTACCACTGAGCCAACTGGCCAGGGCCAATTTTTTTTATTTTATTAATTTTTAGAGAGGAGAGAGAGTGAGAGAGAGAGAGAGAGAGAGAGAGAGAGAGAGAGAAGGGAGAGGGAGGAGCAGGAAGCATCAACTCCCATATGTGCCTTGACCAGGCAAGCCCAGGGTTTTGAACCGGCGACCTCAGCGTTTCCAGGTCAACGTTTTATCCATTGCGCCACCACAGGTCAGGCCACATTATTTTTTGTAAAAATTATTTTGTTAGCTAGTAGTTAATTCTGACCAACTAGGCAAGTAGTTATCAAATACTTGGTGAGACCTAGTGAAAAAGGTGAACTTGGGTTTGGGAACAGCAGTTGCTCCACTGGCTGAGCCGGAGAATTGCTACCATATAGCACAGCATCTTTTTCTGTTTTAACTTTTTTTTTTCCAACTGTTTTTTTGTGTGTGTGTGTGTGACAGAGACAGAGAGAGTCAGAGAGAAGAACAGATAGGGGTAGACAGACAGGAAAGGAGAGAGAATTCTTCGTTGCAGCTCCTTAGTTATTCATTGATTGATTTCTTATATGTGCCTTGACCGGGGGGCTACAGCAGACCAAGTGACCCCTTGCTCGAGCCAGCAACCTTGGGCTCAAGCTGGTGAGCCTTGCTCAAACCAGATGAGCCTGCACTCAAGCTGGCTACCTTGGGGTCTCGAACCTAGGTCTTCCACATCCCAGTCTGACGCTCTATCCACTGCGCCACCGCCTGGTCAGGCTGTTTTAACTTTTTTTTTTTTAATACTTTATTTATTGATTTTACAGAGACAGGAAAGAGAGGGGAGCATGGAATGGGAAGTATCAACTCATAGTTGCTTCATGCTAGTTGTTCATTGCTTGCTTGTTGTATGTGCCTTGACCAGGGAAGCCCAGGGTCTCGAACCAGCAACCTTGGCATTCCAGGCCGAAGGTTTAACCACTGTGCCACCACAGGCCAGGCTGTTTTAACTTTTTATTGTGGAAAATCTCAAGCATTTGCTTGAGTGGACAGCACAGCATACTGGACCTCTGTGCACCGATCCCGCACACTCAACATTGGTCAACTGCTGATCAGTCTTGTCTGATTTGTGCTCGTGCAGTGCCAGGATCCTTGAGGGAAGATTGTGGTCATGTGGTCGGCAGTAGACAGAGATGAGCAGAGCAGGGACAATGGGCCAGGTATAGAAGGGCACCGAAGCAAAGACCATAGACCAGGCTTCAGTTGTGTTGCAGCTCCAGACCCAGAAAAGCAGTAAAACCAGACAACTGACTCCATGGCCAACCTCAGGACAAATTGCATTGATGAGGTCCCTGTCCTGGTGCAGACCTATAGAGGAGGGGGTTACCACAACCCTAAAAGGACACACCTGCAGAGCTGACCAATAATAGACTATTGAGAAACTCCCCTGGGACCTCCTTAAAATCCCCACCCTTTGAAAGCCCTTAGGACAGAGGACCCAGTGCCTCTCCCTCCCAGAAGCTTTCCCTTCCCCTCCCCCCCAGGCACCTTTCTCTCTCTCTCCTAAACTCCCTTTCTTTTGCTTTGTAACTTGTTTCCGAAAGCCATTTCTTCTACCTCGGTGACTGTGGGTCAAATACGTTTTAAAATATGATATATATGTTTGCTCGCTTATAGTTTGCATTGGGTATGGAGGACAGGCTGTAAGCAGGCAGGGTTGTTATAGCCTAAGGCAGGGGTCCCCAAACTACGGCCCCCCGCAGGCCGCATGCGGCCCCCTGAGGCCATTTATCCGGCCCCCGCCGTACTTCCGGAAGGGGCACCTCTTTCATTGGTGGTCAGTGAGAGGAGCATAGTTCCCATTGAAATACTGGTCAGTTTGTTGATTTAAATTTACTTGTTCTTTATTTTAAATATTGTATTTGTTCCTGTTTTGTTTTTTTACTTTAAAATAAGATATGTGCAGTGTGCATAGGGATTTGTTCATAGTTTCTTTTATAGTCCGGCCCTCCAACGGTCTGAGGGACAGTGAACTGGCTCCCTGTGTAAAAAGTTTGGGGACCCCTGGCCTAAGGCTTAGTTTTAAGACTAAGCTTTTCCCCACTCCTTTGATTGTTGCATGATAGGGGGTGGTGCACTCTCATCAGGAATCCCATTATGCCTCAGATAAGTGACTTTGTATCAGAGACTTAATTGTATATTGGATTAAAGGTTTTGATTTCTATACTATAAAATAGGGCAGAGGAGCCCACGCAGGAGGTGAGCAGAGAAGGGCCACATGGAGGAGAGGAGAAGCAGCCAAGATGGCGGAGTGCTGAAGGAGAAGCCAGTTTGTGCAGAGAGAAGGTGTTGGGCAGATAAAATATATTATGCTCACTTTGTTCAAGATGGTGCTGCCCACATGGAAGCCTGTCGCCCAGGTGATATTAATGTGTGTTGGGAGCGGGCTGAGGGCAGGCAGGATCCTTGTAGCCTGGGGCTTGGTTTTAGGACTAAGTCTTTCCCACCCTTTTTGATGTGGGGTGGTACAATCCCATCATGCCTCAGATAAATGACTTTGTATTAGAGACTTCCCTATTTTGTATATTGGATTAAAAGTTTTGATTTCTACACTATAAAATGGGGGCAGAATGGGAGCTTGCTCTCTTCGTTCTGAGATTAGTATTAGAGAGGAGAGCAGAGAAAGGCCTGGTGGAGGAGGCCAGGAGAAGCAGCCAAGATGGCGGAGTGTTGAGTGAGAAGCCAGTTTGTGCAGAGTTTGTGTAGAGAGAAGGAAGGAGATGGGGAACAGAGGTGAATAAGTCTGGTGAGCTAGAAACCTTTGATTCTAGGAAACTCGGATAAGTCAGTGGCTTTGGGAGCCCTGAATGGAAAAGAAAGTGTTTTCCTACTGTGTGTATTTCTTGCCTGCCTGGTGCAAGCTAGGATTAAAGCTAATGGCCCCCCAGTTCTTGGCTCCATTGTTTCATTACCGTCTGTCCCAATCTAATATGAACCTGCACGGGTCAGGCAGCTGTGATGATGGCCGTGGCTACTGGCTTTACACCATGAAAATAATAAAACTCATGAAGAGTTTCGGAATTTTGGAGGGATCAAGTAGGGATAAAAATATATGATTGACCAAATTGCTTTTAAAAATGTCTTCTTATATATGAAAAACAAGAGGAAAATCCTTGTTGTTGGGCAGATAAAATATATTATGCTCACTTTGTTAAAGATGGCGCTGCACACGTGGAAGCCCATCTCCCAGGTGATGGTTGCCCTTATGCTTGGAATGGGCGTAATTATATTAATGTGTGTTGGGGATGGGTTGTGGGCAGGCAGGATCCTTGTAGCCTGGGGCTTGGTTTTAGGACTAAGCCTTTCCCACCCTTTTTGATGTGGAGTGGTGCAATTCCATCATGCCCCAAATAAGTTACTTTATATTAGAGACTTCCCTATTTTGTATATTGGATTGAAGACTTTGATTTCTACACTATAAAGTGGGGCAGACCAGGAGCTTGCTCTCTCTCGGTTCCTGAGATTAGCATTAGAGAGGAGAGCAGAGAAAGGCCTCGTGGAGGAGGCCAGGAGAAGCAGCCAATATGGCGGAGTGCTGAGTGAGAAGCCAGTTTGTGCAGAGTTTGTGCAGGGAGAAGGAAGGAGATGGGGAACAGAGGTGAATAAGTCTGGTGAGCTAGAAACCTTTGATTCTAGGAAACTCGGATAAGTCAGTAGCTTTGTGAGCACTGAATGAGTGGGTTTTGGAGCCCATTGTGTGTATTTCTTGCCCTCCGGGTGCAAGCTAGGATTAAAGCTAATGGCCCACCAGTTCTTGGCTCCGTTGTTTTATTACTGTCTGTCCGAATCTAATGCAAACTTATTTGACCCACTGGTGGTCTTTCCAGGTAAGTAGGGGAGGTTGTCTTCCTGGGAGATGGCCAGGAAAGAACCTTGACACATTTTGGGAAATGCGAGACCGTAAGGAATTTACCCAGAATTATAGATATTTCAGGCAGAGGCTGACGGCTACTCTGTTACTTGGCTTCTTTGCCCGGGTGGGCTAATGAAAACTCATTGTGGAGATTCCTTGTGAGATCCCAGCAGAGCAAATCAGGCCAAGTTGAAACTGGACTTAAAGTAGTAAATAGATTGGTCTTAATTTGGCTCTTTGATAAGAATGATGGTGATTTTAGTAGGGAAAACTGGGTTTCAATAGAATCTATAATGTGCAATTGTGAATATTAGACTTTGTGGATGAAAAAGGGGCCACATGCTGAACCTGACAAACTCGGGGAAAGCCTGCATGGTGTCCTTGCAGACCCTGGGGCCTAAAGTAAACTGAAAGTTTTTACTAAAAGGGGTTTATGGTGGTAGTCATGTCCTAGGGAGTTATTCTCTGTCTGAGGGACAGTCAGTGTTTGCCTTGCAGCCTGTCTATTCCCTTTGGCATCTGCAGTGATGTACCTGATAGCATCTTGATGTACCTGATGTACCTGTACCCCTTTGAGGGGTGGGGGCAATCTTTTTCTGCCCCTCAGGGCAGGCATCCTGCCAGAGCAGGAACCACCAAACCCTTTCATCGTTATTATCATGTTAATTAACTTAGCCCGTCTGTGCTTCCCTATGTAAGAGAGGTTTTAGTGTACAGTATAGATTTTCACTTTTACCCAATCCCAGAGCTCTCCCTGCTTTGCTTTCCCCCGCCTCCCTAACCTATCGCCAATTTCACGTAATGCCCTTATGACTGTCCCTTTGACTCTGATGTATAAAATAAGTGGTGAAACTGCCATTTTTTGGAGCATTTTTTTCAATCTGTTGAGACTTTGCTTCCGGGCAATTTTTGACAGTTTGGCTCAAATAAACTCATGAAAAATTCTTACAGGTTTGGAAGATTTTTTCCTTGACAACTCTAATTCAGGTAATTGTCTTCAAAGTTTTATTTATCTTTTATTTTTTCTTTCTTTCTTTCTTTTTTACAGAGACAGTGAGTCAGAGAGAGGGATAGACAGGGACAGGCAGACAGGAATGGAGAGAGATGAGAAGCATCAATCATTAGTTTTTCATTGCGCGTTGCAACACCTTAGTTGTTCATTGATTGCTTTCTCATATGTGCCTTGACCGCGGGCCTTCAGCAGACCGAGTAGCCCTTTGTTGGACCCAGAGACCTTGGGTTCAAGCTGGTGGGCTTTTGCTCAAACCAGATGAGTCCGCGCCCAAGCTGGCGACCTCGGGGTCTCGAACCTGGGTCCTCTGCATCCCAGTCTGACGCTCTATCCACTGTGCCACCACCTGGTCAGGCCCAAAGTTTTATTTTTAACCTATAAACTGAACTAGATCCTGAATTTTTCTAGTTTTCTCATTTTTATTTTATTTTTTTCCATTGAGAGAGAGAGAAAGGGAGACAGAGAGGGAAGGGAGAGAGAGAAGCCTTAACTCATTGTTCCAGTTAGTTTCATTTAGTTGTGCACTCATTGATTGTTTCTCATATGTGTCCTGACCGGGGATAGAACCCATGACCTCGGTGCACAAGGATGGTGCTTTATCCACTAAGCAACCTGGCCAGCGTTCTGGTTTTCTTAATATTTCACTACAACCCTTCAAACCAATGCTTCATTTTTCTTCCATCTTTTGACTTGGAACTAACACTTTTTGTTTTCTTTTATTGGATCATTTGTCATAATTCTTGTCATTCTAGCATTTGCCCCAATAACACTGAAATTTGTAACACGGTTTGTCTCCACCAGGTTACAGGCCGTACTTGTATTCAGGGAACACCACCTCTAGGCACCATCACTATCCTTCCATGCCCACACTTCATCGCGCCTCTGACAGAGAGCAAGGATCCCTGGGCTCTGAAGGAAGCATCTCCCCTCTTCAGCAGGAAGCAGCTACAGAAGAGACCCTGTGCCCCCTTTTCCTTGAAAGAATTCAGAGCCAGGACCCTTGAGGGAAGAATGTGGTAGGCAGTAAAGAGACGGGAGCAGAGCAGGGACCACAGGCAAGGTACAAAGGGCACCAGAGCGAGGACAGATGGGCCAGGCCTCAGTTGTGTTTCAGCTCCAGGCCAGAAAAGCAGCAGAACCAGAAAAAGCAATGCCACAGCTGACCTCAGGACCAGCTTCACTGACTAATGACCCCTGCCCTGGCACTGACCAATCAGTGGAGACTATGACACTAAAAGAATGCACCTGGAGAGCTGATGAACATTCTATTAAGATTGTTCCCTGGCGCTGGGGATGGCTCCTTGGCCTCTGCCCCAGGCGCTAGAGTGGCTCTGGTCGCAACATGGCGATGCCCAGGATGGGCAGAGCATCGCCCCCTGGTGGGCAGAGCGTCGCTCCTGGTGGGCGTGCCGGGTGGATCCCGGTCGGGCGCATGCGGGAGTCTGTCTGACTGTCTCTCCCTGTTTCCAGCTTCAGAAAAATGCAAAAAAAAAAAAAAAAAAGATTGTTCCCTGGGACCTCCCCTAAAGTCTTCACCTTCAGAAGCCCTTAGGCCCGAGGGCGCAGTGTCCTCTCCCTCCTGGGAGCACAGCTCTGTCCCCAGGTGCCTTACCTTGACCCTTCTCTCTCCTGAGCTCCAAAGGCCCCTTCTTTCGTCACTGTAACTTGTTTCCTAAAGCCCATTTTTTCTACCTCTTTGACTTTCTAAATAAACTTCCTCTTATACTCTTATAGTTTGAGTCTTGGCTCTGAATTCTTTCCAGGCCAGAAAATTTTTTTTTCTTTTTTTTTCTCTGAAGTTGGAAACGGGGAGGCAGTCAGTCAGACTCCCACATGCGCCCGACCAGGATCCACCCGGCACGCCCACCAGGGGACTATGCTCTGCCCACCTGGGGCGTTGCTCTGTTGCAACCAGAGCCATTCTAGCGCCTGAGGCAGAGGCCATGGAGCCATCCTCAGCACCTGGGCCAACTTTGCTCCAATGAAGCTTCGGCTGCGGGAGGGGAAGAGAGAGACAGAGAGGAAGGAGAGGGGGAGGGGTGGAGAAGCAGATGGGTGCTTCTGTGTACCCTGGCCGGGAATTGAACCTGGGATTCCTTCACGCCAGGCTGACGCTCTACCACTGAGCCAACCGGCCAGGGCTGAAGCACAGAGGTTGCCAGTTCAATCCCCAGTCGGGGCACATGCAGGAGCAGCTCAATGTTCCTGTCTCTCCCTCTCTCCCTACCTCTCTCTAAAAAAGAAAGAAAGAAAAAGAAAACACAGAATCCTTAGAAAGTGGCGTGATCTTGTGAATTCAGTCCTAGCCCAGCCTCTGCTTTTTACCCACTGATAAACTGGACAAAAGATTGGTCACACCATGCAGCTGGGGTACAGAATTAAGCAGACTGAGGTATACTCAAACCACCAGACTTACTCATTACTTCACCAATTCGTTCACGTCTCCAGCCCCTCTTGCAGGACTTGGTTCCTTGCCTGGAACTGTCAGTTTGCTCGTCTCTTCTCACAGACGCTGAGCGCTTTGAGCACAGACGTGCTATCTGTACCCCTAGTGTCTAGTGTGTCTGGCAGAGACGCGGCGACTCAGCAGACATGAAGCGGTGCAGGGAAGACCGTCGGAGCGGTCAGAATGCGAGAAGGCGAGCAGCTGGGTGACGCACAAGGTGTGTCTTCAGAATGGAGCGGAGTTTCTGTCGGGGAAACACCACTGCAGAGGTAAAGCAGGCCACTAAGCCCCCGCCAGCCTGCCTCAGTCCCCTAGTGAGGGGAGGACAGGCCAGTTGGGGGGACACAGGTGGAAGCAAGCACACTGTTACCTGGCCACCTCCTATGTGGGGGTACAGGCCAAACAGTTACCCCACTTGTGTCAGATGACATACCCCTAAATCACAATTAGCCGTCAGTTTACAGGGCGGTGATATCAATGACCTAGCAGTGGCACTTCTGGGTCCCTGTCATATGACTCAGATGTCTGTTGTTCGCCACCCTTTCCCTTCAGGGACCAGGGAAACCGACTCACCATCCCTCATTCCTGAGACTCTTACCTCCTTCTCAGCTTCCTGGCTCCTGAGGGAATGGCGCTGGGCTAGCCCTGCCCCTTGGCCACTCCGCCCAAGTCACACCCAACTGCAGAGATGCAGTCTCCTCTGAGGGGTGATGAGAACTCCCCTCCTCTCCGGCAGGGGGAACTCCACCAGGCTTTTCTATGCCGGCATGCAGGGCATGCTTCCTGGAGTTCAGCAGAATAGAATGTTCCACCTCTATGGTCCTGGGGACCTTAAAAGCCAAGTAGGGAAGCTGCTTGAGGTGAGTTTGGCGAGAAAAGAGGCAGATCGGCCTTGTGGAACAGCAGCTGAACGGGCGGGCCCAGGAGGCCCATAACAAGGCCCACACGTTCATTTTGGATGGAGCTGGGACTTTGGATGGAGAAGAATGAGCAGAAGGACATGCAGGGGAAACTCAGAAGGACACAGAAATCATCCCTACCATTTATTAAGCACCTGTTGTGAGCCTGGGATCGTGCTGGATGCTTACATATACAATAGACTCTTTCTGAGCTTCTACATATTTCATGGAACTGGCTACTCTGATCCACAGGGTGGGCCCACAGCACTTATTCATTTAACAAACAGATAAGCATCCTCCATGTAGAAGGCCCTGTCCTAGGTGGAAAGTACGAAATAGGGAAACAGAGGTAGATGTGGTCTATGCCAGGCTGATGCTCTATCCACTGAGAAAACCAGCCAGGGCCTTCATCCACACTCTTTAATCAGGACTACTAGACTTTACTTTATACATGGGGTATAGATAGATTTTTTTTAAAGAGGTGGTGCAGTGGATAAAGCATCAACCTGGGACATTGAGGCCCAGATCTGAAACCTCCCAAGGTCACTGGCTTGAGTATGGGCACATCCAGCTTGAGTGGAGGCTCACCAGCTTGAGCATGGGGTCGCTGGTTTGAGCGTGGGATCACCGAGACGATCACATGGTCGCCGGCTTGAGTGCAAAAGTCAGTGTCTTAAAGCCCAAGGTCGCTGGCTTGAGCAAGGAGTCACTGGCTTGGCTGGAGCCCCCCAGTCAAGCACATATGAGAAGCAATCAATGAACAACTAAAGTACCACAACAGTCATTCACAGACAGCATAACAACCATTCACATACATCTTAAAAATCACTAACCACCCATTGAACAGATGGGAAAACCAAGACCACGAGAGAGAAAGGGAGCTTTCCGTGAATCCCACTTCAAGCACAACCTGCTGTTTGCTGATCCCCAGTTCGTGCTGTTTCCAGGACAGCACAAAGCCTTTTCTTTCTCCACGCAACTGAGCTGTCAACACTGGGTCATATGGCAGTTTAAAGCTCTTAGCAAGAGGATAGATCGCCTGAGGATGTGGGGTGGATGGTGGCCTAGGAAGTTCCATCAGGGGCTCAGTGGCAAAGGGACTAATCTCTGGGAGCAACTTAGCGTTCCAGACATCATGACTAGAATTTGCCTGACACATGGGAAGGAGTTCCAAACAGGTATGGGAATATGAAGTTCCATGCATCAGCCAGGAAAAATTCATGGAAAAATGACATTCTGTGCTCTATAAACAAAAGGACACAGCACTACTGGTTTCACTTGTCAATCCAGTTTTAATATACGTGCATCTATATTTTTAAGTACTAAGTGCCTCCTGCTGCTGGAAGATAAAAATGCACAAAGAGGCTCGCAATGTCATTCTTCAGATCTGTTCAGTAAGGAAGTAGAATCACAGAATCAGGAACCGAAGAAACACAGGACTCTTCTAATGAGAAACACGAAATCCCTAGGGGATGCCCGCAGGGGCTGGGCAGGTGGCATAGACAACGGGTCTCAGGCAACTGAGAGGCAGAACTGTGAAGACGTGGAGAGTACAGTCAGCTTCCTAGAATGTTCAAAGTTTTAAAAAAAATTTTGTGTTATTTACTTTAAAAAAATAATAGATTCTCATGGTACAGAGAATATACAAAATAAGACTCGGTGAAGAATAAATGTCCCTCTCACTTTTGCCGCTTAGCCAAGTTCACCTGCAAAGAAAGTGTCCCTTGAGAGATAGACTCTACCCATAAAAGACATTTGTATACAAATGATAGCATACTATAAACAGCACTTTTTTCTTTTCTCTCTCTCTCTCTCTCTCTCTTTTTTTTTTTTTTGTATTTTTCTGAAGCTAGAAACCGGGAGAGACAGTCAGACAGACTCCCGCATGCGCCCCACCGGGATCCAACCGGCACGCCCACCAGGGGGCGACGCTCTGCCCACCAGGGGGTGATGCTCTGCTCCTCCGGGCGTCGCTCTGCCGCTACCAGAGCCACTCTAGCGCCTGGGGCAGAGGCCAAGGAGCCATCCCCAGCGCCCGGGCCATCTTTGCTCCAATGGAGCCTCGGCTGTGGGAGGGGAAGAGAGAGACAGAGAGGAAGGAGAGGGGGAGGGGTGGAGAAGCAAATGGGCGCTTCTCCTGTGTGCCCTGGTGGGGAATCGAACCCGGGACTTCGACACGCCAGGCCGATGCTCTACCACTGAGCCAACCGGCCAGGGCTCTTTTTTTGTTTTTTTTTAACTTAATATATATTGTTAAGATCTTGGAGCTATTTTCATATCCTTTTCATAAGAGCTTATGTTGTTTTTTTCTAAGCAGTCCACAGTGTTGTGTTGGATAAATACACCAAGACTTTAAAATCAATGAACATTTGCCTTGTTTCTAATATATGCTAGTATAAGCAACTCTGGGACTAATAACATTGTATATGTCATTTTGCATATGTGTGAGTGTCTCTATAGGATAATATCCTAAAAGTGGAATTGTCTTCTCAAAGGATATGTGTATTTTTTTTTTCTTTGCGAGAAAGAAAGAGCCCAGGGTGGCTGGCTCAGTGATAGAGCATCAGCCAGGCGTGTGGAAGTCCCCGGTTCAATTCCCTGTCAGGGCACACAAGAGAAGTGCCCATCTGCTTCTCCTCTCTTTCCCCTCTCCTTCCTCTCTCTCTCTCTCTTCCCCTCCTGCAGCCAAGGCTCCATTGGAGCAAAGTTGGCCTGGGCGCTGAGGATGGCTCCATGGCCTCCACCTTAGGCACTAGAATGGCTCTGGTTGCAAAGGAGCAACACCCCAGATGGGCAGAGCATCGCCCCCTGGTGGGTTTGCCAGGTGGATCCCGGTTGGGCGCATGCGGGGGTCTGTCTCTCTGCCTCCTCACTTCAGGGAAATACAAAAAAAAATAAAAATAAAAAAATAAAGAAAGAAAGAAAGAAAGAGACAGAGAGAGAGGGACAGACAGGGACAGACAGGAAGGGAGAGAGATGAGAAGCATCATTTCTTCATAGCGGCATCTTAGTTGCTCATTGATGCTTTCTCATATGTGCCTTGAACAGGGGGCTACAGCAGACCGAGTGACCCCTTGATCAAGCCAGTGACCATGGGGTTATGTCTTTGATCCCACGCTCAAGCCAGCAACCCCACACTCAAGCTGGTGAGCCTGTGCTCAAGCCTGATGAGCCCACACTCAAGCCATCAACCTTGGGGCTTCAAACCTGGGTCCCCTGGGTCCCAGTTCAACCAACGCTCTATCTACTGAACCACCACCTGGTCAGGTAGTTGTGTGCCCTTTTTAAAAATTGATTTGTAGCCTGACTTGTGGTGGCGCAGTGGATAAAGTGTTGACCTGGAATGCTGAGGTTGCTGGTTCAAAACCCTGGGCTTGCCCGGTCAAGGCACATATGGGAATTGAAGCTTCCTGCTCCTCCCCCCTTCTTTCTCTCTCTATCTCTCCTCTAAAATGAATAAAAATAAAAAAATAAAAAAACTTAAAAAAAATTGATTTGTAGGAAAGCTTCATATATCCTGAAAACAGGTCCTTTTCAGATGTGTGCATTATACATATCTTTGGCTTGCCTTCTCACTTTTAATTTCTTTTTATTAAAAGATTCTTAATTTTAACAAAGTCCAAATTATCAATCTTTTCGTTTGTAGTTAGTAATTTTTGTGTTTATCTTGTTCAAGACTTTTTTGTCTCTTCAAGGTCATGAGGATGTTCTCCTGTGTTTTCTTGCAGAACCTTTATTATTTTACATTTTATACTTTGATCTATAATCTTTTTGAAATTAATTTTATTTTTTTAAAGATAACTCACATTTATTTATTTATTTATTTTTTACAGAGGCAGAGAGAGGGACAGACAGACAGGAACGGAGAGAGATGAGAAGCATCAGTCATCTGTTTCTCTTTGTGACACCTTAATTGTTCATTGATTGCTCTCATATATGCCTTGACCGTGGGCCTTCAGCAGATGGAGTAACCCCTTGCTCAAGCCAGCGACCTTGGGTCCAAGCTGATGAGCTTTGCTCAAACCAGATGAGCCCGCGCTCAAGCTGGTGACTTCGGGGTCTCGAACCCAGGTCCTCCGCATCCCAGTCCGATGCTCTATCCACTGCGCCACCGCCTGGTCAGGCTGAAATTAATTTTTATTTTTTTTTTGTATTTTTCTGAAGCTGGAAACAGGGAGGCAGTCAGACAGACTCCCGCATGCACCCAACCGGGATCCACCCGGCACGCCCACCAGGGGGCGATGCTCTGCCCCTCTGGGCATTGCTCTGTCACGACCAGAGCCACTCTAGCGCCTGGGGCAGAGGCCAAGGAGCCATCCCCAGCACCCGGGCCATCTTTGCTCCAATAGAGCTTCGGCTGCGGGAGGGGAAGAGAGAGACAGAGAGGAAGGAGAGGGGGAGGGGTGGAGAAGCAGATGGGCGCCTCTCCTGTGTGCCCTGATCAGGAATCGAACCCGAGACTTCTGCACGCCAGGTCGATGCTCTACCACTGAACCAACCGGCCAGGGCCAGGCTGAAATTAATTTTATGTGTAGTGTGAAGTAAGGGTGTTTTAGTTCATTTAGGGTATTATAACAAGATATCGTAGACCAGGTAGCTTATAAACAACAGAAATTTATTTCTCACAGTTCTAGAGTCTGGAAAGGCCAAGGTTAAGGTACAGGCCAACTCCAGTGTCTGATGAGGGCCCCGCTCCTGGTTCGTACATGGTCATTTTCTCACTATGACTGTTGTAGGCAGTTAGACAGACATGAGCAGAGCAAGGGCTATAGGCCAGGCACAGAAGGGCACCAGGACGGAAAGCCCCAGGTGCCTAGCAATGGGTACAACTGGGTAAACAACGACCTGGCCCCCAGCTAACCTTTCCTCCACTAGTATATTGCGGGTCATGAGGTTTAGACCCCCTGACCTTTCACATTGCTAGTCATGCAATTTGGACCCTCTTGACCTTTCCTCCACTGGCATGTTGCTGGTCATGTGGGTTAGACCCCTTAGAAGGGGGGACTAACAAGAGGGCCAGAGATTAGCCCTTAAGCATTAACCCTTAGGGATAACATGTAGGCCTCAGTTGTGTTTCAGCTCCAGGTCCAAAAAAGCAGCAAAACCAGACAAGCAATGGCACAGCTGACCTCAGGACCAGCTGCTTTGACGAATGCCCCCCTGCCCTGGTGCTAACCAGTAGGTGGAGACCACAACCCTAAAATGAGACACCTGGAACACCGATGAATATGCTACTGAAATCCTCCTGTGGGTCCTCCCCTGAAATCTCCAACGTTAAAGCCCAGAGCTCACCTTTCCAGGAGCACCTTCCTCTTCCTCTCCCTTTTCCCCCTCTACTTTCCCCCAGGCCCGTTTTCCTTGCCTCCCTCTTCCTCCTACGCCCTAAGGGATCCCATGAGACTTGCAACCAGGGGGCCAATAGGCAACAGCAGCTCGTCTAGGGCTAACCCTAGGCCCCTTTTCTCTGACTTCCCAGGGAGCCAAAGCAGCCCCGCCCAGACTCTCTCCTATGGCTTCTCCTATCCCAGGCCCTTCCTGTTTCACCGCCCAGCCTTGTAACTAACGGGGCACTCGTTTTCCTGAGTGAGTTGCCTGCTCAGTCCCTTCTGCCCTTCTGGGTGTATTCCTGCGTGGCCAATCAATTCTTGCTTCCCTTGCTTGCACTTTGTCTCTTAGCTGAATTCTTTCCTTCAGGAAGACAAGAATCGCAGTCTCGCCATTTTGCCAGTAACATAACATCACATGATAGAAAGGGTGACTGAGCTTTACGGAGATTCTTTAATAAGGGTGCTAATCCCTTTTATGAGAGTTCCACCCTCATGACCTAATCATTCCCAAACATCCTCCATTCCAAATACCATCACATTGGTGATTAGGATTTCAAGATATGAATTTGGGGAGGATAGAAACATCCAGTCTGTAGAAAGGGGTTAAGATTTATTTATTTTTTCATGTGTATATCAAAATCAGTCAGGGGTTGTACATTTTAAATTATGACATATGTACATTTATACATTGCCCTCTATAGAGGTTGTATGAATTTACATTTCTACCAAAAATATTTCTCCACACTCTTGTCAACACACTATGAGTGTATTCTTTTGGGGGGAGGAGGGGGAGGTATTTATTTATTTATTTATTTTGTATTTTTCTGAAGTGAGAAGCAGGGAGGCAGAGAGATAGACTCCTGCATGTGCCTGACTGGGATCCACCTGGCGAGCTCACTAGGTGGTGATGCTCTGCCCATCTGGGGCGTTGCTCCAACTGGAACCATTCTAGGGCCTGAGGCAGATGCCATGGAGCCATCCTCAGTGCCCGGGCCAACGTTGCTCCAATGGAGCCTCAGCTGTGGGAGGGGAAGAGAGAGATAAAGAGAAAGGAGAGGGGGAAGGGTGGACAAGCAGATGGGCGCTTCTCCTGTGTGCCCTGGCCAGGAATCGAACCTGGGACATCCACATGCCAGGCCAACACTCTACCACTGAGCCAAGTGGCCAGGGCCAAGTGTATTCTTTTTGAATTAAACATTGTGCTGTGGCCAAAACAAACAACTAATTGAAGTTACACACTTATAATTCCAAATTCTAGTTCAATATCTTCGTCTCATTAATGAGTTCCTGGAAGTGGAGTGCTTTGCTCAAGTTCACACAGCCAGAAACTAGAGAACCATGATCAGAACTAAGGTATATTCTAGTTTAGGATTTCCAACCGCCAGTCCACAGACTGATACCAATCTGCCAGAAATTTTGTACTGGTCTGCGAAAGAGTCAACCACCTTGGTGTTGTTTGGAGATTATAGACAGGCTATATAATTTTCATACAACTTCAGGGTGAGTACTCTTTCGGGGACTGGTATTGGTCTGTGGACCAGTGGTTGAACACACTGTTCTGGTTCATTATAGTCTATTTTTTTTCTCTGATGTAATTGAAGGGCAGAGAGATGAACTCACTTGAAACTAATTGGCAGCCAAACAGTACCCAGATAATCTGATTGCTGTCTGTTTACCATGCTATCTCAGTTCACTGGACCTTACTATTCATTCATTACTCAACTTCTCGAATTTTCACCCTTTAGTGGTTAAGAACATTGTGTCTAGAGTCACATCTAGGCTTGGATCTCAGATGTACAACTTATTCCTTGTGTATCCATGGGCAAGTAACTGAAGCTCTCTAAAGTTCACTGCCTTCATCTGTAAAATAGGGATACATACCAATCAGGTTTTATTAGGTAAGGCTGTGTAAGAAATAACACTGGGGAACAATTTTTTTCATTTTCTGTTGCATGAGGTTTTAGAACAGTTTCTATATATTTCTTCATCGCTGATTCCAAATCCATTTTTTGGTGCATGCTCTAGTTCTTATGCAATTTTAATTTCTTTTTGTTACAGTTAATGGTATGCATTGGTTTTTAAATAGGAGTTAAAGGGTGACAACTCTTGGATTGAGTATAACCACAAGGCAATTAATGTTTTACAAACATCACTTTTACATAATTGTAGTTGTTTTTAAATGTAAAAAAATTATTATCTGATAAAAACACCCTCTTATTTTGTTTTAAGATTGAATCATGGCTTCTTCAAGTAGGCGTAAATGTAAGAATAGTCCTGACACCTTCTGTTATATATGTGGCTGTTACACACTTCAACATCAAAGGCACAATATTTCATCATTTGTGACATGTGCATATATTGCCTCTTTTCAGTGATTCCAATTGGTCATTAAACTCATCTGCAAGAAGATTATAATGACATAAAAATTGTCCTCGACTTTCTGAAGTATGAGGAGCATAACTGGATCCTTTGTGTGGATCTTAAAATGGTAAATTTCCTGCTAGGACAACAGAGAGGTTTCATGAAGTATCCTTGCTTTCTGTGTTTGTGGGACAGCCGAGCTCCAGAGAAACACTGGACACAGAAGGAGTGGCCGAAACGTGAAGCTCTGGAAGTAGGGGTGCAAAATATTGTGAATGAACCTGTATTTAATCAAGACAGGATCATTTTTCCCCCACTTCACCTCAAACTTGGCTTAATGAAGCAGATTGTTCAGGTTTTGAATAGAGAAAGTGAATGCTTTCAACATATTATTTCTGCTTTTCCTGCCTTTCAAGAAGATAAAAGCAGGTGTATTTGATGGACTTCAAATTTGAACCCTCATATGTGACAAAGAATTTGCCAGGAAAATGAATAAGGAGGAGAAAGCAGCATGGCAGTGTTTTGTGGCAGTTACAAAGAACTTCCTTGGCAACAAAAATGCAGAAAACTATGAACTTCTGGTTCAAAGAATGCTGTTGGCTTTCTGCGACATTGGATGTAACATGAGCCTTAAGATTCACTTCCTGAACAGTCACCTTGATAAGTTTCCTGAAAATCTTGAAGCTGTTAGTGATGAGCAGACTACTAATGGAGCATCAAATGAGATTGTCCTCAACAAGTTCACAAACGCAAGAGCTATAAACACAAATTTTTGCCTGAATAGAATTTAAATAAGTTTTGCACAAATTTTATGATTAAAATAAGTTCTATTTTGAAATAGTAGACAAATTCTGATGCAATCATATCTTTTAGTGTATTAGTGTATTTACTGCATTATATAAATTATTATATTTTCACAAAGATGATGCCCAAGAAGACATTCTACTTCATTATGTTAAACTAAATGTTGAAAATTTTATAATAAGATGAAAACCTAAAATCTTGAATTGCAAAAAAACCTGTAGCTTACAGAGAAAAACTAATGTCAGATTTGAGATCAGCACACTCGAATTAGGTAAGAACAAGTGTTTTTGTGGATGCAACAAAAATTTTGTTCCCCAGTGTAATTCTTTCAGTGGCATCTAAAAGAAAAGGTTTATTTTTCACTCATATGACATATGAGATGTGGGTTGCTTCACACCTCTTTTTCCTCCAGGGCCCGGGGGGAGGGAGCAGTCCATCTGGGACAGGCTATTCTCATGAGAGAAGAAAAATATCAAGAGAGCAGGTTGAAACACATAATGGCTGTTTACTCTTTGCTCAGATGTGTTGAAAGGCACTTCTCTTCACATTCCATTGGCCAAAGGAAGTCACATGATCCATCCTAACATCAGTAAGGCTGGAAGGGACACACTCCTACAGGATGCATTGCAGTCATCTGGCATCAGGTACATTATCCTTAACAGGAAAAGCTACTTGATAGTTGGGAACAATGCCACCTACTATGGGATAATAATAGTACCTTCCTTGCAGCTACTGTGAGAACTAAATGAGGTAAAGCACATCCAATCTCAACACAGTATTCTGCACTTAATAAGGGCAAAATAACTGCCAGATGCTATCGTTATTACTACCTCCCCACGATGCTGAAACGTATTCTGTCCACTAGACGGCTAAACCTGACTTGAGAGGAAGCAGTTGTGATTACTCCCACTATTTAATTTGCAGGCAATAAATCACTGAGTCTACGGGCACAGGCTTTGGAGTAACGTGGACTCCTTATTAGAGCAGATGATCTTAGACAGGTTACTTAACCTCTCTGATCCTTAGTTTCCTCAGCATGAAAATGGGGATCCTTGGGACTCTGTTGTAGACTTGTCATTAGGAATAAATTAGTCCAATTCTGTGCACATAGTACGAGCTAAGTATTTGGTCAATTGCTGAATGTGGATTTGATATTCAATGAACTGTATAGTAAGTAACATAACTACAATATTGCTGGATAGAAAGCCCTTTACCTATCTTGGGTCTCAGCTTAAATGCCACTTCCTCAGAGACCTTCCCAACCACAGGATTTAAAGTGCTTCTCACACCTACAGTCACCTCTCATCATTTTCTTGTCTTTTTTAATGTTTATTTTATTGATTTTTAGAGAGAGGAAGGGAGAGAGCGAGAGAGACAGGAACGTCTGTGCCTCCAGAGGGTACCCTACCCAACCGAGCTATCCGGACAGGGTTCCATTTTCTTGTCTTTACAGTTCTGTAATGCTCTGAAATTGTCTTGTTCATTCATTGCTTATTTAATATCTGTCTGTCACCAGAAAGGAAGTTCCATGGAACCAGGGATCTTGTTTTCTGCATTCTCATCTCCTGCCTGGGGCCTCAACATCCTCACCCATCAGCTGCGAGGTGAAGAAGAGAGAAAGGAGAATGCTGGCTGGTCCACCCGGGCCTCAAGCTCTGTCCAGCTCAGGCTTCAAATCCCTTCCAGGCAGGGCACCACCTGTGTCATCCAAGTGGGTCGCACTGGGGCCCCGCCCCGCCCCTGGTGGGCGTGGCCTCCAATGTTGTGCCAGCCGCGTGCAGGCGGGAGGCGATTACGTCACACGCAAACAGGTCCTGTTCCCGCCCTGTCTCGCGGCGGGGGGGGGGGGGGGGCGTGGCCAGGCGCGAGGTCCCCGCAGCCGCCGATGCCGCCGCCTGAGTCGCCTCCTGATGGTGACTCTCGGCTCCCGGCCGCTCAGGCAGCTCGGAAGCCACTCTGTTTTGGGGTCCTCGCTGCCCTTCCACGTCTCCCGGAAGAGTAGCAGGGCCGTGGCAGGTCCGGGAGGAGATTGGCTTACCCGGGGCCCTCTCCCGGCCTGCTGCTGAACGGGGGCGGTCCGGGAGGGCATCGAGGCCGCGGTGCAGCCGCTCCGGAGTCCTCAGGTGAGGCGGCGGCCAGAGCTCGGTGGCTAGGACGGGGCCAAGCTGGGGCAATAACGGCCCGAGACGCGGGGGGGCGTCCCCTTAGTGGAGTGTTTGATGTCTGCCCGGGGATGGGCTGCGGAAAAGGGCCAGAGCCCCCGTGGGCCGCGGCCGACTTGGTTTAGTGTCCTCCCCTCCCTCCCTTCCCCCCACGCCTGGCGTGACCGCTCGTCCCAGTCGGGAGGGCTCAGCGAGGCGGTGGGGAGCTAGGCGGGGATGGACACTCGCCCGCCGGGGACCCGCTGACTGTCACTCCCTGGGACTGACCCTCTGACCCCAGCCTCCCTCCTGTGTGTTGACCTGGGCCTTCCAGTGGTGCCGCCTGCCCGCTTCACCTCCGTGTGGGCCGTCCCGGGGGCAGTGTCTGAGGACTCCTTTCTGGGGTGGCACCTCTGAAGGCCACTCGACCTGTGTGTCGGCGGGGCGGTGCCCAGGGCCCCCTCTTAGTGTTTGTTTAATCGAGTGATTGAAGATGGGAGGCACCACGTGAGGAATTCGTGTTTTGCTTTATTAGCAAAGATCATTTTAACCGCCCCCCCCCCATACCACCAGTGTTTACTTGAGAACACTACAGAACGTCTGTAGAGAGTGTTGTATGTTACAAAGCACTTCAATTCCATTTTCGTTGGATTTCACATGCCCTGTGAAATACACAGGCAGTTAGTTAGTAGTGCCATTTCTTTCATGAGGAACAGAGTTAGGGGATTTCTTGAGGTTAGCCAGATGGGAAATACAGAGATTTAAAAAAATGGGTTTGGCTGACTTAGATTTGAGTATCTGAGCTGCCATGTAAAGTCTGGAATCTTTCTAAACCTTTTCCCCACTTGTGAGAAAAGGATACATGTATTGCTACTTACTGCATGATGTGGTTGTGAAATTGTGTGTCATAGACATAAAAGTTCCATTCTTCAGTATTTATGGCTGCCTACTGGGTGCTAAATGCTGGAGATTCATTGCTGAGGAAAGTAGAGAGGGCCTTTATCTACCTACTCTTCCTGGATAGAGACAGAAAAAAGCAAAACATAATTATAAAACCAAAAATTGGCTGTGAGGGCAAAGATTAGTGTGTGAACACAGAATGATGAGACCTAATTTTAATAAAATGAAAGGTTTTCTTGAAGCAGATGACATTCATATGGAGATTAAGAATCAGAGTTAATGGTGAGAGAGTTCCAGGCAAAAGGAACAATGTGCACATTCAAGAAATGTTTGTTAACTTTTTAATACAGTTCTCTCTCTTCTATATCATAAGGACTAATTCTCATTCATTGTGTCAGGCCTCAAGTACTCAAACATTTGTATCAAATGAATGGCTCTGCAGTCTAATTTTTTTTCCTTCTGAATTTAGCTTAATGTGCACATAGTAGGTACTAAGTACTTCACTTATTAAAGGTGTACTTTAGCTCAATTATGTGCATGCCTAAATTATCCATAGTACTGCCTTTTTAAAAAATTTTATTTATTTTTTTACAGAGACAGAGTGAGTCAGAGAGAGGGATAGACAGGGACAGACAGACAGGAATGGAGAGAGATGAGAAGCATCAATCATTAGTTTTTCATTGCGCGTTGCAACACCTTAGTTGTCCATTGATTGCTTTCTCATATGTGCCTTGACCCTGGGCCTTCAGCAGACCGAGTAACCCCTTGCTGGGGCCAGCGACCTTGGGTTCAAGCTGGTGGGCTTTTGCTCAAACCAAATGAGCCTGCGCTCAAGCTGGTGACCTTGGGGTCTCGAACCTGGGTCTTCCGCATCCCAGTCCGATTCTCTATCCACTGCACCACCGCCTGGTCAGGCCATAGTACTGCCTTTTAAGAAGATAGATTTTGTATTAATCAGAAGTTTCTTCAAGTTTTAGCACCTTCAAACATCAGGGAATTTTTTTTATTTGGTTGTACTAAAATTTTGCTATATTATTTGCTTTTTGGATGCTTTTGCTACATTAACATGTACCCTTTGTTGAAATAGGAGTAATAACAATAGTGGTAGTTGTAACTATGGTTATAGTAACTACTAAAATGAATGCCTGTTGTGTGCCAGGCATTCTGCAAAGTGTTTATAGATTTCATCTTAAATGTTCTGTAATGTAAGTACACTTATTTTACTCATTTTCTAGATTAAGTTTCTCTGGTTCAGTGAAGTAGTTTGCTCAAGGCTACAATAGCTAGTAAGAAGCAGGGTTAGGCATTCAATCCAGACTGACTCCCGAGCCTGATCCTAACTGTTACGCTCTGCTGTTATTCCACATTGATCACTTTATGTCCTTCTTACAGGTTCACTAATAGGATTATTCTGCTACCATCATGTCTTGGTTTGCTGATCTGGCTGGAAAGGCAGAAGACCTTTTAAACCGTGTCGATCAAGGGGCTGCAACAGCTCTCAATAGAAAAGAGAACATCAGTAGCAGCGTATATAGCAGAAACACTGACTATCCTGAACTTCACCAGCAAAATACAGATTTGACTTATGAGACTGGACCTAAAGCGAATTTTATTTCCTCAGCAGCTGATAACATTAGAAATAAAAAAGCCACCATCTTAGCTGGCACCACCAATGTGAAAGCAGGGCCGAAGACATCAGTGGAGGCTCCCCATCCTGTTGAAAACTCATCTGTTCCTAGGCCTTCAGCCCAGTTTGTTCGGAGGAAAAAGTCAGAACCGGATGATGAACTACTGTTTGATTTTCTAAATAGTTCACAGAAGGAACCTTCTGGGAGGGTGGAAATCAAAAAAGAGAAGGTCAAGACACCTGTCATTCAGAGTTCTCAGGCAGCAGGTGTCAGCACGATGAATACTGGTGTAATTACCATCAAAACCAATGAAGAAAATCCTTCTGGGAGCCAAAGCCATGGTAGTTAATCAGTCCTCTGTTTCTTACAGAGTTGAGCACATTGGATATGTCGTTACAGCCTACACATTCTGCTAGTGTTTCTCATCCTCTGTTCTGTTGCCTGTCCCCACTGGTGTGAGAGCAGGCGCTCTGAAATGAGAGGTAGCATGAATACCATCAGTCAACGTATAGTTATAGTAGGGACCTTTATGTTGTCTGTATTGCATTCAAAATGATTCACTAACATATTTGAAGATACAAAAGACAATTTTGAAATCTGAAAGAAAATGTAATTTTGGATTTGGGACTATATTCATTTCTTTTTGTCATTGGGATTATAAAAATGATAGGAGACTGTCACATATTATTTTTTTAAGATTTTATTTAGTTGATTCTTAGAGAGAGGGAGAAATGGGAGGAGGAGAAATGGAGGGAGAAATCAACTTCTAGTTGCTTCCCATATGTGCCTTGACCGGGCAAGCCCAGTTTCGAACTGGCGACCTCAGCATTCCAGGTCGAATGCTTTACCCACTGCGTCGCCACAGTTCAGACACACATATATTTTTGATTATCAGTTTCATGGGGTTCTTGGTTATTTTTTTCCTGCATTCCCCCCAGAAGTAAAGCTAAGAGACTGCGCTGTGATCCAAGTTGAAGGTATTGATCTAGTAGTGAAGTAAAAGCTTAGAATTCTGGTTTCCACTTGTTTAATTTGCTGTAAACTTGCCTCTACATGTATGTCTTCTCATCTGCAAAAATGAGGTTAATATGATAATGTGGATAATTCAAGTACCTACTAACCATTTTTAAATAGCAGTAAACATGATAGGGTCCTGCAGGGATTCTTTATAAAGTTAATAATTAATGGAAGTCTCTTATGTTCTTACATGTTGTTGTAGCTTCTCCCACAGTCTTGGCTGCCAGTGAATAAAATCTGTCTTGTATCTTTAAGATAAAAGTAGTAGAGGCAAGGGTTTGGGGCTTCCAAGACAAGGGCATGCCATAGCGGTTGATTGATTATGTATGCACACCCCTAAACCTCTTTTCAGCTATCTTTTCATTGGTTATACAAACATATCTTGAGAACTTACGGGTGGCAGGATATAGCAGTGGATGCAACGGGTCAGGGTCTAGTGGGTGAGATA
The DNA here is from genome assembly GCF_036850995.1 of Saccopteryx leptura. NCBI lineage: Eukaryota > Metazoa > Chordata > Mammalia > Chiroptera > Emballonuridae > Saccopteryx > Saccopteryx leptura. Next base: position 11,620,238 of record NC_089508.1, on the reverse strand, counting down.
GACATGTAAGCATAATTTACATGCAGTGTCATAAATGCAGTGATTGAGGATGGTCAGAGGGTTGTGAACACCTAAAGGAGAAAGTAACTAATTGCCTCTGTTTTCAGGTCAGGATTTAGAGGGTCTCTAATTTGAGCTGTGTCTTAAAGAAGGAATAGGACAGGGGTCCCTAAACTACGGCCCCTCCGCATGCGGCCCCGAGGCCATTTATCCGGCCCCGCCGCACTTCCTGAAGGGGCACCTCTTTCATTGGTGGTCAGTGAGAGGAGCATAGTTCCATTGAAATACTGGTCAGTTTGTTGATTTAAATTTACTTGTTCTTTATTTTAAATATTGTATTTGTTCCCATTTTGTTTTTTTACTTTAAAATAAGATATGTGCAGTGTGCATAGGGATTTGTTCATAGTTTTTTTTTCTAGTCCGGCCCTCCAACGGTCTGAGGGACAGTGAACTGGCCCCCTGTGTAAAAAGTTTGGGGAGCCCTGGAATAGGAGTTTTCCAGATGAAAAAGAAGAGGGGTTGGAGACAGCTTTCCATGCAGATGCTGTAAGTTTGTTAGCGTTGTTCTGGGCACAGTGAGTATGAGATGGAGAGCAATGAAGAAAATGACGCTAGCAAAGGAAATTGGGACCTGTTTGTGAAGGCCCTGGTTTGCCACTCTTTAAACCCATTATTCCTATAAATCATTGTCACAAAGTGGGCCCTGGACATTCTGCATTAGAATCACTTGTGTGATTAGTAAAAACTAAATTATTGGGTGCCTCCCCAGACTTCCTGATTCAGATCTGGGGATGGAGCCAGGGGTCTGAATTCTTTGGTTTGTCACGGGGTTACTAGGCCAGGGAAAGTTGAGTGCAGAGCAATGTGACGCTAACAGAGGTCTTTTAAGCCTAAAGTGGACTTGAATTATTTTTTGATCTTTAAGGAGAATAGCTTACCTTTTATTTATAAAGGAGGGGTCAGCCTGGTTGACAGGGAAATTAGTTAGAACCAGTTACTACATGGGAGTTATAAAAATTAAGTTTTGTTTCTCTGGGGCAGGGTCTCTCAATCTTGGGACTGTTGGGATTTGGGCTTACTAATTCTTCGTTGGGAGGAACTGTCCTGTCCTTTGCAGGGTGTTCAGCAGCATCCCTGGCCTCTTAAACCATTAGGTACCAGAAGCTGCCCACGTTGACACCAAATATGTCTTCAGACATGACTAAATGTCCCTTGGGGGTCAATATCACCCCAGGTTGAGAAGCCCTAAGATCCCTACAAATCGAGTTGCTGAGTTGTAGGGTGTGACAACGTTCAACTGCTCGAGTGAGGAACACCAAAGCTGTTTCTCAGCGTGTTACACCGGTTAATACTTCTGCTGTGGTTAAGAGTTCCTTTTGCTCTGCATTCTCACCAAAATTTGATATTTTCAATGTGACTTTTTATATAAATATGTTGCTAATCAGGTATGAAAATACTATTTTTTACTTCTTTCATTACTGAATGAGGTTGAGTATCTTTTCAACTATTTGACTTAGTGTTTTATCTTCTGGGAAGTATCTGTTCAAGTCTTTTGATCATTTTTTCCCAATGGCTTGTTGATTATTGGATTACCTTCCTTTGTAAAGATATTAATGTGTTTTACCCTTGGCATTGTTGTAGTCAGTTTTAGCATTTAGGTGTTCATTTTAGCATATAATTTTTTAGAGTAACACTATATTTGCATCATATTTAGTAGCAAATTAAAAACAACGTGAATCTGAATTTCTGAGTCTCTTTCTGTTTGCTCTGACCTACTGTTAATTCTCCTTGCCTTGAACCCACAGCTGTACTTTTGTGCCTTTTCAGTATTTTCTTTTTTATTTTATTTTATTTTTTTATTGACTCTAGAGAGGAGAAAGAGAGAGGGATAGAAGGGAAGGGAGGAGCAGGAAGCATCAACTCATAGTAAGTTGCTTCTCATGTGTGCCTTAACTGGGCAAGCCCACGGTTTCGAACCGGTGTCCTCAGCATTCCAGGTGGACACTTTATCCGCTATAACACCAGAGGTCAGGCTCAATATTTTCAATCTTGAGACTTCTCCTCCCCCCCCCCCCAAATTTGGAGACAAAAGGGAGACCAAGTCCAACCACTTGAATTATCCCTGATTTTATCCTTTACACAACTGTATTCTCGTACCTATTCTTTATGACCAGTCAGAGTATCTAGGATCCTTAGAGGCCTATAGGCTCCATGTATGAGAATGAAATTTCATCAGAGGGAAGTCTACTGAGATTTAAGTTTACTTTTTATGGTAGTTGAGCTATAGCAGTCACTTGAGCCAAAAGGCATTCTGTCTAAGTAGGTTACTAATTATGTAATGAGCATTCCAGTGTAACAAAAGTGTACTCCTTTTTTTTACAGAAGCCTCTCATAATTCCGATTCTGGCCATGAAATCCAAGAGGATTCTTCAAAGGAAAATGTATCATCAAGTGCTTCCTGCGCTGATCTCACCCCGGTACCTACTGATGACAGCAAATCACATGAACTGTCTAATCTTCGACTGGAGAATCAACTGCTCAGGAATGAAGTTCAGTCTTTAAATCAAGAAATGGCCTCACTACTGCAGAGAGCCAAAGAAACTCAAGAAGGTAGATTCTTAATCAAATTGTCTAGGATTAGGAATTTAATATTTCAAAAATAAACTAAAATCTTGATTACAACTAAGCTACTAGAAATGTCAGATGACACTTATAAAATAGTGTTTTCATAGAGATCAGGGCCCAGATTTTGAAATGGGACCGATCGTCCTCTCACCCTGAAACAGACATTGGCTTGTCTGGTCATTCTTTAGGAACATTGAAATTTAAGAACTCAGGAGAACAGAGTATCAGCAGTCATTGGTTCATTGGCTGATTGAGTCTGAACCTTAGGGGAACTAAGGTGGGATTAAGCAAAGTAGGGGCCACTAGCAGGCAAGGTCACTGTATTGCCCTGCTCTAGGGGACATAAAATGAACATGATATTTCATTTGGAATTGTGTGGTGCATTGGTCCTTGGGTACAAAACCCTCAATTTTCTCAGAAGTGGGTAATTAAAAATAATTAATACCATGATTAAGGTAGAGATTGGGGAATATGTTAGCATTACTGTCAGTGTGTCTGAGGAGGAAAAGAGAGAGAAGTCTCTGCCTTGGTTCCTGGGGGTGATTAGACAGAGTGTGGGGGCCGTGGGGAAGGTTTTGCCAGGACTGGACGAAGGCCCGGAAGAGTGCAGTGTAAAGGTAGTGTCTCATTAGATGACTCTAGAAAAGCTTCGCTTTACCCGGACTAATGTACACATAGAGATGGAGCTTTTCCTGACACCTGTAGAGTTTGCTTCAGTATTCATTTTTTTTTTTGCTGGCAAACTGCCATTACAGGTAGCATATGAGGGCATGAAACCATCTGCCTGTTTTCTAGGTTAAAAGAATAACATCTCTTTGCACAGTAATTGAAAGAAACAGAGTGTTTCCTGTGTTGCTTTTGTTCTTGTTTGGTTGGTCTTCCTGGGGTGTATGTTACCTACCCTTGATTTGAACCTGCATTCTCTCTTGTCTCTAGCAGAACTCTACAAATCCACTGACTTTTACTGTTGTAGACTTTTTGCTATCTACTGGTTTTGGCCTCCCAAGTGTTTATGATATATCTCCAGAAAAAATAATTGTAGAAGAGCAGCTAGCATCATGCCCCTTTCCAACCTATTAACGGTAATATAGATGTGGATATTGGCCTTGAAAAATGGGTGTCCCGTTTGGAGCAATAAAATTTGAAGATATTTGTAAACTCCTAATTTTGTCAAGAGGTAAAGTTCTAAAGGGCCTCAAAGGAGAATCTGTGTGTGCTCTGAAAAAGATCTGCTTGAATAGAGAAATTTATTTTGTTTGTTTGTTTAGAATTAAACAAAGCAAGGGCAAGAGTTGAACAGTGGAATGTGGACCATTCAAAGAGTGACCGAATCACTCGCGAACTTCGAGCCCAGGTGGACGACCTGACCGAGGCCGTGGCCGCCAAGGACTCGCAGCTGGCTGTGCTGAAAGTGCGGCTCCAGGAGGCGGACCAGCTGCTGGGCGCGCGCACAGACGCCTTAGAAGCCTTGCAGAGTGAAAAGTCACGGTAGCCAGTTCTATTCATAACGGAAAAATGAGCTAGAACGAGTCTCCCTTTCCAGTACAAGTAACGATAAACACTGTCGTGCATACTACCTAATGAAGAGTTAGCTTTTGGAAATTTACAAGGGGGTAAATTTAGCTTTTGGTTATGTTGGAAATGTGCGTGATTAAAATGGATTTACTATTTGAATCTTAAGATCCATTGTTAGCAAATTCTGAATTTCATCTTTTCAACAATGATAAGTGTTACGTAGTTATACTTGGATGCCTAAAAATATGACATTTTATTAAAGGGAACAAGATTTCTTTAAGAATGTTTTAGTCAAACCATCTTTTGTGCTGACAAGCCAGTGCTCTAAAATTATTCTACCTTGTCACTTGTACACTGTGGAAATGAATTATTTCAAGTGATTTTGTGTGTTTTTTCTTTTGTAGAATAATGCAGGATCACAGCGAAGGTAGCAGCCTGCAGAACCAAGCCTTGCAAACCCTTCAGGAGAGACTGCATGAGGCGGACGCCGCTCTGAAGAGAGAGCAGGAGAGCTATAAACAAATGCAGGTTAGAATGGGGACAGCGGAAATCTTTTCTTACGTGGACGAGGAGGAATGACTTTCATGCCGTTTCGTAACATTTCCTCTTTAATAAAATTCTGCAGTGCATTTCAGAGAATTGTGTTCTGTGACAAAAACCAAATATTTGAAAATTTAGTTTGAGCTTTACTAAATTTAAGTTTATATATTGAAATATAATTAAACTAGTTTTTTCCCCAAAATTATAAGAGAAAGTTTATTTAGAAAGTTCAGAGGTAACAGAAGAGAGCCATTTGGGCTGCATAGACTCAAGAAACTAGTTACAGAAGCAGAAGAAGGACCCTGGGAGCTTAAGAGAGAGAAAGGCAGAGGTCGCTTGCCTGGGGGGAGAAGGGTGGGGGAGGCAGAGGCACAAGGCTGCTCCCGAGAGGGAGAGTGCTTCAGACAGTGAGCGCTGACTCAAGATAGACATGTTTCATTTAATTTGGTTGTGCAACTCCTAGTATCAGATCTAGTCTCCAGATGACCAGAGTCACCTGGGAAAGTCTTTAAAACCAGTTTCCAAGCCCAGTCCTGGAAATTCCAGTTCCGTGCGCCTGGGGAAACCTTGGATGGTTGTATTTTTAAGAAACTCCCTACTAGATTTTGATGCGTTGCCATGTTTGGGAGCCACTACCTTAGAGTCCTTCTTCTTCAGTTATTAACAAATAAGAATTTTTTTTTATCTGCCTGTTATGTTGTTCGGCTGAGCTACTAAATCCCATAAGATTTCTGAATGGATGGTTGTAAAATATATCTCAAAGAGACTGTTACAGGGATGATATAAAATTTGCCACAGAGTGAGTTTGCTGCACGCCTGAATAAAATGGAAGTAGAACGTCAGAATTTGGCAGAAGCAGTTACTCTGGCAGAAAGAAAATACTCAGATGAGAAGAAGAAAGCTGACGAGCTACAGCAGCAAATTAAGATGTGTAAGTCCAACTGGGAGTCCTCCAAGCAGGAATTAATTGACTACAAGCAAAAAGCTACTCGAATACTCCAGGTAAGCATGAGTGTACACACTGAAAAGGTAAGCCATGCCCAGGACCTGAGAGGCACTTTGAGCCCCTGTAGATTTGTGAGATGATTTGTTCGTGTTTAGCTGGGTTGGCTCACTTCATGTGCTGTATTCTACTTAGAAATATTATGAGAATATGATATTCTTATATTCTTGTTTCTACCACAGTTTATTTAAAATTTATTCTGCCATTCCCTAACTCAGGTCTTTAACCTGTCACCCAGTTATATCCCAGTAATGATTGGGAGACTCTTAATGTTTGTTGTTAAACAGCTGTTTTATTCTGTGTTGACCCTCTTGCATTTTTCAGAGCAGCTGGTCTAGGCCTCATTCAGCCCTCAGAATTGCCTTGTCCATCTTTGTCCCCCTTCCTTAGATCTAAGGTAACCTTACCTTCTTTACTAAGAAAGACTGTTAACTAATGTACTTTTCAACTTCTCTTTCCTTTCCCATCAGAGGGAAAATGTGTCCTTTTAACTTTTTCTAGGATAGTTTTTCTGCCTGTACACTGAATCCATCTCCTCCCACCTCGTTTAAGAAAGACCTTTCTCGGTCCTGACCAGTTTGCTCAGTGGATAGAATGTCAGCCCGGGGTATAGACATCCCAGGTTCGATTCTTGGTCAGTGCACACATGAGAAATGACCATCTGCTTCTCTTCCCGTCCCTCTCCTCCTTATCTCTCTCCCTCTCGCAGCCAGTGGCTGGATTGGTTTGAGTGTCAGCCCCAGGCACTGAGGATAGCTCAGTTAGCCTAAGCATCAGTCCCAGGTGCTGTGGATAGCTTGGTTGATTTGAGCATTGGCCCCACAAGCTATTGCTGGGTGGATCGATTGGGGCACATATGAGAGTCTGCCTTACTATCTCCCCTCCTCTCACTTAAAAATAAAAATAAAAGCTTTTCTTTCCCTGGCCGGATAGTTCGATTGGTTAGAGCATTGTCCGGATACACAGTTTGCTGGTTCGATTCCCGGTCAGGGCACATACAGGAACAGATTGATGTTTCTGTCTCTCTCTATCTCTCCCCCTCACTTTCTCTAAAATCAGTACTTAAAAAGAAAATAAGAAAGGCCTTTTTTTTTCTTTGTATTTTTCTGAAGTTGGAAATAGGGAGGCAGGCAGTCGGACTCCCACATGTGCCCTACCGGGATCCACCCAGCATGCCCACCAGGGGGCGATGCTCTGCCCATCTAGGGCATCGCTCTGTTGCAACCAGAGCCATTCTAGTGCCTGAGGCAGAGGCCATAGAGCCACCCCCAGTGCCCGGGCCAACTTTGCTCCAATGGAGCCTTGGCTGCGGAAGGGAAAGAGAGAGACAGAGAGGAAGGAGAGGGGGAGGGGTGGAGAAGTAGATGGGCGCTTCTCCTGTGTGCCCTGGCCAGGAATCGAACCCAGGACTCCTGCACGCCAGGCCGATGCTCTACCACTGAGCCAACCGGCCAGGGCAAGAAAGGCCTTTTTCCAAGGTCTGTCCTCTTGCTCTGTATCTTTTGCTGCCCTTCTGGCTCAACTCACTCAAGAGCACACACTTTCTTTGTGGAAGAATGAAGAAATGCTTTTGGCGTTTTTGGCCACTTTGATACATTTCCCTGTTCTCCTTTATTGCACTGTCAGACTTATCAACATTATTGTATATATGCTGTCTTCATTTTAGAGTTACTAACTTCATCTTCTCCCTGTAATTTCCGCCCTCACTACCTTTCTGAAATTGTCTTCTCAAAAGTCTTTAATGACCTAAATACAGATTTTCTGTCCCTTTCTTAATTTCCATGCACTTTGATTTTGCTAAAACATTTGATACTGTTAACCCTCCTCCCTTGTTGAAACTTGCCTTCTGATGCTGCTTACACTGCCTATGGCTTCTTTCTCTATTGGGTGTTTCTTCTCTGTTGGTCTGATGTTTCTCTCTCTGTTGGGCGGGCCCTCTTCCCAATCTCCAAAGAGGAAGAGTTCTCCCAGATTCTTAAACCCCTTTTGTTTTTCTTTCTTACTTTGCATTTTTATATACTCACTCTGCTTCTACCTCAGTGTGGTTTCAGCATGTGTCCTGATCTTCACTTTTCAACCTGTTTCCAGATGCCCGCCACGGGATGTCCCAGCCTCCAGCCAGCTTCTCCTTCACCCTCCTGTCTCAGTGAATATTACTGCCGTCCTCTAGGCAGCAGAGTCGTTCGGACTCCGCCTTCCCTTTAGCCCACGTCCTAACAGTTATAATAGCTAGAACCATTATGTATACAGTGGTTTTGATTCCATCTTCATGAAATATCACGTCCATTTCCCCCACTCTTCTTTCTCATTATTTTTCTTGTATTTAAATTTATATAAAGAACTTATTGAGCCCCTAACTATTCCCTGGCACTGTGATAGGCGCTGAGGATACAAAGCTTGAAAGATGTGTCCTCTTGATTGAAAGAGTGTTCAGTCTAGTGGAAAGACACTGTGGTAACCGTTACGATCCAGCGAGCCCTTAAAATCTGCCTGTGGATGTCAGGGATCACTGGGTATGGTATGAAGAGGAACTTGAAGGATGAGTAGGAAGACTTGTGGTAGGAAAGAGATTTCAGATAGAACAGCCTGTGCCACAAAGGAAAGGGGCCGTAGAGGAACATGGCATACGGACCGGAGCTAGTTCCTTATTGCTGATGCATAAAGTATCAGGGATTCAGAGATTGGAGAGAAAAGTCAGTGACAGAAGCCGGATCATGGAGGGCCTTGCATACCATACAAAGGAGTTTTGATTTTATCCTCTCAATAGTGGTTGGCGTGGGACAGATGTTAAAGAATTTGAGGAGCATGGTCAGATTCGAGTATAAAAACTATGACAATGATGAGGTCAGGGGAGAGTTGGAGCTGTCTTATCGTATCCCCAGCACAGGACCTGGCCTTCAGAAGGTACTCAGTGAACTTCTGAATACATGATGGGATGAGGGCTGGCACGGTGAGATGTAGATGATAAAGAGGCAAGTTTCAGAAGTCATGGTAAGAAATAATGAGGGCCTGATCTATTGATAAGTTGGGGCAGTGAGGATGCCAGACGGGGGACAGCTAAGAAAAACGTAGGAGGTCAGATATCTGAGACTTGGAGATTTAATTGGAGGAAGGGAGAATGGCATATGGATGGAATCTAGGATGAGTCCTGGTTTCTGGTTTGAGTTTATGAATGGTGTTCCCTGTACTACAAAGGGAAAACAGGAAAGACAGCAGGCTAGGATTGAGGGGCATAAGGACAAGCTAAGGTGAGTTTTCAAAACTGATGTGAAATTGAGATGAAAATTCAGGAATGCAATCAGAAATACAGGCCTGAAGCTCAGCAGAGGCTCTGACAGTCGTGTGGGGAGATATTTATATAATACGTCTATTATAGGAATTTTGAAAACTACAGAAAATTTTGAAGAAGTCACCCATAATTCTACCACTTAAAACACAGTTGTTGTTTTTTTAATTAATTTATTTATTTTTTTACAGAGACAGCAAGTCAGAGAGAGGGATAGACAGGGACAGACAGGAACGGAGAGAGATGAGAAGCATCAATCATCAGTTTTTCGTTGTGACACCTTAGTTCATTGATTGCTTTCTCATATGTGCCATGACCGTGGGGCTACAGCAGATCGAGTAACCCCCCGCTCGAGCCAGTGACCTTGGGTCCATGCTAATGAGCTTTTTGCTCAAGCCAGATGAGCCCGTGCTCAAGCTGGCAACCCCGGGGTCTCGAACCTGGGTTCTTCTGCAACCTGGGTTCTTCTGCATCCCAGTCCGACGCTCTATCCACTGTGCCACCGCTTGGTCAGGCCCTTTATTACACTTTTTAAACTGGTCTTCTACATCAAATCTCTTTCTAGTGCATCCTCTATACTCGGTAGGAGTCTGCACTCTTTTTCCGTAAAGGACTAACTAGTACGTATTGCAGGCTTTGTGGCCCCTGTGTGGTGTTTATCACATATTCTTTGTTTTTATCTTTTATAATCCCTTTAAAATGTAAAAACCACTCTTAGCTTGTAGGCTGCACAGAAATAGGCCACAGGCCAGATCTGGCCCACTGACCAGAGTCTGTGAACACCTGCTTTATACCACTGCCAGGTTAACCCTCCTAAACTGCATGTCTAGTCATAACCCTTCCCTGTCTACTTTTTGGTCATTTGTTTTTAGCCTACCAAATAAAATGGAAGCGTTTTAGTCTGGCATCTGAAAGCCTCACCGATTGGTCCTACCATGCTGTCTGAACGCATCTCAACAGGACATTCTCCTGGTCCTTCATACTTGTGCATTTTATGCTTTGCACTTTGTTGTCTCTACACCTGTTAAAATCCTAACCATTTTTCAGGACCAGCAAAACTGTTGTCTTTTAAATGAAGCCTTCTCTTCCCAGAAGTGGTTTTTCTCCTCAGAACTCAGCTAGTGAGCTTGCCATGTGCCTCTTCTGCTTGCATTTATCGCCCTCTACTGGATACTTGTAACTTCCCTCTTAGTTTATAAGGCAGAGGGTTCTGTCCCGAGTGAGAGACATGATCTTGATTACTTACACGGACCACTTAGCACAGTGCCAAACCCGGCATAGGTGCTCTGTGTTTGTGAAGTGGATTGTGATGGGGAAAATAAACATGAGAAAGAATGAGAACATGAGAAAAATCTTGTTAATAATAAGTTTTCAATAATAACATGGTCCTGGGGACTAAAATCCAAGGATATTGTACAGCAAAACTCTGTTGCATTTTTCTCCAAACGGATTTAACAATATGTGGGCTTTCATTGATGGAAAATATAGTTGGAATATTTCCACAGTGGTTCAGTTGGTGTATGGTAGGTGATATTCAGTATACAAGCTAATTTCTGCTTTGTTTAAAGTTCTTTCTTTCTTTTAAATAATAGTCTAAAGAAAAATTGATTAACACCTTAAAAGAAGGATCTGGTTTTGAAGGCCTAGACAGCAACATGGCTAATAGCGTGGAGCTAGAAGAACTTCGACATGAAAAGGAGATGCAAAGGGAAGAAATACAGAAGTTGATGGGTCAGATACATCAGCTGAGGTCTGAATTACAGGTAAGATTCAGTACAGCTCATGTCAGAGACAACCGTTTACCACCAACTGTTTACAGTTTAAGAGCTGCTGGATTCTGTAATTTGGGGAAAGGGTATTAGTGAAATAACATGTAGAACTTCTGGAATAATAGTCACCATATAGAAGAGAATCTATAGTGGTAGGTTTCTTTTTTCTTTTTTTTTTTTTACAGAGACAGAGAGTCAGAGGGATAGACAGGGACAGACAGACTGGAATGGAGACAGATGAGAAGCATCAATCATTAGTTTTTCGTTGCGCGTTGTGACTTCTTAGTTGTTCATTGATTGCTTTATCATATGTGCCTTGACCGTGGGCCTTCAGCAGACTGAGTAACCCCTTGCTGGAGCCAACGACCCTGGGTCCAAGCTGGTGAGCTTTTTGCTCAAGCCAGATGAGCCCGCGCTCAAGCTGGCGACCTTGGGGTCTCGAATCTGGGTCCTCGGCATCCCAGTCCAACGCTCTATCCACTGCACCACTGCCTGGTCAGGCTATAGTGGTAGGTTTCTTGTCCATTGACTGTCAACCTATGGGAGTGATAAACATGGGTAACCAGGTTCATTTTTTCAGCAGATGCTTACCATGTGCCTGCCATGTGCCGGCATCTTCTAGGCTTAGATTTAAAACTGGGAACCAGACTGAATCTTCCTACTCCTGGGTCTTATGTCCAACTGGTTAAATACAAATTAGATTTATAGATAACTGGGATGTTTTCTGATATTAGAAGGGGCTCAGGGATGGTCTTTTAATTATAGTTTCATGCATAATTTATAGTTTATTTGTAATTACTACATTTAATCTAAGAGTGAATTGAGCCATTAATTTAGATTAAACATAGGGTCTTTGATATAAATACAGAGGAGTCTGAGGTGAGAAACAATGAAGTGTGGGTTAACAGGCGTTCTGTAAGAGTTCACAGAGAAAGTCACCGTGCGTTAACTCAGGGTTACTGATTTGTGAGCCATGCATAAGACGCAAAGGAAAGTGTGGGAGTTGTGAGAAGAGGCTCGCTCGTGGAGAGCATAGTCTTGAATGTCAGATCTGGATACTTGGGCACTTCATTGCTGTGTTACCTTGCACGAGGCAGTTTATCTCACTGAGCCTTAGCTTTCTCATTTGTAAAATGCAGATACACAAAGGTTCTTTTGAGGATAGGATCTGTGTAAATAGGCCCTCAGTAAATAGTAGCTGCTGTTATTTCTGGATTTTTTCTTATCAGCTAAATAGAAGAGCCAGTGAATGCTGCTATTTTAGCCTGTAAAGTGGGATTTTTTCCCTCTAAATAATTTTGAATTTCAAAGAATTTAGTCTCATGAACTTAGAAATTGAGTAGATGCTAATCTTATTCATTCATGTTTTTTGGGTGAAATTATGAAAAATTAGATTTGTTTATTTGATATCTCATCCTTACTGGCCTCATTGATGAATTGACCAATTTTTCTACTCTTTGTCAAGAAGTTTGTGAAATCTATAATAAAGATTATAGTATTAGATCTAGAAATGGGAGGATTGTTAATAATTTTAACAGCTGTCATTTACGGAGCAGTTAGTTATGTGCCAGGCACTGCATGAAGCTGTCAATCTGTATCCTTTCGTTTATTCCTTACCTAACTCTGTAAAGGAGACGATAGAGTCTCACTTCACAGCTGTAAGAAGTGTAGGTGTGGAGAAGGGAAGGACCTCCCGTGACTACTGAAGTGCAGAGCCAGGAAGCCGGCCCTCGTCTGTCTGATTCTGGAACACGCGCTCTCAACCACTGCGCATACTTCCTGCCTTTCAGGAATCTGTCTTAGTCAAATTGATGGCAAAGATTAATCTGCCTCCTACTAATCCTGAAAACTCAGTGGTAAGGGAAAATAATCATACTTATTGCTACTTTCTTCTAAATACCCAGCATTGTATGAATATAGAGTACTACACTGACTATCTGAGAATATTGTTAATCTGTCAGTTCTTTCAAACATCAGGTGAATGGAGATGAGTATAAAACAGAATGTGTCAAAAGATAAAAAGCAAAATAAGACACTGACTTTCATCTCATGCAGTACTGTATGAATGGATGAAGCTTAACTTGAACCTAGAAAATATAGAAACCTAGAGCTGTGTTCTTTACCACCAGAAGGTTTCACAGAAAATCCAGAGGGTGGTTTTTTGAGTTTGAAGAACTAAGTGACATCAAGTGAAGAAGTATGAATAAGAAATAGGGGAAGATATAAAAATATAATAGTCATAAAGCTTAAAAAGGGTAAAATAATATGCTAATCTCAGGTGATAAGAGAGAAAAGTTATATTTCTACTGTATATTGGTATATTGGTTACTTATACTCACAAACACAAAAGCTAATTCTAACCTACAATTGCAGAGGACTAATGCAATACAGTTCTTTTTGATGTTATGTTTCAGCTCCTTTCAAACTGTTAGCTTTTGAATATAAATAAAATTCTCCCAGTGGGCCACTGTCTACTCGTACTTATTAAACCAAATGGCTTATGTGCTTGGGAGCCAGTTCATTGCTCTCAACATTTGTCATGTTATATAATTAAAGATTTTATTGCCTGACCAGGCGGCGGCAGTGGATCGAGTGTCAAACTGGGATGCAGAGGACCCAGGTTTGAAACCCCGAGGTAGCTGGTTTGAGCAAGGGGTCACTCGCTCTGCTGTAGCCCCCCAGTCAAGGTGCATATGAGAAAGCGATCAATGAACAAGCCATCAACGAACAACTAAGATGCCTCAATGAAGAATTGATGCTTCTCATCTCTCTCCCTTTCTGTCTGTCCCTATCTGTCCCTCTCTGACTCTGTCTCTGTCAAAAAAAAAAAAAAAAGATTTTATTGATTTTTAGAGGGAAAGAGAGAGTATGGGAGAAAGCATCAATTTGTAGTTGCTGCATTTTACCTGTTCATTGATTGCTTTTCATACATGCCTTGACTGGGGAAGCCAGGGTTTCGAACTGGCGACTTCAGCAGTCTGGGTCGATGCTCCATCCACTGTGCACCACAGACCAGGCATGAAGTGTCGGTGTATGTGCTAGGCTGAGGCTGTGTCTCCTTCATCTTGGTCCCTCCAGTGCCTTCTGACCCCCGTTCATGGCACACAGTGAGGGCTCAGTACATGTTGAACTGAGTGCTAGTGATTGCTTTCACATGTAGAATTCCTTTTTTTAGGATATGGAGACTCAGCAGGTTAGTGAAGCAGAATCAGCAAGAGAACAGTTACAAGACCTGCAAGACCAGATAGCTGGTCATAAAGCATCCAAACAAGAACTCGAGGCAGAGTTGGACCGGCAGAAGCAGGTGAGGCTGTTAGAGATGATGACGGGAGAAGACTGTCTCCTCACTGTCACATGAGGAGTCTTCCCAGCAAAACAGCTTCCTGACATTCTTACTGGGGGGGGGGGGGGGGGGGGCGCTCGGGGAATTGGTAGTTGGCGGGCGCAGGTCCCTCCTGCCTTGTTACTGACCCACACTGCTCGTTTGTTTGTTTGCTTAACAGCTGAAAAAGGGAGGCACACAATTAATTACAGAATAGAATAGAATCCATGGACTCTTGTTGCGAGTCCTTTCTGCTATTCTGTATTTTATTATATCTCTCGTCAGAGTATAATATGTGTAGAAAACTTAAAACATCAGTTGATTTTCAACTTTATTACATTTGTACTTTCTGGGAACAACAGTAAATACTAGTTATTAGAAATAGACACACAAGTGCTTTTTCTGCTTTAGAAAAAGTGCATGTACGGATTGTGTTCATAAGTCATGTTTTCAGATTGGATTTCATTGTTCAGTTGGCAGTCGTCAGCTCCCCAAGCTGAATTATTGTGCTTTAATATACTTATGTAATAGTTTCAGTATTAACACAGCTAAACATGGTTACAGCCGCATTTGCAGAATAAGGTTCTATATCTAATATTAATGACATCTCTAATTTTACTGAGTAACAACATAGTGGTATCACTTCATTTACATTATTTCATTCTCACAATAAAAACTACTATTCTGTTTAATGGAAGAGAAAACTATTCTAGCTTTGCATATTTATGTCCTTTAAGGATTTTTTTTTTCATTAGGATTTATTATTTTTGAAACTGGTTCAGTTCTCAGAGAAATACTTGTTTTTATTGTGAAAGTAGCACTTAAATTCGTTTCCTGCATATCAAGAGAAAAGCTCCCTGAGTAGGAACCTGCAGGGTACATCAGAGACTCTTAATTTCATTATAAGATTAGCTGTCCTTTCAGAAATTGCATTTTAATTTATTTAAGGAGCTATTAACATATCAAAAAACAAATATTTGACGTTCTTGATGGTTAGTGAGATAGTTTCCATTTTATTATGGCTTTAACCATGTTCACTTCCAGTGCCCTTTTTTAAAAATGAGGGAGTTAAGTAGAGGAAAGTGGAGCTGAATGTAGCTACAGGCTATTTACTTAGTAATCAGATGTTTTAGAAGTAAACCACTTAATCCTAGGATTAAATGTCCTGTAGTGCTCTTTATTGGTTCAGGTAATTTCCATCCTAAATTTTGTGCTAGCCTAGAGCTTCATAAATTAGGCAAGCCTTCTGTAAATTGTAACTCTCTTACCCTAATTATCTTTCTCGTTTTCTCTTTTTTCACTTTCCTCAATTTTTACAGTCTGTGACAGTGCAAAAGAGATATAAGATATTACCTGATTCAAATAAGCACATGAAAAACTGCTCAACATTACTGATCATTAGGGAAGTGCAGATTGAAACCTCAATGAGATAGCATGACATACCCAACTAGATTAGCTCCACTTAGACTGACCATACCAGCTGTTGGGAAGGATGTGGAAGCACTGGAACGCTCTCGTAGGGCTGTGGAATGCACAGTGGTACAGGCTTTCTTTATTTAAGTTAGGTATATACTTATATAATCCAGCAGCAGCTCTAGAAAAGTGAAAACATATGATCACATAAAGACTGGTGCTGAGACATCCATATGCAAAGTGATACATCATGGTGAAGTATTAATTTTTCACAGACCCACCCAAATCTGTTCATTTATTCATTCAGGGTATACTCAGCAGTAGATATATACTATGTGTCAGGCACTGTTTTAGGCACTGGGGATGGAATAGGGAGTGCTGTTTTAACTTTTGCTTTGTGCTTTACTTTGTAGGAATTCCATTACATAGAAGAAGATCTGTACCGAACAAAGAACACATTGCAAAGCAGAATTACAGATCGAGAAGAAGAAATTCAGAAACTGAGGAATCAGGTATGCATCCGCATCACAACTTGGGCAGAGCTACCATTGCAAAGTCACATTTTTCATAAAGAATACAGTAAGATCTTCTTTGTTTTTATCTTCACCTGTGTTCTCCTATTGTGGTAATAAGATGTTATTTTCAACCGATACAGAATTTCCATCCAGTGCCATTTGAGTTTCATTTGCTGTTTTCTGTGGCTTGCTTCTTATAGAAGAATCTTGTAGCCAGAGTCACTGAGGAGATGTGAATCGTTTCAGCACATTGTGCCTTCTGCTTCAGTGGTGGTTGTGCCGACTGCCAGTTTCATAAATGTGGTTTCTCTTTCCTAAGAAAAACCCAAGGATAAATCTTCCTATTAACAACTGATAGGTTCTTCAAAAAGTCAGCCAGACCTCTTTTTAACTCTGAAAATGTAAACCATACAGAAATCAACATGCGCCACCGCCCAAATTTCCGTCTTGCTTGTTGACTGATGGGGTCATGCATTCACTTACCCTGTAGCTGTAGCGTGTCTGTTCCTCGCTGAGCTGCAGATGAGTGATGTATAAATAACAGACTCATTGATCATGTAAATAATTTACCCAAAGCTTAATTCTTTAGTTTGTTTGTTTGTTTTTTTTGTATTTTTCTGAAGCTAGAAACAGGGAGAGACAGTCAGACAGACTCCCGCATGCGCCCGACTGGGATCCACTTGGCACGCCCACCAGGGGAGAAGCTCTGCCCACCAGGGGGCAATGCTCTGCCCCTCCGGGGCGTCGCTCTGTTGCGACCAGAGCCACTCTAGTGCCTGGGGCAGAGGCCAAGGAGCCATCCCCAGTGCCCGGGCCATCTTTGGTCCAATGGAGCCTCGGCTGCGGGAGGAGAAGAGAGAGACAGAGAGGAAGGAGAGGGGGAGGGGTGGAGAAGCAGATGGGCGCTTCTCCTGTGTGCCCTGGCCGGGAATCTAACCCGGGACTTCTGCACACCAGGCCGACGCTCCACCACTGAACCAACTGGCCAGGGAATTCTTTAGTTTTTTTAGTTAGTTAATGACTTAGTTTGATCATGAAACTCCAATAATTTTTGTTTTTTAAAGTTCTCAGACTTTATAATAGTCCATTTAAAATGTTTTTAATATATATATTTTAATTTTTAGAGTGAGGAACTGACTTGAGCATTCCCTTCTCTTTCCTTGCCCGTATCTGTGAAATACTTACAAATGGTTTTATGACTTGCTAGCAGAAAGTCAGAGAACAGAAAGGAGCATAAACCACCATCTGGTTTAATCCTTAGATAAACATCCTAATATTTGTAAATATTTATGGGGTACCTAATCTGTGTAAGAAATTGTGCTATTTTTGTGTATGTGTGTGACAGAGACAGAGAGAGAGAAAGGGAGTCAGCGAGAAGGACAGATAGATAGGGACAGACAGGAAGGGAAAGAGACGAGAAGCATCAATTCCTCGCGCTATCCTAGTTGTTCATTGATTGCTTTCTCATATGTGCCCCAAAGGGAGGCTACAGCAGACCGAGTGACCCCTTGCTCGAGCCAGCAACCTTGAGTCCATGCTGGTGAGCTGTGCTCAGACCAGATGAGCCTGTGCTCAAGCTGGCGACCTCAGGGTCTCGAACCTGGGTCCTCGGCATCCCAGGCCAATGCTCTATCCACTGTGCCACGCCTGTTCAGGTAAATTGTGCTATTTTTGTTAATTAAGAATTAACCAGGCCCTGGCTGGTTGGCTCAGCGGTAGAGCATCGGCCTGGCGTGCGGGGGACCCGGGTTCGATTCCCGGCCAGGGCACATAGGAGAAGCGCCCATTTGCTTCTCCAACCCCCCCCCTTCCTCTCTGTCTCTCTCTTCCCCTCCTGCAGCCAAGGCTCCATTGGAGCAAAGATGGCCCGGGCGCTGGGGATGGCTCCTTGGCCTCTGCCCCAGGCGCTAGAGTGGCTCTGGTCATGGCAGAGCGACGCCCCAGAGGGGCAGAGCATCGCCCCCTGGTGGGCAGAGCATCGCCCCTAGTGGGCGTGCCAGGTGGATCCCGGTCGGGCGCATGCGGGAGTCTGTCTGACTGTCTCTCCCTGTTTCCAGCTTCAGAAAAATACAAAAAAAGAAAAAAAGAAAAAAGAATTAACCAGCCCTGGCCGGTTGGCTCAGTGGTAGAGCGTCGGCCTGGCGTGCGGGAGTCCCGGGTTCAATTCCCGGCCAGGGCACACAGGAGAAGCGCCCATCTGCTTCTCCACCCCTCCCCCTCTCCTTCCTCTCTGTCTCTCTCTTCCCCTCCCGCAGCGAGGCTCCATTGGAGCAATGATGACCCGGGCGCTGGGGATGGCTCTGGTCGCAACAGAGCGACGGGGCAGAGCATCGCCCCCTGGTGGGCAGAGCGTCGCCCCCTGGTGGGTGTGCCGGGTGGATCCCAGTCGGGTGCATGCGGGAGTCTGTCTGACTGTCTCTCCCCGTTTCCAGCTTCAGAAAAATACAAAAAGAAAAAAAAAATTAACCAAACAAGGATTTCTCTTAAAAATTTTTCATCTAAGTAGAACAGAGAAAACCTGTCTTACAGAATGAGGTTGACTTAAATAATTTAAAAAGAGATCAGCATTTTAATACATTACAAGAAAAAAATATCCCCAAGTCAGAGTGAGCTGAGATCTATGCTGAGTGAGCAATAAAATATGCTGCTCCTGTTTATCTTAACTGCCTTTGGCCTCTAAGGAGAATATCTTGGTTAAAAATATATATATGTTGCCTGACCTGTGGTGGCGCAGTGGATAAAGCGTCAACCTGGAAACGCTGAGGTTGCCGGTTCGAAACCCTGGGCTTGCCTGGTCAAGGCACATATGGGAGTTGATGCTTCCTGCTCCTCCCCCCCCCCCCCGTCCCCTCTCTATAATGAATAAATAAAATCTTTAAAAATATATATATATATATATGTTGCCAGTCTAACTTTTTGTTTTGCAAGAGAGAGACAGAGGCAGAGAGAGGGACACATAGGGACAGATAGGAAGGGAGAGAGATCAGAAACATCAGCTCTTCATTGCAGTACCCTAGTTGTTCATTGATTGCTTTCTCATATGTGCCTTGACTAGGACGGGGAGCTCCAGTAGAGCCGGTGACTCCTTTCTCAAGCCAGCAACCTTGGACTGAGGCCAGCGATCATGGGGTCATGTTAATGATCCCACATTCAAGCTGGTGAACCCATGCTCAAGCTGGAGACCTTGGGGTTTCGAACCTGGGTCCTCTGAGTCCCAGGCTGACACTCCATTCACTGTGCCACCACCTGGTCAGGCAGTTTAACATTATTCTTCAAAAACTTGTGTGGGACTAGATAAAAACATGGGTGGGGACGACCTATGATCTTTATTCCCTAATTAGACTTGTAAAGTTAACAAAGATTAATTTTGGATGGAGCTAGGCCTAAGCTCTAAAGTTTCTAGAAGAAAATAAAGGGGAATCTTTTGCAGTTTGGGGGAAGACAGATATTTTTAGAGAAGACATAAAAAACAATCATAGAAGAAAAATGATAGAATTTAACTTCATCAAAATTAAAATTTTCTGCTCATCAAAATACTCCATTACAAAAATAAAGAGGTTCACCACAGCCTGGGAGATGGTATTTACAATACAGTGTGTCCGTAAAGTCATGGTACACTTCTGACCGGTCACAGGAAAGCAACAAAAGACGATAGAAATGTGAAATCTGCACCAAATAAAAGGAAAACTCTCCCAGTTTCATACCTATTCAGTGCAGTTCAATGTGGGCTCATGCACAGATTTTTTTAGGGCTCCTTAGGTAGCTATCCCGTATAGCCTCTATAGATTTGTCACTGATGGCCTACCAGAATGGGATTTCTCCACCAAACTGCCGGTTTCCTTCAACTGCTTATCCCACTGAGTAATGTTATTCCTATGTGGTGGCGCTTCGTTATAAACGTGCCGATATTCACATTGCACTTTGGTCACGGATTCAAATTTAGCGAGCCACAGAACACACTGAACTTTCCTCTGTACCGTCCACATCTCGACTGGCATGGCCGTGGGCTGCTCCGCTGTATACACAGTGTTACATCATCATCTGCGCATGCGCACATGCTGCCACATCATCCTACAGAAACTGGGAGGGTTTTCCTTTTACTTTGTGCAGATTTCACATTTCTATCGTCTTTTGTTGCTTTCCTGTGACCCGTCAAAAGTGCACCATGACTTTACGGACACACTGTATTTATATTGAGAAAGCATTTGTAACCAGCATAAGAACTCCTACTACTAATAAGAATATGCACAACTGATCTTTTTTTAATCGTGAAAGACTTGGATAGACAACTCTCAGAAGAAGATACATGAGTGGCCAAGTAAGCACACGAATAGGTGCTTAGAACCATCAGTCTCTGGGAAATGCAATTAGAACGTCAGTGAGATAGGCACGGCACACCCACTAGAGTGGCTGAATTAAAAAGGTTGGCAAGGCAAGTGCTGTGAGGAGATGGTGCACTTGGAATTCCCCTACACAGCAGCACAATCACTCTGAAACTTGTGATAAGGTTAACAGATGTCTGATTTCTAATTCCAGATACTCAGTCAATATAAATGAAGCCATATGTCCACAAAAAATTTGTACAAGAATATTTATAATAAAAACGAGACTAAGAGACATGGACAAGAGTGTGGTGGTTACCAGGGGTGGGGGGAGGGAGGATGCAGGAGGGAGGGAGGGAGAGAGTTAGGGGGAGGGGAGGGGCACAGAGAAAACTAGATAGAGGGTGATGGAGGACAATCTGACTCTGGGCGAGGGGTATGCAACATAATTTAATGACAAGATAACCTAGACATGTTTTCTTTGAATATATGTACCCTGAATTATTAATGTCATCCCATTAACATTAATAAAAATTTATAAAACAAACAAACAAAAAGAATATTTATAATAGCTTTGTTCACAAATAGCCCAACCTGGAGACAGTCGAAATGCCTATCAACAAGTAAATGGGTAGACAAATTGCAAACAACTCAGCAATAAAAAGAAACAAACTCTTGACACAAAAACTTGGAAAAGTCTTTTTAAAAAAAAGCTACACACAACATTGTTCTTACTGTAGGTTTTTATTTATTATAGGAAATTCAAGAAAGAGCAAAACAAAATTCTGGTGATAGAAATGGAACAGTGGTTGTTTGGGTGTTGGTTACACAGTTACACACTTGTCAGAACTCATTATGTGCTTAAGATCTGGGTGTTTCACTTGTATATAAATTTACCTCACTAAAAAATACTGAAGTATGGAATAAGTTGCTTAGTATGGGATCATAGTATAATCTTAAAATTGAGTATTCCTATTTAATAGTAAGTCAGTCTTTGTTTATACTCAGTATAATGCTCTTCAATAGTTACTTGTTGTGGGCCTATCCCTGCACTGACTTTGTGGGCGTGCTATAAGGGATTCAGAAGGAAGAAGGCTAATTTCGCTCCCTGCCTTCTGGCAGATACTGTGTTAGATATTTATATATCCCTTCATTTAGTCACGACACCCTATGCACAGGGAAACAGGCTCCGATTTGTGGTTTGCCCCAGGCTGTAGCTAGGAAATGGCAGAGCTGGGGTTTTAAACATAGATGGACCTAGTAGCCTCTTCTCAGAACTGTGCTGATGCAGAGTGATACTCGCCCTCACGAGCTGACTTACAGTTTCATTGAGGAGGCAAAATTGACTCCTCTAAACAAGGTTACCACAGTGACTGATAAATGCCCAAACAGTCAATAGTCTAAAAGCAGGCTGGGGTCACCCTGGGCCAGAGTAGTTGGAAAGGGCTTCGAGGGAGAGGCTTTCATGGCAGGTAGCGCCTGAATGAGAGAAGGGACTGAATTTCCCATAGGGAAGATGGGACAGCAGGGCGGAGGCTGAATGGGAGGAGGGGAAGTGGGGGCGGAGGAGAACAGAGGAGGTGGAGTGAAGGAAGTTACTAAGAACCAGCCGTCAGCCAGACTACTAGGAAAATTCTTCACTTGATCTTAGCTTAAAGGCCGAGAAGCCATAGGAGGAAAATTCGCACTTAATATGCTAAACACCATGTGCTGCAGGCGCTGTTGTCCTCAGGTAACAAGAGGAAACAGCTTCAGATTGGCTAGCAGCTCCTCCAGTCAGCTAGGAAGTGGCAGAGCAGGGTGAAAACCTCAGGGCGGGAGTGGTCTTGGCACTGGACCACTAGTCTTGAGTTCTCTAGGGCGAAAAGTTTGAACTGTGCCCCATGGATCAGTGCCTTCAGGTATTTTGGACCATGGTGTTTACAGTAAGGAGTAAGGTTTATATCATGTCTCAGTACTCACACACTCTTACAACATACAAAACAAACAAGTTTCACAAAATAATGCTCTCACATGCCACGTGAGGTGTACTCTGATATGGCCGTTCAGTTCTGTGTTTTTTAAAATGCAGATTGTGAATCACCAGATTGATGCTGTGATTCACTAACACAGTTTGACCATTGCTTCTGTAGACAATGACGAATCGTAGAGTGTTGAGAAACCAGTGAATTCTACATGTTACCTACGGGAATGTGTAGTGTGGTTTCTGAGTCGTGTGACTTGACTATTCTGTAATAATTCTATGAACACTGCCTTTCAGCTTACCAATAAAGCGCTCAGCAACAGCAGTCAGTCTGAGTTGGAAAGTCGCCTCCACCAGCTGACAGAGACGCTCATCCAGAAGCAGACCCTGCTGGAGGGTCTCAGCACGGAGAAGAACTCCCTGGTCTTCCAGCTGGAGCGCCTGGAGCAGCAGCTGAAAGCTGCCTCGGGCGGGAACGGCTCTGCCATCAACATGTCTGCCGTTGACAGTGGCGAAGGTAAAAACAGAAGAATCTCAAAAGAACCTTTTGTTTTCCTGTTGTCTTCATTTCAATCTTGCTAATTTAAACATGATTTTGAGAAGTTAAAGAAAGACCGTTTTTATTGGAAAAGAAATTTCATCCAATGAAGCACCCACATTTCTCCTGATGTGAGGTCTGGGCCATGTGCTGTTTGGTGTGATCATTGGTCAGCTAGACTGTGAATGATGGCTGTCCCTCCTAGTGTGGGACTTAGAGAAAAGAGGCCCGTGGACCAGTAATCATGGTGAAGTATGTAGGACGCTGAGGAAGCTGTCACTGACAGGCAGGGGTTCAGTGGAAAGGGACTTTGAGGAATATTAAAGCTAACATGTAGCCATGTAAGTTTATCCATGCTCTATAATGTAATAGAGAAATCTGTTTTTCCACAGTCGGATTCAGAGAGAATGTTAAAGACTTTAGGACAAGCTTCAACACACTTCATCTTAGAAATTCCTTTCATATTTTTTTCCTAAATATGACTATAGTATCTGTTTTACTGATTTCTAACTTTCACATACAAATAAATTTCCATAATTTTTAAAATTTATTTCTTTTTATTTGGTTATTTTTTTACTTTTTTCATAATTATATTATATGATTTATAAATTGTTTCATAGGCATCTATCATGGAAATACCATAATTTCTTTAATCAATTCCTTATGGTTGGAAATTTAGATTTTTGCCAATTTTTTCACTATTACAAGCAGTTCTGAGGAAAGTATTTTCTGTACATGTCTGTTATTAGGATAAATGACTAGAAATGGAATTGCTGGGTCTTCAGGTATACACATTTGTTGCCCAAATCGGCAAATAATAGCACCTAGTTTGTACCAGCTACTCGCCTAGGCAAAAGAGGTCAGCAGAAGAGACCAAAATCTGCCCTGCGGGTCTTACAGCCTGGTACTGGGGGAGAGGGAGATGGGGACAGTGAGGGAATTACGGGAGGTGGTGGTGTGTGCCACGGAGGGGAGCAAGCGGGGAAGGCAGACACATCAGGGCCAAGTGTGGAGATGGGGTTGTGATCTAGTGTGGGCAGGATGACTTCACTGAAAAGGTACCACTTAAGCCCTGTGGGAGGTAAGATAGTAGACCAGGAGGAGAGCTACAGGAAGAGTGATCCAGGCAGAGGGAGCAGGTACAAAGGTCCTGACATTGTTGCAGGAAACAGGAGGGAGGCCAGTGCAGCTGGAGTAGACTGAGTGTGGGAAGAGGAAGAGGACGGTGACTCAGAGAACTTGGAGGAAGCTGTTCAGGCCTGTTTAAGGCCTTTTCCTCTGATTGCAGGGGAAGCCATTGGGAGACCTTATCAGGGGTGGCCGATGTGGTCTGCACTGAAACAAGATAACTCTCTGGCTGCTGCGTGGAGAAGAGACTGCGGAGAGCTAAAGTGGAGGCAGGGGACCCGTGTGAGAGGTGGTGGTGGTTCAGACCAGAGTGTGAGGGGACTGTGAGGCTTTATTTTATTTTATTTTATTTTATTTATTTTTGGTGGCAGAGACAGAGAGATTCAGAGAAAGGAACAGATGGGGACAGACAGGAAGAGAGAGAGATGAGAAGCATCAATTCTTTGTTGAGGCACCTTAGTTTTTCATTGATTGCTTTCTCATTTGTGCCTTGACCGGGGTGCTACAGCAGACTGAGTGGCCCCGTGTTCAAGCCAGCGGCCTTGGGCTCAAGCTGGTGAGCCTTGCTCAAACCAAATGAACCCATGGTCAAGCTGGCAACCTCCGCATCCCAGTCCAATGCTGTACCCACTGCGCCACCGCCTGGTCAGGCTGAGGCTTTATTTTAAAGGTGAGCTGACAGCATTTGCTGGCAGGTTTAGGGGTCTGATAGAAAGGAGTCAAGTTTTTCGGCCTGAGCAGGCGGAAGGATGGAGTTGTCGTGTTCTGAGACGGAAAACTGCAGGGCGAGTAGGCTGGCAGCAGAGGCAGGAAATCAGTCCCATGGCCTTGGGCATACTGAGTTTGCGATGTCTGTTAGGCCTCCATTGGGAGTGGAATAGGCAATGGGGTGAGTCTGGAGTTAGGAGTGGCCTGGGCCTGAGACACAGATGCAGGGGGCCTGGGCTTTGTAGAAAGGGGTCGCCTCACTCTTCCTGGCACAGGACTCAAGTGGCTCTAATGGTGACTACTGGCACCAGTTAGTGTTAGTCTGTAAACTAACTTTTGCTAATTTCAGACAAATTCTTTTCCTAGTTGTTACATTTTGATTATTTGGAGATGGAAGTTTAAACATTTTATATGATCAAATTTATCTGTTATTTTCTTTGTTTTTATCTTCAGATATAATGCTTAGAAAGTTGGCCTTGAGAATTTCTTCCATATGTAATATAATGTATATTCCACTAAAATTTTGTTAGAAAGTTCATTTTGGTGTCTGTACATTAATTTTTATTTTCTTGTTTAAATAGGCACACGTCTGCGAAATGTTCCTGTTCTTTTTAATGACACAGACACTAATCTGGCAGGAATGTATGGAAAAGTTCGCAGAGCTGCTAGTTCAATTGACCAATTTAGGTAAGCCACGCCCGTAATGATGAGTGATGGGCCTTCAACTGTTTTCATAACCTTTTCCAGTTGTTTCAGTCATCATGAGTCCTGTCAGGCAGAGGTGATACTTAAAGTGACATTTACTGTATTCCTTTGGTGATATTTCAGTGACATGAAATTGCTTCAAGAGGTCTGCAGTGCCTGTACTTCACTGAAGATGGTTAACTCTATTTCTTTTCTTTCTATCATAAATGCTATTTAAAAACTTATTAGCCTGACCAGGCAGTGGCGCAGTGGATAGAGCGTTGACCTGGGACACTGAGGACCCAGGTTTGAAACCCCACGGTCGCCAGCATGAGCGCAGGCTCATCTGGCTTGACCGCAGACTCGCTAGCTTGAGTGCGGGCTCATTCGCCTTGATCCCAACCAAGGTCGCTGACTTGAGCAAGGGGTCACTGGCTCAGCCTGATCCTCCCCAATGCCGTTAAGGCACATATGAGAAGTAACCGGTGAACAACTAGCTAAGGTGCCGCAACTATGAGTTGATGCTTCCCATCTCCTGTCTCTTTCTCTCAAAAAAAATTTCATTGAGAAAGTGTCTGTCTCATGTAAATGCACTCATTTGAATGTTTTATCTCATTACTTTGTCATATGATTAGAATAAAAGATGCTATATATGTAACTGAACAGTACTCATTATGTTTTATACATATTACATACATACATAATTTACATATTACAAATACTTAAAATAAACATTTTTATTTTTACTTTTTTATTTTATTTTATTTTATTTGTATTTTTTCTGAAGCTGGAAATGGGGAGGCAGTCAGACAGACTCCCGCATGCACCCGACGGGGATCCACCCGGCACGCCCACCAGGGGGCGATGCTCTGCCCATCCAGGGCATCGCTCTGTCACGACCAGAGCCACTCTAGCGCCTGGGGCAGAGGCCAAGGAGCCATCCCCAGTGCCCGGGCCATCTCTGCTCCAATGGAGCCTTGGCTGCAGGAGGGGAAGAGAGAGACAGAGAGGAAGGAGAGAGGGAGGGGTGGAGAAGCAGATGGGCGCCTCTCCTGTGTGCCCTGGCCAGGAATCGAACCCGGGACTTCCGCACGCCAGGCCGACACTCTACCACTGAGGCAACTGGCCAGGGCTAAAATAAACATTTTTAGGTTAGCAGACATCCATCTTCTATAATAGAAAGTGATTTCAGTGTCCTTCGGCTGCATTGCCATGGCTGCCCTTAGCAGTGTGGCCCCGCTGGCGCGGGCTGGCACTATATCCCCTGACTAAATGGCCAGACGTGATCGAGCAGAGACTGGCAAGAAGCCTGACAGCTGTGGGACTGGGTATTACAGCCTTTGCTACATAGGTTGCTATGTAGTTTAGATTTGGAAACTTCTAGAACAAGTAACCACAGAAACTACAAAGATTTCCCTGCCTAACCTTTCGTCCTCCTATAAAGGGGGATTTGAACAGAAAATGAATAGGCAAGAAGCTAGTTTTATTTTGGGTGTAAGCCCATCTGCTGGCAAGGCCGAGATAAGAACAGCTCACCGGAAAGTCAGGATTGTGAATCACCCAGGTAAAAGTGGCTCTCCGGACTCAGCAACCAAAGTGGACAAACAAAAGGCTTGCTAGAGGAAACCCCAAACATTGACTGCTGCTCGGGACTGCTCTGAATGAAGAGGAGGCGGGACTCAAAAAATAAAGTCCTGCAAATTGAACCTAAAGCACCACTGTCGGGGTTTTCATACATGTACTAACCGTCAATAATTTATTCTGCTGTTAAGCAGTATAATAAAAGATTAATGATCTTTTTATTACCTTTTAAAGGAAAAAAATGTTTAACAGTGTATATATAGCCTCGATAAAGTTCATGTCTAAATAATCCTACTAAACTCTTTTGTCTTTTAGTGTTCATAATTAAACACAGTTTCAGTGAATGATTGTATAAAAGAGCAATCTTTCCCTCCCTTTGTGTATCAGAATATAGCTATGGTGTTAAAAATAAGGAGGATGATTTACTAAGATTCCCGAAGCCACAGGCTTAGGATGCCATAGTCATTATCCCCAAATTAATATGCACATCTAGTTCAACTATTCGTTTATTCAATCTATGTAATTTTTAGAGAACTGATGTGCAGAGCATTGTTGCATGGCGGCAGCGGAAGAAGCAGAAAGGGAGGGAAGAAAGGTGTGTTGGGGTGTTGGCTTGTACCCGTATCCATCTTGATGGGCGAATGTTGTGAAGGGGCGTGAGGAATAAGGTCTGCACGTCATATTGCTCCCCACACTTCACTTGTTCAAGTGTTTACTTGACCTGTTTTCTGCCTTTTAGAAGCTTGTGTCCATGTGAAAACCTTCCAATGAGCAATCTTCAGACTAATTCCAGCCAGAGCTTTTCCTTTTCGTGTGATCACATTTGCCTTGTGTTTGATAACTTTAGTTCCTAAAGGAAAAGTGACTTAGAGAGGGACCAAGCTGTGTAATAGCCACACCCCAAATAATGGTTAAAGTATGTTTGTACTATGACATTTCTGTGTGATTATTTTAAGTAATTATGGTATTCAACAATCTACTATAAATAGATTTTTTCAAAGGTGGCCACAGAACTAGTTTAAATGAATGTTAAAAGGCATTATTAAATATTACCAGCAGATAGATCTGTTGTCAGTCTAACTCTCTTCTCTCCTCTCCTCTCCACCCCACCACCATTTGCACAGTATTCGTCTGGGAATTTTTCTCCGAAGATACCCCATAGCACGAGTTTTTGTAATTATATATATGGTAAGTGAATTTGTGTTTTAAAAAAACAATGCTGCACTTGATTTATAACTAGTTTGCTTCAGCTGCTGGTATTTTTTTTACTAAAAGTCTAGTAAATCAATAAACCTCATTTTTGGTAATTAAAATGTTTTTTCCGCCTGACTAGGCGGTGGCGCAGTGAATAAAGCGTCGGACTAGGATGCAGAGGACCCAGGTTTGAGACCCCGAGGTCACCAGCTTGAGCGCAGGCTTATCTGGTTTGAGCACGGCTCACCGGCTTGAACCCAGGGTCGCTGGCTTGAGCAAGGGGTTACTCGGTCTGCTGTAGCCCACGGTCAAGGCACATATGAGAAAGCAATCAATGAACAACTAAGGTGTCGCAACAAAAAACTGATGATTGATGCTTCTCATCTCTCTCCGTTCCTGTCTGTCCCTACCTATCCCTCACTCTGACTCTCTCTCTGTCTCTGTAAAAAAAATATTTTTTTTCCTTAAAATATGCAAGTGGAGTTGACAATTTATTATGTCTAAAAGATAAATTGTTCAAAACTTTTCTCACAGTGAAATCAGCGGTAGTGCAGTGTGACATCACCTCCATTTGTAAGCCCCTCTTATGATAAAAATACAATACAAAACAATTGATTTCATTTTTATCTTGATGTAAAGTTGCTTTCATGTGTTTGCTTTATTTTCTAAAAAGGTCTCAAGGTTGATTTATTTTCTTTTTTTTTTACAGGGACAGAGAGTCAGAGAGAGGGATAGACAGGGACAGACAGACAGGAATGGAGAGAGATGAGAAGCATCAATCATCAGTTTTTTGTTGCGACACCTTAGTTGTTCATTGATTGCTTTCTCATATGTGCCTTGACCACGGGCCTTCAGGAGACCGAGTGACCCCTTGCTTGAGCCAGCGACCTTGGATCCAAGCTGGTGAGCTGTTTTTGCTCAAGCCAGATGAGCCCATGCTCAAGCTGACGACCTGGGGTTCTCAAACCTGGGTCCTCCACATCCCAGTCCGACGCTCTATCCACTGCGCCACCGCCTGGTCAGGCTCTTTCATATTTCTTATCTCTAATAAAATGGTTACCGTAGTTAGTCATGCTGTTTCATGTGTCCTGTGAGCCTAAAAAACTATTCTGAATGAGGATGCTTAAAAGTAGTTGACTTGAATTAAGGCAGGCATTATTTTCTTCAAAAGAAATGAAAGCACCCAGCCTGAGCAGGCGGTGGTGCAGTGGATAGAGTGTCGGACTGGGATGCAGAGGACCCAGGTTCGAGACCCCGAGATCGCTGGCTTGACTGCAGGCTCATGTGGTTTGAGCAAGGGGTCACTCGGTCTGCTGTAGCCCCCCGATCAAGGCACATATGAGAAAGCAATCAATGAACAACTAAGGTGCCGTAATGAAGAATTGATGCTCCTCATCTCTCTCCCTTCCTGTCTGTCCCTCACTCTCTATCTCTGTCACACACATACACACACAAAAGAAAAGTGTCCTTAGAAAGAAATTTCTCTGTTATCCACTAGAGGGAAGAGTTAGCTCTTTAAATAAAAAGTTTTTAAGAAGAGGATGATGGAGAGAATGAAAGAACCAAGATTGAATGGCTTCAGAAGGGATTCAAAATGTGCCCACATCTGGGTTGATTTCCAGGTGGAGAGTTTGAGAACACATGCACTGTGTCAGCATGACATGTGATGTTGCACACTACAGAAGGCCAGGCGCTGAGGGAGAGAACCTATGTCATTGCCACACTGCCACAAGGGAGTTAGTGGAACTGTCAACTGGAGGTCCTGTGCTGGCCCCAAGTCACCTCTGAAACCGGACACATTATTCCTGTCGAGCATGTCTTCCCATGCCCCCTCACCAACCATGGCCAAACCCTCTTTCAGAACACCAGCCAGAACTGGGCTTCACAGCCTTTCCAGCCACTTCATGCATACCCAGCAGTTTTCATCATGCCGCCTACTCTGCTTTACAGTCACCTGAGTGGCTGTGGGTCCATGAGCTTATGATGCATGATTGGAGGACTCTTCTCCTCTTGACTGAGACATTTGTAGGTATTATCACTCTGTTACCCTCCACCGACTGGACAGGTTTCTTCACGATTACCCACCAGGAAGCATGTGTGGAGCCCTAGAATGGTGCAGCCACAGTGCTAGCACAGGGTCCAGAGGCAAGGAAGAGTCCTGCCTGCTGCACCGCAGCGGGCCTGTGCTGAGGTGGTTGTTGACTGACCCACGAATTGTTTTCTCTTTCTGCAGGCTTTGCTCCACCTCTGGGTCATGATTGTGTTGTTGACTTACACACCGGAGATGCACCATGACCAGCCACACGGCAAGTGAGCGGGACCCCGGGCTTCCATCACGCCGTCTTTCCAGACTTGGGGTCTGCAGGTCAATGCCTGAAATTCCGGAGGAGGGTGCACAAATTAATTTCTCACTACAAGCTTTTAAGTTATTGTACAAGTACTCTGCTACCTAAATCGCCCTCTAATTTCCTTCAGATGGTAAGAGTTCCTAAAACTGACAGTAACTTAGCAAGCTGGGCGGCTCCGTGTGTACATGTGCACACGTGCTGGGCGCTTCACCTCTGCACAGGCCAGCCTGTATTGTAGGTGACACTGATTATGGGTTATAATCAGGGAGACTAATTGTATTTAGTGATATAAATAAAATGTTTTCTTTTT
Source organism: Saccopteryx leptura (assembly GCF_036850995.1). NCBI lineage: Eukaryota > Metazoa > Chordata > Mammalia > Chiroptera > Emballonuridae > Saccopteryx > Saccopteryx leptura. The sequence goes on along the minus strand of NC_089508.1, from coordinate 11,589,474 downwards.
GATAATTCAGTCTGCTTTTGTATTTTCCTATATTTAATTTTGAAAATACAGATTTACTTTTTTTACATGTTAAAGGCCTGCTTGGTATAAATCTTTTTACAAACAAATAAAATTTACTGTGCATTTTTATTTTTTAAAATAGTAATTTTTCATCCTCTTTAAACAGACCCTTCCAGGTGGCCAGATGACGGAGCCAGACAGCAGCCACTGACGTCAGTGGCTGGTTCTCGGGGCTGCCTGCCCCAGCATGCACTGCTCCGCCCCCGCCCCCACCGCGGCGCCGGCCTCCTTCCAGCCTCACTCCCGCGGTCTCTGTCCCTGTCTGCCTCCGCCTTGTTCCTTCCCTTCAGCCTGTACCTCCAGCCTGTAGGTCAGGACAGCCATAGCCCCTGCCTGCAGCATTTAGGAGTCAGATGTGTTTTAGCTTTTGTAAAACAACCAGTGCAGAAATGTTATACTTTGAAGAAAGACATTATTTGCTTTAAGGCCAATATAATATCTGTTTGGGCTTTCCTTTTTATCTACATGTCTGCATTGTCCTGTCCCTTGGTCTGGTGGTCTGTCTTCATACGTAGTTAATACACTGTGTAGATCCGGGGCTGGGGGCTGTGCGAGGGGGGTCTTCCTGTCCCGTCAGGAGTGTCTTTGGAGCGCGGCTGGTGCTTACCGGGAAACCCGACCACAGTTTCTGTGGAGATGTCTGCTGTGATGTCAGTTGACCTGTGACTTTCATTATATATTGCTCAAAAGCTTTGGTACACTGGTAGATGAACATGTTTCTCACTTTCATCAGAAAATTAAGTTTTAAAGGTCATCCGGGTGTGTTTGGGCTTTTTTTCAACTTAGCATGACTGGAAAAGGCAGAGAGAACCTCATGGTCTGAAAGCGGATGTGAGGCTCTGCGGGCGGGCGCGGTGTAGACCCGTCACGGTCTACAGGGTCCCTCAGGTATGCCAGCCTGTCAGTCTGGGCCGCGCATCAGATCTCATCCAACAGGGTAAAGAGTTTAGTCTCCTTAATATCTTTTAAAGGTTTTTCCCCCTCCTCTTCTCATTTGGAAACATTTCTGGAGAATGATTAAAACCAGGTTACACACTTAAAATGGAAACAGCACGCGCTTCATCATCGTGTGTTCCAGACTTCCCGTCTCTGCGCGTCCTGGCTTTGGTGGGATGGCTCTAAATCTTCTGTGCGGTTTTTACACGTTCTTGGCTTTGGAAATAGTTTGACAAAGTGTTTCCGAGCCTATTTTTCAACGGTTACTTAAATCTTTGAGTTTCAGTTTCAATATTCTTGACCCCTGACAGACTCTTGGGGGATGTTTAAGGTTGCTGCATTCACTTATCCTCAGATAACATGTTAAAAGGATTGTGTGAGTGCCAGATTTTTTCTTTCAACCCCTGTATTCATCTGAAGACATTTTATATATGTGCCCGTCCACGTGCATGTATTATCGGAGCTTTCGTACTGCTCTGTGTGTCAGTTTAAAAAGAAGGTTATGATAAACAATTTCCCTTTCTTGAGACTGCGCTTACCAGACACGGCCATTTCTGTTGCTACAGAACAAAAACCAGAGGAAGAGCAGGGCCTTTGTACATACATGGGCTGCGGGAGTCGCGTGGCCAGCAGTCCAGCCCTGGGCTACGAAGGCTGAGTCCGCAGCCTGCAGGGGAAGAAGGCGTTGCTCAGGTGAGCCTCGCTGGGCTGCCTTGGGAACGGACAGTATGGGCATCTTGGTCTGGACGGACTGGAAGGAAAGGACTGGAAAAGCCAAAGGGCATGGGCGGGGCTATTAGCCTAAGGCACTTGAGGCTACAATTGGTCAAAAGAAATGTTGGGAACATGTCTCCGTTATTCTGGACACATTAAGATTAGTATTCCTATTAACTCTTTCCTGAATGAGAATATGGATTAAATGATTCCGAAGTTCCACAGACACGAACACACTTTCCTTTGTGAGAACACCTTGAGGGTCAGGTGTGTTACATACAGAAGCCTCATTTATAGATGTCTCAGAAAGAGTGGTAAAGTAGTTGTGTCCTAACCAGACCACACTCATTCAGATAGGAGCACCTGTGTGCTAGCCCCGCCCGGGACCCAGGGACGGGTGAGCAGCAGAGGCCCCTGCCCTCAGGGAACTACATTCAGGTGGGGGGGCACTTATAACTGCCACTCAGTGCTACGTACAGCGAACGCATCCAAACCAAGCGAGGTGGAGATAGAGATGATGGGGAGGAGGCAGGGATGTCCTCTCTGCAGAGGTGACAGTTGTGTGGGACTGAGCACAGTGACGGGCCACGCAAAGTGTGGAGTGTGCTTTCTAGGCAGTGGGTTAAGGAAGTGCAGAACCTCTGAAACGGGAACACGCTTGTTTCAAGGAACAAGCAGGGCGGCCAGCGTGCTGGAGCGGGCGAGCGGGGAGGCTGGCGGCCGGTCCGGTGGGAGCTGGCGGCCGGTCCGGGGGGAGCTGGCGGCCGCCGAGGTGAGCTGGAACCTGAAACCCGTTTGTTCCTCGGCAGTGCTTTGCCTCTGGACCACCCACCACCTTTCTAAAAAAATATTTAAGGGAGGCCCTGGCCGGTTGGCTCAGCGGTAGAGCGTCGGCCTAGCGTGCGGAGGACCCGGGTTTGATTCCCGGCCAGGGCACACAGGAGAAGCGCCCATTTGCTTCTCCACCCCTCCGCCGCACTTTCCTCTCTGTCTCTCTCTTCCCCTCCCGCAGCCAAGGCTCCATTGGAGCAAAGATGGCCCGGGCGCTGGGGATGGCTCTGTGGCCTCTGCCCCAGGCGCTAGAGTGGCTCTGGTCGCAATATGGCGACGCCCAGGATGGGCAGAGCGTCGCCCCCTGGTGGGCATGCCGGGTGGATCCCGGTCGGGCGCATGCGGGAGTCTGTCTGACTGTCTCTCCCCGTTTCCAGCTTCAGAAAAATGAAAAAAAAAAATATATATATTTAAGGGAAAATCTTTAAAAACCTGTTTCAGACTATATCTAGAGACTACGGTTGCTCCACGTGCATTTGCTAAATAGGATAGAAGACATTTTGTTGAGGCGAGGGCAGGCTGAACCTGAGAAAGGAACTTCCCTGTGAGGTTACAGAGAATACCAAACCATGGGTTTGTGCATCCCCCATAACGTCTCGGTCTGCACGTTCACAGTTAACTCCTCATCTTTGTTCAAGTGAAAGACAAACACATGAAATCCACTAGTAAAGCCCTCCGTGTCTGAAGGTGGACGCCCCCCACCCTGTGACTAAGCAGCCTCCGCACTGTGCGGCGTCACCACCATCACGCTGTCAGAGCTCATGAACTCAAGTGACTTTGGACATTTCTGATCTCCAGAGGACAGAGACAGTACTTCTTAATCCGCCGTTATCTCAGTGTCCAGACCAGTGCCTGGCACAGAAGCGGCATCGTCTTCTGGAGGACGGGGCAGTACCAAACAGAGCGTGTCCACAGTGGGCGTACAGCTCGAATGAAAAGTAGGTCTTTGCTGTTGCGGGCTCCTAAGATTTGGGAAGTATTCAAATGTTAGTTTATTTACCTTATTTTTATTTTTTAAGTGAGAGGTGGGCAGATAGACTCCCGCATGCACTCCAACCAGGATCCACTTGGCAACCCCTGTCTGGGGCCGACACCCATCGAGCCACTGGCTGCGGGAGGGGAGGGAGAGAAGCAGATGGTTGCTTCTCCTGGGTGCCCTGACTGGGACTCAACCTGAGACGTCCGTATAGCAGGCTGGCACTCTATCGACTGAGCCAACCAGCCAGGGCCTCAAATGTTAGTTTTTTATTGGGTGGTATGTTTATTTTAGAGTTGAATGGACTAAGAAAGTGGAAAACAGCCCTGCTGACAACCAACCATGTTCCCAGCAGAACATAAACAGTACTCAGAGTAAGACATTGTCAAGGCCATGTTTGTGAACACAGTTACTAAACACCCTCTCTTCCAACAAGCATCACTCCTTTCTAAGCAAGTGCTGTTGTTTCACCAGTAACAACTCCAGCTCCATTTTAACTCCCTAGATGCGTCATTGAGCTGCCACACCGGCCCACTTCTTTTTTTTTTTTCTGAAGCTGGAAATGGGGAGGCAATCAGACAGACTCCCGCATGCGCCCGACTGGGATTCACCCGGCACGCCCACCAGGGGGCGATGCTCTGCCCATCTGGGGCGTTGCTCTGTTGCAACCAGAGCCATTCTAGCGCCTGAGGCAGAGGCCACAGAGCCATCCTCAGCGCCCAGGCCAACTTTGCTCCAATGAAGCCTTGGCTGCGGGAGGGGAAGAGAGAGACAGAGAGGAAGGAGAGGGGGAGGGGTGGAGAAGCAGATGGGCGCTTCTCCTGTGTGCCCTGGCCAGGAATCGAACCTGGGACTTCTGCACGCCAGGCCGAGGCTCTACCACTGAGCCAACGGCCAGGGCCCCGGCCCGCTTCTTGACAGCATCCAACCCAGAACTGGCTCCGATTCTATAATGCCCCTCATGATCATCCACCACAACACAAACCTCATTAGAAGCCTCTCTAGTCCCCCCTACCGAGGTGCCCGGGGTTAAGTACATGGTTTTCCTTGCTGGAGCAAGCTTGAAACACCTCATGGGGGTGGAGTCTGGGTTCTGTTTGTTTCGCCTACAGACATGGTCCAGTCAGTTGGTTGTGATAGAAGCTCCTCATATTCAATTCCATAATTTTACAGACAAGCAAACAAGTTCAGCGACCCATCTGGGTCCTCCAATGAGCTATAAAAATGAGATCAAAACGTATCTTTTGTTTGTTTTCATATAGCCATGGGCTTGAACTCTGGCTGCTGAACATGTCAGCTTACCCAATCTGTCTGGCTCAAAGTCTTCCATTTCCCATTTGGCTAGACCCTTCTGGTCGTTTTCAGTCGCTGGAGAAAACCTGCCATATATTTTTTCAGATAATACGCAGCCCTGGGGCAAAGCCAGGTACATTCTGATGAGAGCCAATTGTTCCATATCAGTGCGAGAGGAAGCAGGTGTTCGCTCCCTGCCGCCTTCCTGACGTACTCCTTCCAGCCCGGAGCAGGGGCTCCATCAGCCACCCACCCGGGCAGGAAGTGACCTTTCTGCAGAAGGTAAACAAGAGGACTTGCTTTATTTTTAGCCATTAAATGAGACCTCAAAACAAAAGAAAACAAAACAAAACAAAAAACACTTTAAATCACTTGGGCTTTTTTTTTTTAATTATGAAAGTAATATTCCTTAATTGTGAAAAATACAGTGAAGTCCAAAGAAGGAAACATTATGCATTGATAGACCAGCAAACGAATAAGTCTTCCTATTTTGGCCTGTTCTCCTTCCAGTCTTCTTTCCCCAACGTGTATGTGTATGTATGCACGCAGAAAGACCCAGGAGTGGAGACGAAACGCTCAGAGTTGAAGCTCTGCTGTGTGTACAATTTTCCATAGGGTGGGGCAAAAGGAGTTGTGAATATGTGAAACGCAGAGTTTATTCTTGTGTTACTGTTTGTTAATTACTGTATTATGTTCCATACAAACAACTGTAAACCTACTTTTGCCCCACCTGTCTATAGACAGTGAAATACTACTCAGCCAGAAGAAAAGATGAAATATGGCTGTTTGTGACAACGTGGATGGACCTTGAGAGTATCGTGCTAAGCAAGAAAAAGACAAGAATCATACGATTTCACCCATATGTGGGATATACAACAAAAAGCAACAAATGATTTTATTAATCAGTCACCCCAATAAATTCAATTTAAAAAAAATTTTAAAAAGCAACAAACCAGCAAATATGATAAACTCAGCTATAGACGACAGTATGGGGAGTAAGGGAGAGGCTGGAGAGGGTAAAAGGAAGGAGACTTGACTTAGGGTGGGGAGCACAGAAAGCAGTATCCAGACGATGTGCTGTGGAACTGTATCCCTGAAACCTGTATCCTGGTCTAGCCAGTGTCATCCCGGCTCCAGCGGAAACCCTGGGCTTGCTGTCACACTGGCTCTGGCTGGGCTAACTGAGGAAAGACCTACTACGCCCACACCCAAACCTCATGAACCAAAGGATGGAAGTGTGGGTGCCCCGCAAAAACGAGGGCTCTGCTAGTTGAAGGTGGAACGGAAGCTAAAAGCTAATGACAGAACCACAGCCACCCACAGCGTACGTGCCATGTTTGTGTATCCAGATGGACACGCAACGTTATGTCCTACTTGGATGACTTAACAGCACCTAACAGCATTGTAATAAATGGCGCCCACCTAACTTTTGCCAATGTTTATGAAAACAAACATGAAAATGTTTTACTCACATGAAAGCTGAAAAGATAATACAATGAGTACCCATACGCCCTTCACCTAGCTTAGCATTGTACCCAATCTGTTCTCTCTTTGTTTCTGAAGGACTTCAAGTAAGTAAGTTGCAGACTTGTGACACTTCACCCCAACTGGGATCTGGGAAGAAAGGCAGTCATAACAACTGTACCATTACCACATCCGATAAAGTTAACCTCGTGCAAGGAGACTGCCTAATACCCAGGCATAGTCATGTTTCTCTAATAGTCCAAAACAAGTCCTTTGTAAGCCATTTGAAATATTTTTCTGATCCAGGGTCCAATCCAAGATCCAGTCAAAAAGTGCATTGGGTTATCCTGTCTCCCTGACCCCTTTCACCTAGCACAGACCTCCCTTCCCTTTTATGGTCCTTCATGCATTGACATTTTTAAGAGTGTGGGCCAGTTATCTTGTAGAAAGACCCACAATCTGGACTTTTCTGATTCCTAATGATTAGATTCAGGTTTAGTACGTTGGGAAAGAATACGATATAAGTGATGTCAGGTCAATACTTCAATGCAGGAGGCACACAATGTCAGCAACATTAAGTTTGATCACTTGGTTAAAATGGTTCCTGCCAGAGCGCTCCATCATAAAGGTATATTGCCCCCTTTTTTGTTGTTAACAAATGTTTTGTGTGGTGATACCTTGAGACCATGCAAACATCCTGTTCCCCAACAAGCTTTCAGTGGTTTTAGAACACACTGGCCACCCTTGCCTGAATTATGTATTGGTCGGTACAAAGTGGTGATTTTCTAATTCTGTCATTATCTCCTCCACCCTTGTCAGCTGGCCTTTTTCTGCCCCTCCACTCTTTTTGAAAAATACGACCACTGTGTGGTTATGGATTCTCTTTTTAAAAATTCAATATGTTAAAGTCCACCGTCATCATTACTCTGTGGATTCTTGTCCTGGCCCAGATTCGGCCGACAGGAGCCCCGGAAGCCAGCGGCTGTGTGCTCTCCGCCTGTCCGCATTGTCTAGGGGCAGATCTTTGTGTTCCGGAACACCACGACGTCCCAGTCTACCCGGGACTTCCTCTTCCCAGGACCTAGAATCAGCCGTGTCTGCAACAAGCCCCCTGGTTCCACAGGCAGTAATATCTCAGACCTTTCTCGTAGCAATATTTTTTCTGATATTCCTTCTTGGGCAAGGGAAACAGAAGAAAAAAATAAACAAATGAGACTACATCAGACTAAAAAGCTTTTACATAGCAAACGACCATAACAAAATGAAAAGACAGCCCACTAAATGGGAGAATATACTCGCCAATATATCTGATAAGGGGTTAATATCTATACTTTATAAAGAACTTATACAACTCAACACCAAAAAACCCCACACAATTCAATTAAAAAATGGGCAAAGGACCTGAACAGACATTTCTCCAAACAGGACATACAGAGGGCCGATAGACATATAAAAATATGCTCAACATCTTAATCATCATAGAAACACAAATTAAAACCACAATGAAATACCACCTCACACCTGTCAAAATGGCTATCACCAATAAATCAACAAACAGCAAGTGCTGGCGAGGATGCGGAGAAACGGGATCACTCATGCGCTGTTGGTGGGAAGGCGGACAGGTGCAGCCACTGTGGAAAGCAGTACAGAGTTACCTCAAATAATTAAACATGGAACTGCCTGATGACCCAGCAATTTTCCACTTCTGGGAATATATCCAAAGAAACCCAAAACACTAACTGAAAACTCTGTATGCACTCCTATGTGCAATATAGCGTTATTTACAGTAGCCAAGATCTGGAAGCAGCCCAAGTGCCCATCAGTAGATGAGTGAATAAAAAAGCTGTGGTACATTTATACCAGTGGTAGTCAACCTGGTCCCTACCGCCCACTAGTGGGCATTCCAGCTTTCATGGTGGGTGGTAGCGGAGCAACCAAAGTATAAATAAAAAGATAGATTTAACTATAGTAAGTTGTTTTATAAAGATTTATTCTGCCAGGCCTGACCTGTGGTGGCGCAGTGGATAAAGCGTCGACCTGGAAATGCTGAGGTCGCCGGTTCGAAACCCTGGGCTTACCTGGTCAAGGCACATATGGGAGTTGAAGCTTCCAGCTCCTCCCCCCCTTCTCTCTCTCTGTCTCTCCTCCCTCTCTCCCTCTCCTCTCTAAAAATGAATAAATAAAATAAATAAATAAATACTTAACTTGGATTTGAAAAAAAAAAAAAAAAAGATTTATTCTGCCAAATTTAGCGAAAATCTGACATAAAATACTTGGTAAGTAATTATTATTATTATGTGCTTTAACTTGCTGTAACTCTGCTTTATAAATTTAATAGTTAATTCCCTACTTTATAAATCACCATTTCTGTGGAACTGGTGGGCGGTTAGAAAATTTTACTACTAACAGAGATACAAAAGTGGGCGGTAGGTATAAAAAGGTTGACTACCCCTGATTTACACAGTGGAATACTACTCGAACATAAAAAAGAGGGAAATCTTACCCTTTTGTGACAGCATGGATGGACCTGGAGAGTTACACTAAGTGAAATAAGCCAGTCAGAGAAAGACAAGCACCATATGATTTCACTCATACGTGGAATCTAATGCACGAAGTGAACTAACCAGCCGAATACGACAGACTCACAGAGAGCACGCAGACAGCTTTGGGGGGGGGGCTGGGTGAGGGGGGCAGAGGGATCGAACAAAAAGAAGTCTTATGGACACAGCCAACAGTGTGGTGATTGGTGGGGGTTGGCGGGAGGGGACGGAGGGCACAGCCAGTGAGGACACAGCCACAGAGGACCCACTGGTTCCCTGAATAGCCCCGTGAGCCACAGGAGTGGGGCCCCCACCCACCCGCCTCACACCCACCCGCCTCACCCGAGTAGTACGAGTGCTTCGTTCCGAGAGGCTCAGGGCGCTGTCAGGAGGAAGCGGCATCCCACCTGGGTTTTGACTGCCTTCCGTGTACTGACCAACACACAGTCATCAACAGGGCGCGATGGGAAGCCAGGCAGAGGGCCGGGTCACCCACCCGAGGGCCGCCGTTCTGGGGCTGAACGGTGATTCCGCACACGGTTCCGGAACAACAGGCCAGCTCCTTTGAACCAAGCGTCTACAGAAAGTCTCTGATCACGTGCCGTCGAGGGGCAGGTTTGACGCTGCCCGTTTCAAAGTCCTGAACGAGGGTCAGTAGTTCCGGCTGTCAGCAACAACCGTCATGGGCTGTAAAACTACCGGTGACTTCCATGGGTACCAAGTTCACGAGTATAAAACTGGCTTGTTGTCGATACTCATCCTTAAAGAAGAATGCTAGGTTTTAGTGAGGGAATAAAGAGAATAATTATGTGTTTCCCCCCATTTAAGTTAACAGGCCCCCTGAACTTTATCTCAAGGGTGCCACAGTGGAGCCCCGGGGAGCGGGCCCTGCTCTCGGCAGGCCACCCGGGATCTCCCGCTTGCTTGGAGTGAACAATGAGTGACCTCTTATTCTACTAGGCCACTGAGGTTTGGAAGATGTTTGTTGTAGCAGCTAGATGATTTATTCTAACTGACACAGACATCAAGCCTTAGATTCAGGACGTTTAAGGGACCCCAGAAGGCTGGGCCGGAACTGGAACCGGGCAGTCTGACCCCGGGGGCCAGTGTGGGGCTGTGAGTACATCACAGTTTCTCTAGGCTCCAGAAACTTCAGCTTTTTTTGTTCTTAATAAGCAAATGGGAGACTAAAGTGAAATGTTGCTTAGAAATGCGTCGGGGGAAAAATAAACCGTAAGTTCAATGTTAGAGTAAAAAAACTATCCTTAGGACCATTCTTCCAGCGTGAGGAGGGGAGGTGTATGGGCCTGCGACTCCGACGGCCCTGGCTCTGCCAACTGCCTGGCAGGTGACTGGTCCTCTCTGAGCCTCGTTTCCTCCCCTGCAAAGCAGAGGCCGAGCTCCCGCGGTGATGGCGGGGATTGGAGGAGATGGAGCGGGCAGCCTGTCTGGTTCCACCTGGCGTCCAGCAGGCACCGGGGAAATGCTGGCTCCCGTCCCCGGAGTCTCCTTCTGCTCACGGGGAAACCCCGGCGTCTTGGAAGGAGGACACGGGGCGGCTTTGCCAGGCCACCTGAGGAGAAGAGGGCATCTTCGCAAACTCCGTTTCCTCGCCCGAGCTCTGCCGATTGCTATTTCCTGGCAAGGCTTAATTAAAGTTGGAGCAGCGAACACAGATAATTAACCGTGAGGCTCGTTAGGCGGGACTCGGGTTGATGTCTCTGACTGTGGAGGATCCTAGTCACAGGCAATTAGCATTCCCCGTGTAATCAGGACGCTCAGTTGGCAGCAGGGGTGAGCAGCTTGTCTGTCTGGGCGGCAGATGGAGGGCTGGGCCGCGCCTGAGCACAGGCAGGCGTCCCAGAGGGGTTTGGCCCAGGGGCCCTCTGCGCATGGAGGCCACGGACAGCTCCAACCCTGAGCAGCTCTGCCTCCAGCGGGCAGCTTTCAGACCGGAGCAGCGACCTCAGAAGCCTGGATAGGGGCACAGGTGAGCTTTGAGTTACAATAAAATGGAGACAGGGATTATTGAAGTCTTTGAATAGGTAATACTTCTGCATGACTGTAACAGCAAAATATACAAAGAGACAGACGGTGGAAGTCTCCCTGGCCCCCATCTGCCCAGTGTGCGCCACCCCCACCCAAGGGTGAACCAGGAAACTACGGACCCCGGGTTTCTCTGGATCCCTTCCGGAAGCCCTGCTACACATCCGTGTACAAGCAAATCCAAACACCCGCTGCCCCGCTTCTTCTTAAAAACCTGAATGTTAGCAGTAAATATATGGTTTTGATTCTTGCTTTTTTAAAAAAAAAATAATAAAGCTTTTTAGGGCAGTGAAACTACTTTGTATGATATTATAATGGTGGGTGCATTCATTATAAATGTATGCAGACCACAGAATATGCAACACAAAGAGTGAACCCTAATGTAGAACCGTGGACTTTGGGTGGCGTGTCAGTGTGGGTTTATTGGTCCCACTCCCAGGGGGAGCAGGGGCATTGACAGTGAGGTGACCGTGCGTGGGGCAGAGGGCAGATGGAAATAGGTGCAGTGACAGTGAGGTGGCCGTGCGTGGGGCAGAGGGCAGATGGAAAATCCCCATCCCTTTGGCTCAGTTTTGCTGTGAACCCAAAACTGCTCCTAAAAATAAAGTCTCGTAAAATTTTTTAAAAATTTTCCTCATATTTTAACATAGCTTCATAGAATTCCACTGGACAGATGTAGCTGCATTTCTTTAACCAGTTAGATGCCAGCAAACATTTAGGCTGCTTCCAACCTTCTGCTATTCCGAACAACGTCCCCAGGAAGGATGTGGAAGGAGCAGTGACTACCACAGGCCTTCTGCGTGGGTGTGTCTGTAGGGTGTATTAGTTGGGGAGCAGACCAAAGGCTGGAACAAAGAGCCCATCCCCTCGGCCACTGTCCTGTACTTTGTTGGCAGGCTGGAGAAACAGAACGCCCGGAGCAAACGCGTCCCTTTGACAACTGAGGGCAGAAGTTGCGTGGGTCGCTTCTGTGCCCGTTCTGACAGCTCAGCCAGCTGCCAGGAACACGTCCAGCTGGAGGCGTGTCAGGAAGGAGGAGGCAGAGACCTGGGACCACAGCCAGCCGTTGACCCCAAGGGACACCTCCAGACCCGGGCACGCTGGACCAAAGGGTAGAGGGAGGAAAACAAGGAATTCTCGGTAAAATGTGTTGGATAAGCAAACATCTCCTGATGCAGGAGCTTGAAAGAGAGTCAGGAAATTTGGCAGCCACTGACCACATGATCCCTTCTAGCTTTTAAAGAGAAATCTACAAACAAACTAGCAAACAAACTCCCAGAAAATGGCAAGTGTTGGCAAGGATGTGGAGAAATCACTGTTGGTGGTGGAAATGTGCAACAGTGCTCGGGGAGAACACAGTATGGTGGGTCCTCCAAACGTTTAAGATAGAACTACCAGTGACCCAGGAACCCACTGCTAGATGTGCATCTGAAAGAGCTGAGAGCGGGGACTCGAGCCGATCTCATTCATATAGTCCTTGCCACGTGCTCACAGCGGGACCAGCCACAGTGGCCACGAGGTGGCTTTTCCCCAGGTTTTTCTCAGCTTCCCAAAGTTAACATTTATTTATTTATTTATTTATTTATATCATGAGAAATTCCTCATTTGGGGATTAAACAAACTGTAGAATTGTGCACCTGAAACTGCTATAATTTTGTTAACCAGTGCCACTCCAATACGTTTAATTTTTTTTTTAAAGAAAGAAAGAAAAATCCACCCTGTAGAACATCCAGACAGGGGAATATTATTCAGTGCCAAAGAGGAATGACTTACCAAGCCGGGAAATGACACGGAGGACTCTTACGTGCACATGGTGAATGAAGGGAGCCAGTCTGGCAACGCTGCGTGCTATAGGGTTCCAACTCTCTGACGTTCTGGAAAAGGCAAAATTGTGCAGACTGTGAAAAGACTGTGGTTGCCAAGGGTTAGGAGGGAGGATCGCCAGCTCCGTGGAGCGCAGGGGTTGTTTGGAGCAGTGGGACTCCTCTGTCCACTGCCGGGTCGCTGGCTATGAGTCACTGAACATTTGTCCAAACACACAGAGGGTGCCCCTCCGACAGTGAGCCTACGGGGAGCTCGTGTTAATGGGTGCAGAGTTTTGGTTTGGGAGTTGGGTGGTGGTGATGGTTGCACAACAGTCTGAAAGTGCTTTATGTTACTGAGCTGCACACTTAAAAATGGTTAAAACAGCCTGACCAGGCAGTGGCGCTGTGGATAGAGCGTCAGACTGGGATGCAGAGGACCCAGGTTCAAATCCCCGAGGTCGCCGGCTTAAGCGCAGCTCATCTGGCTTGAGCACAGGCTCACCTGCTTGAGCGTGGGGTCTCTGGCTTGAGCATGGGATCATAGACATGACCCTATGGTCACTGGCTTGAGCTCAAAGGTTGTTGGCTTGAGCAAGGGGTCACTCACTCTGCTGTAACCCCCTGGTCAAGACACATATGAGAAAGTGATCAATGAACAATTGAGGTGCCTGATACTTCTCATCTCTCTCCCTTCCTGCCTGTCCATCCTTATCTGTCCTTCTCTCTAAAAACAAAACAAAACTCAGAGTGACCTCTATAAACTACAGACTTTAAGTAACAATAATGGAACCTCACTGGCTTGCTGATTGTTAACAAATGTGCCGAACAAAGCCGGCCGTCAAGAGGGAGCCTGGGGGGGGGGGGGGGTGTGTGTGTGTGTGGGAACTCTGCTTTCCGCTGCTTTTCTGTAAACTTCAAATGGTTCTAAAAGAACAAGGTCCATTAATTTTTTAAAGTCCTCTTTGCTTCTTATTAAGAATGAAACCTGGGTTTTGTCAACAACCATCTTGCAATAAGCAAAGCACAGGCTGCGTGTCATCCCGACGGGTCTGGACAGGCTCTTATGCTGGAGAGAGAGGGGTCAGCTGTGAATCATTCCTCGGGTCAGAGAGGTGACACGTCTCAGCCAGAGCTTGAGAACAGCAGTTTATCACCGTGGCGGGCACTCTGCTCTGTCCAGGGACGCTCAGGGAACAGGGGACACGTGTGGGTTTCACCTCTCCTGAGCAGGCCGGTTCTTAGTGGCAGAGTGGGCTCAGCAGGGGTCCTGCACGTCAGCCCAGGGGCGGCGGACAGATGCCATACACATCAGCCACACTGGGGCTCGGGTTCCAGCCCCCGACCTCAGTCACCTCGTCTTCAAGTGGGACAATGAATGATCTGCTCCCACCCCCGCCCATTCTCCGGGGCGTGCTCGGAGGGGGCGCGGACTGCATGGCACGGCTCTGAGCTGCATGCCACACGGACCCTCACCCTGCTGCACAGGGGGAAAGGCCTTGGGGAGATTCAGGACTTGCTTCAGTCACAGCCCCTCCCTGTCACTGGGTTTAGGGAATACTGATGCACTTTGGATTGGCTGGAATAATTTCCAGAGTGTTTAAGGTAGCTGTGAACCTTTTCCCAAATGACCCTAAGATTAAGGATTAAGGTTACCTTTTTCCTGACTTGCATTTACTTTTTAAATAATCTACAATTGTTTTTTTGTTTTTGTTTTTTGTTTGCTGCTTTTTTAGTGAGAGAGAGAGTGAAAGACAGATAGGGACAGATAGGAAGGGAGAGAGACAAGAAGCATCAACTCGTAGTTGTGGCATCTTAGTTGTTCATTGATTGCTTTCTCATGTGCCTTGACCAGGGGGCTCCAGCTGAGCCAGTGACCCCTTGTTGAAGCCAGCGTTGGGCTGAAGCCAGCGACCTTTGGGTTCAAGCCAGCGACCATGGGGTCATGTCTGTGATCCCACGCTCAAGCCAGTGACCCCATGCTCAAACTGGTGAGCCTGTGCTCAAGCCAGTGACCTCAGGGTTTCGAACCTGGGTCCCCTGGGTCCTAGGTCAATGCTCCAGCCACTGTGCCACTGCCTGGTCAGGCTCTACAATTGTTTTAAAATAATTCCCATTGTTTTTAAGTACCAGCATTTATTATTATTATTATTTTTTGTATTTTTCTGAAACTGGAAATGGGGAGAGACAGTCAGACAGACTCCCGCATGCGCCCGACCAGGATCCACCCGGCACGCCCACCAGGGGCGACGCTCTGCCCACCAGGGGGCGATGCTCTGCCCCTCCGGGGCGTCGCTCTGCTGCGACCAGAGCCACTCTAGCGCCTGGGGCAGAGGCCAAGGAGCCATCCCCAGCGCCCGGGCCATCTTTGCTCCAATGGAGCCTTGGCTGCGGGAGGGGAAGAGAGAGACAGAGAAGAAGGAGGGGGGGTGGAGAAGCAAATGGGCGCTTCTCTTATGTGCCCTGGTCGGGAATCGAACCCGGGTCCCCCGCACGCCAGGCCGACGCTCTACCACTGAGCCAACCGGCCAGGGCAGCATTTATTGTTTTAAATAATTTCCTGAGAGGCAGATTAAGGTCGGTTGAGGCCTCGGGCACAGAAGAAAATATTGAACCCCTTTTAAAAAAGAGAGAGAGGGAAAATAAAAATACAGGTTAATCATAATTTTAAATAAATAAAAAAATATTATGTGCTATTAATGTTAAAATTGCACATATGAAACCAAACTTGGTGTCATTAGAAAAAAGTGTAAAGTTGGGGTTTTGCAGGGTCCTTCAGAAGTTGGAGCCCAGGGTGCATGCCCGGTACACCCACTGTTAAATCCACCCCTGAATTTCCTGGATAATTGGTCAACATTCTATGTAGAGAGCTTTGTGCAGATAGCCAGAAAGAAGAAAATTAAGATCACCTATAGTCACACAGCCTAGAAATACTGCTGTGCACACTTTGGAGGACTTCTTCCTGGTCCTTTATACTGTGGCTCTTCACACATTCACTTTAAAAAAACCCTTTATTATCACTTAGTGGGAGGTCAGGCACTGACCTAGACACTGGGACTACAGTGAGAAGAAAGACCGATTCCCAACCTCAGGGAGCTTGAAAAGAAGGTATACACTCACAGTCTGGTTTGGTTTTGACTGGTACTCAACATAATGGTCCTGTTAACGTAGGTAGGTACCTGAATATTAAGAAGCAAAGGAAATCAGTCATTAAATTGAATAAAATTGGAAAGCCTGCCTCAGTAGGAAGTTGCAGCACTCCTTCTGCTAGGAAGCTATAGCATTTACGATTCTGGATGCCCCAGGGATCACTCAGCTAAAGGGATTAACACTCCCTCCCTCCACAGTCTTTCTGTTTTTCCAGCTCCCTTGGGTACAACCTGTCCACCCCCCAGACTCTGGGAGAAGGTGCTTCCTCTTTGAAGCATGCTCAGTAGAAGCCAGGATGGTGGCCATAGAGGCCTGTCAGTCCAGCTTAGAAGAAGAATCTGATTGGTTAGCAGAGGAACCAACGCAAGTCCGCAAAACATTAAGACTCTGATTGGTTGGCTTAAAGAAAAGCTAGTCCTTCCCAGCCATATATATAAGCACAGGCCTAACAAAGAAAGCTCTCTCTCTCTCTCTCTCTCTCTCTCTCTGCCTCTCTCTGCCTCTCTCTGCCTTCTTTCCTTTGGGAACACACACAGCCATTCTCTCACTCGGGAGTTCTCCAGGAAGCCATGCTGTGTGGCCTGGCAGCCCCCTCTGGTCCAGCAGCTGCACAGTCTCCCAAGCCCAGGCTCTGAGGCTCTGAGTACGACCTGGGTACAGCAACGCGGTGCCCAGACTGGACTGAGCTTTGGTATGATTGGACCATGGCACAAAACTCTCTGGGCCCTTATCTTTTTCCCTGGGCCTGATGAAGACTAGACTGGACTTTTTCCTTGGCAGGATAGACAGAAACGGGACACTGGAAACCGACGGGCAGCCTTCTATTTCAACCCTGAACACATCTTACTGCGGAAGCCTCGTTCTCGCCACGTGTGAGCCCTACGAAATGCTTTGCCCCAGACTCTGTAAAAGAACACCATTTCCACCAGCAACAGTCGGACTGAACAGTCTTGGAGCCTTTCTCCGTGTGTTATGAAAACAATCGTTTCAATAAGTACACAGTGTTCCTTTCTGCCAATGTGTGCCATCATTTATTTAACCTAGCCATTGTTGAACATTTAGTGCTTCAGTGATAACCTCTGTAGTGCAATCTTTGTGCTCATCTCTGGTTCTTGCCTTGGGCTAACTACATAGAAGTGGAATTGCTGGGTCAAAGGTTGTGTAATTTATTGCCTAGTTCTCCTTCAGAGCACATATGCTGGGTTTCTCTCCCTTAGGCAGGACAAGAGTTCTCATGTCCCTGCTCCCTGCTGGCACTGACCATTGTAAGCTTCTTCTTCTTACTCTTCCTCTAATTTCAAATTTACCATTTATTCCCAAAGTGTCCCCTATAATCACCCCTCTGCCTACCCCAATGCAGGCTGCACATGGTTGAGCTGTCAAGCCCCTTTGGTCATCTCTAATCCAGAGGATTATATGTTTTTTAAGACACTGGCCAGCCCTGGCCGGTTGGCTCAGTGATAGAGCATTGGCCCAGCATGTGGATGTCCTGGGTTCAATTCCCAGTTAGGGCACACAGGAGAGGCGACCATCTGCTTCTCCACCCCTCCCCTTCCTCTTCCCCTTCCCCTTCTCTTTCTCCCTCTCTCGTTTTTCTCCCATAGCCATGGATCGATTGGTTTGAGCACACTGGCCCTGGGCACTGAGGATGGCCCTATGGAGCCTCTGCCTCAGGCACTAAAAATAGCTTGGTTGCAAGCATGGCCCCAGATGGGCAGAGCACTGGCCTCAGACAGGGGTTGCCAGGTGAATCCAGGTGGGGCGCATGCGGGAGTCTGTCTCTCTATCTCTCCTCCTCTCACTTGGGAAAGAAGGAAAAGAAAACAAAAAACTGTTGGCCAACTTGATAGGCCCCCAATGGCATTGGGCTATTATCTTCATTTCTCTGATGTCTGCTGAAGCTGCACGTTTCTTGAGGTGTTAATTATTCCTCTGTATATTCTTCTGTGCACTACCTGTTGGTTTCCCCGTTTCTTGTGCCCACTGGGTGTCCCTCTTTATCTCGTGAATTTATACCAGCCTTTTAGGAACCAGACGTGACCTTTTACAAGCTGCCCCTGACCTGGAAAAAGAAACGATCTGGATCCTCCAGGAGCCTTGTCCCCGGCTCAGCCTCTCGGCCAGAGTTTTGAAAAAGCACAGTTGTCTGTTCTGTGCAAGGACACCCCATCCATCCTCCCGAACCCTGGGGAGGATGAACGCGATTCCTGTTTGGCTTTGACGTTTCCTGTGGGGCCTTTCCCTCCGCCAGCCCGGTTTGGTTTCCTGGAGGCCGCCTGCTGAGTGTCAGCAGCCCCCAGGCTGCCGCTGATCAATGGCTCCTGGCATCTGGGGCGGGTCTGTGTCCCCTAAGCGGGGACTGGACACAACGGAAAGCTCCCCAGGGCTCTGCAGGGGGCTGGCTCTGCAGGCACCGGACTGCACCTACACTGGGCTTCACCTGCCCGGCCTGAACCAACCGACGACCCCGCTGGGCCTGCTTCCTCTTCCGAAAAGACCGCCAAGGCCGAGGCTCATGGACTTGGAGACGCCGGCAGGGGAGCCACTGAACTGCCATTGCCGCCGTGACACAATGTTGTGACTTACAGTTGTTATTTTATGTGTAGATTTTTATTAAATCAGTTATCACTCTTTTGTGCAGTCATATAAAGGAAACTATTAAAAAAAAGAAACTTTAGCCTGGCCTGTGCTGGCTCAGGGAATAGAGTGTTGGCCTGCAGCGCTGAGGTCACTAGTTCGAAACCTGGGCTTGCCGGGTCAAGGCACATAGACAAGCAGTCAATGAACAACTAAAGTGAAGCAACTATGAGTTGATACGTTTTGTGTCGTCCCCCCCGTCCCCCCCCCACCGCCGGGACCTAGCTGAGCTCTGGCCCATCCCTTCCCTCCCCTCCACCAGCCGGTCCCCCCATGGTTACCGGAGAAGAAACTTCGGACACCGTGTCATTTCCTCTATAAGCAGTTCAGTTTGTGGGTAAAACACAAGGTTCCTTTATTTTTTTAAAAAAACACAATCCTAATAGATCGTACTGAAAAACAACAATGATTTCTTAGTTCCAGGAAAATACCGAGTCAATGTTAAATGTCCCTATTTTTCTACAGTTGTTTTGGTGAAATCAGGAGCCAGGCGAGGCATTTGGCTTATATCTCTGAGCTCTCTATGTTCCCTTCCCTCGTTTACCCTCTTCGCAGTTTATTTGGGGGTCATTTGCGCTGTAGAGATTTTGCATTTTAGATTTTTCTGATGGCATTTTTATAGTGTCATTTAGTATTGCTCTGTCCCCGTATTTCCTGCAAACTGGTAGGTAGAGTTGTTTTGACAATGGGTAGAGACACTGTATCCAAGGTGCCTCTCCCAGCCCGTGTGAATTTCCTATAAGGAGGGCTTGGGAAAGAGTTAGAAAGGACTAGCCTGATTGGGACAATCGTGTTGGGAGTCGACAGCCCCAACTCTGCTCCTGACCCACTGGGTAAGCGTGTGGGGTGGACACGTACATCTTCTGTGGGTCTCATCAGTCGGGGAGGTGGTTGTGGGGTCCCACAGCTCCTCCTCCGGGGTGCTGGCTTTTTGGAATCAGGTAAGCAGGTCTCCAGAGGTAGGGCATCTGTGATTGGCAGCGATGAGCTCGACCAGCTTCCCCCGTCCAGGAACTGAAGGCGGCTGGCTCGCCTGCTATAGGAGACCCAGCTCCCTGTGCGCCTCTGTTAGACCCTTGACCAGGGTGCCCAAGGGTGGACGCTCCCACTGGTGATTAGATGCACCTGCCTCCTGGTCACAAATTCTGGGATGTGTATTCCCAAAGACCCCACGGAATGCTGGCTCCTCTCTTAAATAACCCCTGAGCCGGCACCAGCTGGACTTCCTGGGCCCCAGCGCTGCTCCCAGAACCGGTTATAAAGGTCTCTTCATTTTCCTCTTTCCTTTCTGTTTCCTTTCTTCCTTTCTTCTCTCCCCCCTCCCTTTTCTTTGTTTCCCCCCTTCTTTAATAATCAACCTAGGCATTTTTCAGTGCACTAGGGGGAGCTACAATGTAACGAAACCCGCAGGGAGGGCCGTCTCCCAGCTGAGGAGCAGCCCTGGGGCCTCGGGCCGCCGGAGCGAGGGACTGGGGGACAGCACAGCAGTAGAAAGCAGAGCCACCTCTGTGGGATCGGCCTCGTTACCCCCATGACACAGGGGAGCGGGTCGGAGGTCTGGGGGCAAGTTCCAAACCCCGACCCTGCTGCGACCTATCCGCTGTGCCGACCTGGGCCAGCTGTCCGGCCTTTCTGAGCTTTCCTCGCGAGTAAGTGAGGCGCTCGCCCATGTCACTGTCACAGGGGCAGAAGAGGTAGCTCTCAGCACAGAGCCCGGGAGCCCTCCCCCAGGATTGTTTATAGAGACAAGGTTGGCCCAGGGGGTGCCCCCAGTCAGCTCGGAGTCTGGAGGGTGCTGTCTCCCCATGTGACGTCTGCAACCCGTCGGCGCTCACGGTTGGGGCTGTGGTCGTGTTGTGTGCCAAGGTTGCATTTTCCCCAGTAAGTGACGTGCCCTGTCCCCAGGTGATGGGCCTAGTGGCCCACAGGTGGCTCTCACATTATGTTGGATGGAGGGTTGTCTCAGGCCTCACTCCACAGTGACCTCTCAGCATGACCTTGGCCTCGGTCCTTCCAGCAATGGAGGAGGGCCGTGAGCAGATGGACAGGGCCCAGTGATGACATCCCAGTCACGGCCCCAGCCCCGAGTGTTAGGGAGGCAGGGTAGTTTCCAGGCTGCTTGGAGCGCCTGGATGTGGGGTGCTCGTGAGCTCCTCCAGGTGAGGGTGAGGGCCCGTGTTGGGGGACGACAGCCGTGACCCTCCGGGTCTTGGCAAATGGGTGCTGGGTGTTTTCATTAGTGTCGGGTAGCCTTTGTCATGACCAGGGAAATATTTCCCGTCTCTGCTGTGGCTGACACCTGCTGAGCCCACCCCTAGGCCCGGGTTCGAGGCAGCTTGAGGGAGGGGTCTTCTCTCTTGCTCTAGGGCAGCGGTTCTCAACCTGTGGGTCAAACGACCAAAACACAGGGGTTGCCTAAAGCCATCGGAAAATACATATTTATTATACAATACATTTTAAAAATATGTATTTTCCGATGGCTTTAGGTGACCCCTGTGTTTTGGTCGTTCGACCCCCGCCGGGGTCGCGACCCACAGGTTGAGAACCGCTGCTCTAGCGTCTTCCCGTGGACCCCTGGATTTAAGCCCAGGGAGAACTCTCAGAATTCTGACCTCCAGAACGGTGAGATGATCCATGTGTGTGGATTTAAGCCACTAAAGCAGCCACAGGGAATGATACAGGCCCGAGGATGGAAGGCAAGCCTAGGAGGGAAAGAAATACACAAAGGGATTTGCTCCCTGAAGACGAGGGGGTTACACTGGATTCCCGACCTCCAAACTTCTTTTGCTTGAGGGAAAAATTTCTATCTTGCATAAGACATTATTTATCGGGTCTTTGATTGATATGCTTAATACTTGATACAGGGATATAGACCATCTCCTTTGAATCTTGATTTTAATGTGAATCCCTCTAGTGTTCCGCCCTAAAATACGATATGAGCATATAAATTGAGACACTTTTATCTTTAGTGTATTAAGGCAATCTCCTTGTATTTAATTTTTAGAATTTCTAAAAATAAAGGCTTGAATTTTATTGAATGCTTGTGGAGTATCTACTGAGATCATTGTATGCTTTTTCATATATAAATTTATATTATACTTGATATACTTGGTAGAGCTCCATTCTTGGAATAAGTCCTCCTTGGTTATGTCATATTATCCTTTTCATATACAACTGAATCCTAACTACTGAGAAACGTAGACATTTGTTCCAGATAGCAACGTGCTCATCTAAAATCAGAGCTCTACTGTGAATAGGCGAGGGGAAATTCTCTAGTTTTGTCTGTGTTCATGAACAGCCTGTAGTTCTTGCTCTATTCCAGATATCACCCAGGACTGTTGACTTTATAAAATGAATTGGGTAGCTCTCTATACTTTTCTGTCCCCCAAAAGTGTGTATATTCCATGGGATTATTTGTCCCTTGACAATTTGAAATAATTAATCCATAAAAACAACTGGAATGAAAGACTTTCTTTTTTTTTTTTAAGTGAGAGGAAAAGAGAAAGAGAGACGGACTCCCGCATGCAGCCCGACTGGGATCCACCTGGCAGCTCCATCTAGGGCCAATGCTCGAATCAGCTGAGCTATCCTCAGCACCCGCTGATGCTCAAACCAATCGAGCCACTGGCTGCGAGAGGGGAGGAGAGAGAAAAGGGGGGGGGGGGGAGGGTAGAAGTTGATGGTTGTTTCTCATGTGTGCCCTGACCATGGATCGAACAGGGGATTTCTTCATGCCAGGCTGATGCTATATCCACTGAACCAACCAGCCCTGACCACAGGGTTTGCTTTACAGGAACCTGACTTAGGATAACCCCTGTGAAGAGTTTATCCTAAAGCCAAAACCTAAAGTATATGGTCATGGGAAAAGCCGGAGAAGATTAGGCTGAGGGGTTAGGTTTGGGGGGGGGGTAGTATGTGCAAAGGTCCTGAGGCAGAAAGAGGCTTGCTAAATTTGAGGCTTTCAAGTGTGCATTTTGTTTGGGAAATGCTGTGTGGAGGGAAGACAGGGCAGAGTTGAAGAGTGAAGGGCTTTGACTCAGTACCATCATCCTGAGATTTTTATTTTGCAGGTATGGGGAGTTGAGGAAGGACTCTGAGCAGAAGAGAGCAGAACAAGGCCTGTAATCTACACGGTGAACCTGGGGGCTGAGTTCTAGAGCAAATCGAACAGAACGGCAGCCTGGGTGCCTCCCTGGTCACTGCCACTTCTCTACTCTTTGAGACTCTTGGGAAGGGCTCCAGAGCTGGGGGGTGACCACAGCCACTGGGGTTTCCAGCAGGGCAGAGGCTTGGCCAGATCTGCTTTAGAAAAAGATCCCTCGGGCAGTTACGCAGCAACGGAAAAGTAGAGGACATCAAGATTGGGGACTGAGAGATCATAGGGGCGGCGTGGGGGTGGCGGGGTTCTGGCATCAGGTTATGTGGGCTTGAACTTGGTGGCCGTGGGGTGAGGAGGGGAGCAAGATACAGAGAGAGATTAGGAGGTAAGGTGGAGAACACTCAGGAGGCTGGGCAGTCTACTGGAAAAAATTTATTTACAAAAGTAATAATATGCAACAATATGGTTATTTAGAAATGGTTCAAACGAATAGAAAACAAGGGCTTGAGCATCAGACGCCCTGGGTTTGAACTCAGGTGAGTGAGCTCACTGCTCTGGGTGGCCGTTTTGGCCTCCACAACCTGCAGGTGTGTGAAAGCCCGTGGGGTGGGGTGGGGAATGGACGAGAAATGAGTCCTCATGGTCCCACGGGTTGGCCCCCAGACGTTCCCGGAGCTGCCTTTCAGCTCTGCCGCTCCAGGGTTCATCACCCTGCATCCGGAGCGGGCAGGACGAAGCCCAGAGCTGGATGGAGGGGGCGTGCCTCCCAGGTAAGCAGAAAGGGACGGCAGTGGCCCAAGGCATTAAGCGGTTTCTGAACGGCTGCGGTGTGATTGCATTCGCCACTTAACCAAAGTGCTTTCCATTGCTTTGATTGAATGCAATTGTGAGGAGATAAAGGGGCTTAATGTGAAAAGCTTGGCTGGCCTGCAAGACTAATAACTTAACTGTTCTCTTCTCCAGTCTGCTTGCCTGCTCCCTGGCGGAGGTCACTGGGGTCATGGATCAGCATGAGGATGGACGGCCGGCATGGTGTCCTCACTGTGTGAAGTCCTGGCCCTGGCATTCCCACTCTTAGCATTTTCCTACCTGCAGCTGCTGACGATCAGCTAGTCTCTCAGGGAGGGGGCAGCAGGGTGGGGTCAGCAGAATACTTATTCAAAGTCTGAGCTCTGGGGCGCGCGCCCCCACTTACTAGTGTGGAACCTCTGGAAAGTTCATCTCAGATGGAGTTCCAGGTCCTAGGCGCTTGCACGCACCACGAGCCAGGCTGGGTGCTCTCCCTCATTATCCCTTCACACACCCCTTCCTTCCTCGAGGCTCCCAGGGGCCCCAGGAGGGAGGTGTCTTGTTGATCTCCGTGTTCCCAGCTCCAAGCCCAGAGCCTGGCACACGGAGGCCCTCAGGATATGATTTTCGTAACATGGTGGAGGTGCGGAAAGATGAATAGTTGCGGAATAGATTGGATGGATAGATGGATGAATGACAGGATAGAGGATGAATAGGTGAGTGGAAGGATGGATGGATTGACAAGGGAAAGAAGCATCAGTGAATACAGAATAAAAGGATGAATGGATAGTGGGTAAAAGGATGAATGGACTGAAAGATGGATGGATGCCTTGCAGACTGTTCTTTCCTGGAGGTACCAGTCGGAGAGGTCAACCCAATATATATATATATGTATTTTTAGATTTAATTTATTGATTTTTGGAGAAAGAACTAAGAGAGAGAGAAAGAGAGGGAGAGAGAGAAAGAGGGGGGAGAAGCGGGAAGCATCCACTCATAGTAGTTGCTTCCTGGATGAGCCTTGACCAGGCAAGCCCAGGGCTTCAGACCAGCGACCTGTGTTCCAGGCTGACGCTTTATCCACTGCGCCACCACAGGTCAGGCCCACCCAGTCTTTTTTATTCAAAGCCATCCCACTTGTGTTTAGAAGTGACTCAGGGGTCCTAAACCTAAGTGTCACGAGTCCCTACCTGTAGAAAAATGGGTTAGACTAGCTGAGCTCTGAAGTCTTCATTTCAGTTCTGGTCCATGTGGGACGTTGGTTCATAAAAGTAGAGGGAAAGTGACAAGAGTCAACATTTACAGTTTGAAAGGACACTCGCTCACAAACATCATTTCATGTGAGCCTCGAACAACCTGTGAGAGCTGCACAGCGGCTATCTTATCTTCCCCATTAGTAGCACATGGTATAAAGAACACCTGGGCCCTAGCCGGGTGGCTCTGTGGACAGAGCATCACCCCGGCATACCAAAGTCACAGGTTCAATCCCCGGTCAGGGAACATATGAGAAGCAATCAATGAGTGACCAACTAAATGGAACAATTAATGGAACAACAAGTTGATGCTTCTCTCTCTCTCCCTCTCTCTCACTAATCAATGAATGGAAAATTAAAAAAAAAAAAAAAGACTGCCTACTCTGGAGTCGGGCTGCATACATTCAACTCATGCTGGATGGGCGTGAGCACTGATGAGCTAACCTCTCTGCTTCTTCCTCATTATTCGCTCATTTGCGTTTATAAGGAGTCTACCATATGCTGCACCCTATTTTAGCACTGAAGGTGCAGCAGGGAACAAAAATGCCAAACCCTACCCCCATGGAACTAATATTCTATTGGAGGGACACAGCAGTATGTGTATCAGTAAGCTATAAAGCGTGACAGCTGTGGTGGGTGCTTTGGAGACCCGCGACCTGGGGAAGCAGAAGAGGGAGTGTTGTCAGCGGGGCTGGAGCTGCAGTTGTAGGGGTAGCCAGGGTAGGCGTCACTACGAAGGGGGCATCTGAGCCTAGCCCTGAGGCGGTGAAGGAACCGCCCAGGGGGGCGTCTGACAGCATCGCGTTCCAAGCAGGAGAAACTGTAAGTGTGAATTCTGTGACCAGGAGTGGACCTGGTGTCTGAGGGACAGAATGGCGGCAGCGAGGACAGACTGGTAGGAATGAAATCAGAGAATTAAAGGGGGGGGGGTGACGACACAGGTCACGCCGGGCCTTGAAGGCCACTGTGAAGACCTCAGCTACAACAGAGTCGGATAAGAGGCATTGGAAGGTTTCGCACAGAGAAATGACATGCTCTGAATTAAGTGTTAAGTGGATCACTCTGGCTGTTGGGTGGGACACAGACCCGGGGGCGTTAAGGACAGTCGTAAGAGCGGAGGGTGGCTGCGGAGGAGGTGGGACGTGGCTGGATTCAGAACGCATTCTGAATGGAGAGACAGTGGGATTCTGACAAGTTGGACGTGGGCGAGTAAGAGCGAATAGTCAAGGCCGAGTCCGAGATGCTTGGCCCGAGCACCTGGCAGGATGAAGCTGCCTTTTCTTCAGAGGGGGAGGGTTGTGAGAGGGTCCCATTTTAGGGGGAAGCCAGTGAGTTGGCCATGAAACAAATGAATGATCTGGGGAGGAATACAAGAGAGAGAGAGAGAGAGAGAGAAGGGCCCCAGGTCAAGGTTGGGGGGATAGGGAGGAACTCCAGTGGAGACTGAGAGGGGCCGTCACGCGCAGTAAGAGGAAAGCCAGGACAAGAAGGTTCCAAGAAGACACATGGTAAAGAAAGGAGTGTGTCCAGTGCGGGAGGGTTTGGAGAGCTGAGCGCTGGGCTTAGCAGTGGGGAGGCCCTTGGCTGCCCTGCCCGGCCGGGTTTCGGCAGAGCAGGGAAAGCCTGCTTAGAGTGGGCACAGGACACTGTGAGGACAGCTGTTCCGTGGAGCTTCGCTATAAAAGGAAGAAGGATGAGTAGGATTAAGGGAGGGTTTTTGTTTTTGTTTGTTTGTTTTTGAGAGAGAGAGAAGCATCATTGTTTCCCGTTAGGTGTGCCACTGATTGCTCCTCATGTGTCCCGATGGGGCTCAAACCGGCGACCTTGGGATCAAGCTGGCACCCTTGGGATCGAGGTGTTGACCCCAGTATCGAGCCAGCAATCCCAGGCTTGAACTGAGGACCTCAGCTCCAGGGCTGTGCTTTATCCACCACACCACTGCCCGGGGCTTGTTTTGTTTTTAAGATGAGCGAAGTTACATGTTCATATGTTGAGAGGAACAGTGCATTCCCTCATCTGTTCATCCATCTACTTACTCACTTGTACACTCATCCATCATCCATCCATTCATCCTTCTATCCATCCATCCAACCATCGTCCATCCATTCATCCATCCATCCCTCCAACCATCATCCATCCATCCATCCATCCATCCCTCCAACCATCATCCATCCATCCATCCATCATCCATCCATTCATCCTTCTATCCATCCATCCAACCATCGTCCATCCATCCATCCATCCATCCCTCCATCCATCCATCCCTCCAACCATCATCCATCCATCCATCCATCCATCCATCCATCCCTCCAACCATCATCCATCCATCCATCCATCCATCCCTCCCTCCACGCTCTCACCCACACCTACCCATCCATTTCACCAGCACTTCCTGAGTGCCTCCATGTGCCAGCCCTGAGCCGGGAGAGAGACAC
Organism: Saccopteryx leptura; assembly: GCF_036850995.1. Taxonomy (NCBI): domain Eukaryota; kingdom Metazoa; phylum Chordata; class Mammalia; order Chiroptera; family Emballonuridae; genus Saccopteryx; species Saccopteryx leptura. Next base: position 11,562,452 of record NC_089508.1, on the reverse strand, counting down.
CATCTCCTGTTAAGAACTCACAAGCTGAGAATAGGCACAGACAGTCAATATTCGTACTCATGGGGTACAACAAGTGCTGGGACCAATAATGTACAAAGGATCATGGGAGCAAAAAAATATGGAGTATGTGGAGAATTTAGGAAGGTTTCACAGTGGAGGTGGATCTTTGGGCTGGGTCTTAAAGGAAACCTAGGAGTTTGTCTTGTAGACAAAGGAAGGATAGCGTTGTGGAGAGAGAGAGGGACCCATGTGCAGAGACAGAAGTGTATGGAAGTGGGGAGGACTTGGATGGAGGCAGGTTTAAAGGACCTTCCATCCTTTCTTTGCAGACATGAAGAGGCCTGCGTAAGATCTTGGACAAGGGAGTAACACGGTCAAGCATAGCTTTCGGAAGGATGGGCCCAGGTGTGGAGAGCAGGGTATGGTCCATGTCCACAAGGTGGTGAAAGCAATGAGTGGGCGTGAGACCACCCAGAGGGGCGTATACAAGAGTGTCCGGCTAAGCGGGAGCCTAAGAGGACACCAGCCTGGAGAGGAAGGGGCGTGGTCACAGGAGGAGGGCCCCTCTGCTGCTCTGGGCTGGTGTCAGCACGGTGTCCATGCCCTGCTTCCTTCCCCCTCTTTCTCAGGGAACTGGCTCAAGCCTCCCCACTGCCTGGAACCCAGCAGGCATCTGGCCCAGCCTCCACCACATGGGGTCCCCCCAGCATCCAGACCGGAGGAGAGACCCTCTCCCTGGGAGGGCTCTCCTTGCCCAGGGGAAGTGTCGTCTTCCTCCTCTGCTCCCTTCCTGGGCCCCAGCCGGGTCCTTGCTGACCCCTCCAGGGCCCCTGGGCCCCCAGAGTTAGAATTCTCCATTTGCCAAAAACAATGACATTATTGTTCTGCAGCTGAAAAAGGAACACATGCTTGTTTTCTTTTTTAAATCAGATAATCCAGAAAGAAAGAAAGAAAATTAAAATCACTTACAACCCATTCCCTGGAGAGAATGACTGTGACCGTTTGACTGTGTAGCCTTCCAGAATGTTTGCATTGTGCCCACGCACCCTTTTTGGTTCAATACCAACGGCAAGGCACTATCCACAGTGTTCCGTGGCCAGCTTGTCATTCTCCACGTGCTCTGGGGGAAGGTGGCCCTGTCGGCACACCTGGCCCCCTCCCTCAGCTGTATTAGCTGGAGAACCTTCCGGGGAACCAGAGCCTTCACTGGTCACACCTTCCTGGCACAGGCCGGGGGTCAGCCCCTCTAGGAAACTTTTCCCGCGATAAACAATGCTCTGTGTACATCCTTGTTCATAAACCTCTGAGCGATAAAATCGTACTGTTTAAACCTAGGGGTTAATAAGGCCTCTGGCTCACGTCATAAGGGAAATTGATTTTTATTTTCATAGTCAATGGCGATTAAATGAACAATGGTTGCCAGGCAACCTGTGAATGGGGATTCAGAGTGGAGGCCAGAGCAAACAGCAGCCTCTGCCCTCACCCTGGGAACCCAGAGCCTCTCGGGCCCCCAGTGTAGGTAGCAGCACCCCCTTTCTCCCCTCCCCAAAGTGCCCAGCCCCAGCCACCCCCCCTACCCCCACCACGACCTGTTCCTGGGACAGAGCTGCCCAGCTTCCTCCTGCCCCGCTGCCTTCCCTGCCCCCGGACAGATGAGGCCAAGGACTCAGCCAGTTCTGGATTCCCTTCCAAAGCAACTCCACTGGGTCAGCAAATGACTGTTGAGACCATCCCGTGTCCCAGGCTACATGGGCAGGGGCTGCAGGGACCCTGCATCAGCCCGTGTCCCGGTCGGAGGCCATACACGCGCTCTTGAGGAAGGGAGTTCAGGAATTAGGGAATCGGGGCAGTGATATGCAGAACTGCACTGCACAGCTGCGGTTTTCAACTTATTTGCCGTTTCCTTTTCCTGTCTCAGGTTACCTGGTAGATAGGACACCCCCCGCCCCCGCCCCCACCCCGCCAGTAATAGGGAGTCAGAGGGGCAGGTGTGGGGGGCATGGAGTGGGAAGATGAGAATCTCTGAGGGGGCAATGGGGTTTGACTGAGGCCCCATGCCCCGACCCCATGCCCACTGCTGGGGGTGTGGCAGGGCTCCCTGGGGCAGGGGATGCCTTCAGCCAGGGGGCGCCAGGAAGGGTTTCCAGCAGGGGCGGAGCAGAACAAACCTGTAACTTAGCACCTCTCCATCAAGGAAGTGGAAGGATTGATGGTGGGTCAGCAGCCCTGGTGTCCATCGGGGGCGTGGCTGGGCAGCAGAGAGAGAGACAGGCAGGCAGCTGTAGCTGGGGAGGGAGCCTGGCACATTTGTGGAGCACCCCCCTGTGCCAGGCACGGGGCTAGACTCTCTGTCTCTATTACCACACTTCATCTTTGCAACAGGAGGTGAGTATGATTGGCCAGATTTTTACACATTTAGAAAGTGAAGCTCGGGGACTTTGTGCGACTTGCCCAGGGTCACACGGTCACGAGAGATGGAGGCAGGACCCGAACCCTGTGCCTGTCGGACTCTGACGCCTCTCTGCTCGGGCACGCAGGGTCTGTGCAGACCCTGCACCAGGTCTCCTGGGGGCAACACAAGGGCTTCGTCAGCCTGGCCCACGGCGCACAATCCCTCCCCTCGTGTTGGGTGATAGGCTTCTAGTCATAGAACCTGGGATGGTTCTGGTTTGGGGTTCCTCTTTCCAGCTGTGGGGTCAGTTCAATCCTGCTTGCCTCTAGTTCAAAGCAGGAAGGACACCTCCCCCCACTCCAAGCCCACCCTCCATATTATACCTTAAAATTATCTTGTATCGGCAGCGATTCCCAGTTCATCCTCCTCCTCGGGCTGGTACCAACATCAGAATTGCCACAGCCAAGAGCTCCTAGATCAGTGGTAGTCAACCTGGTCCCTACCGCCCACTAGTGGGCGTTCCAGCTTTCACGGTGGGCGGTAGTGGAGCAACCAAAGTATAAATAAAAAGATAGATTTAACTAGAGTAAATTGTTTTTTTTTGTTGTTTTTTTTTTTCTATTTTTCTGAAGCTGGAAACGGGGAGAGACAGTCAGACAGACTCCCGCAAGCGCCCGACCGGGATCCACCCGGCACGCCCACCAGGGGCGACGCTCTGCCCACATGGGGGTGATGCTCTGCCCTCCGGGGCGTCGCTCTGTTGCGACCAGAGCCACTCTAGCGCCTGGGGCAGAGGCCAAGGAGCCATCCTCAGCGCCCGGGCCATCTTTGCTCCAATGGAGACTCAGCTGCAGGAGGGGAAGAGAGAGACAGAGAGGAAGGAAGGGGGTGGGGGTGGAGAAGCAAATGGGCGCTTCTCCTATGTGCCCTGGCCTGGAATCGAACCCGGGTCCCCCGCACGCCAGGCCGACGCTCTACCGCTGAGCCAACCGGCCAGGGCCTAGAGTAAGTTGTTTTATAAAGATTTATTCTGCCAAACTTAGCAAAAATATGACATAAAGTACTTGGTAAGTAATTATTATTATATGCTTTAACTTGCTGTAACTCTGCTTTATAAATTTTATAAAGTAAAGCTGCTTCCCTACTTTATAAATCGCCATTACTGTGGAACCGGTGGGCGGTTAGAAAATTTTACTACTAACAGAGATACAGAAGTGGGCGGTAGGTATAGAAAGGCTGACCACCCCTGTCCTAGCTTGTGCTGGCAGAGGACGGCTGGGGGGCGGGGTGGGCGCTCTTCCCTCCCTGAGGATAACTTCCTTTCATGTCTCTGCTCTGTGCAGCTCGGCAACCCCAGCCCCCGCAGCTACTTCACCACCCGCATTCCCTAAGCCCTGCGTAGACCCCTCCCAGACGCGGCCCTGAGCAGCGGGGAGTCTGACCGGGATCCAGTTTAGAGAGGCAGCGGCTGTCTCGGCAGGGGGCGCAGGGACAGGGCCCAGGAGGGACAGGTGTTGCGGGGCGAGCAGAGAAACCTCGGGGGCCTCCCTGGAACTTTTGTCCCTTGGAAGCCATGCAAGACAGCTTTAATTATTCCATGAACAGTTAGTGAGCAACTACTGTGTACCACCTCTGTTCTCCACATGGTGAACAAGACGGTGGAGGTCCCTGTCTGTCCTCATGGGACCGGGGTTGTAGATAAACACACAGGAAACATCGTTTTGTAGTGATAATGGCTATATGAAAAATGACGTCTAGCCAGCCCTCTCGGTAGAGTCTCGTGGAGTTTTGAAGCCAGATCTCCTGCCCCTCTGACTGACTTCCCTCTTTTACCTCTCATGTGGCACAGTCTTTATCATGGCCTGTCACCTGCATAGCACAATGCCAGCCTGGCTCTCAGCTGTTTGGTGTTATTCTTTTATAGAAAAGGTAACTGACACTCAGGGAGAGATAGAGACCACGTCTCCAGAACCCCACCCCACGCCCTTCACACTGCACCCGGGGAGGGGTGAAGTGGGCAGCCCAAGGGGAGGCTCTGGGTTTATTTCTCACACACACACACACACACACACACACACACACACACACTCACACCTCCCTGTTTGTTTGGGAAACTCCAGTGTCACTGTCCCCTGTGACATGACTCAACACTCAAGCTGCTTCCATCTCTGGCACTAGCTGGCCAGGACAGGAAGCGGGCAGGAAGTATCTGGCTCCAAGCTGCTCCCATCCGGAAGTGAAACACACTGCTTCCACTCACATTTCATTGCCAAAGCACAGATGGTCACACTTAATTCAAGAGGTGGAAGCTGGTATCTTCAGAGGATGGAAGTGTTTGTCTAGAAATTGTTTAGGTGAGCCCTAAAAATGCCAACCACAGTTTCCAAGTCTGCAAAGTAACCAGAACAGTATCTGCCATTCTTCCTTTGCTCTCACTCATTTGCATATTCAACTCACTGACTTTTATTATGCAAGGTGCTGGAGAAGCAGTGAGGTAGGATTAGAACTCAGCTCTTCTGATGCCTAAACCCAGGCTTTGCCCTCCTCTTATCCACGCTCTCCACCAGCCCCACTCACGTTTCTGTCTTAATTTGGCTTCTCCTTAAAGCAGAGCCTGAGACAAGGACTTAGGTGCAACAGTGTTTGCTTGGAA